>NC_135438.1:19348011-20092628 GCF_051991255.1 Vanacampus margaritifer | reverse complement strand
CATTTGGACTTTTATAATCTTGGATTTAGCTACTACTTATTGAATGCTTGAGTCAAAGTGGTGATTGCAAATTTTGATTATAAACGCGGAATACTATGGACTATCTTTGGTTTTGTTTTCACGGTAAGTGGCATGGTTGTTTACCGGAGTAGATACACTGCTTGTGCTGTGAATGATTGTGACTAGTAAGCAGGAGTAGGATAACAAGAAGACCTGTTGGTCCTTAAATAGTGTTAGCAAACTGTGATGATGACGGAAGTGTGGTTAAAATAACGTGACTAACTACATAGAACCGTTTTGATTATGTTCATCATTGCCAAACCAAACAGAAACCTTGTCTCCACCTTTCACTGCTTTTACTCGTCCTCAACCCGTCTTGCTCCAAACAGCACACAGTAAATACAGATAATGTGATATTTTCTCCTGAGTTCATCTAGTGATAAAGTGCCATGTTTGGCTTGTCATAGAGGTACGTTTTTAAATTGAACTCTGCGGCTGGTTCGATGAATAATGGCTTTTCTAAAATTGTTTTCAAGGTTAGTGTTCACTGAAAAGTACATGGCTTCTGCCTTGGAAGCGTTGAGAAATGCACGCAACTCTTGTAAATGGGGACCTTATTTTTTGTTTTACTTTTTGTTTGCTCTTCGAGCTGCTTCTGACTTGACTCCAACACAGTCTCCATCTGATTTTGTCTCTCAGTCCGCTAACCTCGCGTATAGTCTTTTGCCTTGTGTAGCAAGTTAAGACAAACTTTCTTCATTTCACCAAAACACTCCCAAGGTGTTCACCCTCCAGAAGGTGATGACATCATGATGAGTGTGTAATTTCTCTCCTTAGAGGTAAAGTAGCAAAAAGTGTGATGCTATAGAATGGATGCCAGTGGATGGGTTGCACTATATTGTTTACTATATATTTGTTATATATATTTTTTTATTGTATATTTGTTGTTTGAGACATTCTGCGTGATTTTAGGCCAGTATTGTAGGCGTTATATTACACTTTGGCGGAATTACCTGTCTCAGAACATGCTATCTTTGATAGCACTGATGAACTCATTTGCTCCCAAAAAATGTATATATACGTTCTATTTTAAATGCTTTAAGTGTCCCAAAGACGTATTTATCTGTTTTTCATGTTGTTGTTTTTTTAATGTTAGAGCATACAGAAGGCCTTGATGCAGCCTCTCAACTGCAAAGAACGGTTGAAGAAATTGTAGTTATTACACCAACAGCAAAAGAGATCAACTAGGGTAATGTTAAAAAAAAGCTAATTTACTCACAATTCTAAATAGATTTGTGAATAATGATGAAACTTTGCTATATTCTAATGCTAATTGCTGCAAAACAGAAACAGATAGAAATATACTTTTTTTCCCCGATGAAAGAAGAGACTCTAATCTTTATTTTGGTAGGTTGCATGTTTTTTTTAATGCAATAGAACACAATATTCTGTGGGCCTTGCAAAATCAAGTAAAACATCCGGGAGTGAATTGGGATTGCTTCAGTGAAAATGGCTGGGAGTGAATACAGCTGCCTTGTTCTCATATTTCTTCTATAACATGCATCTCTCATTCACTATTGATCCGCAAAGTAGTTGCTGGTAGCTTTATCTTTTACATTTATTATAAATGTTTTAAGGCTCTAAAACCACCCTCACCACAGTTTATAACACTTTTCTTATCGAGGCATTTACATTTTCTCACATTTTTCTCTTGTTTAAACGATCAAACCTTCATACATTTTTATAAAATAGGTACATTACTGTAAAAAAAAAATACATGCAAAGTAAGGCAAAGTAAAGTGAGGGAACACTGCATTTATATAGTGTAAGTGGTGTTAAACTGACACATGGTAATTAGAATATAATGAAAAGTTATTTCAGTAATTCCATTCAGAGTGAAACATGTATATTATAGTAATTCATTACACACATAATGAATTATGTCTAATGTTTTTATTTTTATTTTGATGATTAAAATTGAGAACTAATGTACTAAGGATGGATGTTGAAAAAACAGTATGCGCTGCATTCAAGTAGGAATGGGTACCTTTCGAATTTGAACCGGTTCTATTCCAATTGTCAGTATCGGGGGTATCCGATGGTACCTGTTCTGTTGTTTGTGGTAATAAATGTTAATTTATTTAACAGTAAAATAATAATAAAAACAGAACATTCACTTTAACAATTATTTTTCATTAAATAAAATATGATGCTAAAACATCATGAATTTAAAACATATGAGCCATCTATCTATCTATCTATCTATCTATCTATCTATCTATCTATCTATCAATAAAGAATAAAGTTATGCAGTAATACAAGAACAGAAGATAACTAATTGTATTAGTGTTATTTTGGTTCCTTAGGAACAACTGCACAATTGTGCAATTGTTTGAACACATTTTGATGAATTCAAACCCAACTTGGAGTAAAGTCTCTCACAAAATGACAGTTGGAAGAGGATGTGAATGACAATGAAGAGAAGAAAATAATTGGGTCTCAGGAGCAAACTAATTTTAATGTTTGTCATCCAACGCAGTACGTAATGCTTGCGAGTGCAATTTGGGCACTGGGAAAATATTGGTCCAGAGAAGTGGGTGTGAGGCCTAACACAGGACAGGGGAAGAGAGGACCAGTAACCAGTACAATACAGCTGGTTTTGTGTCTTTCTACCCCTAACCAGGCTAGAGCCACTGAAGTGTATACTGTGCTTGAACTCAGGTATAGAGTAGTCAAACGTGTAGTCGTCAAATTACCATGACTGTGACATTAGAATGGTACTGTCAATTCTGACATTAAAGAAATTAAATTAAAATTAGGTTTAGACCACTTGAGAATCACCACTCGAAAGACACCAGGAAATTGCAGAAATGTGCTTTGTGAAGTGCACAGAAAAATGACAATCAAGCTTACATGTACTTGCGTGTTTTTGGAACGTGGAAAAAGAAAGCCACAGTACCATGGAGTTCGAACATGCAAATCCCACATAAGGGCTGATTTCATCCCTGAATCTCAGAACTGTGAAGCTGACATGCTAATCATTAGGTCACCATGCTTTTCTGTAAAAATAATAATAATAATAAATTGTTGAATAACTTCATTGTTCGATGAACTGGACAAAGTCATAAGAGGAATAACTCTGCAAGAAATAGTTCATTCTTTTCTTATGGAGAATAATGGCAGCTGTGCTGGTGAATTACTGATATAATTTATGTGGGCTGTATGTGGCAGTGAGTTTCCCAGCACCCATAATAACATATTACAGAATGAGAATCAATGTGCAGTGATACAGTATATACAGTACATATAATCAACCTTTGGTGGTACAACAGTCAGCGTGGTACAATATCCTTTTTGTTTGCTCTACTTGCTGACCACAAAGTTTAACTTTTGTAGACAACATTGACTAACTTTGATGTTAGTGAGGGCCACATCGTGGCAGTCTTTCCACTCAATTAATTGAATGGCTCTCCCAGCGGTATAGGAGAGTGCTGCTACTGGGCTGGAGTGAACAAATAGTTTAGGCTACTTTTTTTGGGTTTTTTTTTGTGAGGGACGGGGGTTTAGGCTACTGTGAGCAACTCAACAAAGCTGTTGCTTCTCAATCCAACCATTTTCTGTGCCTCTTGTCCTCATTATGGTTGCAAGTAATAACAGCCTACCCCAGCTGACTTCAGATGAAAGACTGGTTGCCATTCAATCACAGCACACACGCAGATGAGCAACTATTCACCCTCACATTCACACCTATGCCCAATTTAGAGTCTTCAAAGTAAGCCTCCTTGATGAATATACTAGAAGGAAACCAGACTTCCCTGAGAAAATTGGACAACTGTGCATAGAGAGCAAACAGCCCTTTAAATGCCAAGAGACAGCTATTTTCTTAATTTACTGTTGACATTTCTTGTGTGCTTTTTCCCCTCAACCTGTTTTTTTTTTTCCCTCACCCAAAAAATTCTGATTAGGGCCACGGTCTATGTTTTATTCTATTTTAGTGCTATACTTCGTTTTGTTTTCTCTGCCACAAAATGACCCCCTAAACTGCATTGAGTATTGACATTGTCGTGTAGAAAAACCTTTGGGGCATTTTTAACCATTATATTTTAGAGTAAAGCCTAAAATGATGAGCCTCTATTGTTAAAGACTACAAAAAACAATCAAGAAAGCAAACCAGTATTTTCTTTTAATTTGAACTCCTGACTATGAGGCCAAAGTTTTAACCAATTTGTTAGCCAGCTGCCCTGTTTCTTTTCTCGCAGGGTTAATACAGAGATTTACTTCATAATATTCAGAAAGAGATTAGCGGATATGCAATAATGAGATGTTTGGTCTCTTCCTGGCAGTTAAGGGACAAGGCAGTGAATTAATTAAGTTGAGAAAGCATGACTTATGAGTTCAGGATTGCAAGGGGCAGCCCAGATTTTTTTTTTCAAACAATTTTATTCAACAAGCGTGCATTTTAAATTGCAGAAAAAATATGCAGTTGTCCAGTTTCAAATCTATAAACCCTGGAGAAGCAGCGAAAAATAAAGAAAAACACAAATCAACAGTAAGGGGCTCTTGACAGCACATCAGTCACACTGTTATCAGAAACTTTTATATGGCTGATGTCCAAACAGTACAGTTGTAAAAACAGCAATCATCTCATCAATCCACAGTTTGGAAAGTGAAGAGTGTAAGAGTGCAAACATGTCATCGGCATGAGTGCTGTGTCAGTTTAATAGCAAATGTATCACTGTATACTTGGAAATGTTGCAAAAATGTCTTTTTCAATTACTGAATTATTTTGTTAGTATGAGGGGAGTTTTTTTTTTTAAGAACCAGCAGGCCAATCAATACCACACTTCCTATTGTCACTAAGTCGTCACCCTCTTTTACAGAAATGAAGAACAATAAAGAATAGATCATACATTCATCACATTTTAAACATGTACATGTTCAAAGGGCCTCTTAGAGCACCCTATTAAGAAACTAAAGATTGACATCACAACTTCATGTACAAAAATTTATATTTTGGTATTATTTTCTTTTTAAAGCTACTGAACATTCCATTTTGAATCGCTGCTGCCACCTGTTGCCGAAAAATGAAACTGCACACACCCTTCTTCACGTACTCGATGCGTAGCGTACATGATGTCACATCCACAGACAGAGGGTGGGAAATTCTAACCTAAATCCAGTCTGAAAACTATTGGCCAGAGGCTTTTGTAGGATTACCCATTGTGAACAGCTAAAGAGTTAATCTACTAATTAGAAGATGCTTCAGTCATAAATGGTCAAATAAAAAGGCAAAGAGCAGCTTTAAGGAAAATGCAACATTAATAGTTTGTCTTCTTTTTAGGAAAGGAAGAATACATTTTAAATATGTCACTGCTCCTATGGTGGTAGCAAATTTGTACATGCTGTAGTCAATAACTAACCTACACAGTTGTAAAGTCATTATTATACTGTAAATTTGTGTGGACACTTTCCACTTTTAGTTCATTCGCCCTGACATTTTTCATTTTTATCCACTTCTTTAGCCAATTAATTACCCAATCATGACTCTATTTCTTTTTCTCTGAATCTGAATCCTTCCTCCAGGAAGTACAAACACGAGTGAAAATTACCGGCTCTAGGTAGAGAGTCATGAGTCACCCTAAGTGTAACCCTGATTAACATCACCCTCATAAAATAAGAGCTTGTTAACAAAAAATAGTCATTAGGAAAGTACATTGTAAATAGTAAACCGATCAACAAGGTGTACATTAGCAACATTAAAGGTTGCTAAGTTATTGTAAAGCTGTGTCACTTCTGCAGTCTTTTGTCTTTTTTTGCCAGAATGTTTGCCTTGTCCTTGTGAAGTTGGAGCCTGTATTGCTTCAGAAGGAAAATCCCCAGGGACACACTCTTTTCCTGGAGACTAATGCTGCATTCAAGGAAGGTGAGAAGTCGGACATCACACCGGGAAGTGTGCACGGGGGATGCCCCTTTGAACTCGGCGATCTTAGGCCCCGTCCAGACGGAAGCAAATCCGGCTTCGTTCCTTTAACAAATCGTACACACAGAAGCAGTTCAAGACTTGCGTGTGTACATGCCAAGTTTGGAGTGGCGCTGTAGCGCAGCCACAGGGAGTTAACGGAAAGCGTAGAAGAAGAATCAGCGAAGAAGACGAACACTTTTTTTTTTCAAACTTTATTGCAATTTACAGAACAAACATGGCTTTGCATGTATCAAAACAACATGAAAAAGACGAACACGGGAGAAGTGACAATGGCAGGTGATTCAAGTACAACACATAACAGCATAAGCAAGGTAAGGAGGCTGAGGCTGTGCAAAACGACTATGACACGGCTATCTGGCATTGTTGTTGACAGACTGACGGTTTTCGCGCAGTCACGCGAGAAATGGCGCATACGTCATCAATCTGCGACAATGCATCGTCATCGAGCTGTGACCATTATGTCATGCCTGGAGGAGTATCCTGCATATGGTGTCCAGACGGACGCGTACGGGGTGTTTTGAAATCTTTCCACTCTGGAGCCCGGTTTCAAAAGTGATCGGTTTTAAGCTCTGAAACCGCGCCATCGTGTGGACGAACGGCTTGAATGGTAAGAAACTTGTGAGGATACATTGAAACTGGCTTTAGTGTGGACAGGGGCCTGAGTTGCAGAGACTGAGGGGAAAAAATGAACCCCAACATCACCAACTGGGTTAAATCTGACGTCACTCAACAATGGCGAACCCGGTGATTATCCGTTACCTATTTCATCAGCACAGGCATCTTCAGTTGACAGCAAGTGCAAAAAATATGTTCATAAAGGTATTAATTGAACATAAAAAAATAATGAAGTTATCAAATTAATTCTGGACAAAATATAAACTTTTTACTGCTGAAAATGGTTCAATGAGTCAAGTATCACTTTACCAGACGTCTTCAACAATCTCAAACTGAGAGTATTTGGCTCAGAATGTTTTGCACATAAATGTGACAAGAAAAAGTTCGACACATGCTATGAAAAGTGAATATTTGTTGGATTTTGCGTTTTTAGTCTTTTACCCAAAAGCATGTAAAAAAAAAAAAAAAGAATAATAGACTGGTAAAGTTTGTCACAAAGAAATGAATGTGATATTCAGACAGATGAAGACTTGTACGGCCATTTTGAACACAAAACGGAAATTCAACAATCAAAATTTGATTTGTCCAGTGTCATCCCTACAAGTCAAAACGGAGGTATGTCAATCTAATAACCAGCATGTCTGCGCCAACATGCATGTACTGTTATACATTTATTAAAAAAGTTTGTGATGCATATCTACAAAAATAATGTGGTTTCAAGACAAGTCCAACTTAGGACGTGTTAAATATTTTATTGTTTACAATGGAGTTTTGTTACAAATGGAGTCGACATAACCCAAACTAATAGGAATTTGTCTATCACTGACCGACGCTAATTTTGTAAGTCATAATTACGATAAATATTTGTATGAAAAACTCCTCTAGGCTATAGATGTAGAAAGAAAAAAAAGTCCTTGCTCTAATTTTTTGAGTTGTCTGTAACAACTGAAATTGTGTCTGCGATCCCCTTTTGGGTCCCGACCCACCGGTTGAAAATCGCTGACTACGTTTACATGCAGCCAATAACCCTTTTAAAACCAGAATATTGCCAATATTCGGGTTTTGTAAGGCCATGTAAACACGCGGAAAAAACAATATGCTGTTATTCGGGTTTTGAAAAACCCGAATACAGACGCTCCCCACCTTACGAACGAGTTACGTTCCGGACGATCGTTCGTAAGGTGAATTTGTTCGTAAGTTGCTTCAGTGCTATATTTTGTATTATAATTTATGTTTAAAGCCTATATAAGTATATTGAAGGTTTATATAAGTATGTTTAAGGCTTGTACAAGTAACCTGAATTGGTTTGTACTGAAAAAAACTTTTAATAAAATGGAGAGAATACGTACAGTACTGTACTGTACTACGTATGTTAGAGAGAGAGAGCGAAAGACACACACACAGTATGTACATGTACGTAATAAGATAAATAAAATGAAGCTTAACTTACTTTTGGAAGATGTACTCGATGCTTGAGGAGATGATGGAGGAGGAGGAAGAGGAGGATTTTATATCATGAGAGATTCTTCGTCGTCGCTGGAATCGGCTTCAAAAGTTATTTCCTGCTTCATGGGGACCGGCGTTTCTTCCTCCTCCTCCTCGCCACGTTGCTCAGCCTCCAATGAGCTCTCACAGCGGCAATCGTCGGTATTAGCGGCGGAAAGAAGCACTACAGTACTCGGAAAAAGGTGCGCAATAAAAAATCTAACTTACAGCATCTCTTTCCGAACATTTTTCGACATACTGTACGCGCAGAAATGTTCGTATGTACCGTTGTTCGTAACTCGAATGTTCGTAAGTAGGGGAGCGTCTGTAATTCCTTTCATAACCGGAATTCTTGCTCATATGAACGCATTTGGAATACCTCGATCAATTGGGGCAATGTTTTTCGCTGTGCGCATGCTTGCTATTTTCTTTTTCGTCTTCTTTTCTTCTTCGCTTATTTGATTGGCAAGGAATCTTGTTCTATGTAGTCACAACTTGCATGCGCGTCGCGGTCCGAACGGGTTATTCCAATCGAGCGCAAATGAGCATGTAAACGGGAGTAACTTTCTTTCCTCCGCGCATGTAAACGTGTTACCTCGATTGTTTCATAAACCGGAATTCTGACCTCAACTCGAATATTGACTGCATGTAAACGTAGTGACAGTTCTATATAATCACTACTATAAGTACTCGTTTCAGGATAGAGTCCTGTGTGTAGGTGATCACAAATGAGATTTAAATCTCTTTTAGCAGCTAATTCGCTATAGCATGTGGTCTAAATGGATTCAAAATCTATTGTTGTACTGCGTTTGTTTTTGTGCGTTCACTTGGTTGAGAGCACACATTTATATACAGAATGCTGAGCTTTAAGGATAGAAAGGATTTGTATTGCCATACACTGCAAGTTTTCATATGCATATGCAACAGTACATTTTTAGGAAAACTGCATGCACACTTGTGCTGCTCAAGTGTTTCTGGTTGTTTAACTTTTCTTAGTAGTTTTGTATGCCAGCATGCATGAATGACTTTGTAGAAACGTGTGTGCATGTATGTGTGTGTATGAGGCACTGGGAATGAGCAGCCTGTCATGCCTGAGAGGGAGCCAAGCCTGTTTAAATTGCCTTCTGGCTTCCAAGCCTCTCATCTGCAAACTGGCACCTCTTCTTCTTCTGCACTTGCTCACTTCTCTCCGTCCTCTCTATGCTTAGTATGTCCGCCTCTGTCTTTCCTCCTGTTTTCTATTGTATGCCTCTAGTTCGTCCTCCCCCGATGTTTTTTTTCTTACCGCTCTTATGTCTCATTATCCTCCTATTGTCAATTCATGACAGTTTTTTTTTTTTTGGGTCACCGAGAACCTATGAGGTTAATGACAGTGACACTTTAATCTGTGTAGTGATAACCAATGCAAATTATGAAAGTTTGATGCTCTGTTAAATCCTACAACTCCTGCACTCTGTCTAAGATTCTACCTGCAAACTGGGCAAAACCATAATGGGCTTGTGCCTGTTGCTAACTTTCTGTTTATGATAGAAAATGTCAGAAGCAAATTGGTTATGTATGCAGGCATGTCATTCTTTGATGAAAGTCAACCCAAACATTTTCTTTACAATAATATGTTCTATGCGTCCCTACTAGTTTAAACACAGCATTCAGTTGTTGCGCAGCCAGAAATTTATTTTATTTTATTTACTTTTTTTTAGGGGTGGGTTGGTTGTCAAACCTCCTCAAACCCCCGAAATGCAAACTGCTTAGCACAGTTATACCTATAACACACAATAAAACACAACAGGTCTTACACTGCATTACACTTACTCTAACATGATTATAACAAGACATTGGGACTACGAGAGAAATTTATTTTGATTAGAAATTACATTTTTTCAATGATGTACAAGATAAAAGATAACAAAAAGACCGACGTGCGCATATCGACGGAATTCGTCAGTTACACAGAGAATGGAGCCGGTGGACAAAACTCCGTGGAATAAATAAATAATACATATCAGTGGAAACCGATTACGCTACATAAGCACACTGGAACAATTCAGAAGCACTTTATGCTATGTTCACACCAAGGTTATTTAAGTTATTGAAAAAAACTAACGAAAAAACGAAAACTAAAATTCAAAAAAAAATTTCGTTGACGAAATAAAATAAAAATGAAAATGCTTTTCAGAAAACGAAAAAAGAACTGAAACTACATTTTATATTTACAAAACTAACTAAAACTAACTATAATTATAGCAAGAATGTTCTTCGTTTTAGTCTTTGGTAATTAATCTAATGCATGAGCCTTTGGGGATGATTTTAAATGTGATTTTAAGTATATTTATCTAACCGGAATAAGGACGTTTGAAAGTGTCACACAGAAGTGACATCATATAGTAGCAGCCAATAGAAAAGCACTTTCAACGAAATGCAACGCTAGGTAAGAAATTTGTTACTTTTCTCATGATTTTACCATGGTGTTTATTAAATATTGCGCACAAGCAGAGGTGGCAAACCCAAGTCCAGAAAGTAAAAACCCTGTCACAGTTTGGCTGTAACCCCAGGTGCTAGCTAGCTAGCTCCCATGGTGCTTGTTTACCTGCTAGGGAGCTAGCTAGATAGCTAGCATCAAATGCTAAAGGAAAACTGTGGCAGGGTTTTTACTTTCTGGACCTGGATTTGCCACCTCTGCGCACAAGTAATACACATAAAAAAGAAAACTAATACTGAAACTAACTAACTTAAACTAAACTAAAACCAAGCATTTTTTAAATAACTAAAACTCATAAAAACTAACAGGACCACCCTGAAAACTAAATAAAACTAACTAAACTAAAAAAACAAAAACTCAAAACAAAATAAAAACTAACTAAAATGAAAATTACAAAATTATAATAACCCTGGTTCACACCAAAATAGGGAGAAGCATTCCGCTGTTGTGCCAAAAGTATTTACCCCCGTAAAAAATGTCATCCCCTCGCCGTGGGATATTATAACTTTTACCACAGAAAAGTGGAGTTTCTTCAAAAAGGTTCCTTATAAACAGATATTTAAACTTCAAACATCTGTAACAAAACAGAAAAACAGTAACATTCAGTCGTCTGAGCTTTTTCTATGTATTTCTAAGATTTCCTACTGTGTACTGGTCATTGAATGCATCTAGAGTCCACTGTAGCGCGAGTGCTTGGTTTTCTTTTGCTTCCCCTCGATAAATACTTTTTTCTTGTTTCAAAACGATTCTAAAACTGAAAAACACGTGTATGTACTTATTGAAAAACATGTGCTTTAAGTGGCTGCCCGTGTTATTGCACTCCAGGTGACAACAGACAGGACACTGTGTGTGACGTAGTCCATCCCCGAAGCCGATGTGGTACATACTGTATTTCAGCCCATTAGGCCGTGAGGCGAAATGCGAAGAAAGTTAATTTTTTTTAACTTTGGCAAATATGCGTATGTGTATGCAAATCTGACGTTAGTAGATTGTTTTCTTCTTGTGTGGTAGCCTGGTAGGTTATTTAACATGGGGTTTTGATAGGTTTTGATGCAGTCATATTTTCGGGACTAAAACACCGTTCCGGATCGTTCCGGTCCCGAATCTTTTACCGAAATGTAGTATCGGACCGTTCCGGCCCACTTTCACCCTGCCTGAGCCCTGAGCAACTGTGATGTCATTTACAGTCGACTGTAAGTGGCAAAATGGCCACTGAAATAGATAAAAAGAGGTGCATTTTGATGCTTAATTCATATTCCATGTATGCCAATATTTATCAGAATGCCTTATTCAGACTAGTGGGGCTGTGTATACCTTATTATTGTAAAGAAAATGTTTGGGTTGACTTGATACCTTTTGTACATATAATAAATTGTCTATACGTAATCTCTGTGTTCTGTTGACACTGAATTGCTTAACAACTAATTTATCAAGGAGTACCTCAGGTGTCCATCAAATGTAGTTAACTCTTTGAATAAACATTGAACACACTCAATCTGTCTACTATCATTCATTATTGTAATATGTTGTAATTATGCACTTCTCTGTAACCTTGTAAAAATATTCAACATGTCGTAAAATGCAGAAGAAAGTGAATGTCAAATCTGCTCTAGGTTTCATATCCACGCTACATTTTACAAACCGAGTCTTTTTCATGAAACCAACTGATGGACAGGCTGACATTTGGCAGATGGAATGAAAGATCTATTCATGAAGTAAAAAATAAAAACATGTTGCAATTACACTGAAAACCTACATACATTCACAAAAAGAAGCAGGCATTTTTGCGTGTACCACATTGAACACAATTTTGAATTAACTCCTGTGTTTAGAGCTTGTTTTTGTCCATCAATGTGTGTTTGAGTGTGTGTGTGCGAGCCTGTGTACATACACATCTCTTGAAACACTACTAATAACTACCATTTTTTTTGTCCTTCAGTGTAATGGCCTCCATAAATCACATCATATTCTCCTTAGTGATTCGCCGCTGGGCCCCTGGCTCCATCTCTTGTAGCCTTGTGTCTCCCTCCACACTTCTGCTCCACCAACACCCCGCGGCCCCGCCTCACCTCCTCACATAGATCCTGGCTCCTCATTCACGCCCTTGTTCAGGGTTTTTGATGAGGTCTGCTTGATCGAACTTGGTTGTTTGGAGGCCTTTTCGTTTATCAGCTCAAGCACTTTGACTCTATTTTTCTCCCTCCATTGATTATCACATTAGCAAGGCTTGATGTTAAGTCCCTATCCTCATCGTTTGCTTGCTCCAAGGTTATGGGCTATGGCACTAAACGAGGTGAAAAAGCCACATGTCAGAAGGAGGGATTAGTTTTGTTTGTGAAGCACTCTGGACCAAATGGTTAAACTTTGGGATTGTGTGTGTGTGTCTAGATATGTGTAAGTCTAAATGGCATTCATGTTCGTCCTTGGATACTCTGGCATCATCAAGAATTTTCAACGTTTTAAAAACCTTCACGCTATTTCGGCCAAGGCTGTTTTTGCACACTTTCTTTCTATTGCTCTTCATCACTCATAGACACCTTACTGTATTTTTTTCTTTACCTTTGTTACACACACAAACATGCATCCACACAGACCTACACGATACTGTTCACAACCTAATGCCATTACTCAACCTACTGTATTATAATAAACCTTATTTCCTGTACAGCACTTCCAAACACAAAAATACACAACACCAAGACACACTGACACAAAATAACTGCATTTCACTTAGTCATAATGAGTGCCTTCTACACTTTAAAGTAGAACACTCTACTGTATACAGCATGTCTGGAAGAGGCAGCTTTGCGTGTTTACATCATTAGAACATGGTGAAGAAATATTTACTGAACCTGAACATGTGCTCTCAAACACATATAAGGCCTCCAGTAGGGATGAGTCTTTTGAAAACTACCTACTAATAAGGGAAGTAAAAACACAAAAGTGGAACGGCACAAGATACAGCTGGGCAGGAAATTGTTTAAAAAAAAATCTACTAAAAAAGAAGCAGCCATTTGAAGTGTTGAGAATGTTACTTTAAAAAAGTAATTAGTTATAGTTACTCACTACTTGAATTTATTATTATTATTATTATTACTATTGTTATTATTGTTATTGTTATTAAAATTATCATTATCTATTTTTTATTATTTTTTTATACAAAGAATTCTAATTATGTCCAGGCTATATAGTATATAGGGTGTTTTCATTTATTTTTGTCACTGCAGAGCTCTATTGTTATTTTGATCTACATCAGTCAAATTTGTCAAACCCCGAATGTGTTCCAGGCGAGGGACGTGTACCTGCTAAAATGCTAAGATCATGTTCATTGTTAAGGAAGACACGTCGTGAGCCGCTTCCCACGGTACCCTTCAAAATAAAAGTCCTACGCATTCCAGCTGTCAAGACAGCTTTATTCTGACGAGATGCGACAACAACAGTGCCTCTAACTGAAGACATTTTCATGCCGGAACCTACTGTAAGCTTACTTCGAGCCTTCAAACAAATAAATAAATTGTAACGCAACTACTAATCACAAAAGTCACTTGAAGATCGGATCACGGATCGGAACAGCAAAAAAAATTAAAATAAAGATAAATAGTACTTTGCTTCATTTATTTTGTAAAGCACTTTTTCCATTAAATACATTTTAAAACCCCGATTCAAAATGCCTCTTATAGCTGTGTAGGATTTTAGTGTCTTCATTTATTTTGTAAAATGCCTTTTCCCATTGAAAAAAAAAATCTATTCAAAACGTCTAATATAGCCATTTAGGATTTAGGAACACAACTTTAAGTGCAATATGAGGTAAATACATTCTTATTTTTACATGGTTCATGTGTAAAATAAGGTATTAATGGCTTAAAGTTGTGTTCCTATAATCTAAACAGCTAAGTTTGATATTTTGAGTTGAATATTTTTATTTTTTAATGGGCAAAAAAGTTTTATAAAATTAATGAAGACAAAGTTCTATTTATCTTTTTAAAATAATAATAATAATAATAATAATAATAATGAAAAGACCTCAGCGTGCAATTTGACGCACATTCCCTTCCTTTAAACATGGAGAGTGAATTACAAAGCCTTGGTCCAGAATATTGAAAAATAATTAAAGTAAAGCCTGGTATCAGATGTCAAACTTACTTACACTCGGTGGTAATGCTAACTTACGTCGGAGACTTCTGCCGTATCATACAATAACGGCGTAATTAATTAGGTTTCTTAGCATCCTAAATAAGCGATTGAACATAAGTTTAGGATAGCGTTGTGTTGATGCTGGTCACAACTTTAATGTCAATCAAAACTACGAACGCCTAAAAGGCAAGTCAAGCTAGTCATCACGCAACGACGTGGGCCAACTTCAAAGTAAAAATGTACTAAGGCTATTTGCATCGCCGTCAATGTATTACTGTATTTGGTCAACTTTATTTTGAAGTTGGACTTAGCGTGTTACGTTGAGTATGTTTCAGCTTCCTTTACATGTCAGAATGGTATTGACTGTGAATGTGCACTCACCCCCCCCCCCCAACACCAACCAATCTTCGGATCGGGCCTGATCCGAACCGACCACGGATCAATAATGATCCGTTGCGCAACACATTTCACATACAATAACGATAATGGTGTTTCAAATATGG
Source organism: Vanacampus margaritifer (assembly GCF_051991255.1). Lineage (NCBI taxonomy): Eukaryota > Metazoa > Chordata > Actinopteri > Syngnathiformes > Syngnathidae > Vanacampus > Vanacampus margaritifer. The sequence continues at coordinate 20,077,429 of NC_135438.1, read as the reverse complement.
GGAGAATAATCAGATTAGTTTGTTTATGGAAAAAGAACTGAGTTACCTAACACAGTTATTCTATACGCCGTTATTCCCAACACTGGCCATTTCTAACAATATGTATTCATCCAACAATATTGATTGTTTCAGTTTCTCCTCTTTGGCAAAGTTGCACTATACTCTGTACAAGAAGATTCACATTGTTTTCAGCCCAAGACTCACAACAATAATAGAACTTGTTCCTTCCCAGGAATCAAAATATTTGTGTTCCTGGATTGAAGGCAACATGTGTTTATCTTTATTTTCCAGACATTGTTTAATAATAAAGTTGAGTTGACTTTTATCTCTCAGAAAGAACAAGAACACAGAGAAGTGTCTCTTTTCCATTCGGTGAAGTAAATGCTTTTCTCAAAACATTATAGAGTTGTTAGTTCATCCCCAAAAATAATACATTATTTTATGGTAACCTCCCAATCAACTATTTTTTGATTGATTTATTAATCCCCCACGCACATGTGTCTCTCAAAAAATAATTCATAAAAAGACATTTCCATGGTTCCGGTTGACGTGATCCTCATGTATAAAAGAGGATAGCAACCGGAACCCAGTCTTTCAGAACCTTCTCTCGCAAATCAACACGAGGGCTCTGAGTGACAAGCAATGCTGGCGGTTGTTCGGGACTCATAGAACCATAGTTACATACGTAACTGTCGTTCTATTTCGTCCCTCCCGAACGCCAGGTCTATATTTCTGGCATGAAATTGTGTTTAAGTAGTTCTGAATAAAAGTCCTTTATTTTATCAAGAAAAAAAAATGCTTATGCATTTCAGCCTTTGTAGGCCTTTGTCAGGGCAAGCTCAAGTGGACTGTCATGGAACTGCTTTTATACCAGTAGGTCACATGCTTCATGTGCACTGCCCACATTTTAAAAGTAACAACTAAAAATAAATTACAATTGACAATTAATATATATACAGTTATTTACACAATCATCTTACAAAAAAGACTTTAAACAAAATAAATCCCTCTGCAGGAGTGTTTTTTACTCTGTCACTGCTCTTTATGGACTCAAGAATTTAGCAGTCCTTATGGCTTGTTTGTACTCAGCAAGTCTAGATTTAAGTTTGAGCTTAGTTCCACCAATGTGGAAGCAGCTGCAAGGCCTTTTATCCAGAAATACTTTGAATGCCTCTGTCTTCTGTTTTTTTGAAGTTCTGCGCTGATCCCTCCACTGAAGAGCACCAAAGAGACATTTTTTGAGAAAACCCAACAAATCCTAGTAGCACTCCTGCATGCTCTGATAACTTTACTTTTGATTATTTATTTATTTTTAATAATAATAATAAATGCCTTCTTTAATACAAATATCATAATTCAAACTCATGTCAATTTCAACGTTAACAACCACAGCTGTAAGAAAGTGCTGTAAATAAATACTAAAAGAAATTCATTAAAATAGTATTTTTTATCTATTTATCTTTTAATTGGAATTTACAATAGGCCCCTCGACCTAAAGCAGAGGGTTGCAATCCTGGTCCTGTATGTTTTTTACGTTTCTCTCTTCTAACACACCTGAATCAAATGATTAGCTCATCAGCATGCTCTGCAGAAGCCTAATGATCCTGACCATTTGATTGAGGGAAACATCGAAAACATGTAGGACTCTGGCACTCGAGGACCAGGATTGACCTAAAGCATACATGCAGTTTTATTTCTTCTAGATAGATGTTGTGCAAAAATACTGCTACTGCTAATAACACAATAGAATGAATGATGTGTGTGTGTATATATATATATATATATATATATATATATATATATATACCCGATAGTGAGCACTTATCCTTTACGAGATAATCCATCCCACCTCACAGGTGTACCATATAAAGATGCTGATTAGACACCATTAGTGCACAGGTGCGCCTTAGACAGCCCACAATAAAAGGCCACTCTGAAAGGTGCAGTTTTGTTTTGGTTTATTGGGTCTGGGGGACTCAGAAAACTAGTCAGTACTGACTGGTTTCCAGGAGGACAAATTCATTAGCACATTATCAGATGGGAAATATTAGTTTGCCTCTAGCACATACTGTATGATATAGTGAATACATTCAAGACTAATTGAAATAATTAAAATGCAAAGTCATGCAACATGTTAGCTAGTTATGTCCTTCATGTTCTCCTGCTGTGAGTAAAGTGTTCTCCTGCAGCAAACAACATCAAAAATAATATTCATGCAACATAACATCAAATATTCATACAATGTTATGTATGTAATGTATTGTCCATATTCGGTTTGATGTTCGGCATAGGGATAAGATAATAGAAGAAACTTGGCAATAAAGGTGAGAAAAGTGGAAGGAAGGGTTGTGGGTTTATGAAACTTGTTTAATGACATATTATTCATATTATATCAGAAGTCCCCCAGGTCATATCCAGCTGTTTTCTCAAAGCCCTGTAGCTTAATATTGTTTTCTCCATTTCCTTTGCTTGCATTTTCCTCATCTATTGCCCAGATTCATATATTTGCTTCTCCCTTTATATCTCCTGCTGCTCACCGTCTTTATGCAACTCCCACCAATCCTTTTCCCTTAATCCCATCCACAGTAGTTGAGTGACAAACCTAATTGGAGTGTAGCGAATGTCCAGAGGGATAGCAGACATGTTTGAAAACAGACACTCACCATATGAAGATCCGGTGACGGGCTGTCTAGTGAAATGGTGTGAGAAGAGATTAACAAGTGTGTGGGTGTGAATGTGTAAGAGTGCGGGGAACCTTGTACAAAGTTTGAATGGCAAATTCCTAAAGGTAACTCCCAATGGAAGCTCTGCCATACTGAATTCAATTTGCTGCTAATAAGTTAGCTGTTCGGTTGCACCTTTTTCGGCGACACCACGAAATATATAAATATATATATATATATATATATAAGCTTTCACGGATTTGTTGTGTGCAGATCAGATTCACATATTACTTAATAAGTACACACTCTTGGAAAAGCTGATTATATAATTTGATAATTGGCTCATTTAGATTTACACCATTAGAGGTATAATATACGGTACCAAACATGTCAAACTGAGAAACATCTGTTTCTTCACCTGTTGCTAAAAAAAAAAAAATGTTAGACTAATATAAGAACAGCTTCCAATATAGTTTAATGCACTTCTACACTACTGCTACTACAACCACAACGTTGGGGGAATGTGTTGTTGATTCTCCCAATTTGGTTTGGATAGCTTATGTTGTTACATACATTTATGGATAGGCATTTCTATAAAATGTATTGTTTGTTAGGATGAATTTAATAGTGTGAAAAGGGCCAGCACCGGGAGTTGAAGACTAGTGGGGAAAAAAATCAGAAAGGCTATTCCTTGTTTTATTATTCCATAAGACAAAGTGGTTTAACCATTTCGAGTTATTTATTGTTTATTACAGTTACCGACACTTGAATTTACCGCCAACGGACACTGTTATCCAAGACATTGTTTCTCCCACTAAATCGCAGGTGTCAAACTTAAGGCCTTGTGGCCAGATCTTGCCCACCGCATCGATTGTACATGGCCCACAAAAGCATATAATGTTTCTTGTTCCTTTAATTATTCCTTTAATTATTTTTTTCATTTGAAGCCTATAGTTATATAGTTGCATGGCACAATATTCCTTAATTTCTGATTTCAAATTCAAATGGTCGTTAATCATATTTAGAGGAGCCTCTTATAGTGGAAGGATGAAATCCATAAAAGACAGTTCTCCGTTAAATTAAAATAGACTTTTCTTTGTCATCTAAAAACCCTCGCTACAGTAGAAAAGGATTGTTTTGTACAAGAAACTATTATTCATATCGACTTGTTAGAAGTAGCAATAAGTTAGCAGGTTGTATTTCAAATTACTACATAATAATTGGTGAACATTATTTTGTGGTAGCTATGAGCTATGGCTGGCTAGCAAACATGATTAAACATAAGACGCAGAGCCACGGAGGTGAAAGTTTCCTTTGCATTCGATGTCAACAATAGCACAAGTCATACATTTATTATTGCTTCCATGGCAACGAAAAAGCTACACTTCCGTAAGTATTGTTATCACAGTGGGAGGACGATAACAGGAACGGGAGAAAATCGGTCAAGACATGCTAATTTCGTCACAAAACACTGAAATAAGTGCTCATGGTATACGACACTTGTCACATAGGTCTGGCTGGAACCGCATTGCAGCCGACAGTAGCCAACTTTGAACAGCAAAATTGCAGACAAGCTAACAAAGTCCCTTTATCATTAGCGATTTTACAGGGTGTCGAGGGTGGCAGCTGTCACCTCCACCAAATCTAATGCTGGCAATTAATCTATCTACACTAAATTCAATATTGTATTATAAATGTTCCTGATATTGTCTCCATAGTGTTTACAAAATCTTCATCACCAGTTTATTTGTATTGGAATTCACTCATTCCACTGAACGAATTATGCAAACCTGTAAACTAAAAAACAGTTGTACTGTTTTCATTGAAAATATCAGCAGGTTTTTTTAGCACTATTTTGCACCAGGGAGTACCGACTTTTAATTCTGACTTTAGATTTGCACAATAAATGTTATCCAAGAGTTAGTCTACTGTATGTTTTACTGTTGTTATTTATTTCATCAATATAGAATCTTTGATGGACTATACAACTAGCTTATTCAGACATAATTAATGTATTAAATTATTGTTACATTAAAACATTTTTACTTAATTTAATATTGTGATATATACCGTTACCGTGATGGGATGCAATTTATATGCCGAGCCCTAATATCGCCCATGACAAAATGAGTGTGACACAGCTTCTCTAAAGTGTGTATCATTTACCTGTATATATGCATATGGCACTGCTGCATTCAAACAGTGAAGTCACTTCAAATCATGCAATTTTAATACCTAATTTCTGTCCGAAAAGAAACAAAAAAAACAACAGCTTTATATCTGTCAAGTGGAAATTAAATGAGTTACCTAATGAAAAGACAAATCTGGAGACCCACAGAGAAATGTTTAATGAAATTTTAGATGTCAAAATGCTTGCTGTGGAGCTGGCAAATAATCTATCACATGGAATCCCTTTATTTTCAGCACATTTATATAAAACAAATTTTGACTTGGTGACGTGCCAAAAAACTCAAAACAATACATATTTTCAGTGTATTAATTAACAGGCGTATTGCCAAAATGGAAGCTGTTTTGGGCAGCTGGATATTAATGGTCTGATAGTGAGATGCTTTGCCTTACAGCAGTACGTTGCAATATGTATGGTAAGCAACACTGCCAAGGCAGAGTGTCTCCATGTGGCTAATTGGTTTTATTGTGTCTGTGTTCTGTAAAAATGTTTCAATTATTTTTTACACGTATGTGATTAGAACATTTCACTCATTGTCAATGGATCTAAATTCCAATATTGGCTGTGACCTCTGTATGGAGTTTTAGTGCGTATGTTCCTCTATCACCCTAAGTGATAGACCTGAAACCGTATAAGTAGAATAGAAAATGAATGGATGCATATGTTTTCGCATTGTCAAAGGTTTGCAAAATGCCCATTCCTAATGTCTGTCATTACCTCCATGATCTTGAATGCTAACATATGTGTTGTTTGTCTCCTCAAAATTCACATTTATTTTTCAGGAAAAGTTTTCTACCAACATGCGTGATAAATCTGTATACTCAGTGGAGTTGTGGTTTGAGGCAATGATTGTCCTGTCCAGCTTGTCATATTAGTAACTGCAAGCTGACCATCTGTCATATGAAGGCATTCTGCTTTGTAAGCCTAATGTCCTTTCTTGAACTAGAGGGTGAGTGGCGAATTCAAAGTCCAAAAAAACCTACTTTCGCCGTTTGATGTTCCCAAGACCTGTTTGCGTGAAATCAATCGCAGGCACCTTTTTTTCCTAATGCCCGACTTCAAAGTTCTGTCCCGTCCCATTGCTGTTGCTGAGGCCTCTCTCCGTTTTCATCAGTGGGACCAAGAGATTGCAGTCTCTCGGTTCTTAAGCAAGATTCTGCTCTCTGATTACACCTCTTCTAGTTGAAGGGTCGTTAATGGAACATAAAAATAACTGACCCTGAAACTGTGAAGGGTGGAGCGTAGGGTATTTTATTGAACTCCCCCAAGAAAGGAACAAGAGCTGCTGCTAACACAAAGCTAAACTACAAGTTCCTTTAAATTTGTCCAAATGCTGAGAAAAAGTCTCAACATTAATTGAGTACTGACTATAAATAAGGTAAACACACTTTAACTTTTAGTATTGCCTACTGAGCTTCAGCAACTATAATTATTAAAAGCTAGAAACTGCATGAAACGGTATTTTGTATTGAATACAACAGTGTGTTTCTATTTTACAGCGATATCAAACACATTCCACAGGGTTGTAAGCAATAGAAATGACGAGATAAAATCAGTGCATTTCGATTTGATACTTAATTAAGTGCTGCGACCAAACTGCCACATTATGTCACCATCGTGTCTTTTCTGTCATGCGTCTCACCTTCTTGAAGAAAATGTCTACCTCATGGATTTCATAAATAGTGTTGTGCCAATACCAATACCAGTATCAGGACGGGCCCGATACTGCATTAAAACTACCAATACCAGTATCGGAAGGGGCCCCGATACTGTATTAAAACGCTGGTATCTGCGGGGCCTGGGGGGTTGTGCCCTGGTGCTGCCATGGCCGAGGGAGGCCTGGGGGGCTGTGCTTGCCTTATTGGGCCAATGTCGATGGCTCCCCTCTCTGGTGGAGGTGTACTCATGCATGCCAGATCCACCACACCAGCATCTACTGAAACTCAAACATAATTTTCTTCTCCCACTGGTCGCTGAATCAGTGGAGGTTGATGTTTGTGGATCTCATTCTGCTTCAGCTATACTTCCTTCCTTCCTTTGGTCTTTCCTCTGGTCTCTTGAGGTCTCCCTAATCTGTTGGAATTTAGATGTATCTGAGGTTAGTGAAATAGTCTGGATTTTTAACTCTGTGGGTGAAGGGAAGTGTCTGCTTGGTGTTGGATTTTGCTTTGTTTCATGTTTTTTTTTTCCTTTGATCCTTCCTCTGGTCTTCTGACAACTTCACGACACTGGACACTGAAGTATCCGGTTAAGGTGAAGGGTCTTGGATTGACAGGTTTCAGATGAATTCAAGAGCACAAACTCGCACCCACGCACATCCCACGCACACACACGCACACACAAAGAGAGAGATGATGATATGTTGACTTGGGAAGGCTGCCGAATGAATAACACTAAGCTCTCAGGAAAAAAAAAGAAGACAAAAAACTTTGGCATCAGCGAGTATTAACAAAAAACGGGCCAATGCCATCTACCATACTGTAGAAATTTGAACACAGCGCACACTCACTGATGTGGGATCACAGGTGAAGCTAAAAAGTGGCGAGGGAAAAGGGATAGCTGTTGTTCTAAACTGGTGACAATTTGTATTGTTTGAATGATGTCGCCATAAAGTTAAATTTGATGGCAGAATCAAAACTTAATACTAATAGGGTAATGCTTTTGACACGCAATATTAGTTTGCATGTCAGTATTGTCTCAAAATCAAACTATAACAGCATTTGTGAGACATTTTCCACCTGTGCATTTGACACAAGGGAACACAGTTGACAGCTGTTTTTAACTACTTTTTGGGTGCAGAATCCAAAACAAATTTTTCTCTATCAAGTCAAGTATTTGAGCTACAGGATCCCCGTAAAAACAACAACAACAACTGAAACAGATATGTATGTATGTAAATAAAACACAAAGATGGGATAGGTAGGTACAAGCTTTGAAAACTTAAAAGCATCATAAAATGAAATTGAACTTTCAACAGTTTGCCCATGGTTACAATGTTAAGAGAAGAACACTCACTAATCCTCTTAATTCCTACTACACTAGCTATCAGTTTGCAGATATTGATAGTACTGACCTTTTGGGAGCTGTACACACTTCTCACTTCAATTGTGATTGCGCAAACAAGTTGCCACTTAGCTATAGATGAGTCCAGTCGCATTATCAGCTCTTCTTACTACAGTCTTTCTACTGCTAATTAGTGGAATTGTGTTCATAGTTAGGAGGGAATTCATGAAAATTGTGCACTTCTGGACAAGTTTTAGATTTTTGACAGTGTGTTAGGTATAGGTCTAAAGTTTTCAAAAAAACATGGATACAAGTTGTGGTCCCTTAGTGGCTGGTATGCAAACAATTCAAAATGCGTCCAAATGAAAAGAGAAAAGCTCCTAGTTTTAAATAGTTATATAATGACACTTTTTCTTCTTGATTAGATTATAAAAAATATATATATATACAATTTTGATACTATTGCCGTTTTAAGTAAATGTTCATGTTATATCTAACATCATAATCATCTTCAGCTAAAAAACTGTCAATATCTCTGAAAAAGTCACAATGAAATATTACTCAGGGTCCTTGAATCATATTTTTTACCACCAAGGTAGGCTTTTCTTTGTTGAATGGACAGGTTACTAGCACAATAGTATCAAAAATCACGTGGTGAACAAAAGGACCATTGTTGAGGATCTATATAAACACAAGTTAAGATCTAAGATGCAGTGAAAAGTTACATTTCACCAATATTAATCACCATTAAAATTTAGTGAAATAACACAATGATAATACATATTTAAACATTATATATTTATTCAAAGGTTAAGTCAAACATTATATTCAAAGTTAACAGTCTTCCCTGAACCCAATTCTTTCCTCGAGACCCTTTCTTCTGGGGTTCTTTCCTGAAATAATTTAAATCTTCATTATTAGTACAGCCTCCCTCACACTTCGGCTCAGAGTTGGCTCAGGAATAACGCTCCGACAATCTCTTATTGGCTACTTCAAGATTGGTTACTTCAACTAGTTTTAAGTCGATGATTAATCAGAAGAGTGATGAAAATATATTTATTAACTCTTTGACTGCCAGACGTTTTCAGAAAAGGGATGCCGTGGGTGCCAGCCGATTTAAGCATTTTGACTGATCTTTCAAGGTCCACAGAAAATTTTGTGTTTGGACTATGGAAACACACATACTACCAAATGAAAGATTGGACTCTCATCTTTCATCACAAAAAAAGTTTGTTTCTACCTTATTCCGTTTTTCAGTAATCAACAATAGAAAATGGTTAGTTTCACCCAACTGCTCTGTTTTGAAACAAAATACGGAGAAATCAAGCTTTTTGTGAAATGATATTATTTCATGCACTCTAGTGAATTTGACACCTTTTTTTTCCATGAATGATGCCACAAACACCTAAACAGTGCTTTACTTCTGTAAAACACTACCACCGACAATGAAAAAGTGTTTTTTGATAGCAAAATACGTTTATTTACATTCAACATCAACATCAACAGTGTAACAATTTGGCAAAACAATTTGGCAAACTATTTACAAATGTGTGCAACCGTGGTACTATTTACAATTGTGTGGATGTTTCAAATACAGTTTTTCTTTTTGTAACACTCCCCTGCATGCAAGGGGACGCAGCAGGATTTGCACAACAGATTAGTTTCACTGCGATTGCAGACGCTACACTTTTTTGCTGGCTTTTTTTTCTCCGGGGAATAGCAAGTATATACTGTAGTGTGTGTTTGGCCATGTTGCCATCAAGTCTACTCTCAGGATCATGATACGGTGACATTACGGTGGTGTTACGTCTGGCTTCCTCATGTCCTTCAGTTCCTATACCGGGTGGTAAGAGATGTTCTGATCCATCTTATCTGCTCCATTCATGGTGGCATCGTAGTCCATAACCAATGTCTTCTCCGTGATCAGACTGTACCCACTCCTCCGATGAATATGCATTGGACTCGGGGCACTCTTCGTCGTCCGATTGAACGTCCGCCTGAGCATAAGTGCTCGGTTGTGCTCCGCGTTTTCCGGCGTTAGCATCGCTAGCCAGTGAGGCTTTATGATGTGATCATAGCCGCCGCGTCAAAGCTTCCAACTTCGGCGTCAACCTCGGAGTCACCATCATCATCGTCATCAATGTGCTCTTTAGCACTGGTTGATGCTTCTCTTCTTTGAAAAACCGATCAAGCGTGAGCTGCTTGCCACCGGTCGCCATTTTCGCTTTCTCAGCCATTGTCCCCTCAACACTCTAGCTCTGCCTCACGTCTTCTACTACTGACGCCTACCCGATCTTGTCCAAAGAGAGTCATCGCTGCCATCTAGGGGCCAAAAATAGTCATTATACTAACTAGATCTGCTTGATACTTTCAGCACAGCTGGCCAAGGCTTTCCCCCACCCGTTTCCCCCCCAAAAAACAAAAAAACTTGAACGTCTTTGGCGCTCCTCCATAGGATTTTACTAAACGTTATTTAATGTTTTTGGCAGTCAAAGAGTTAAGGTTGTTCAATCTGTCGATTTTCTTTCAGTGGATAAATGGAGAGGAATTTGCATACATTAGCTAGCTACCTAGCTAGCTAGCAAGTTTGGTCATCACTAATCAACATGGTGAATATATGTAAAATCACTCTACACTTACATCTAAGGGTGCCTCAGTGGTTAAGGTGTGCAACCAGGGCAAACCTCGTTTAATTTGTGTTCCCCATAAAAAAAAAAAAAATGCATTTTGCAATGGACTCTACAGCATTGATGTGAAATCAGCTGAATCGGATGGCAAAGCCTGGGTAAACTGGTTAAATAGATTCTGGAGCATTTTATAGAACCCTGAAACAATTTCTGTACCTTTTGTGACTTAATATCTGAAATAGCCAGTGCCTGATAAAGGCTTTTGCTAAACAATATTTTTCACACTAGAATGATGGTAACATGTAGAAAATTATTCTTTAAGGGTGGACATATGGGTTTAGAGGCCTGAATGATGTTATCTCATTGCAGCGATCTGGACCATTTTTCAAGCAAAATGGGATCATTCCTAGTATAAATTCGTCATGAAAATAACCATAAAAGAGGGCACTACCAAAATTAGACCCCTTTAATCAAATCAAGAAGAAAAAGTGTCATTATACAACAATTTAAGACTTAAGGAAGCTGCGATATAAGTTTTTCTCTTTTTGGCGGGTGCCATCTTGAATTTGATGCAAACCGGCTACTAGGGGGCCACCCCAATTTGTATCCATGGATTTTTAAAAACCTTAGGACCATACCTAATACCCTGCCGATAGTTAAATACTTGTTCAGAAGTGCACAATCTTTATGATTTTGCACAAATTCCCTCCTGGCTATCATCTTGAATGTAAGTGGCGGAGAGAAAAAAATTGACAAGCTTGGAAAAAAAAAATACTGCAAATTTGGAATCAACATACCAACTTTAGTTTTAATATGCATAAAAGACAGATTTATTGTAAGAAAAAACACCTTGCAAAGATGATTTATTAAAACAGAGATCTCCGGACATCGGGACAACCCTGAACATCACGTAGGAGGTGGAATTTTCAGAGTGCCCATTGTGCCCCCTCCCTTGCGGAAGAGGGCTTCTTATAGTATCGTTTCGAAAGCAAAACGCCCCTTCTCCTCCTACCAAGAATGAGCAGAACCGATTGGCTCTCACTCAACATGTCACACAATATTACCCTTGTACACAGACTGCACCTGTTTTTCATATTTAGACAAAATATACTCTCTGGGTACTTTTTCTCAAAACAATATCTCACAAACAAGTTGAACTAGATTTAGAGTGGCCGTGAGCGATGGCGCAAACAGAGTGTGTGTGTGTGTGCTCTCTCAAAGCAGATTCTGTTCTCAAGAACAAAAATGTGTGTGCGCAACACTGAGAAGGAATTTTAGACCAAACAAGGTGGTGTACCAGCTTAGGTTAAGGTCAAATTATACTGAGTTCAACACTATTTCACCTACTTTACACATCTATAATACATTTCAACATGGTTAATATATGAAATAAAGAATTAAAATGTTAATAATGTCTAACACTCAACGCATCACCCCGCCTGACTCTTGTGTTTATGTGTTGCAAGAACAGCTGGAGGACTCTAAGGCCGTGGATCACTTATGTACAGTGCAAACAGGTGCTGTGAGAGCAGGAAATGTGTAAAAACAAAACAAAAACAATATACAGACAACAACAATGTGTGGACAGCATGGGTTCACTGAGAACTAGTCCAACTGTTAATGCACTAAATATTACAAGTCTGTTTCGTGAATTATTAACAGCATGTCTGTTTTATGCTCTCTATTGTAAAAACAACAGATACTATGGGAGGAAACTCTTATTGTGTGTCCATGCAGTTATTTTACATCTCGACATTTTACATCCAGTCCATTTGTAAGCTGGTATGGTGCCAGTTGAGAGGCATCCACTGAATAATGTGATCTCTTCCCTCGATACAATCTTTTTCCTGAGCTGCAGTTTCGAAATCCACTTGCCCACTGGCATAATAAAATGTGATGTAAAAAGAAACCCCAAAAAAGCTCTCTTTCCCTTTCGCTTTTGTTTGACAGACACAAAGATACGGACAGTAGCACAGGCAGAGTTTGGCAAACAATAGAGACATAAGGAGATGAGAAACAAGCGTCCAGCTGCTCAGCAAGTCAGAGAGGCAACCCGCAAGTGAGAAAAACAACTCCACATTTTTCATGTTGTCTAAAATTAGTGATCAACAAGAAGGAGACCTGCTCTTCTATAAGCTCTGAATATTTGTTATGTTTTTTGCGCTATCATGCAGGATTGTCTGGATAATTGCATAAACCACATGTTGCGCACACAGGTGGGCATGCCTTTAAATTTTGCCAGTCCATCATTCGCCACCTGTCTGTCATTGGCCGTACCAAACTGTGATCGTCATCGTTATTTTAACCGTGCTTCCATAATCGCTAAATTACAGTTTGTCACTGCAATTTTAGGACCATTGCATCAACGACCGTCAATCCGTGTTGAACGTATAACTTATGTCACTCAGGGAGCAGCACAAAGCAGACACACAGCCAAGTAAAGTTGTTTTTTTTTTGTTTGTTTGTTTTTAAAGGGGGGGATTCACTGGAACTCCTCAACCATGCAAACACTTGAGTTAAAGAGTGTGTCCAGGCCCAATAGGAGAAACAATGTGGCTTTAATGGTCACTCAGTTTGTGATTCAATTCAGTGACTCAATTTACAAGCTTCAATAATTGACTCAGTCTGCCTGATATTGTCGGTTGAAAGAGTAATCCATTCATTTTTAACCCGTGGGCAGTATTTTATTTTGAAATGGCTTGGTCAGAACCATCAAAAATCCCAAAACTGGTCACAATACCGCCTAGGAGCAATTACACCAATTATTAAAAACTAACCAGCTATTCAATTAAATGGTTTCAACTCTTCCGTTTAATGTTGAGCGATTATGATTTTATAGTACTTTTTATGGATGTTTTTGCATCAGTATAGTAGCGGCCATTTTTGAATAGTCACGTGGTCATCGTGACGTATCGCATGCTGTAAACATGAATAGAATCCCATGACTTTGAATGACTACAAAGAGACTCACTAGGAATTATTGCATCCCAAGGCGGACATGAAAGGGGGAATTACTTCAAAAACAGTACAGCCTCGGGGACTCGCCAAATATTTGTGTCCAGCCGAAAGCAAAGAGGAAACTGTGCTCGATAAGGAGGATGATTTCAGCAGCCCCATAGTGAGTAGAAGTTAGTGAAAGTTGCATGTTACAGGACTTCATATATGGGACTTAAGTTAACATTAACATTAGTCAGCCTAGAAACATAATTTGTGGACAGTCCCTAACCTGGACGGTAAACATCCAGACAACTTTTACTCGCTGGGACAGCTACATTTTGTTCTGGTTAGCGTTCTTACCTATACATTAGGAGAGGCCACTCCTATCACCACACTCCCCCAATGAAACCTGAGGATTATGCCAATCAGAAATGGCACATGGCAATAGAAGATGGCTTTTTTTCTTGCCAATTACGACATCAAACTTACATTCAAATGAACGAAGGTGGCTGTTCGTTATGCACCGGATATGTCATCGCGATCACGTGACCTGGATAATGACATCGCCCAGTGTATGTTCCATTTTGATGCTTAATCTTTTTTTTTTAATCAGTGAATAAGATGCCAGGGATGTTTGCACTTATATTCTTTATACACAACACCTAATCGAATACTGGAAAATGAGTTTTAAGTGGTGTATTGCTTTAATATTAAGTAGCCCAAAATGATAAAGAATCCGCGTCAACTCCATCCATCCATTTTCTTAACCGCTTGTCCTCACAAGGGTCACGGGGGGTGCTGGACCCTATCCCAGCTGGCTTCAGGCAGTAGGCGGGGTACACCCTGAACTGGTTGCCAGCCAATCGCAGGGCACACAGAGACGAACAACCATACTCCCAATTACACCTATGGACAATTTGGAGTGTTCAATTAACCTGCCATGCATGTCTTTGGAATAGGGGAGGAAACCGGAGTACCCAGAGAAAACCCACGCAAGCACGGGGAGAACATGCAAACTCCACCCAGGAAGGCCAAAGCCCGGACTCGATCTCACGTCCCCTGCACTGAGAGGCGGACATGCTAACCAGTCAGGTACCATGCCGCCTCCGCTTCAACTCATCAAATCAAATCAGATCAAATGTTTTATGTAGTCTCTTTTTTAATATAAATTCAACATTCATTCCATTTAGCAGATCATTGTCATTCAAGAGCTGGGGGATGTTGACCATGACAATGAATAACTCAGCTTCAACAAATCCAAGGTTTCTTGGGCTGAATCAGCAAGGCGCTCTCTGTGGGCTTCGAAGGCAAACCCTGAACTTGTGCACTTAAACAGAGGTAAACAAAGACAAACCCCATACCACAGAATTATGCACAAATTCCAGGCATATTTTGGGCAACTACCCCGCCCCCTGCTTTTTAACCTCAACAAAGGGGATACAAATTGTGTCTCCCTCAGTGAATTGATTCCATCCATCCATTTTCTTGACCGCTTTTCCTCACTAGGGTCGCGGAGTTGCTGGAGCCTATCCCAGCTGGCTTCGGGCAGTAGGCGGGGTACACCCTGAACTGGTTGCCAGCCAATCGCAGGGCACACAGAGACAAACAACCATACTCACAATCACACCTATGGACAATTTGGAGTGTTCAATTAACCTGCCATGCATGTCTTTGGAATGTGGGAGGAAACCGGAGTACCCGGAGAAAACCCACGCAAGCACGGGGAGAACATGCAAACTCCACCCAGGAAGGCCGAAGCCCGGACTCGATCTCACGTCCTCTGCACTGGGAGGCGGACGTGCTAACTAGTCAGCCTGAATTGATTCCTCTGTATGTATTTCTTTCATCACTTCTACATCTTTTTTGCTTTACGTTTTCCCTCACTCAGTCTGACGTATCTTACTCAAGTACAGAGACTATTTTAGAACAGAGTTTAGTTACAATTATTGTATCAATAAAAGAATTGCCAAATTTGCAGCTCTCTTTCTTGTTAACAAATTATAGATAAATGTGCCATAGCTTAAATCAAACGGGATCTTGTTGGACAACCATATGACACCATACCTAACCACAATTTATATTAACTTATTTGCTCCCAAAAACTTATAAATATGTTAAATTTTAAATATTACCATGCTCCCAAAGACGTACAGTATTTATATGTTTGTTTTTGTTTTGTTTTTAAATGTTTTTTATACTGGAGCAGTGGTGTCAAAGTCCGGTCCTCGAGGGCCTGAGTCCTGCATGTTTTAGAGGTTTCCCATGTTCAACACAGCTTATTGATATTTAAGCTCATCAGCAAGCTCTGCAGGAGCCTGATAATTATCCTGATGATTGAATCAGGTGTGTTGGAGTAGAGAAACCTTGAAAACATGCAGGTCTCAGGCCCTCGAGGACCGGATCTTGACACATGTGTGCTAGAGCACACAGAGGGCTTTGATGCAGCCTCTGGACTGAAGAGAATGATTGAAGCAGTGGTAGTTATTACAAAAACGACCAGCAGGTGGCAGCAGAGTATAAGAGATCAATTAGGGCCATTTTGCAAAAAAGCTCTTTCCTCACTGTTTTAAACAGATTTGTGAATAATGATGAAACTTAGCTATATTCTAATGCTAATTGCTACAAAACGGAAACAGATACAAATTTTTACTTTACTTTTTTTCCTGATGAAAGAAGAGAGACTAATCTTTCTTTTGGTAGGTTCCATGTTTTTATAGCCAGAGAACACAATATCCTGTGGGCCTTACAAAATCAGTCAAAATCCAATAAAACAGCCGTATACCCGCGTATACCCTGGACTACACTACTTGTACAAACCCAATTCCAATGAAGTAGGAACGCTCTGCAGGAGCCTGATAATGATCCTGATCAGTGAATCAGGTGTGTTGGAATAGGGAAAGCTCAAAAACATGCAGGAATCTAGCCCTTGAAGACCAGACTTTTGACACCTGTGACTTAAAGTAACAAGCAGACAAAGCCATCTTGATAATTCTAAATAAAAATCACTTAATTTCACAAATACAAAATCAACACACTGAAAAAAAAAAACATTGCCAAATATGTATCAGACAGAAGACATACAATTCTGCAGAGACAGTCACATAATGAATCAAATCTAAAATGTGTAAAACTGACAGAAAAAAAATCTGTCTGTTTTTAAGGGCCATTTCGACTACTCTGTTCTCGCTCTCATCTCTTGTCTTCCACTGCATGTGCACACACATACTGAGACACAGTGTATCTAATAATTATACCCCCAATCCCATCACCAAAAAAAAGTACCAAAAAGCCACTGAATTTCTGAAAGTTGTGTTCACAAAGATGCCCCAAACTAGTAAAGATGATGTGTATGTGTGCATAGTACCCCCACCAAGGCCTAATTGGAGTATCGAAGACAGGGGACAAACAATGTGAAGTGCTGTTTTAATTTTGTTTGTGGTTCTCTGAGAATAGTTTGATGGTGCTGATGCAATTAGTAGCAATACTGTGTGTGTTTGCATATGTTTGTGTGTTTGCATATGTGCGTGTGTGTGCATGTGTGTTTGAAAATATGCCCTTTTTTGACATGCATGTATTTTCTTACTCTGTTGTCTAGCATATTATATTCTTTTCCAAGTTTGTGGTAAAAAAATCAGAAGAATAAGACCAAGTGGCCAAAAAAAACAAACATTTAAGGTTAACTTTGCCTTAATTGATTTGTTTGTTTGTTATATGAATATAAAGATTCAACCAGTGTAAACGTGAAAAAAATGAAACGCAGACTGTATTACTGGATGACTGAATATCTCCTTGTGGGATTCTATCCATTGGGGTCAACTGATCATCTGGAAAAAAAAGAAACACTTGAAAATAAATAAATAAAAGCATAAGGCTTGATTAGGAAGATTTCAATTGTTGCACAGAGCATGGCAACTGCATTTTCTAATGCCTGGAAAAGAAGTGAATTAGATCCAAACACTGGTTTGAATCAATCTACAACCTGGTATTATGACATACTGTATTACGAGCATGTGTTTTTAGAGATGTTTGACATGCGCAAAATGGATTTACAAGGTTTTCATGATTTCAACCGTTACCCTAAAATCCCTGGGTGAAATACAGGAGGCTTAGTGAAAACAGGAAATAAGAAGACTAGATTACAGTCAATGCACTATTTCAAGGCACATTAAATATAACAAGTATATTTACAATTTAGAAATATTGGTAAAATGTGACATTTGTAAAGAATCATTTCACACTGAAATGAGATGTTATTTCGGGCAGCAGGCGTGTTTTCTCTACTTTCACAATACAAAGCTACATTGATCTCTAAGATCACTCAGTAATCTTCCATATGAGAGCATACAAGTTCACGTTCCTTTGGCATGTTTTTTTTTAAAACCAATAATCTGTAGTCAATTAAGTAGAAAAGTAAAATTACTATATTGTAAAATGTCAGAAGAATTGTTTGCTGCCAAACATAACAAATCTTAACCTGAATTGCTGTATTTAACATAATCCTGCAACTCAAACAATGAATACTAAATGATCTTCAAGAAATCTAGTCCACTTTATACACCCTATTCCTGGCCTTGTCTAAATCAGCCCGTAAAGTAAGGCCCGGTCTCAAGTGAGCCACCTCTCATCCATCCCATATTCCACACGGCCACTCTCAAATAGGGGTGGGAACCTCTGGGTAGCCCATGATACGATACGCGATACAAGGCTCACGATAACAATTATCTCACGATATGACGATACCACAATTATCAATATATTGGTCAGGTCATAAATCCACGATAATCTATGATAAAACTACTCAAGACATAAAATTATGTTTTTTAAATGAGAAAATAGTTTATTTTTGTACCATCACTGTAACAAAATATTAAAAGTGGTGTCTTCTTCACAGTGAGTACTTGTGTATTTAAAAAACAAAAAAACAAATCCAAATCTCTTCTTAACAGAGACCACTTTCTGTGAACAAATTTGTCAGTCAGTTACATAGTGAATTGTTTCATTTTATAAGCTGACAATTTTTTGGTGTGTAACATTTCAAAAGTAAATAAATTACTTAAATCCAATTAAATCAACAATAATATTCCTCACAGACACTGTGTGCTTCAAAAAGTCGAACCATAAAAATATAAGTAAGATCATGAGTCTTCTTCGCCTGGAGACTTCTATACATTTCCCCGCCACTCTTATCAGGCGCGCCCCCTAGCGGCCTGCCAAGTAATTGCTCAATAAGTAATGAACAATGGAACCGTCATAGTGGCTGTATATTAACTACAAATATTGCGATACTTGCGTGAGCGTATCGATAATCTATTGGGAGACAAAGTATCACGATTTATCGCGATATCATTATATCGTTACACTCCTACTTTCAAACCTGTCTTTTGTCGCCATGAGAACCGAGTGTATGTGTAACAGTGGGCTGGATCTTGCCACCAAGTGTGCAGGTTCTAGCTGGTGTTTGGTCGTCTCCTGTTCTAAATCGCTGTGCAGGCTGGCTCTCATCATCTCCACGCAGACTGTGCATTGAGGCCAGCTTACTTGCTTTGACTTGTGGAAGTAGATCCCACAGTGTTGGAAGAACAGTCAGCACCCATAAACAATAATGTTTGGTTTGACTGTTTAAGTTCAGCTTGTATGTGTCACATGGGCACACGTAACTCTTTTTCTCATGCATTAATGTAGAGTCACGCTAATGCTAGCCAAGCAGCACACATGCTAGCCGGTGCAACCATGTTAGCTTCGGCTAACAGCTATCCTCTTCAGTGCTCTTTTTGTGTCTCAGTCCAATGCAAGATCTCTGGTGCATCGAGATCTTGCGATGGAGGGATTACAGCTCGCTTGAAACTGTCATATGTTTATACAAACACTTGACCTGTTGAACTAACTTGAGCTTTTATTTAGGAGAGTAAATATTAGCTCAGTTGGGGGAAAAAAAGGCTTTGTTGAGTCAAAAAATAATAATGTCACAGGTACCCACCAAACAACAATATAAAATGTATCAATAAAATGTATCAATTCTGAAATAATGATCATGTCTCAATGTAGTCACAAATGTACTTCAGTTGAAAAACTGGTTTGTTTAATTGATGCAAAGCTGATATATTTTCAAGGAGCCATGACCTACTCTGTTGGATGAATGGCAACAGTTTGAAATGAATTGTTTTGCATAACTTTTACCATCCAATAGAAAAACATTTGATTCTTCTTCTCATCACCACTAACCTCTGGCATTGTTAGAAAAATATATATTTCTGATGAACGCTTAAAATTGACCCTAGGTGTAAATGTAAGAGTGAATGGCTGTTCATCTATGTGTCTCCTGCTAGCGACCAGTTCAGGGTGCACCTCGCCAACCACCCTAAGACAGCTGGGATAGCCTCGAGCATGCCTGCGACCCAAGTGAGGATAAGCGGTTAGGAAAATGGATAGATAGATAGATAGATAGATAGATAGATAGATAGATAGATAGATAGATAGATAGATAGATAGATAATTAATTAATAATGCTGTGAACCTACATTTCTGATCATTCTTTCACTTTTAACCAAACTGCAGACATTCCATCCTTATACAACCGAGTGAAAGAGTACATTCTGTAGGAGATAAGAGTCATCTCATTTTACTCTGCCAATGCAGATAGAATGTGGTTGTATATCCATCCATCCATTTTCTTACCGGCTTATTCCTCACTAAGGGGGTGTGCTGGAGCCTATCCCAGCTGGCTTCGAGCAGTAGGACCCTGAACTGGTTGCCAGCCAATCCAGGTGTATGTATTGGTTGTATGCAGTATGTTTGTTGAAGTGTATTTTAGTCATTTTTATTTATTATTTTTTTTAAATCTAGGATATTTTATTGTTCTACATTTCAACACAAATATTCATTACTCTTAAGAAATTAAAGGTAACTGCTCTTAAAATAAAAATGACTATGGTTTGTCTCTATCATCATCACAGATTTGAGTGTTGGCCTATATGGCAGACATTTTCTAAAATGGCCACTTAAAATTTCACATTTCTAAATATCTGAACATATATTTCACCTACACT
Source organism: Vanacampus margaritifer (assembly GCF_051991255.1). Lineage (NCBI taxonomy): Eukaryota > Metazoa > Chordata > Actinopteri > Syngnathiformes > Syngnathidae > Vanacampus > Vanacampus margaritifer. The sequence goes on along the minus strand of NC_135438.1, from coordinate 20,056,965 downwards.
GCTGATAAATGATTGTATGTTTTTAAGGACACTAAATACAATAAAAGCATGCATCATATTGTATCTGCCACAGAAAACTATTTTTGGGATTCATCTTGCATTTAGGGGTGACATATGGCTATTACAGCTATTATGGTCCTGGTATTTTGAGGTATAATTTCAGCCATAGAGCAACATAATTCTATGCAGCTCTGTATAATATACAGAACCATCTGTGTTATTGGTAAATGCGTAAAAACCGTCCGGACACCAGGGGCCTCATTTATAAAACTGTGCGTGAGCGCCTGCGTACAAAAGTGCTTACGACGAAACCCAAACTTAACGTACGCAGAAAAAAATTGAGATTTATAAAACCATGCGTAGACACACATACGCACACCTGCACGCAAATTCCCTTTATAAATACAACACGTCCCAACCGGTGTGCGCAGCCGATTCAACGCCGTTCCCCGCCCTAAGTCTGCCTATTATCCCCCATATTAGGAAATACAAATCTACTCATTAATAGATTTGCGTATTCATAAGCAGCATGTGACGGCGATCATTAAATCAAAACAATGGATGACGGACAGGGAAAGGCAAGAATGAAGGCTAACTTCACCATGATGTAGGCTACATTGAATTTTTGTGTGGATAATAATAATAATAATTTTAAAAAAATTAAATACAAAGGTGTACATTATGAAACCCCTCAATTCAGAGGTCGAGTCACGGAAGACTGTGATTATCTGCTACGATTATTGGCCGCAGGGCGCACAGTGGCAAAATAGGGGGGAAAAAAAGAAAAATACAATAATAATAATAATAATAATGTTTTGGTATTATACAAAGGTGAGCATAAAGAAATCATTTCACCAATCTTATTGTCTTTACTTAATGCACTATAGGGAAATTGAGTTGTCACTGCATAGGCAAAAATTAGGCGATCAATAGGATGCTTTATTATTGTTATTATTATTATTAATATCTATTATTATTATATTATATATAATATATATTATTATTATTCCCAATGTGTTGTTTATGGATCTTCATTGAACATCACCACGGCTGTGTGGATTGCTTATGACAGACTTTATTGATGCATTTCTTTCCTTTATTGATTTATTTGCAGAACAAAGCGTCACGTTCCATAGCAAAGATGCTTGTACCTGACTGTATTCTAGCTCATTTTTATCCGTATGGTCTTGTGTTAATATAATAGTTTTATGTAGCCTTTTATACTCCTATGACATTTGTGCCGACGGGCGGGTGAAATTACTGTTGGCGCGTAAATTGTTGCGCGGCGCGTTGATGTAATGCGTGCAGTATTTGTCCACATTAGTTGTCATTAATATGATTTATTGCATGGTGCTTTTTCAAGATAGGTGATCAATGAGAGAAGACGAGCGTTTAAAATGTTAAATTAAGTTCATTCGTGTGCGTTCTGCTACGCGGTGTACTTGTGTCATCTGAGCAAGTCTGGAGAAAAACAAACATTAATGTGACCCAACATCCAGCATACTTGGCGTTTGAGGAATCGAAATGCACCACAAAGCTGTTTGTGTCATTGTTTTCCCATGTCTCCAGAATGTGCGGATTGCGTACGGTAGGTCCAGACTTGACGTGGTGGCGCGTAAAGTTTCATGTTCGTACGCAAAGTTTTGGCTTCATTTTGATCGTGCGCAAGCTTTCTAAATTAAATTAAAACTCTGGCCGGAGCAGGGCCCCAGGCGGAACATTGTCCATTTGGAGTTCCAGACTTTGCAGGCGGGCGTGCGTAACAAAATGGCCAGGCACCAGACACCTACTTGGGCCACTTGGGACACGGGCCCGGGCTGGATAGATCTCCAGATATAGTAGGCAGGTGTGCGTAAAAGATGGCCAGGCTCAAGTCACGTCCATAAGCCACTTGGAGCGGGGCCGTGGGAGAAACATTGTCTATTTGGAGCTCAAGAAAAGTCCATGCCTGTAGATGTAATGTAAACTGATATACAGAAGAATATAATCTTAAATCGGCCATTTTGTAAATATGACTGCCATTTGGGACAGGGGTTAAATCTGTGATGGCCCTATTGCTAGAATTGTCATCTATGTGCCAAATTTCATGATTTCATCATCTACTGTGCAACTCTTTGATAAATTGCACCAAAGCGCCTAACTAATCTTTATCTATATCTAGCATTAAAAATATATATATACTTTTTGGCTTACTGGGGTAGTTTGTAGGAAAATATATATTTGTGAAAAATGATTTATCGTGACAGGCCTAGTCTTTGTGACTTGGATTTTTTTCCATTTTCATTTAATGAAAATTAATGGAAACTGTGTTTTCTTTCAGTTACCTAATAACAGTAAATGATTTCGGAAAGTTATGTTTAATCAGAACACGCTTCCTTGCGTGCTACCGTCACTTTCAATGCACAATTACTGGGATTATATTACTGCTGCCAAATGTCTTACCGATATACATAAACATATTCATGAAATGCTGAGCAGTAACTCACTCTGTATAAAGGTGACTGCCAAAGGCTATAAATGTATGGAGAATATAAATGTAAAAGAATTTGAGAATACATAGTAGCTGCGTGTTATGATAAGCCACAGTGCAAAAATGCTGCTTGCTTGTAAAACATACAACACACATTCACACCAAGGTGGAAGGTAAAAATGTGTAGAATTATAGAGTTTACATGCAATCAATGCCAATGTTTTGTTTTGTTTTTCCAATAGCAATATTATAAACCACGTAAACAAGAAATAATATGGGTGATTCATTATAAACCACACAGTGTAATTCACATTTTAATTTGCAGGAAGGCAGATCAACTTTGATACTACCTGCGCCAAATTGATTGGGCTACTGTATTTGGAAAAGTGACTTTTTCGCTATGAGGCCTCACAGCTGATAAAATATCACAAGCAAAAATCCAAGTCAGGTGATCTACCTGGAGAGCTCAAAGACAAGAATATGACATATTATGCATGTTTTCCACAAGTGCAGTCTAAATACATATAGAAATAGCAGGTCTAGGTCAGGGGCTGGCACTGATTTATAACCCATTTTATATCAAGGAGGAAGGGGACGGGGGCGGGGGGTTCGCGTAACTTCCTGCTCCCACGAGAGACAGAAGTACGACCCAGCGCTGATATTTCTACTCAATCTCAGTTTTAGTGCTTTTTTGTTGTTGCATTAAATCCTCAAAGACAAATTTAGTGTATTAGAATTTCATTTGGATACAACATCACCTATAAACATTAAAAGAACCGGGAAGAAGAAATTCCATTGTGAATATCTTTTCCCCGCCACATATAAGAATTCCTATCATACCCCAATGATCAAGAATTCTACAGGACCTTTTTGAAAGTAAGCTGGGATAGACTTCAGCTCACTCACAGCCATTAACTCTTTGACTGCCAAAAACGTTAAATAACGTTTAGTAAAATCCTATGGAGGAGTGCCAAAGACGTTAAAAGACGTTTGTTTCAAAACAGAGGTGAAACTAACTATTTTCTATTGTTGATTACTGAAAAACGGAATAAGGTAGAAACAAACTTTTTTTTCTGATGAAAGATGAGAGTCCAATCTTTCATTTGGTAGTATGTGTGTTTCCATAGTCCAAACACATAATTTTCTATGGACCTTGAAAGATCAGTCAAAATGCTTAAAATCGGCTGGCACCCACGGCATCCATTTTCTGAAAACGTCTGGCAGTCAAAGAGTTAAGAGGAAAAGCGTTGGAGGCAAATCAGTGGTGAGATATAAAAGACTTTTGCACCAATCCTGTATTGTTGTATTTAGGATTAATCTCAATTAAAATCACTTGGATAAAAGCCCACACAGAGTAGACATTTGTCTGATGGTGTCTTTTCAGATAAATGAGGCAGGTGAAATTGGCCACAGCTTAAGATGATTCAAGTGCATGACCCTCTGTTACTGCCTCTAGAGCACACCACACAAATCCTAAAACTACATTCAAAGGATGATAGCTGTTAAAATAGATAACATCAAATTATCGCACTTCAAAAGTTGAACCACTGAAGCTGTTGAGAAAGTACAACTTTAAGGGCAAGTCAACCCAAAGTGTTTTTCTTCACAATAAATATGTTCTATTCGCCCTGAATATGGCATTCTGATTAATATTGTGTTTGTGGAATATGAGCTACGCAGCAACATCCACCTGTTTTTATCTATCTCAGGGGGCTGCCATTTTGCCACTTGTTGCCAAGTGAAAATTACATCACAGTGCCTAAGGGCTCAGGTCATGACCAATCATGGCTCAGTTTGAGAACGTCATATGACCACACTGTAAAAAAACAGAATATAACCTACCATGACATTTTCCACGCCACAATGAGTAGCCCAAGCCACCAGATAGCTTGCGCGCTAACAGGCTTCCGAACATTGCAGATCGATGGTGTCACTGAATTGCTTGATGATGTATCAGTGACAAACACACAGAGAGAGGCGTAGCTTTCCATTAGGCAAACCAGGCAATTGCTTGGGGCCCCCAAGTCAGAGGGGCCCTAAGAGGGCCAACAGATTTAATAAAAACAGCATATCTTATTCTTTCACATTAGGAGTGTCAAGGTGCAATGGCAATTGACCGTCTCAAATTCCCTAAAGAGGCCCCGTGGGCCAAACTCGCCCCTCCCCCACTTGTTGCTCCTCAGAGTCACAGTGTTCATGCGCTAGTGTAAACAAATAATAGGGTGACATGAGATTCTCCGACAAGACTGACAAGATGAAGGAGCTATCCATCTGGGAGTGAAAAACAAAAGAAAAAAGAGAGGGAGAAGAGAAAAGAAAACTACAGTGGTGAGTGTAATAATAAGTAAGAGTTGTTTATGACTGTGTTAGGAGAGACGTTCAGGGCTGGCTTTATTGAGTGTGAAGATCACTGAATCTTGAACATATAATAACTGCTTTTGCACAAGCCAAATCAAGGAAGCACTACTTTTGAAAATGGCTTGGGTGTGCACTTTACTGTTGTATTAATGTTTTTATTTTGTTTCAACACGTCCTTTGAATGAAGCACAATTACTTTAGTATCTGTTCTAAATTAGCAAAAACACATTGCTATAGTGAGTAAATGCTGGTATCCTGCTTGATGAAAAATCTCTCGACTTATTCTTCCGTATTTAAGCTATTGTATTTAGGTTTGGGGAAATACTTATGAAAACAACTAGGGGTGCACTGATCACAATTTACTGGCCGATCTCCGATCTTTTAAAAAGTCTGACCTGCCAATCCCGATTTTTGCCGCATACACCTTCAGAATTCCAATCTTATTTAATTGGAAAACATTGAACAATATCTGTGAAATAATAGAAAATGTGTTGTTTTAACTGCAAAGTAGTTAGTTCTCTGAAATAAAAATGAAAAACCTATTAGTCATCACAGCAGAAGAGGACAGTGGCTGACTTTTTCAGACCTCTGTGGTGGGAGATTAGATCGGTGGAAAAGATCGGTTTATATTTAAGGGATCGGCCAATCACAGATCCCCCAAAACTAAGGAAATCGGGACTGATAAATCGGCCAGCCTGTCGATAGGTGCACCCCTAAAAACAACTTGGAAATGCTATTTAGACTACAAAAGAAAGCTTAAACTTTTAAAAGGAGGTTGGTTGGTTGGTAGGCATGCCATGCTTTACTTGAAGCAAAAGCAACGCAAGTTTACGTGACTGATAAGGAAGAACCGATTGGCGAGGCCTCTCAAAACAGTTTCCAACCCAGGGTAGGCCCGTGCCCCTCAATGCCCGCCCATGCCGCCAAGTTTGAATCAGTCTAAGGTGCAGGCAGTGTGTGAAGGGGTATGTGTAAGGTTTCTCTGTTCCGTAGTGCGTCACTGGGCCAGGACAGCCATGTCCTCCCAAAAAAGTCAGCACGGTTGAATTTTGGACAATTGAAATAGTGAAAAACTACTTAACATTATTTCACATGTGTACTTAGTTGTCAGTCTTTGTTTTCAGTAATTATCTTGAAACATCCATCTATCCATTATACTGTACGAACAACATGTATATTATATTTGGAAACAAACCTCTGAATCCACTTTAAAGGGTCTTTAAAGAGTCTTATCCATCCATCCATAAACTGAACCGTAGTTTTATGTGCGACCTAATTTTGTTTTTCTATTGCTGACTTATGGATAGCTGCAATCTATTATGCTTTAAACAGGTATTCAGCCTGTCAATAAGTGACTTCGCCTTGGGGCCACAATGCATCTGGCACACGTTACAAACAGTGTCTTCCTTATTATGTCTGAGCCAATTGAATTTGCTTTTGTTGGAAAAATCTGGAACGATGAGGAAAAAGTGATTTTAACTTCACTTTTTCCTTCCACTTTACTAACATTGGCATTTTATGAATATAACATTTTAGGCCTATTCCTTCTTAACTTAATACACTTGCTTCACCTCCATGTTTATGAAACAATATTCATGTTTGTCTGACACATTTAACGTAGGAAAGACATCTTCTTCTTCTGCTTTTTCTTCTTTGATGCTTTCAGGAGCCACCTGCAACTGTTTCTGATGAATCGCACTATATCGCAATTGCAGTAAAAATCCTGACAGGTAACTAGGTTACTATTACTCTGGGTTTAACACACTAGAGAGGGATGTGTTAATAACTAATAATTATCAGTAATTGCACAAGAGACTCGGTGTAATAAAACAGTACTGCCCAAAGTGTTAAACTAGGTCACATTATTAATACGTTATTCAGTGTTATTTATTTTAACCCGCATAACCATAGTTTGTATCCCTTTGCCACCTTCTCAACACAACATAACATAACATTGAAATTCATTAACATGACTTGTGCCAGTTCTTCTTTGTCTCCAGAGGGAATTTTTATGAACACGGAACGCTCACTCCTGTAATTAGCAGCCAAATTAGTTTTCTGTGTTGTTCATCATACTAAACTTGAGGGAAAATGGTCAGTACAGCAGAGGGACCAAGCATTGCAATAACTGCCTTATAGTGATGAGATATATCAAACAGTTTGGAAGTGTTGACCATGCATCCCGATAGAAAGCATTTACAGTTCTACATTACACAATGTGAATTAATATTTTATTTGTAGATGTAACTTCAGCATCTAGAGCTATAGCTTTGAGACCTGCTCTTTTGAGGGCAATATGTAAATATTTGGATGTTATCTTATGGTCAAAGCTGCATGATGTTTCATAACTATTCAATGGACTATGTTCTACGACAACGGTGTTGAAATGAACCGTAGTTCCGTACTTGATCAGAATTGGATCATTGTTATGGTCTTGTATTATGTTGTCCATTTTAACGAGGAGGTTTTTGTCTTATTTTTTTAGTTGTGTTTGTATCCCTGAGATGATAATGTTTGATGATTATGATGTGCTATGTCCAGTTCACACTGACTGCGGAACGGCATCTGTACTGACGAGGCAAGAAAAATAAAGCATTTGAGTCTGCGTGTCAGTTCCCACCAATGGAGCCTTTTCTTTGGGATACAGAAGAAGGTCTAATCTATTCAAAATGGTCTCAACTGTACTATAGGCTACTGTCTTGGCCGCCCACCCACACAGGAGCCAAGTCCGCCTAGCCCATGTAAAAATTTGTGACCTGATGGTCTTAACTGGTTTCAACTGGATAAGAAACCAGAGTGCAGATAGATCGTAAGGCGCCAAGCCGCAACAACACAACGGCCTAGCTCAAGTCACCTATGTAATCTTTAAGAAGCCAAATCTAACAGCGCGGTGCGTATGCCAAGATGCGAAAGGTTTACACAGATTGTGCATGCGGATTTTCACGAAGATGAAGAAATTACACAATTTTTTTTATAACTTTTTGCCATTCCGAATAGTTACAACTCATTTTACTTATCTTGGACTGAACATTTCAAGAAATCCTAAGCAATTGTTTAAATTAAACTTTCTGCACGCTATAGATAAATTTAAAAATAATATAAGAAATTGGAATTTGCTTCCTCTTTCATTTATAGGTCGTATTGGTGCCATAAAAATGGTTATACTTCCTAGGTTTCTGTATCTGTTTATAACCTTCCTATATATTTTCCATTTACATATTTTAAGTTAGATTCTGTTATTAATTCATTAATTTGGGCAAATACTGTAAGCCTCCTCGTATTTCCAAAATTCATTTACAAAAAGATAAAAAGGAAGCCATGCTATTAGTCACTCTTATTTTATCAAAGTACTCTCATTTTGTCATTATAGGCTTTTATTCATATAGTATTGTGGCTTGCCCTACCTGGAGTTTCCAAATGACACTTTTGTCAGTACGTCGAGGTTCTTTAGCCGAGGTTTCTCTCAGCACTTTGAGATTTCGTATCCTTACCCTTCTATGTGAGCTTTCTTCCATGCAAGCAGTTTTTCCATGTGTTCGAGGTTGTTTCCATGCATCTATTGTAACTTTTAATTTTTGTATATAAAGCCTCTCTGTTTCTCAAATCCCGTGTCTTGCCTGCATTTGGGTCCTAATTCCGCACCTCACAGACAGAGGGATCTGCAATTGTAAATACTCACAGGCATTTCACTAATACAGTGTTCCCTCATTATTACGTGGTTCACCTTTCATGCCTGTTTGAGAAAAGTGTGTAAAGTGTATGGTCAGAGGTTTTACAGCCTTAAAATATAGATAATAAATGTAAAAAACAAAACAAAACAGCTACTTCACAGATTTAATCAATTACAAGTATAGGAACGTAACTCTAGCGATAAACAAGGTAATTCTTACCACAGAAAAAACATTGGTAGTCACTTTTTTTTCCAAATCTGTACATACTGTTTATTAAAAAAAACATTCTATGTTACATTTATCAAATAAATGAAAGCTTAATTCGACATGAAAAAAAACAACATTTTGAATTCTGAAAAAAATGTTTGGTTGCAACTTACTTTCAAATAAAATAGTTCATGTCTATTTGAGTGCACGTATTAATGAAAGTTATCCACCTGCAGCAAACTGTCTACTGTGTTGTGTCATCATTTTATTGCATGTGGAGTGTGCAGTCAGCTGTGAACTTAAATTAATAAGGACTATTTCACTTAACAAAAAAAATGTATAACATATTAGTAAAATGGGTTGGAGACCCCTGTTATACAGCAATAATTATAGCAAAACTGAAATCTTTAGTACACACTGATACAACAGACTGCTGAACTCTCGAGGGTTACATAGGAGATTCTCATACAATATTGCCTTCTTTTTTACTGAAAAAGTCAAACCATGTTGAGAAGTACGGTCAGTTCAGAATCAGTATAGATTTGATAACCTACAGTAAAAGCTGCATTGTTTTCAATGCGGTATATACACTGCAATATGAGCATGTGTCATCACACATCAGCCTGTCAGCACAGCATGGCTCAGGTGGTAAAGTGGTTGACTCCCAAACTCGAAGGTTGTGGTTTCGACCCTGTTAAAGGGTCCTTAACCATGATGCTTAACCCCCACTTGCTCCTGATGCTGTGTCATTAGCAAGTGAATGAGAAGACGGTCTTAAAGCACTTGAAGTGCCTCGAAGATAGAAAAGCACTACAGAAGTGAAAGCTCATTTCCCATTTCATTCATCCATCCATCCATTTTCTTAACCGCTTCTCCTCACAAGGGTTGCAGGGGGTGCTGGAGCTTATCCCAGCTGGTTTCGGGCAGTAGGCGGGGTACACCCTGAACTGGTTGCCAGCCAATCGCAGGTCACACAGAGACGAAACAACCATCCGCACTCACAAACACACTTATGGACAACTTGGAGTGTTCAATTAACCTAACATGCATGTCTTTGGAATGTGGGAGGAAACCGGAGAAAACCCACGCAAGCACGGGGAGAACATGCAAACTCCACCCAGGAAGGCCGAAGCCCGGACTCGATCTCACGTCCTCTGCACTGAGAAGCGGACGTGCTTACCAGTCAGCCACCGTGTCATTCATAATAACACATTTTCTGGAATAAATGTTGAATGAAACTTAATTTTCATTACTTAAAAAATAAATATCTGGGTTATTTATAGTCCAATCAAATATATATTTTTCTATACTGAATTACTTTATTGAAATTGTTTCCTAATGACCCCTAGAGTTACAAGGTTTGCTATGACAAGAATCTGAGACATTTATGCAACTGTCACTAAAAAGAGCCATCATTGCTGACAACCTTTGAAGGGGAAAAAAATAAATCCATGTTGATGTGGAAAGATATTAATGAGGAATACCTAGGCACTCATTATTACTGACATTTGGCTTCTTGGTGGAGTGTCCAGATCATGTAACGAGGCCAATGATTTCTGAGACCTATTGAAAGAAAAAAAAACATTTTTTCAAGCACAATGTCACTTCAGACCTTTCAAATGATGTCAAGAGTCCTCAAATGACAACAGAGATACAAGAGCAAGATTTGACAAGCTTGCCCGCATCAGGGATGTCTATGATAGATGGGTCCAGCTCCATCCACTGATGTTCAACCCAGGGCCAGAGGGGACAGTAGATAAATGTCAAAAGATAAACTCAACCCAAAAAACAAAGCAGAGAATATTTCTTGAGCATCTGTGAAATTTCGAAGCCCCACATTAAGCAAATGGAATGGATGCCTTGAAACCCAAATTGTGTTGCCTTGTTCAGACAGCTGCAGAGCTCACCTGGCACTCTGTCCACATCAGCAGCAACACAAAGAGCATCCACGCCAGCAGTCAGCCAGCCCTGCCTCAACACCAACCAGAACAGACAGAGTCCAATTCAGAACAGACTACTTCTGATTCTAAAAGGAAGATGTGCCCGGGAGAGAAAAGAAAGGCACATTTCAGTTTTTTTCCCCTCTAAAAAGAAAACACTAAAAGTGTCACTTTTTGCCACACATGCATCTAATTGCAGACATACACAGACAAGTTCTGCCACTGAGTTTCTACATTTGTTGTTTTACATTTGTTCCTTTATATATATATATATATATATATATATATATATATATATATATATATATATGTATATATATATATATATATATATATATATATATATATAATTTAAGATTTCCCCCCATACAATAGAACAAAAACAAGAAAAGAAAAAAACAAAACAAAAAAAAACACAAAATTAAAACAAAAGCATAAAAAAACAAAAACATAAAAAACAAAAACAGGTGAATTGCCATCATATTAAAAATTCAATTTGAGCTCCCTGTCAAATTCAGCTCCCGAGCGCTACTGAGCATGCGCACGGCTCCGAGTTAGTAATAGTTTTTTGAAGTTTATTTAATTCATAGTGCTTTTTGATCATTAAGCGTGTAAGCAATTACATGTATATGAAAGATTGAAATAGTGACGATATAGTGAGATAATAGCCTAACGTAACGTGTTTAATGCTTAGGCCTATATGATACAATGTTAACTTCCTTACGCTATTATCTCACCATATTAGCCTACATAAAAATACACTGTCACTACACCCCAGAGTAGCTCTTGCACAGTCCCAGGAAAAAAGTGGCAGTAGTCTGCCGTGAGTCAAAAGATGTGGGCATCCATCAATGCCCCGTCATTCGTCAATCCGTCACTGAAATGGGACGTCTGTCATTGATGAGTTGCCGAGTTATTGATGGGTTGATGAATACATTGATGGACGAAAAACCCCTTCAGTAAATGTTTAGTTCGTCAATTTTTCAAAGTTTCCCGTCAATAGTCAACAAAATGGGCGTCCGTCATTGTTGGGTCTACCAGCACATGATTTGTGGATGTTGTCTTTTAATACTATTTAAGGTTAATTCAGAGTTCACACTTTGTCCAGCGTTGCTTTGTTTTGTTGTCCAGTGCAGTGTTTTTTTTGGAGAAGTCTGAAGAAGTTGCCTTTCATTTATTGCCTTTAACTTTGAAATTGCAAGTCTACTTTTAGCACATACTGTACAGTTATAATAACATTTCATTATGCTCTGTGTTATCTCGTCTCAGTCAGTTTTGCTTGATTGATACATAACTTAACAGATTAATGTAGTAATACACTTGTGAGCTAGGAACCATTTCTAGTGACTACTCTTATGTAGTCATAAAACCAACCGCTGAGTACTGAGGCCAACAGGATCAAGTAGCTGTGCCAAGACGAATAGGTACAAGCACCACTTTGGTCACATCAATAACTCTTTACAACTCTCAGACAGCACATTGTGTATTACTAGAGTGTTGGGTAACAAACACAAACGCACCAACATCATGCTCCACTTCAGTATTCTTATTTCTAGCAGAGCAATTGCTAGCAGAAGCTGTGTGCACCAGGTATGTTGCCGTCAAAGTAAGTAAATAAAGTGTGACATTGTCACATTTAATTCACTGGCCCTGACCATACCATTTTTGGAGAGTTAAACTCATATTTAATCATGCGATTATTTGACTTTATTTCAATCATTTTTTGTAGACCTTCCAAGATATGGCATGGGAGTTCAGCTTCCAAAGATGTATTTAACAGGGCTATTCGTTGAGGTATTTAATTAAAAGTGCCGCAGTTTGAGAAAAGTTACTTAAAAGAAAGGTATTTGCTTTTGTCAAATGTGCTATACGTACTGTGATATCTATCTACACTACAGTATACAGTATTTGTGCAATGTTATGTTCGCAAACCAAATTGGTTATGACTTACTGTATGAAATCAAATTGCTGGGAGCCAACCACTCTCCCCCCAGCCTCCATAACCTCGCCCGCATCTCTTTATATTTATTTATTACCAATAATTTCATTTCAGGAGTACAACTTTAGCAGATGTCACCAGCAATTTTTGCCAATATAAAACTTAGGCTATTAACTTAAGAGGGTGACGAAATGCTTGTCAAAATAAGAGATCTGAACGGTGTCTGGGTCCGGATGTGAACTGGAGCCAACCTCTTATCAACGCCCGGTTTAAGTGATAAAATATAAAGAAAGAAAGCAAAAGGAAAAAAAGGAATCCATTTTTCACTTGGCAAAGCACAACATGATAAAACACTAACTGGCAGGAAAACATAACCTCCTTGGCAAAGGTAAAAAGGGTAAACAAATGATTACTTTCCGCAGTAGGGCAGAAGTAGTCTGTTGTTAACTCTGTGTGTGTTTGTACACGTGCATCTGTGTATGTTTGTGTGTTTACAGAGCCTTTATGTTACGTCTTTATCTCCACGTTCAATCCCCTCTCATTTGCTCTGCTCTATGACTAAGCCAGCATGAGGCGAGACACTGTCAGTTTCATTCCTCAGCTTAGAGGTAAGGGTAATGCCCCTGTGTGAACGTGCGCGAGAGTGTGCTTGGGAGAAAACGAAAGGGAAGCGGAAACACAAAGAATTGTAAATTGCTATGTATCGTAGTATGTGCATGCATGTGTAAATTAGAATATTTCCTCAGCCTGAAACTTTATATACTGTATCTGTGTGTGTGGTTTTTTTCTCTCCAACAACTGTATGTGCTGTACGAGTATCCATGCACTTTAATCTGTATCCATGTTTACCCTACCTCACAGCTGTCTGATCCCCGGTCTTATGCTCAAGTCATTGAGTGGCAGTCACCACCATTGAGGTGCTCACTCCTTGGGGCATAATGCATGGCAGGGAGGGGGGGTGGGATGGCTTAGGGGCACATCAATTCTCCAGGCTTAACTGTTTGATGGGTAGTGTGTTTGAATGTGTGTGTGCATTCAACACATCAATTTCCTTACTGGAAAGCCACACTAAAATTGGTATTTGTGTGTGAGGTGGAGATCTTTGTCACATGTTATATTGTGCTATAATTAGTGTATTGAACCAAATGTCACTGTAAAAGCGGTGAGATTTGAAGGGATTTAAGCCTTTATTAAACGTTCATATCCCACCTGACAACAGGGACAAAGTTTTAAATACAAACGATTTTCACATCCCCAAATGAATATCACATTCTCATGAATTACTGTGATAGTGACAGGTGATTTGTTTTGCGTTTGCTTAGTCCCAGAAATTATTAAAGGAGAGTTTAGAATACTTAAAGATGAGAGGTTCTTCTGTCATTTGTACGTTGCATTGTGCATCAAGAATGTAGTATAAATATTTAAGACAATGGCTTTCCCATAATGGAGAACAAAACATGACATTAAAGAGGCATGTGTTTGCTTTCTTGATGTTCAAAAACCCTTTGTTGTATCTAAAAGAATTGCAATGAGAAAACAAAACAAAAAAAGCTGACAAACGCAGTAAGCAAGGAACAATATTTGCTCTTTCATGTTTCTCTTTCCTAACATGCTGCACTATAACCAAACGTGAAAAATCTATACAGCTTCCCTCCACATTGATACTAAATCACAAATTACATGCAATGAAATGAGTTCACGTAACCCACTCTTGCTTAATGTAAATCCCACAAAGCATTCATTTTGAAGAACATCATCATTATTGAATTTTCCCCAGCAAGTGAACAACACAATTTCGTTTGATTACGAGCTGTGCACTCATGCATTATAAACGGCTCAATCATTTCATTACATTTCAAGTCATTGCATGGGAATGGCGCATGCTAAATCAGTATTCATCAGTCCACATTCCTTGTTTGATCATAATTTCTCATTTCACAAGATTAAACAGCATATTATTGCCGAAGACCTACATAAAGCATTGGGGCTCAATTTCCCAGAAAGAAACGCAAAAGAGAAATGATGAGTAGGGGGATGACACTCAAATCAGGACATTTTGAGATATATTTGGTTGGGTTGTATTAGGAACTCATTTTGTTCCCAGAAAATATAATTACACACAGCAACGGTTGCCAATGTGCGTATGTGCACTCCTAGGACGTAGGAGCATGATTGGTGTCTAAGAACCGAGAGCTCCTCCCTCAGCGCCCTGCGAGCAGACACCAGACAGCAGTCGTCCAGAGTGCCAGTCAGAATGTAGGTTCACTGAGAACGATCAAAGAGTGCTCCAAGCATCGAGGGATTTAATGTCCCCGTGATGAGCGGGTAGAGAGAGTCAAGGGGACGGGCTGGGGCACAGAAAAGGGGGTGAGATGGAATGAGGGGAAGAAACCCACGACGGCTATGAAAGATTGAAAGATCCAAAATGAGGACGGCGGTAAAACTGGAAGCAGAATGGCTGAATGGTGACAAGGATGTGAGAATAGGAGATGAGGAACAGATGGAGAAAAAGGAACAGAGGGAAAAGGAAATCAAGAGGAACAGGGATAGAAAAAAAGGAGAGGAAAGCACTATTAGTGAAAATGAATGGAGAACTAAGAACCTCAGGCTGAAAGCTTCTTAGCAGCATAAGGGATGATTGCAACGATCACATCGCCCCTCATCTTTTTCCAGAAAGTTGCTGCCTTCTTCCAACAATGCATACAAAATACAACTGGAATGATGACTGGGGAGTGAGAAGTGGGCCAAACAAGGAAGAAGGAGGAAAGGAGAAACTTGAGGCCTGTAGGAGAAAGAGCAGTTTCAGTCCAGTTTTGTTTTGTCATGTCTTCTTCCTTTTCAATCCTAACTCATCACTCAGCTTTTTCATTTTTTCTCCACCTTAAACACATTATTTTTCTATTGTTATGAAATCTACTAAAGTACTTATCCTCAGACCAGTCATGCAAATTCTGTAAACAATCATGTTGTTTTTCTGATTATTTAAGTCATGATCTGTTTTTGTCTTTTGATTACATTTAGTTTAGTTTGTTTGTGTTTTAGTCCCCTGTCAGTTGTCGCGTTCAGTGAGTTTAGTGTGATTATTTGTTTGTTACTTTGTATCTGCGTTTTGAATTTTTTTTTAATGATTAGAAAGTGCTTTGTTATCCTTTTTTTTACATACCTGAAACTGAATACTTTTAAAGCGCACTCCTGCCTTAGGTCTCCACACTTGTCAAACTTTAAAAGGAAGATAGTCTAACGTGTCTAAAATGCTCTTTATATACTCTCAACACAGGTTAGTGGCTTAACCTAAGCAAATGTGTGTGCACCAAACATGGACTTACCTTACCTACAGACTCCGCCACAACTATAAATAGTATCATCTGTCTATAAAACGGTTGTAAGTACCAGTAGTGTCAATAAATTTTGAGCGTCCGTTATTCCGTCCGGCAATCATCAACAGTTGGGATACACTTCCGTCATCGTCAATTTGTCAATATTTCAAGCCGAAAGGTCAATCCGTCATTTGTCGATTGCTCAGCGAAATGAGTGTCAATGTTCCGTCAATCGTCATTCATCATTGATGGATTGCAGAATATATTGATGGATTGACAATTACATTGACGGACGAAAACCCACTCCCATCAATTATTAGAAGTTTCCTGTCAATTGTCAACAAAATTGGCATCTATCATTGACGGACCTTCCGCCAATATTGACAGAAGGCCCGCCTCTGGTAAGTACACCTCTGCAGAAGAGCTAATCCTCCTTGAAAATGAGCGCGCCACTGCCGCCTAGTGTATTGGCTGTGTAATTTATTATGGGGGGGAGGGAAGGTTCCCAGGGATCACACGCATCGCACCGTGCCCCCCTATTTGAGAAGAACTGCTTTATATGACATGCATGTAATCAGCTTTCACTGCCCAAGTGCCATCCTTGCATTCACCCATCCATGACCAGCTTAAACGAAAACCAACTCAAATGTAAAAAAAAAAATATTTGGACTGAGTGAGGGCCCACATACGCATCACATCAAGAAACATGCTAATCATGCCTATATCTTGAAATATCCACTCTGAGATTAATTTCAACCTATTTTGTGGCAATGCTCAGGTCTGATGTGATCCCCTCTCAACATGACTCCAGGCATTAGTTCTCCTCTATAGCACCTCCAGAGGCGAGCTGTCACACTTAACGTCATACACATAATCAGAGCGCACAGAGCTTATGCACATGAAACAAAACACCCACATTCCCACACCCACTTGGACCTTCTGGCACTGTGGATGTGTGACATTTACTGTATGTGCGAATTAAAACATGTCCAGTTGGCATAAACACACACTTTAAGACACAGAACCAGTATTTGTATATAGTACATGTACTTTCTAGGATGATGTTTGCATGACTTCAAATTGCTTATGGAATATGTTTGTGAATGCACCAATATGTCATACTACCAAAATATCCCACTGTAACTACCTAAACCGGGTGCTGGAACCAATATAACAGATGGTAATATTTTCAGAAGAAATAAGTCCGACCTCGTGTCGAAATACTTAGTATCCCAAGAATCGAATTGGCACTCCAAAAATGGAATTGGCCTGATGTGCAGTGTCTCATAGCAAGCGCCAACTGTGTAGTATTTAAGAGGGTACTGGCAGTGATACAGCATGTGTGTGTGTGTACTGCTGTTTATGAAGCTGCCAGTGTCTCATTCCTGGCTAAATATTTATAACAGAGAATGGCAATAAGTCAGTCAGATGAACACACACACACACACACACACATATGCTCCGAGAAAGTGAGAGTAATATAGAGAGGGACAGAAGAAGGACAGGCTTATTATTTAATGTCATACTTGGCAGAAAGCTGTCAGAAAGCACAACACTGAAGGGTTGCCAGGCACTGACACAACTAAATGAATTGTTTTCTTCTTCTACTCAAGACATGAACAAGCTTAATAAATTAAGAGCAGGACCCCTTTCCTCCTTCTCTTGCTTGTAATGTGCAGACAATTTCTGGTGGGTTCTGGTGGATTTTGAACCAGTGGGCATTGTCAGCAATATTCAAGCAACACAGCAGTAAATCAAAACAAAGGGCAGCTGGAATGATCTCTCTATTATGAATTGCTCTTTCAACACACACACAAACAGGTACACACGCACACATAGGTACACACACGTACACACACAGTGAGACCATTACCTCTGGTGATAGTACCCTAGCTTCCCAAACAATGGCTGCAAAAGTCAAATTAGCAAACAATACAATGTGCTCTCAGAGCATGCGTGATGAAAACGTTGCATGTGGGCCAGGCCACATTCCTGCCACCACTCTTATCTCCACCTAACACACTATCTAACAAATTAGAAATGGGGTTCACTTAAGTATCTGCCTGCGTGCTGTTGGAATATTGTGTGATGTCTGATCATTAAGCAACAGGGTGCACTCATTGCATGCTTCCTCTCTTTTGATGTTATTCATAGCTGTTTAAATGATCTCAGGCACCTCTCATTTGTTGAGACATGGTGATTGGCTCTCTCTTGAAAGAGAAACGGGTGAGGCAGAGAGACATCGAGAGAGGGATTTGGATCGGCCAATCAAACAAGAACAGATAGATGCAGGGTCGCTGCTACCCCTTTGGGTGCCCTAAGCTTAGAAGTGAGATGGTGCCCCCGAATTTTGTTTTATTTTTTCGCGGGGTGGGGGGCATTTCTCATTTCTTAACAATAATACATAGTATTCACATGACGTCAACGACCCCCACCTATTGACCCAGCAGGCCTTTCGTGTGGCAAACAACCAGCAAGACAACGCAACCAAATGCTGAGGAGCGCTCGTGTTGCTTACTACAAGTTACTTTGATTCATTCATTTGTTCATTCATTCCGGATTTTCACGAACCGCTGCACAATTGTGTACACGTGTACCATTCACGGGTGCAAAATTGGGCGAACAAAGATGTGAAATTAAACTTCTAGATATTATTCACATGTTGTCATTTGCCCCACATTGTGTGGAATCCATGAAATGTCGAACGAGAATGGCAAAGAAGTGTTCGGAATTACAAAGATACATCGAAAGGATTTCCAACCGACAAAGTCTACCAAAGTGTGTTCTGACCATTTTAATTAAGGAAAGTGTCATTGTAAGATGGTAAAAAGGCTTTTACCATAATTGTCATATATGTGAGCCGCTAGCCGTGGCTAGCTTTGGCTAAAAATAGACTTGTGGTCAAGATGTTAAATTTTGAGATCTTTCCAAATACCCTCCTTAAGGTCTCTTCTTTTCCTTTCCCAGCAGCCTAAAAGCTGAAATTGTTGTTAAAGTGTATACAAATAAGGGATTTATCAACAATGTTGTTGTTGTTTTCGTTGTAACATGCTAGCACTAGTAGCTAGCGTGTTCGGGGGAACTAGCTACTTGGTTTAAAAATAACAACATTGTGATTCTTCACCTTAAATTCACAATTGATAAATACACATAGCAACCAATAAAATCAGACAGTACAGAAGACGCAAGAATGTCCGTGTTTTGAGAGCCATCCTACCTTAGAGCATACGTTTTCTTTCTTGTTTTTGGGGAGAAAGCTCAGTATTGTTCATTCGGTAATCTCACCGATTTGACATGTCCTCATCATTGCTCTCTCTCTCTTTTTTTTCTTCCCCTTTTCTTTTTTTTTATATGTGCGTGTGTGTGTGTGTGCATGTGTGCGTGCGTGTGAGTGTGTACTCATTAATTCATGCGTTTTCAGCATACGTTTTCAAATCGTCCGGTGCGGGTGGTATCGGCAAATGTTTAGAATCCAATCGATTCCACTAACCAAACGTTTCAACGTGTACCGATGCAAAGAGTGTTGAGCTAAATCTTCTGCATACATCTTGCTTACACAAGTAACGTTAGAGGAAGCTGGGGGTGACATTTGTCAATAACAAAATAACATTCCCTGCAAAGCTGACTTCACTGGAAAGTTGCCCGACTATGAGGGGCGGGCTCGCAATCCCGTGACGTCAGTATATATGTATAGTTTGCATGGCTTGAAGACCCAACCCCAACCTTTTGTTGCACCACGGACTGGTTCAAACAAGTTTTCGCAGACCAGCAATCATTCACAATTCACACGGGTTGGGGTGATCAGAAGATGATAGGATTGATTGCTCCTTTGGTCTGTTGGCTGCACAGCTACTTAGTAGTGGCTAAACTGCTAATGGTACGTCGGCAGCCTTTGCATGCTTTCCACATGTTGCTCCACTAGCTTCTTCTAATGATTCAACAGGATTGTTGTGTTACCTGTTTGAGTACTTAGTCTTCATTGACTTCACAAGATAGCACCAGGAAAACGACGGGGAAGAACGATCTTGTCGAAACGGTTTCATCTTGAGAAGATGACGCCAAATCATGGCTTGTTTAGCTGCGCGTTCAGTCATTGTTTACTTCTTGTTTCTTTTACTTTCTGTTTACGTCTGTAAACCGACAGACCGCAGAAGAGAAGGAAAACCTGCTCTGATTGGCTGATGTCACGCACATTTCCATCGTATCTGATCACTCGCTGATGCACTCAGCTCCATGTCATTGTGATATGACAATTCTTAACCATGTAGCACTGTGCCCTATTTATATTGCCCTTTGGAAAGTAATCAACAGATTTTAGGATATTTTGGAGCTGATGTGTATGCTTCGAAGAAAAAAAATATCTGAGCTTTATGAGAAATTAAGGTTGCCATTCGGCTCTTCTGATTTTGGTGCGACTATGACAGAGATTTTTTTAACTGGGAAATTGTAAAATTATTCCAAGTATCCCCTGCAATGTGCTCTTGTAGTATTTATTTCAGTTTGATACATTGAATAATTTTATTTCTATGTATGCTTGAAATATCCAACAGTGTGAGTGGTCATTGAACGCACCAAGAGTTTACTGCCGAACGTGAATGATGTGCTGGGTTTTCTTTTGCTTATCTCCACGCATCTCTGGATCGTAGAATGTAAGCACTTTTTTTTTTTTAAACATTGTTTATGTAACTGACAATCTCAATACATTGGTTCTTTATGCCTTTAAATGAAAACAAACTTATTAATGTCACATCCAATGCATGCGCGACGAGTGACACTCACCCCGTCACTTGTGCTCACGGATGCAACATGTCAAGTGCATTCGTATGCTGTGCCCACTGGCAAATGGGGCCCCACACGGACAATAGAGCCCTACGTACTATGTGTACTCTGCGTATAGGGCGCAGCTTCCCTGGATAGATGAATGGAGGAAAATGTGGAGAGGAACAGGACAAAAGTTGAAAAATCAAACATAACTGCACTGCCTTATGTGTAGTATTATGTGATCCTACTGTCTCTGTTTTCATCCCTGAATGTGTGTGTGTATTGTTTGTGTCAGTAAAAACGTGTTTGTGGTGCTCAATGAGGAATCAAAGCATATGGACCCGAAGTGAGAGAAGCCTAGTTTGTCTGATTAGGTCCCTCCAGGGAATTCGGAGAAGCTAGTGGGAGGTATGCCACTGCTGTGGCTGTTAAAACAGTCTTTTACACACAGGCGCACACTCACGCTCAAACTAAGAGTAGACATATTTATATATGCACATAAATGCACACGCTCAGTTGAATTTGAATGTCTATGATGTAATTTATTTTGTAGATCAACTGTGCTTTCTCATAGAATGGTCTCAGAGCACCCCGATGTTAATTGCCACAAGAACTTGCTCTACTTGTTTGTTTCTGACAAGTTTAAATTGCTGAGTTACATTAACAATGTTGTAAACACACACACACACACAGGGAAAATAAATCTTGGAGACTTGCAGCAGGAGTAGCAGCAGTGAATGGAATCTGCATTTTTTTTTACAGACAAATTCACACTCCAGTTTTACGAACTGAATATATGTGTAGTGTGCAACATATTGCATTTTGTTATACGACACACTGCATCCATCAAGTCGTTTATCCCGTGTAGTCACAGTGCAATAACAATTCCAATGGAGGACATGAGCCCTGTTGTAATATTATGTCTTTCTTACATGTACAAACAGTGCCTTAGAGGCCGTTCCCACACTTTACATTGTGTACATGTACAATAAATATTTTTTCAGTTCTTTTTGTGCCCTTTCATGCTAATGCATTCCTTTTCACAGCATGTGTTATTTATCAGTTATCCGTTATTCAGATAATGTGACCTGCCAGCTCTCCCTCAATCTGCTGATGGTGTTTTTATCTTTAACCTGTTCTTATATTCTGTTTGGGCGTGGGCTGCTTTGTCGTCTTTCAGGACAAGGCCCAGCATAAATAACTTTGTGACTCCATAAATAACATGTTTTTATTTATTTATTTTTGTTTGTCATTTCAGAAAGATAGAGAGATTGTTTTTGTTTTTATTTTGTTTTTTCCAAACACAACTTTGCTCATCCAAATACCTACCAGTCGAGATGATTCTTTAGATCAGGGATTGGTAACTGGTGGCCTCCGACCACACTCTCAGTATCCCCTTTATTAATTAAAAAAGAAAAGAAAAAATAATACATTTCAACAAAACAGTTATTTTTACAAAACCAAATAATTATCTCTTTGACTGCCAAAAACGTTAAATAACGTTTAGTAAAATCCTATGGAGGAGTGCCAAAGACGTTAAAAGACGTTTGTTTCAAAACACAGGTGAAACTAACCATTTTCTATTGTTGATTACTGAAAAACGGAATAAGGTAGAAACAAACTTTTTTTTCTGATGAAAGATGAGAGTCCAATCTTTCATTTGGTAGTATGTGTGTTTCCATAGTCCAAACACATAATTTTCTGTGGACCTTGAAAGATCAGTCAAAATGCTTAAATCGACTGGCACCCACGGCATCCCTTTTCTGAAAACGTCTGGCAGTCAAAGAGTTAAAAATAACTATAAACAAATATAATAGTAAACATCATTATATGGTTTTCACACAGGAGTATTTGGAAAAGGAATCTCTGAAACAAACAGAAAATAACCAAAATGTATATTACAAAAAAAAAAAAACCTTTAGAATATGCTGTGTGTGCCAAACAGCAAGTATGCAGGGATCGACTGATGTTTTAAGTTGTCAAACCACCATACACCACTAGGTGGCAGACCTGGCTTAATCCCATTTACACTGCCCTGTTACAACCTGAGTAGGCTCAATAATTGTTTTGTGTGGATTTGGAATGATATGCAGGACAATATTAGAATTTTGACTGACTTGTTGATTTTTGTGAAAAAAATGCACAAAATGATTTGGTTTGTTGTTCAGCAGTTTTTTTCAAAAAAAGAAAAAGAAAAAGAGAGAGAGAGAGAAAAAGAAGGGGGAAAAATAGCAAGAAAAAACAGAACAAAAATGAAATTGGACTCCCCGTATTCCCGTGTTTGTGAGAGTTTTCTGTATTCTCTTTTCCTCTGGTTCGTTATAAGTGTGAATGGTATCTGTGCCCTGTGATTGGCTTGCAACAAGTCCTATTTGCTCCCTGCCTCTCGCCTGAAGTCAGCTGGCATAGGCTCCAGTGCACCCAATACCCTAGTTAGGGTAGGTATACTACAGTATAATATGCATAGATAAGTATAGAGTACAGTAATGGATGGAGTGATGAACAGCTGGATGGCTGAGATTCTATATTTAATGTCATGCATGTACAGCTCTTTCCAAAACTTAACACCAACTGATATGTCTTTCTCTGGCCCATCGAGAGTTCAGAGAAGCATATCTAGTTCGAAGTAAAATATTTAGATGAGCTTTTGTTACCTTGCCTGCCAATATGTAAATAACATGTGTTAATATTGTGAATGAATATGAGGGAATATTGGTTAAGGGCATAGCAATAATTTGATTCAGACAAAGTGTATAACACTTGTTTGAAACACCTCATCTTTCCTCTTTTGCAGAAATACAATAACATTAAAGGGGCAGCCTACAATAAATAAGCTCGCACAGTTCTGTCTTGACTTGGCAGACTGCTTTGTTCCACTCATGACAGAGAGCTAGTGTAATGATAAGAAACTACACTCATTTACTTAAATGACTCCAAAGCTCTTGACATGACAGGAAAAAAAGGAATAATAGATGAGCCTCACTGCAATATAACATTTAACTATGTGAAAGAGAATATGCCCGTATCAGCTACCATCAATCTTTGACAGCCTTGTACTGCAATTTGAGTATATACTTTGTTACTATATTTAAGCTATTTTTTTGATTATCCTACTTTCTTATTTTAATTTCTGGCTACTATTAACTATTTTTAGTCTCATATAGGTTGGAAGTAAAATGTATACTTTTACTATAACTATTTTACTAGCAAAATTTTCCTGTGCCAATGGCCATGTTTTTGCCTTTCTCTGAACCAGAGCCTCATCCAGATGATGTGAGAATTAGGGTTATAATATCTGGATTTTAACCTCTGTTGACTTTACAAGTACATTGTAATCTGCTGTTGTTGATATTAATCCCTAACTTTTCCACCTTTCTCTAGTCTACGATGGTAGCAGTAGGATTAATGTTGAGATTATGAATGATTGCCGGTGACGCACTACTGTGAATGCTTTTGATTTAAACATCACTCAAAATGTTTTTCATCTGTCGTTGCCTTAGGATCACTCCTACGCATTGCCTTCTGCTGCTCTTCTCAACCAAAGATTAAGCCCTAGCAAGAGGAGAGAGTCTGGAACAAGAGAGCAGGAATTCAAAGATCAGGGGAAACAGATCCAAGAAAACAGTGTGCTTTCTTATCGACAAACTGAGAGGAGAAGGACCTCATCATTGTAGAAACAAGACAGGCATAATTTTACTCAGGTATATATATGCAGTAAGCATATATTTTATCTGGGTGCTCCAAAATAGTTAGATTGGAACAGATTGCAAATAATGGCAATATTTCAATTTCCTGGTGGATGCCGAACATTCAGCATCTCTGCACTTGAGTTTACCTAAGCTTTAAAGCGACTTATAACTCATTTTCCAGTATTGGATTAGTCATTGTCTATAAAGAATAAGAGTGCAAATATCTCTGGCATCTTATTCCCTGAATTTTATTTTAAACCGGTTATGTATCAAAGTAAGAACATACCGTGGTGAATGCCATTATCCTGGTCACGTGATTGTGATGACGTATCCCGTGCGTAAACATAAAAAAAACTTGGTTCATTTCAATGGGAGTTTGCTGACATAATGGGCAAGAAAAAGGCCATCTTCTAACCCAATTACTTTTAAAATCATTTTAATTTGTCACTAGTCTATTCTATCCTATTTTTAAACATAAATGAGAGACTTTATCCACATTTAGACATCATTTTGACATGAATTCAAAGAAAGCAATCAAAGACATATGCGCCTTTGTGACGCAATGCTGAAGCTCTCTGATGTTACTCTCACGTGACATTGCGCAAACTAGCTTTAGAAAACAAACAAACAAGCAAGCAAGAATTCGACGTATTCAGAATTGACTATTTAATGTCAATCACCATGAAATCGCTGTGACTGGTTCATGCATCGTATGAGTACTTTTTATGCGCATTGTGATTGGCCATGACAGACAAAGGAAGGCTAGGGGATTGGACCACATAAGGGGTCAATCACTTCCCACGTGCTAACTGTTTTCTTTTTTCTTCCTTTAAACTGGGTTGCAGAGTGCTAGTCCATGTGTGCTAACTCAAACGGGCATAAGAATTAGTGAATCTTGTGCGTATTTGGCAGGTTGCAGCAACCAAAAATGTGGCTTTAAAATATTGGGAGGGCTGTAGGCGGAGGTGTTTGTTTTCAAATAGTGAGTTACAATGGCAACCAGCCACGTCGATGTTTTTAGGATCTGATTGGCTTTTCGAAACGTTCATCACCAAAAACTTTCGCTATGACTGGCTCAAGCAACGACGGGAGGTGTGGAAGGAGGATGGATCATTTGACGCACAAAGACGGCCATTGGGTTGCGTGGGTCTTGTGACTGATAAAACATCTTTCTTTTGGACTAACCAAAGTATGATTCGGAAGCCCCTGAGAGTTTGTTGACGAAGCCTTCCGAGGCTAATTCGTGCAGGCAATGTGAAGTGACAAGTAATCCTGGGTCGATGTCGTGCGTATTTTGGAACGTGCAGCACCAAATAGCGGGGCTATATGGATGTAAAGGGTCAGTGTAGGCGAAACAATTTTCCCGGAATACTTTCATTAGACTCTTTTCGAAGTAATTTCGTAGTAAGTGGGACATCTGGTTGGGAATAGCGGTGGCTATACAGGGTAAATTGGATGTTTTCTTTTATTCTAATGTACCACGCAATCGATGAAGACTTTGATAGACGTGCCACACCTGAAAATATTGTAAACATGCTGCCTTCTTGTTGTGACTGTAATTTAAGGTGTGATCAGCCACTGTTTTAATTGGTAGCCATTGTCACCTAGCACCCATCCAATCAAGGCATTGCCTTGAAAGACTGGAGGGATTACAAAACTGGTCATAATGAAAGAATCATGGGAAATTGGCATACAAGTCACCTAGCAGTTTATTCATACATTTTCCAAACTGCTTATCCTTGACATCACTTGGATCTTAATGGAGTGGACCCCCCCACACACGATTCATAAAAGTGGCATCTTGGGAATTTAATGTGCAATTGTATGTGTGTACAATCAGTCACACCCAAAACACTGGGGAATCCATATTCTTCTAGGAAACCATGTTTAGTTCTCAACTGGCTCTCAGGTGACATCGGGAATTGTATGTGTCCATTTGCATGTCGGACTAGTTTGGAGGAAAATGTATGTACAGCCGCACAGCCTGATTTAGCCCTATTACCAAGGCCAAGTAAAAAAAGCCACCGGGAGAGCGCAGGGACATGGGCGGTGCAGGTGGTCGGCGGCCATTACAGTATGTGGCAGATTTGTTGCACCACATCCCTTGACAGGTGCAGTTTATTTATGTGACAGTTCAAGGAGGAGATTAAGTAAGTGAATGGCATAAATAAACAATATGAACACTCTGACAGTTATTTACTTTCCCACCTGCAGCAATGTGCTGACATCCCCAAAAAGGACATATACCGATGGTAAACCAGCTCCCTGTATTGCCGCCGTACTCTCCGAGCAAATATATATCCGTGACTGTAAGAAAACAGAACAAACCCAAATGATCTCATCAGTCGTCTTGAAATACATCATTATGTAATGGCAAAGGGGGCAGCACAGTGGAAGACTGGTTACCACGTGCGCCTCCCAGTGCAGAGGACGTTAGATCGAGTTTGGGCTTCGGCCTTCCTGGGTGGAGTTTGCATGTTCTCCCCGTGCGTGCGTGGGTTTTCTCCGTGTGCTCCGGTTTCCTCCCACATTCCAAAGACATGCATGGCAGGTTAATTGAACACTCCAAATTGTCCATAGGTGTGCATGGATGTTTGTCTCTGTGTGCCCTGCGATTGGCTGGCAACCAGTTCAGTGTACCACGCCTAATGCCCGAAGTCAGCTGGGATAAGGTCCAGTGCCCACCGTGACCCTTTTGAGGACAAGCGGTTAAGAAAATGGATGGATAATGGCAAAGGCAGCATGACTACCTTGTTACTATGGAGGACCAAAATCCTAACCCTATTTTTTTTTCACTTTTGTTTATTTATTTTTTGATTTATTCATTTATTTAGTTTTAATTTGGCCAGTTCTGGTCCTCCATACCAGGTACCAAGATGTAAATGTACAGAACACACTTGACCCTCTCCTCTTCAACTCCAATGACCAGATTGTTTATTAATGTTATTGACAAGTGGTATACAAATGATAACAAAAAATATATATATTCTCATTCATTTTAACCACTCAAAACATCACTTAAGAAGTGATGCAAGTAACAAGCTTGTTTAACTGCCAGCTAAATAGAAGCATCTGTGGCTAAAGCCAAACTCTGGCAGGGTTTTTACTTCCTGGATCTGAATTTTACATCTCTATTGAGGGGTTGGTTTCGGTGGTAGGGAGGTTTTCAATGGGGCAGAGCCCAACCCTTCTCCTTTACCTTAGCTTGTGACTAACATGACCAAGACTGGCTTGACAGAGGTAGAGCCACTGCTTGTTACAGATATATACCAAGACTTTGCAACCAAGTTATTGGTTAGCAAATACTGTATTCTCCAGCAAATCGCTAATCAGAATGGGATATGTGGAACAAAATGAATGGACAAGCCTTACTGATACACTGAAAGTTGTAATTTACAAAAGCTGTAAGAAAGTGAACAAATTGTCAAGACACAGGAATAATGTGTTTTGCTAATTTGTTTGAAAATAAAAGCATGCAGTTAGGGCAGATAAAGGACAAAACACCTGCGCTGCAATCATGTCCTGACCCCTCCCAATGTTTCTGCAGTCAATCTGTTGTAATTACCAACTACGGTATTGATCATAGATTTTTATCTTATCTGAGTGAACGATTTGATAGTAGAGTTTATCAGTGAAAATGACTGGTCAGATATTTACTACATGAAGGATAAACAAGGGTATAAGAGTTTGGGATTTCACAAGATTTGTGGCGAGCCAAACATTCATTCATTTGCCACCGCTTATCATGTTCAGGGTCCTGGAACAAGTGATACATCTTCAGAAACTCCAAGGTTAACAACCACACTAAAACATACAAGCTAAGGCTGTCTATGGGGGGAATCCACCATAATATGAGATATTAAAAGATTAATAGTAGGAAATTTAAACGATACGAAATAATGCTATACACAGCAAAGTTCTGATTCCAAAATGCTTAGGCGTTTCTCCAAAAAATATTGAAGCTGTTCGAGTGATTTGCAGCTGATGCTAAGTTCTTTGCGTTGTGTGTTGTCGTCATCAGTCACTTTTGTCTTAGGTGAGTATACTTGTAGCAATCATGACATGGGCATGTATTTTGAAAAAATTGTCACAATCTTACGTCACAACGCCGTTGAATTAAAATCTTCTCGTGCCTACATGCTTTTGCTTTTGTTGTTTTTTTTACAATGTTTTTTTTTTTTATGTCTGTATATTGGTCACCAACGTGCTTGGTGTGGTTTAGCATCCTCTCTTGACCACTATTGAAGACTTCCAATTACAAAAAAAAAAAAGGTATTTTTTGCCTTGCTGTCTGTTATAACTTTGCATTACATAATAGGTTTACATAATACTTTTACATTTTTTCTAGTCAAAAGTACTCAAAAACGGGGTGTTTTCCTCCCTTCATCATGGCAGTGCCATTCCCAGCGTGCATTTGCATACAAATGTTTTTATATTATAGCCTAATTAATTTTAGAGTTTAGCTTTTAAACCAAGTGATCAAATCTAAAAATGAGCCAATATCTCAAAAGACCAAGTAAAATAATTTTTGTCAGTGATTCGAGTCGACTATTGCCCAACTCTTAATGACTTCAGTCCCCATTCCTGTCCTGCATTAGCTGTCGTGCATTGAAGTAACTGAAGTTACTCGTAATTATTTTTACCACCAAAAGAAGTAGATCTTATATCTTAAATTCTGAAAGGGTATAGGCCTACTATCATTCACAGAAGTAAGTTAATAGTTTTTCAAGGGCAGCATAATTAAATTTGTAGTAACCGCTCCAAACTCTGCATCAGGGGTCACCAATCTTTTTGAAAGTGAGAGCTACTACTTGGGTACTAATTACTGCGAAGGGTTACCAATTTCATAAGCACTTCTGAAATGCCTTAAATTATAATTATGCACTATTAATAATATTATTCATTTATGTGAGAACAGAATGATGTGACACCTTAAGTTAATCTACTACTATTTACTACCAATACTTTCAATATTATTTTTTTAGCATCATATAGAAGAGTGTGAATTTGAGAAAATGGTGATAATTACTGCGGTAAGGAAAGTCCTTTTCTTGAAGAATAATCGCCAACAAGTCCAAAGCCTTCAACACCTTTTTACAGTAGTTAGTAATAACATTAGTCAATATTTGACATTAGCCATTTATATATTCACATGTTGTTGATGAAAAGCCTCACTCTTCAATTTATACATTTTGTATTATAAAATACCAAATATTTAAGCTATATTTTTTTTCAAGTTCTGTTTATTACAACATTTGCCTATAAATGTCTGTACAAGTAGTCAATTTGGGCCAATTCACAACATATAAAGTGGCATACAATTGTTTCTCCCTAATCGATTCATACAAACTTGGGCTCATTTTATCCATACTAACAACTCTGTATCCAATGACATTGTCTATTTTATTTTATTTCTTTTTCTTTATATATAAAACACACTTACATGAAGTAACTTGCTATGATCTCCGCTTTAGGACAGGTGTGATACTGGTTTAGCCGCCGTGTACATGTCTGATGTTGCTCACTGTGGTCCAAGGAATTTACAGAGAGTAAAGGAGGGGACTTTGTTGTCAATTACTTGTGGATTTTCTCTGTATAGTCATGGTCATATGTCAAACTCTAGTACGTGAAAGAATTAATATTTAATACCATATAAGTAGTTGATCATTAGAACGTTTTTTTTTTTAAAATTAATGTTTAATTGATGACAAAGAATGATATTAAATTTTGATCAGGGACATTCTTATATCAAAATTCAGGGTGCCTCATCATTCTGTCATACCCCAAACTTAACCAAATAGCTGAATATTTTCCCGTTTTGGAAGCTCTTAGCAGCTGTTCAATGAACAGAATGTCCTCCTAATTATGATTAATTGCATTATAATGTGAAGGAAATGGCCCCTTTATTTGCTCATTAATATATGTCACATAGTGAGTCCTCATGGTTTGGTTACTTAATAAGTTTTTTAGCCCACACCGTCTTCACATTTGTCTTTTTAATACACTCTTAATTTAAACTACTATTGTGGGATGTGTTTGCATTGAAATGAAACGTCAGTACCATAAATAAAAATCATTGCTGTCGCAACATCCAGTCTTCAGGGAGCACATACTGTACATTAACATTAATAACACTAACATTAAGTGTTATACTGTAACAAGATTTTTGGCGAGGTTACAATATGTGCAAAGATTAACCGCTTCCTGCTGAACCATATGTATGCATAAATACCGGTAAGCGTAATGTGATTGTGATAATGAATGTGTTTATCTAGTGCAACCTGGGCTGGACTGACCATATGGCATATAGGGCAGATGCCCGGTGGGCCAACATCTTTTGGGGTAGATGCAATGCTACTAATTATAATTTTTCCTCCATTTTACCCCAGGAGACCGGCTCACAATTTAGGGTAGCAGCCTATTAATCCATTTTCAATGTAGACAGGAAACTGAACCAATCGTCATCGGTGGGAGATTTATGTGGTAGCTAGAGATAGATTGGGGTCATATTTGAATACAAATTTTATAAGAATCTGTCTCTAGAAAAGAAGAAAATATTTCTTACAATCAATGTAAATTATTTTTATCCATTACGTTCACACCCGACCAGAAGAAATGTCCACCTTTATCCTATAACCCCTCATAGCCTTGCACTATATAGTTGCCCAATATACCATGTTAGGATATAGCAGCATGTAGGATCCCTGACTATTTATTATTAATAAAAATCTGTTTAAACTGTACTTTATTTCCTTTCCTTATATGGGTAATGTATCGCTCCAAAAATCGCGTTTACGCTGTCGCTCTTGCTTTTTTTGTTATTTTTACTCACAATGCAATGTGATCTATATTAACAGGTTGAGTGACCATCGATGTTCACCACTTTTCCAAGTGCATTGTGTATTTTTTTCAAAAATATATATACTATTGGTGAGTCCATAAATGTGTTATTTTTATAAATAATTGACCAATCTAAAGTATTGAAAAATGGCTTGCTCTCTCTGATGATGCAATTGCAATGGTTGAACAAACATGCCATTTTTGTGGTCTCCTGATGTGACCATTTTGAATGTACAAAGCTTCAGCCTGACACCACCAATATATTCGTTCACTGCTAAAATTGATTTAGTAGTTTAACCAAAGAGGCTGTTATTGCTATACAATCAAGTTACCGTATTGTTTGACCAATATATTCATAAGTATTGAGGCATAGTCTCATTTTTTAGCTAGTTTAGCTATTTTAGGCTGCAGAAATTGCACAGCATTGTTTTAACAGTGTGAGGAACGGCAGAACGTGCCGCCTACAGTAGCTCGTCTGTATAAACATCAACATAAGATACGGAATGTATCTATGGTCTTAAGATCGTATAATCTTTTTGGCACTGATATAAAAGTACAAATGTGCTGCGTTATCTATTTAGAGGGGATTTATTGCATCTTACTTGTACCTGAGGGAACATTCTGTATCTGTGAAAGCTGATCTCTTATCGACTTTCTTAATTATCTGCTCTCATTGAAAAACAAGGAAAAGTACAATGAGAGTCGGGGTCATTTCCTCGTGCCAATGGATACTAATCGGTTCTGTTTCGGATAATCTCTATCTAATCAAATGCTTGGCCTTCTTCAATATGTTCTCAGGTGATTTTTGCTGCCTTGCAAAAAATGCATCTTGACTGCTCGCATTACTTATCTGATCTATTTACAAGCGCAATATATATATAATATATATTACGTAATCAGAATATACTTTTTCCCTTATTATTCAGAGAAACTGAATCACTGGCTTGTACAAAATGTATCAGTCCAAATCTTGGTGCTGCTCCCCAAGAAAAAATGAAGTGATTGCAGTATGTATTCATATAATTAGAGGAGAACCAGAAGGGCCCCCTGAGGCCTTTTAGATATTCCAAATGTCTATGAATTAATCATAGTATATTCTTTCCTCTGTACTTTAAGTGTTTCTAATTAAATCTGCAATTTGAAGTTTATCATCTCTGCTATATTCAAATATCTAGAATGTACTGTAAACTTTTTAGGGATTGTGTTAACGCTGATGATTCTTTGTTTTCATTCAATTCCCACATTGTATGGTGAAAACTTTAAATGCAAAATGCAGCCAGTGTTTCTTGCTGAATTTAAACAACTACCCCCCCCCCCCCCCACACACACACACACACCACATATAATGTATATATATATATATATATATATATATAGATATATATATATACATACACATATATATCGGTATCAGGTCGATACCAGACATATTTCATGGTGTCTGTACTCGCGATAGATATCGATACTGGTATCGGTCCCGCTCTTCCGGCCGTTTTTCGGTTAGGAACTAACGGCTTAAAAGGTTATTTTATATTTATTGATCACCACAGGTACCTCGAGTACGAACATTTCAAGGTTTTTTTTTCTGCCTAGAGTACTCGTATGAAGCCAAACCTTTTAAATATGCAGGTGGAGAAGAATAGAGTTGTGGAATACTGCATGTTCAAGATTTTAAAAAATGGTGAGATTAAAAAGGGAAGATTAACAAAGGTGAGACAGTACATGACAAAGTGGTATACAGTGGCAGATTTATCAAATAAATAAAGTAGACAACTGGATGTGATTAAAAGACAAAGACAAAAATTACTGGAGATGAAAGATGATACAGAATAGAAGTAAACAGACTGAAGGACTAAACACTAGATCT
Organism: Vanacampus margaritifer; assembly: GCF_051991255.1. Classification (NCBI taxonomy): domain Eukaryota; kingdom Metazoa; phylum Chordata; class Actinopteri; order Syngnathiformes; family Syngnathidae; genus Vanacampus; species Vanacampus margaritifer. The sequence continues at coordinate 20,023,906 of NC_135438.1, read as the reverse complement.
CACATTCTTTAGGAATGGAGTAACTTCAGCTCAACCCAGTAAAATCCCATTTGTGGTTATTATATGCAGTCACGTTGTTGCATTTTGGGAATATTACTCAAATCTGATGGAGCAATCACTTTATTTTTCATTTATACACTCACTGGACACTGTGGTACAACAGCACATCATGTTTGTCTGGCCAAGATGCCTATAAGGATGTAAATGCACAATTTTAAATTCAGGTAAACTCAGGCGGTCTGAGGCTGTTGGTGAATGGATTCTGCACCGATTGACCGGGTCAGATCCTGAGAAGAAAAACGTTCTCGCAGGTGTCTACCTGTGGTGCTTTATCTCACTAAATGGACTCTTATGCTGTTTTAACTAGCACTGTACAGCACTATATTATGTAATAAATGTTTCAAGTGTCTGTGATTGGCTGGCAACCTTTTCAGGGTGTACCCAGGATGTATGGTTTCTTGGCACTATGTGTTTATTTTAGTTGGTTTTATTTTAGATGTTTTTTTAGATATATTTAATTCATATCTTTTATATAATGTATTTTATAGTTTTATATGACGTGAATGTTTTTAGCACTGACTGGTTTGGCACTTGAATTTTCATTGTACATGTTACAATGACATTAAAGATTATTTCTACCTACATTTTATTTCTTTGCTTTTGAATGTCTGTTTTGTTTGTTTAAAATGACTGAATGGTTTGGAGTCTTGCATACATTAGAGAACTGCTGATTAAACATAAACCCAGTGGGGCTCTGGTCGATTAGTGGAACCCACAGTTCAAAGTAAACATGGTGAACCTGTATTTAGCTGTTATGCTGCACACAAATGGAATAAGCTGCCAACAGAAGTGAACTCAGCCCGAGTGTAAATGCTTATAAATTCAGGTTAAAAAACATAGCTTTTTTCCTACAGTATACCTTTGATTAGAGTCTACTAAGCTTTTTTAAATCATGCTTTTATCCTTTTCATTATTCTTTAGAAAACTACTCTTTATTTCTTTACTCTTAAATGTTTTTGTGTGTTTGAACGTTGCAAATGTATGTTCTTTTTGTACTACTACTACTACTTTTATTTTCTCTGTTTTTCTCGTTAATGCCGTTAACTGCTGTGTTTGTTGATGCTTGTAGTAGGTGTTTTGTCTGCTTGTGTGAAGCACAATGAGAAGCTGTGTGTATGAAATGTGCGTATAATGAAGTTGTGTTGCCTTGGCCTTTCCCACTCCCCATCGTTTTCAGCCTGGTCATCCTGGAGAAAGAGGGATTCCTCCATCTGTAATAGGTTTCTGTTAATAGATGTCCCACTTAAATCTCACAAGCAGAGATAGGCTGTGGTGCCATAATGCAACCACTTGCATCCGGTTGCCTTCAGTGTCAAAGCAGTCTTCTTTATCTGACACCTAAAGCTGAGCCCATGGTAGCGTCGTTACCTTTAGCTCAGACAGAAATCTGCTGTGGGACTGCTGTGGAACAGTGCGGTATATCAAGAAAGCATCTGCAATGGCTTCATTATCTGACTGTTCGAACACATTTTCAGTCCCACAAGTAACATTTTGGAACAGTGAACGAACCTCCGATAAAAAACAACTATTTGTCTCCAGTTTAACGGCAGAGCATTGCTAAGGACACAGAGCGACGAAGCCTGTGTGATAGATTTGTAAGATCTTTTTTTTTTTATCATTCAGATTTTTTTCTGTACATTTAGAACAGATATACAATATGTGATTAATTGTGAGTTAACTAGGGAAGTAATTTCGATTAATTACGATAAAAAAATTTAAGCACCTGACACCCCTAATTTTTTTAATAATCTTTTCTTTATAAAAAAAAAATGTAATTCTTTTTTTCCAATTTTTAATAATCTTTTTCTTCTTCTTCTTTTTTAAAGAAAAGATTATTAAAAATTAGGGGCGTCAGGCAATTACTATTTTTAATCGTAATTAATCACATGACTTCACTAGTTAACTCACGATTAATCACACATTTTATATCTGTTCTAATACAATAAAAAAATCTGGGTTTCATACTCTTGTTAACAGAAGTGGGAAAAATGTTAAACTAATAGAAATAGTTAAAATGAATTTTTGACATCTATAGCCGTCAATAGCAGTGAATGGGTTAAAATGCAACAAAGTGCTGAGTGATTAAAACATCCATAATACCATAAAAACCCAAACCTCGCTACAACATCCCCATGATTCGAGAGAGAGGGAGAGAGAGAGAGAGAGAAAAAAACTGTTGCATTCTTAATTTGAAATGCTTTTCCAGGCCTTTACTTCAGCCTCTTTCTGTTCTTGTTTGTTTCTGGGGTTTTCTATCTTCAGACTCTTCCTAAAATACATCTCTTTTGGTTTAAGGTCCAGTGATCGATTTGGCCAGTTGAAGACCTTTCACTTTACCCCACTTTGTTGGGCTGGCAGTGTGTTTTGGTTTATTGTCTTGTTAAAGAATGCAGCTTCTCCTATGAACTTGAATGCATTTTTCTGTAAATTGCCATTCTGAAAATTACTTACATCATGGTTCACAGATGAGCTTGTGTGTTTTGGATCATAAGCAGACCTTTTCATTCTTAATACTTTGGCCTTTCCACCGTTCCTGAGACCAAGATTAATCTACCAAAGTGATGTAGCGAATATCATGAAATAAAAGTCAAGGCAAATTTAGCATTTATATCCCCTGATCTTAACCAAAAGAGGGCAAGGAAAAAATAAAAAAAAACACAAAAAACAATGTTAACTAGAATAATGCGAGAGTCCATTCTTCAATAAGTTGAAGCACTGCAAAAAGACGCCATCAGAGAAATGGGTCCTCATCCAAACCAGGTAGAGTTGGTCAATGCAGAAATCTCCATAACAACAACAACTCCAAGGTGGTGGCCTGCTTCAGATCTTGTGCCTGGTCAAGTCTTAAGGTGAGATTTAAGCATTTCTACAGAGGTAGCGGCTCTTATTTCCGAGGGTAGGGCATTCCAGAGCACTGGAGCCTAAATTGAAAATGCTCTTAAACCCGCAAACTTCTTTTTGGCTTTTGGGATCACCAAAAGACCAGCAAGTTGTGAGCAGAGGTTTCGGGTCAGACACAATACGATTAATCAAATGAGAAAGGAAGGCCCTGAGCCGTAGATATCTGATATGTAACAAAACCTTCACATCTCAAGCGGACCGGCAGCCAATACAACTTGGCTAGTATCGGGTTGAACTTTCTTGTCCTTGTCAGAGGTCTAGCTGCAGCATTGTCTACTAACTGCAGACTTAATATTAGACATAGGAAGACCAGAGAGTATTCGAGGTGAGACGTAACAAACGCATGAATTATAATCTCTGCGTCACTACTAGCAGATAGAATAGGTTGAAACTTATTGCGTAGGTGAAAAAAAAGAAGAAGAAGCAGTTATAGAAATATTTAAATGCACATTTGAAAAGAGAGAGTTGAGTTGAATATAACACAAATATTTTTTTACTGAGTCATTATGTTTAACTCTTTCACTGCCACTGACGTTAAAAGACGTCAAGTAAAAACCTACGGAGGGCCGCCAATGACGTTAAAAGACTTCATCCAATTTTTTTTAAAAAAAAATTTGAAATGGGTGGAGTAAAGCCTTGACCAGCTGTGGTGAAAGTTTCAAGCAGGTCTAGTGAGCCTAATGACTATTTTTGGCCCCTAGATGGCAGCAATGACTCTCTTTTGACAAGATTGGGTAGGCGTCAGCAGAAGACGTGAGGCGGGGCTAGAGTGTTGAAGGGACAATGGCTGAAGAAGCCATAATGGCGATCAGTTTGCAAGCAGCTCACGGTCGAGCCATTTTTTTCAAAGGCGAAAAGCATCGACCAACGCTAAAGAGCACATTGATGACGACGATGATCATCATCGATGATGATGATCATCATCGATGATTATGATGGTGACTCCGAGGTTGACGGCGAAGTTGGAAGCATTGACGCGGCGGCTATGACGACGTCATAAAAGGTTCACGGGTTAGCGATGCCAACACCGGAAAACGCGGAGCACAACCGAGCACGCTTAGGCGGACGTTCAATCGGATGACGAAGAGTGCCCCGAGTCCAATGCATATTCATCGGAGGAGTGTGTACAGTCTGCTACTTGCTATTCCCCGGAAAAAAAGGCCGTCTGCACGCGAAACGGACAATGGAAAGTGAAAGTAATCTGTTGTGCAAACCCTGCTCCCTCTCCTTGCACGCAGGAGAGCGTTACAAAAAGAAAAACTGTATTTGAAACATCCACATAATTGTAAATAGTACCACAGTTGCACACATTTGTAAATAGTTTGCAAAATTGTTTTGTCAAATTGTTACAGTTGAATGGAAATAAACGTATTTTGCAAACTAAAAACACTTTTTCATTGTTGGTGGTGGTGTATTACAGAAGTAAAGCACTATTTATGTGTTTGTGGCATCATTCATGGACAAAAAGAAGTGTAGAATTCACTAGAGTGCATGAAATAACATCGTTTCACAAAAAGCTCTTTTTCTCCGCTTTTTGCTTCTAAACAGAGCATTTCGGTGAAAGTAACCATTTTCTATTGTTGATTACTGAAAAACGGAATAAGGTAGAAACAAGCTTTTTTCTGATGAAAGATGAGAGTCCAATCTTTCATTTGGTAGTATGTGTGTTTCCATAGTCCAAACACAACATTTTCTGTGGACCTTGAAAGATCAGTCAAAATGCTTAAATCGGCTGGCACTGGCGACAACCCGTTTCTGAAAATGTCTGGCAGTGAAAGAGTTAATAGCACAGCTCTTGAGATTTAGAGTGGTGTACGCGTTCATCTTTTGATCTGAAACCTAAATGTCTTCAATATACCAAAACAAAGGATTTGACCTTCCAAGGCTGCACCATGTTATGTGATTCTAATAGCACATAGCACCAAATGAGTAAATGTGTTAAATAAATCTGTCTATGATTAAGCAGAAGCATATAAATTCTAGCGACAGATAATGGCAAACACACCGTAGTGCAGAACAAATCCTCTGGTTCCGAAACCCATCTGACCACAGTCCGCTGCACATAAGTGTGTAAATGTATAGAGTTCCTGTTTTGGTTTTTGGTTTTATTGAACATATAAACATAAAAGAGAATAGGAAGAAAGAAAATAGTTTATATGTTCAAAAGGAGAAGGAGGAAGTTAAAAACGTATCTAGTCCTACGCCTTATTCGTTTTATGTTGATAAAATAAGGTAATGTATTTCAACAAAAGGAAATGTATAAACCTGGTCTTATATACAAGTGCACTTTAACATATCATCATCACATATACAATTTGCATTACACTTATACCGATACATCCAAAGAAATTACAGCATATATACATTTTTAACAGCTCATGTCTGATTCAAGTAATTTTTTTGAACTTTGCATTTAAACCATTTTTTAAATTCAGCAAGTGACTGACATCTTTTCAGGTCAGTTCCAAAATCATTCCACAAATTAACACCTTTTACAGAAACACACCTTTGCTTAATATTTGTTCTTGTTTTATTTTTTTTGTAAACACTTGTACCCCTTATGTAATAAAGACTCTCTCTAATTTCAAACAGCTTCTGTTGTGTACTTTATACATTATTTGTGCTATTTTAAATTTAACTATGTCGTAAAATTTAATTGTATTTGATTTTATAAATTGAGAATAAGTTGGTTCTGTATATTTGATAGATGTACAAATCTTATGTCTCTTTTTTGCAGTTTGAAAACAGGATCGGTATTTGTTTTATATGCGTTTTCCAGATTTCCACACAATAGGTCAGATATGGTAATAATAATGAACAATATAATGTGTATAAAGATTTCTTATTCAGGACATTCTTAATTTTAGAGAGTATCCCTATAATTGTTGACATTTTCCTTTTGACATTATCTATGTGGCAGCACGGTGGCTGACTGGTTAGCACGTCCGCCTCCCAGTGCAGAGGACGTGAGATCGAGTCCGGGCTTCGGCCTTCCTGGGTGGAGTTTGCATGTTCTCCCCGTGCTTGCGTGGGTTTTCACCGGGTACTCCGGTTTCCTCCCACATTCCAAAAACATGCATGGCAGGTTAATTGAACTCTCCAAATTGTCCCTAGGTGTGAATGTGAGTGTGGTTGTTCGTCTCTGTGTGCCCTGCGATTGGCTGGCAACCAGTTCAGGGTGTACCCCGCCTACTGCCCGAAGCCAGCTGGGATAGGCTCCAGCACCCCCGCGACCCTAGTGAGGAAAAGCGGCCAAGAAAATGGATGGATGGATGGATGGATTATCTATGTGAGACTTCCAACATAATTTTTCATCAATAACTTCTCCAAGAAATTTATTTTCATACACTTTTTCTATTTCAATTGAATTTACCATAATTTTAACCTGTTGTGTGGTTTGTCTAGGACCAAAAACTATAAACTTGGTTTTGTTTAAGTTTAATGCAAATTTGTTTAAGTCAAACCAGTTTTTTAATGTGTTCAATTCATTCTCCACAGTAGTCAGAAGCTGCCTCAGGTTTTCTCCTGAACAGTAGAGAGTGTCATCGGCAAATAAGACACTTTTGAATATTTTTGAGACACAACATATATCATTTATACACAATATAAATAATTTGGGACTTAGCACAGACCTTGGGGGACTCCATGAGTAATCTTCACGTGTTTTGATTTTATATTGTTAAACTGTAAGTACTGATATCTATTATACAAATAACTTTTCATCCATTTATATGCCAAACCTCTTATGCCATATCTTTCTAATATATTTTTTATTATCTATATTAGTAGATATTGCTTCTTCGAGTTCCATGACTGCCATTGAGGTGGTCCGTTTTTCTCTAAACCCATATTGATTTTTACTTAAAAGCTTATGTTTTTCAATAAAGTTGTCCAGTCGAAGTGTGGCAGCAGTGATATTGGTTTATAATCAGTGAATATATGTCATTCTCTATTTTTATGAATAGGAATAACTTTTGCTATTTTCATTTTTGATGGAAATATACCGACTTCAAACGACAAATAACATATATATGTGAAAGGTTGCACAACATATTCTATAATACTTTTTACTAATGTCATATCAATGTTTTGCTATGCAGTGTGTATGTATTAGCATAACAATATTAGCAATAACATCAGCAGCTAATAAGATGTGTTAATGTGGTCTCACCACAGTTTTTTTTCATGGTGGTCGACTGCTTAACACATTCACCTCACAATACAGAGGTTGTGGGTTCAAATCGGTTCCGGCCTTCCTGTGTTGAGTTTGCATGATGTCACTCTGGCGGCGTGGGTTTTCTTTGGGTAGTCCCAGTTCCTTTCAAATTCCAAAACATGCATGGTTAGTTTAGTTGATTGAAACATGTTAAATTGTCCATAAGTGCGAGTCAATGCTTGTTTGTCTATTTGTGGTCTGTGTTTGCCTGGCGACCATTCCAGGGTGTATGCCTTCTGTCACCAAAAGACAGCTGGAACAGGTTAAACCATAACCTGTGACCTTAGTGAAGATAATGAAAGAATGGATGTAAGTATACAGATTAAACCACAGAGAGGAGTTCATCGTTTTACTGCACAAACGAGGATAATGTGTTTAAAGTTGCGCTATTAACTTGCACTCTTTTTTTGCTGAGGTCTTGTAGCCTCCTAGACGATTATGAGAGCCATCAATGAACACCATATTTTCTTAATTTTGCATTGTTTTATTTATTCACTGGACACAGAACAATTTCTTCTTGTTTATTAAAGCCTTATGACCAATAAGAAAACAATGTCACATGGTTTGTACGACACATTATTATTATTTTTTACTTAAAAACATAAATAACTGCTTGGTCTGAAATCATTATCTGCCAATTGCCCTAAAACATTTTAAATCCCGCTTCTTACTAATATAGTGGGGTCGGAGGTTGACAAAGTGGTCAAGCTCTTATGCTTATCAGTAATCATTACTGGTAATACAGTTGGCTGTGTTTTGTTGACTCCCGCTAGTATTTATTAATGCTTTAACAAATATATCAGTCACAACATTATTTACGTAGCACTAGTGACATTTTAACAGCGTACATTGTACACACATATTTTAAAATAAACACAGGACCCCGAACATTTTAGTTAATAGCCGCTGGCCATTTTGTAGACATTCTAAAGGTCAATAACAAACAAAAGATTAAATATATGACTCACCATACCATAGCTGAACTTCAACGAGTCGTGGCCGTTTATATTCAATGCCGTCGTAGCAATTACTATCCATCCATCCATTTTCTGAGCCACTTATCCTCACTAGCATTAGCTATTTAGTTAAGCAATTTTTTTTCCAGTCGCCAAGCTTGACCAATGGCTAGCTGTTTACTTTTTTTCCCTTTTACTCAAACTCACAAACTCACAAACGCGTTCTCTCAATCGCTAAGCGATCCGGCAGGCCTGCAGGAGGGCAGACGACCGCATCACCTTGCCAACTAGAGCCCAGGCTCACTTTTACTTATGAAGTCCCATACAACGGCACCATTCTGCCTCCGTGATCATGCAGCGGAGGCTTGAGCTCTTAAAGTGACAGTAACCAGAGCAACGTTTGTGTATTTCATATGGCTTTCAATATCGGTCTAATTCTGACCGGTAGAAATGACGTAATTTTCCCCCAATATCGGCTCAATAACTATCGGTCCCATAATTAGCGTGCATCCCTATTATTAATTTAGATTATTATAAATTTTGTTTGGTCCAAAAGGAACTTACATCTCAGTGCATTTGTATTTTTAAAAAATGTATACAAGCAACATTACTGTAAAAAAAATTGTTCCGAATAAAGGGTAGGACTAAATAAGTTTTTAACTTCCTCCTATCACTTTTGAACATATTAACTCTTTTCTTTCTTCCTATTCTTGTTTTTCTTTGTTGCTTCAACTTATATTTTATAATTGTAATGTGTTTTGTTTTCTTTATGTTTATATGTTCAATACAACCATAAACTAAAAAATATTTAGCACATGGTCATTCTATTGAATCATTTTGTTTAATTGTTACTTTGAGGCCGTCTTCACTGTTTGCTGTCATTTATTTTGTGTTGACCTTTGTGTGTGTGTGTGTGTGTGTGTGTGTGTGTGTGTGTGTGTGTGTGCGTGTGTGTGCGTGTGCGCATGCAAGCGCGCACGCGTGTGCGTGCGCATTCGTTTGTGTTGATTAGGGGCAGATATTTTTCTTCTTTCTGTCCCCTTTCATTTATTTTTCTTTTAAAGAATGAATTATATTTTTTCGTGATTATTATTTTTTCCATAATCGAGCAGCCCTACTTTAAAGCCACCAACTTATCTGGACCAGAGAAAGAAAACGACAGGCATGAGGGCACCCTTACTCAAATAATCACTCAGGAGTCTGGGTAGACCCCACAAGTATCTTTCACCTATGAATCTTAAGTTTCTGCATTGAGACGATTTGGACAATTGTATGCTGCATACTTTGTGGCAAAGCCCTTTAATGTTGCATTCCACTGTGCCCCAGTGCACAAAGGACGATACAGAAAGGAATGTGTGGATGAAATTGGTGTGGAATAACTTGTTTTGAATGCCCTGACCATGACCCCCTACCCATGAAACACATTTTATTTGAACTAGAAAAGAGATTGTGCCAAGCTTTTTTGCCCAACATAAGAGACCACTTTGGTTGCCTGAGCAATTTTTATTGATTCATTCTTTACCATAAAAAGTAGAATGCATGTGTTACCTTTCCTTGGATCAGATGCTGCTGAAACATTAAGTGTGGGAGGATACTGTATAATCAGGGTTCTAAATTAGCATCCGCCAACCCACCAAAATTCGTTAAAATCATTTAGCCAGTATGACCTTTGATGTATGAGGCAATCATGCCGGTTAATCGCGTCTCAAGAATCCTAACAATCCGATTTTCCTGGAATCATTCGCATTTTAATGTTTTATTATTTTGTTTCTTTTTTTTTATATGGTACATGTCAGCACCATCCGAAAGAAGCTGGCACGACGTGTGGAAGTTAACAGTATTCTTGTCTGACGAGCTTGGGCTCTCTCCCACTACTACAATATTTTTCAATATTTTAGCGTTGCCTGTGGCCCTATTGAATGATGATTGATTGGATGAAAACAAGGAAGTGAGAGATGAGAATAAACATCTTTGTTTCTCTTGACTTGTCACTCCGTGCAGACGGCAACGATCGTAATAAAATGCAGACAGATGACACGGGCTATGTCAAATGTTATTTTAGTCTGCGCTGTGAGCCGCTAAAAATGAATATCTGTAGTTTTGACTACCAGAAAATAATCAAAATGGTTTGCAACTGTAATTGTTGAAATTCAATCGATGCCCAACCCGAGATATGTTTTGTTCTCGGTCATTTGTACCCCTGGCATTGACTCCGACTTTTCCAATAAACACTCTGCTCTGGACTAATGCTACGTAATGACATTTAATATGCCCATTGGCTGTGTGTGTGTTGGTATTTCACGCTACAGTCTAGAATCCTGTGTGAGAAATGAACATAGATAGAGGTAGATAATACAGCGGAGCTGAAGGTTTTTTTGTTTGTTTTTTTTTTCTTGTTTTTTTTTAATGGCTGTTGGAAATTCTGATTGGCTGGTAACATTAGAGAGTCACAAGCCACATTGGCTGGTGATCAAAAAAGTTAATTTAGAACAACTCAATCTTTAATTTTGCCCTCAGTTTTCTAATGTAGCTCTTTGTCAGGAAAAGCCTTTGAAAAAAAGTGTTTGGGGGTAACTATGAGTCCATATGCTATTACCAGCTGTCTAGAAAATGATTAACCTGTCAGTTCATATTTGGGGTTTAACTTTTTGTTCATGGTTTCAGCCATCTGCTCACACTCAAACATGGTGTGTCTTGCACTCCAGTGGGAAGTGTTCCAGAAATTCCATCTCACAACATGCCCCTCTCACTAAATGAGCATTTGTTGCTCTCTTTGCGATCAGAAAATGTTTAATTGAAAGTGTTCTTGGAAAATGAAGAACTGGTATGTCTGCGGCCTGTTGTGTAAAAGTGGTTTGGATAGATGCACGTGGATGTAGTTGCACTACACTCTCCCAAGAAATTGCCATCTTGCCATCTCGGAATGAAGAGTTTCGCTACTCATGCAGTCATTGTATTTTGGATAGTCGGCACATGATTCATGACAAAAATGTAAAGTTGAGGGATTATTTAACTTTTTAGCAATTTAATTAAATTAAGTTAATTAAATCAGTGGTTGTTAAAACAAGCAGAGCTATTTAGAGATTAAAGACTTTTATAGAAACAAGACCTATTTGGATTTTAAGCAATCTTTCACTTTCAGGTGTTTGTCAATGTCAGGCCGTTCCTATATAGAATGTGTTGCATTTACTCAAGAATACATTTAACTCATTTTCTCCCAAAAACGTATAAACACGTTCTATTTAAAATATTACCATGCTCCCAAAGATGTATTTATATGTTGGTTTTTTTATGTTTATTTTATGCTACAGCATACAGAAGGCTTTGGCGGAGCTTCTGACCTCAAGAGGTCGCTTTAAGCAATGGTAGTTATTACAAAGAACGGCCAGAAGGTGGCAGCAGAGCATAAGAGATTAGCCAGGGCCGAGTTGCAACAAGCTATTTTCCCCAGTGTTTTCAAAAGGTTTGTGAATAATGATGAAACTTGGCTATATTCTAATGCTAATTGCGGCAAAATGGAAACAGATACAAACACAAGCGCAGGGATCTGCTTTGATTAAAAGGGTGATAAAACCTTAGAAGTTTTTACTTTGATATGTTCTTCATGAGAGCAAGCCTTGCTAAATGATAGTTAAATAACACTCAAAAGGCCCAATGGGATTTTTTTTGTGCCTTTTATTTTAATTTTAATCAAAACTAGCGTTACAATAAATCTAAGGAGAAAGAGACAAATATGAGATTCAAGCGGAAAAAGTGTCCTTTAAAAACATTTATTTTACCATCCAAAGAGACAGTATTCAGTAATTGATTGTCACAATTTATAAGAACCGTGCTTAAACATTTGCTTTTATTCTTTCCATCCACTCTTTTTCCTCTTGGCAGAGGTCATGAATTATGTTTTATTTATCTGCTCATTCATAGAAAAAGCAATTTGAATCCATATGAATGCTTTTGTGTTTTGGTGAGTACTTCTACACATATGTGAGTGTTTCTCTGTCAACTATTGCAGGAAACATTATGAGTGGATACAATACGCAATACAAGTGGATTATACAAGCATTTTCTACCAGAGAAAAGCAGCGTAGAATTTTGATGCAATGTAATTTTATGACAGCATACTAATTATGACCGTAAGTAATTGGTAGACAATTTGCTGGGTCATAGTTAAAAATTAAAACGCGTTAAGGGTTAATTGTGGTCATTCATGCCCAAACATGCACTGGGACATTGACTTGGGGGCGGTATTATTTTGAATAGAAAGTCTTTAATGTGTTCACATAGATCAGTGAGTCCTTTCTGGAACCATTAAAGATGCATTTGATAGAAGGCAAACAGAAATACTTCTTGTACACACAATCCTTAGATTAGGGTTGCCTCTAAATTTTATCTTAATGCTTAGCATTAAGTGATGTTTGGGGAGTAATTTGACATTAGTATAGTGGTTGCCCTGTTATTGGCTGGAGTCTAGTCCGGGGTGTACTGTTATGGTTTGGTTAGCTACGTTGTTTTGTGTTTTGTCATAATCTGTGTTTTGTTTAGTTTTAGTCATGTGTCCTTGTTGTCATTGTGCTCGTCATACCGGTCCCCTTGTGTCTTTTAATCAGCACCCTCTGCTCCTTGTGTCATTGTCTAGTTAGTTTTCTCCTATTTAGGCCCCGTCCACACGAAAGCCAGTTTCAATGTATCCTCACAAGTTTCTTACTGTTCAGGCCGTTCGTCCACACGATGGCGCGGTTTCAGATGGTGCGGTTTCAGAGCTTTAAACCGTGCACTTTTGAAACCGGGCTCCAGTGTGGAAAGATTTCAAAATGCGCCCCGTACGAGTCCGTCCGGACACCATATGCATGAAACTCCTCCAGTAATGACGTAATGGTCACAGCTCGGTGACGGTGCGTTGTCGTAGATTGATGACATATGTGCCATTTCTCGCGTGACTGCGCGCGAACCGTCAGTCTGTCAACAACACTGGCGGATAGCCGTGTTGTAGTCGTTTTGCGCAAAATATTTTGCTTCTTTATTCCCATGTTTAAAAAGCGGTGTTGTACTTGAATCACCTGCCATTGTCACTTCTACCATGTTCGTCTTTTCAGGTTGTTTTGATACATGCAAAGCCACGTTTGTTCTGTAGATTGCAATAAAGTTAGAAACAAAAAGTGTTTGTCTTCTTCGCTGATTCTTCTTCTACGCTTTCCGTTAACTCCCTGTGGCTGCGCGACAGCGCCACTCCAGACTTGGCATATACATTACAGCCGTTAAACGTCCTCAGCGTCTTCTTTTGGACACATGCAAGTCTTGAATTGCTTCTGTGTGTACGAGATTTGTTTGAGGAACGAAGCCGGCTTTGCTTCTGTCTGGACAGGGCCTTAGTTCCCTTCTTCCCTGCAATCTTTGTTGGATCATTGTTTGAGTTACAGAGTCCATGTCATTTATCCTGTCCTTGCTTTAGTTTACTTTGTGTGTTTTTATTTGTTACTTTGCATCTGCTTTTGGTCTTTTGTTAGTATCCCAAGTTCCTTGTTTGCCTTTTGGTTGTTCTTTTGGAAATAAATCCCTTTTTGTTGCTCCCTGAATCTTGCATTTGGGTCCTCACCCCCCAATCATAACATGTACTCCACCTGTCACCTGAAGTCAGCTAGGTTAGGCTCCAGCATATCCATATCCCAAATAAGTTTAAGTGGTGTAGAAAAATAATACATATTACTGTGTTTGTGGTTGCCAATGGTAACTGGCATTTTACTGTATATGAAATGGTACTTCATTTATATAGCACTTTTCCATCTTGCAAGGTCCTCAAAGCACTTTACATTCACCTACCAATGACCCAGCATCAGGAGCAACTGGGGGTTCAGTATCTTCCTCAATTGCATGGGACCGAACCTGCAAACTCTGGGTTGGGAGACAACCACTCTCCCACTGAGCCATGCTACCCCCGATATACAGTCGTACAAATCTGAACTGGAGCAAAGAATCGTGATTCCGCTGAAATGAGGCATAAGATTGTGCGGGTGATGTCATTGGTTCATTCAATTTACCTTATTTTATAATAACACTCGAAACCTTATGCCACTTTCCGTCTGTTGATGTTTGCTGTGAGCTTAAGTTAATTGGCGATTTATAGAGTCAGTCTCTGTGTGAGAAAATAATACTTGTTGTGTTAACGTACTCGTGTAGAATTGCCTAATTGGCTTTTTGTACATAATCTCTCACACTGACAAAATAAAGTATGTTTTTTGGTTGAATTTTTTTTTTTCACACGACAAAGTTGTCCTCCAAAGCAAGTAATTTAACAGGGCAAATATATACTGTATATTGTCTAGAAGGCTGTCTCTTTCCAGGTTTCTGTGCTTATAAAATGACATAATTAAGACCGGCAGCGGTATAAATCATGTATGCGAGTGTCCCATTACAAACAGGCTGACAAGTTATTTACAGTGCATATGTTTGCCGGAGTTTTTTCAATTAACCCCAATGCAGCAATAAGAGCAAACTAAAGAATTGAAACAGGTAATAAAATTTACATGCAGTCACATTTAAAAGATTACATGGCGTCGACCCCTGCCAGGACAGAGCAAGCGCAACACCTCAGGGCCCCCCAGGCCACGGGCCGGAGCGCAAACCCAGGAGCAGGAGCACCCCCCCACCCCAACAGGGCCCGCGCCCCCAACCCAACGCAGCAGGACGGGCCCGCCACGACCCCCCTCCCCCATCCACCCCAACCCAGCACCCCCCCCCCCAACTAGTGCAGTGAGTTAAGCGACCAGCGGGGCACCCGCCCAAACCTGCACCCACCCCACCATATGGGAGCAGCCCGGCGGGGTGATAGGGCTCGCCCCCAGGATACTGGGCACAACACCAAGGGCCCCGGAGACCCGGGCGACGGATGGAGCCCCCGGCCCAGGGGACGGGGAGGAAGGCGGACAGGGGAGGGGGAATGGACGGGGGAAGGAGACGACAAGAAGGGCAAGGGGCAGCGGCAGGGCCGCAGAGAGAGGGGGAGAGGAGGAGGAAGGGTGACAAGGGAGAAGGGACAGGGAGGCGGAGGATGGGCGGGGAGAGGCGAGGAGGGAGAGGCAGCAAGGGGGAGGATGGGGGAAGGGAGAGGGAACCACAAGGGAGTCACAAACCCTGTGATTGAAAAAAGAAGAAGAAAAAAGCAACATGTGACAAATTGCAACTTTTTCTGGTGTTATTTGAGACTGAGGCTCCCTCCCAGCTGTAGTGAGAGAAGTAGATGTTCAACCAAGCAAGACTTGGGAGGTTGTGTAAAATCCTTTTGGGAGCTGTAGTGTGTGTACCAAAATTTACCTTCGTCTGATATATTCTTCATTTTATGTGCCAATTTTCATAGGATAAAATTGTATCAACACAGTCCCCATTTGTTTTGCTTCAGAGTACATGAATACAGCATTTATTATTTAGATGCAAGTTTAATGTCATTGACTTTCTATCTACTGTAGTTGTACACCTTTTAAAACTATTTAATTGGACTGTAAATTTTTGGTCTATTGTTGCTAATTTAATCAAAAACTTAACTATTAAATAGAAATCATTAAGGCCTCCATGATCACTTCACAGCCACCTGAGCACAGTAACAGTAGATTATTTCATGCATATTTAATGTACTTTACATTTGCTAATTTAGTCACACTCAGGAGTAAAATAGCATTCAGAAGACTGAGGCAGTCAGCATAAGGTCAAATCATCTTCAATTGACACATACCCCCCACCCCACCCACCACCACCACCAAACAATAAGTGTCTTAATAAAACATACCCTTCTGGACATTCGAATTCAAAACAGAACACAGGTCAGCAAAGCGAGTATGGCTTTGTGCTACCTTGACAACTTAAGACTGGGGCAGTATTAAGCTCTCTATCTGAATTTTACTTACTTTAATTAAGCTAGTGTCAAGCACACCAGAGGTCCTATAAAACCAGTTAAAGCATTGATTGTGTTTTCACTTGTGAACTAGACACTTGGCTCTTTGCACAAATTCACTACCTACTGAACTCAGTACCACTCCTTAATTTCCCGTCTTTCATGATTGGACAAACTGATTAATCCAGGTGTGCCTGACTTCAGTAACCACGACGACAATGGCCAGACACACCTGGATTAATCAGTTTGTCCAATCATGCAAGACAGGAAATGAAGGAGTGGTAATGAATTAGTGGATTTGTGCAAAGAGCCCCTTCCCCTCCCTGAGCCATCACCTTATCGTGGTGGTGAGTTTTGTGTTTCCCATTGATCATAAGCGCTAAATTGTCAATGTTTATGAACTTGGCAGGGACACCCATAGCAAACAATTCCAAGGTGAGGGGCCAGACAAAGCACGGCTCAAAGGACCGCTTTGATGATGACAAATTGTCAAAGACATTTTCCCTTGGTAGGTTGCGGGTCACCAGGGCCCCACTATGGAGCCAGGCCTGGAAGTGCGGGTCAAAGAGTCTGGTGGCCTGACCTGCATCCATGGGATCCGGACGGGCACAGCCAGAAAGGGTCACCTTCATTACATAAGGATAACATGGGTGACCCTTCTGATCGGCTCACCACCTGTGAGATGACCCATGGAGGTTGGGTACAATATGAGCTGGCTGACGGCAGAAGGCAAGGACCAGGATGGTCCAAACTCCGCCTACTATATGAACGTGGAATGTCACCTCACTGGTCGGGAAGCAGCCTGAGCTGGCTTTTGATGCGAAAAGTTCCAACTAGACATAGTCGGGCTTGCGTCCACACCACACATAGCTTGGGCTCTAATGCCAGTCGACTTAAGAGGTGTTGGACTCTCTTCCACTCAGGAATTACCCAAGGAGAGAGGCGCCAACAGAGTTGGGAGGGTTAATTTTAAAATGTGTTCCGTTACAGTTACAGTTACTGCGCAGGATGATTTATTCCGGAGATCTCCAGTCACATCATTGAATCAAACTCAAACAGTTTCAGATCAATAATGCCCCTCCTCCTTCGAAGAGCCAGCTTTTTATTACGATCAAGTCTAAAAGAAAAATACCTCTTCCTCCTCCTCTCATGAATAAGTAAATATGTTATATAAGAGACGAAAACCGATTACAAAAACAGAATTCTCAGTTGCACCTGTGTTCAAGACAAAATATACTTTCAGGGCACTTCTCGTACTTCTTCCCATTAACAAAATCTCACAAACAAGTTGAACTGGACAGCTCCTAATGTAGTAGAGTTGTGGGAGTGCGCGCTCTCTCTCACGAAAGAATGTGTTTTCGCACAGAACACTGAGAAGGAACTTCTAGACCAAACAATGTGTACCAGCTTAGTTTAAGGTCAAATTATACTGAGTTCAAACACTATTTTACCTACTTCACATCTATAAAACATTTCAACATGGTTAATATATGAAATAAAGAATTAAAAATGTTAATAATGTATAACATAACGTAATCCAAGTACTATAATTTTAAAGTAATATAATTTAATTACTTTGGATTACCCGGGCAGCCAACAAATTGCAAAAATCCTTGTGTAATTAAAAAACATGTAGGCTATAGATTGATTGATTGATTGCTTGATTGATTGATGTCCATATGCTGTTTTCGAACTGTCACTGAAAGCATAGATAGATAGATAGATAGATAGATAGATAGATAGATAGATAGATAGACATCCAATGAGGATGACGATGTGTGACATCAACTGCAAAATGAACTTTTATCCCAGTCACAAGTTTAGCCGTGTATATTTGTGTATGATGTTTAAATAGTGAATAGGTGGGAGGAAGATTTGTTTGGAAGGTATAAGTCACATTATGGTTTTAGGCTAGCGGGCTAGCTAGCAAGAAGCTACAGCGTGTAGCATGCCGCTGGACTCTCAGTTCAAACTTTCGCTCCAAGTAAATTCCAGTGAATACCGGTCACCATTTTCTCCTCCCCTCTGTGAAGCTTTTTCAGATTGCCCGTGAGTAGAGGACACGACTAGTCAGTTCGTTTGTCCCTACCTCCCCGACATGTAGCAACGGTCCCACTCGCGCGGGCGTACACGCGCACTCTCACTCTGTTAATCTCTCTCTCTCTCATCGTAGAAATTGTAATCCCCCTTTTTTTTTTTTAAATGTACCTTTAATCTGATTACATGTTTTTTCCTGTAACTGTAAGGGAATACAGTTAAATTGTTTTGTAATCTGATTACAAAACGGCGGTACATGTATTCCGTTACTCCCCAAGCCTGGGCGCCAAGTAGGCGTTGGCATCATTGACTCTTGGCTCTGTGCCTATACGTTGTTGTTGTTCACCCCGGTGGTCAAGAGGGTAGCTTCCCTCCATATTTGGAGTCCTCTAACTCTCACTGGAGGGGTTCACATGATGTACACCTCTTCATTGGAAAAAAATATTTTCACAATGGTCTATACAACTTTTGAAATGCTTTGTTTTGTAATATCTGTTCATTAGTTTTTGCAAAACAAATAAACCGACATAAATGAGCAACAAATAACATTCTAGACATGTGGTAATTATGGTTCATCCAGCATTCCTTACACTGTTTAATTTCGCCGCAGTGTACCTCCTCACCAGAATAACAAGCATGTAAGACGACGCTGTGGGTCAAGAGAAAAGCTACATCATTGCCGCTTCTAAAGGAGTTAACACACTCTTTTGAAGAGTGCCTTAATTGGGTTAGGTTGGGGGGAGATGGGGATCGTGCAGTGCAACAAGCATGCAGTTTAATATGAATCCCCTGGTTAGAGGAGGTGTAAGAGGAGAAAAAAGTTTAATTGATCCCCCAATGGTGTCTTTACTTAAGGTGAAGTACAGTACCTTGCCTATAAAGGTAGCAGTCAAGGCTGGATTTGCACCACTGTACAGTAGAGTCACACATGTCCTATTTTATTTGCTGTTCTTTATTTGGCTGTTGTGAAAATGTATTTCCCCAATTATAAAAGCATCCGTTTACACCGGGTTAAAGCTACATATTAAAGTCCACTAGTAATGTCTACTCTGTCCATAGAGCTCTAATCATACTTAGAAGAAATACATAGCCACACCACTGCAGCAAATTAATGCATTTGATCCACAACCTTGCATGTTGCAATGAAGTGCCAACAAATTGTGCATTACAAGTGGAGGAGGTGTAGATTCTCAAGCAAAATACTGGCACAATCTAACAGAATGACACATTGTACTCTCTACATTTGGCCGCTAGACTAAAGGACAATGTGTTTTTGACTGCATATGGAATGGGTTGTTGCTTAAAGTGAAATTCTTAATAACACACGTACTGTATAGTGTGTAGGTGGGCGAACGACAAAAAGTGGGTGATGTGTCAGTTGGTATTGTCAATAGAATAGCGATGTCAAAGTTGTTTAGAAAATGTGTTTTCGTAACCAGCGACAGGCATCCTCAAAGTCACTTTCTATTTGGGAGACCTGGCCTATTGCGATGGTTATATTTTGTATGGAAATATACTCTTGACACTCAATTTTATGCTAATTTGCTGTATCACAAACAAACACACACTTAAAGAGTATAACTATACAGCATCACACTACTGAGTATCACACAGAACTGCGCAAAGGAATAATCAATTAATAGAAATGTTACTTCTGCACATGTGCACTGTACTATTTTTCTTTTATCCACAGAATTACATGTCCATATACAGTGTGGGTGTGTGCGTGTGTATGATACAACTATAGTGGCATCAAGTGGGCTAATTTCTCCTAAATATCCATATTTCACTTAGACCAGGGTTGTCCCAAGTTATTTCATTCTTGGTACTTTGCCAAGAAATTGTGTGTGTGCTTGATATTCGGTAAAATAGCTGACAACACTTTACTGTGATATCACTGACCTTGTAAAAAAAAAAAGTATTTTGTGTCCTCACTCTAAGTTTGAATAATTCTGTCCTCTGTGAATTCTATTCAATAAACGGTATTTATTGTGTAATTTATATACTTCATGATCCATATGAATGCATCCACAGTTTTCAGATTCTCCATTTAATCATAACTCAGACCATGACTTTTATAGATTGCGTAAAACAATCAGTTAAGCATACAAAAAACTAACCTAAAACAATGCCAACTACTTTTTAGTTAAATATATATATACACAGAGATGGGCAGTTTACAAAATTGTGCTGGTCCATCATTAATCATTGCCCTGGGCGCCCTTCCCTAACCTTTTCAAGCCAAACCAAACTGTAATCGTCCAGTCCGTCTTGTTATTTTAATCATGTTTCCTTCATCACGTCGTCATTAATATCTTTGGACCGACAGACAGAGGCATCTGTCAGTGACACACTGAGAGGCCCGTCGGTACTTGACCCCGATAGTGAGGATTTCACTGACGGTCGAAAACCCACTTCCGTCAGTGCCTTACTCTGTCATATTGTTCAAGTTTCTCATCATTTGTATATCGTTAGTGAAACAGGCTTTGACAGACTGACTGACGGAATGTCCACTCTGTTGTACATCTATGTCTGTATGTTCATTGACTTAAAAAAAATGTGCACTCTTATTCAACTTTGTGTAAGAGGCTTTCACTATACATTTGACAATGTAATAAATAGCCTTTATGATTTCTCCATATATGCACAGACAGCTGTAGGAAGCAACCTTCTATCCCAATCCCTCCATAATTATTGGAGCTGGATTCCGTTTCTGTTGGTGTTGACTCCTGAATGTCATCAACTCCCAATAATTGTAGCCTACAAACAAAGGGCATTTGAGCACTTCCCTTTTGTTGTTAACATCTGTTTTATTTGTAGTCTGAAGTGTGAAGGCGTATGTGTTTGCATGTAGTTCTGCATGGCCACGTTTCAGCGTCTTTATTATTCAATGCAAAGTAGCACCTTATTTTACAATCAGATCATGTCTGTGTTTATCTGTGGCATGATTAATGGACTAGGATAAAACTAAGCAGAGCTCTCAGGATTCATTTGGCTTGCTGACAATTGTGTATGTATGGGCTGTAAATTATCATCCTCCTTTAAATCAGAGTATAGTTCAGAAGGATCCTTCTATTCTAGGCAATAATAACTGCTTTATCGCATGTTGAATGTTTTTTTTTTTTTATGTTTGAGGCATCACAATGAAAACCCAATAATGTCCATGATTTCATAGTCAAATTTGCTGAATTTGTATATTTTCGTCTTAAGTACTGCAAATTGCGAGGATCAAGCATCAAGAACCTTCCAAGACCTAGCCTAAATCCAGGGACCTCGGACATATCCTCTGTGGAAGTCTTGTAGCTCCTCGGTATTGACGTATGAAGTCGAGCATGTACTAGCAGGACTGCAAATTAAATAATCTTCTGATTTTGTTTTTACAATTAAAGTTTTTGTTTGAATATACATATTTTGTTGTGTGTCTGTTCTATTTGGGAATTTGCTCCCAAAATCACTCGGTTTATATTCATACTGCCTCATAGTTACAGCACCTAACCAACCACCTGTTAGTAAGGTTTGTAGTGATTAGGCCGCTATTTTCCCTAAATGAAAACGTTTTGATGGTTCTTCACAGTTGTTTGTATTCAACATAATACATAAGCAACAGAACATTTTATACATATTTACAAGTCATTCAAACATGCGTTGCGGGGGCAAAGGCGGGGAGACTAGCTTTGGATGGACCAATCATGATTGTCTTTGCATCTCAAAAGTTGCGCATCTGTTGATATTTGACTTTAAAGGGTCCATATCATATTATTTTAAGGCCCTCCTCGCGGTTAATTATAGGCATATATATGATTATATGAATCCCACTCACCCTAAGCCACTCTAACCATAACCCTAAAAAGAACGCTTATTTTGTGCTATTGTAATCTTTTTTCATGTGTGTAGCCTGCCCTTCATGCCTGGATGAGGTTGGGCGTGTTTTGCTTGGATGTAGCAGCCAATCATATTGCAGCGGGGCGTATCCTGCCCAAAACTCATACACAGTATCATGTGTAGGCTGCTGCTGGAAACAAAGAGTTGTCAGAAATGCACTGTGGTGAGTCACATTTCTTGAACAGTCTGTGACTAATACATATTGAGGACTTTTAAATGGGAGATTTAAAAAAACAACAACATTCGGCTGTAGACTGATAGGAATGAGGTTAATTATCAAGTAAGTCAGTGTCTTCTGGCTCAGTATTGGATTTTGGCTCTGGTGGGTTGAACATGTTGGGATGTGTAGGTGTAAGAATGTTGCTAGATGAAGTAGCATCCATTTTTCGGGTCATAGTAGTAATATTTGATTAAAAGTTGACGCACCCTGCGATTGGCTGGCAACCAGTTCAGGGTGAACCCCACCTACTGCCTGAAGCCAGCTGGGATAGACTCCAGCACCCCCGCAATGGAATAAGCGGTTCAAAAAATGGATGGATGGATAAATGACGCACCAACAACATTTTAGAGTTGAGACTAAGGACTTTAGGGAATAATTACCAAATTTGTGATATCAATGTGCATTAACAAGAACGTTTATATATTTTGAAGTCTTGACCGTGAACAACATCAAGTGGAAAATAGTTTTGGTGTATATTATTCGTATTGTGTAATTGGACATGCTTAGCCGTTATAGCAAACTATGTTAAATATTCAGCTTTTGTTTTACTCTACTCCACAAGCGTAATATCATCTACTCATGTGTGTAACCACACTTCCTCGATATTACCAGCATTATTTCATGACTCCCAACTTTGACGGTGAAATCAAGCAAGATCTATTCAACCATACTGTACATTTGCAAAAGTATTTTCACTTTTTAGGGTTCAATCCTAGAGGACTTTTGGCGAAAGGTGGAATACATCCTGAATGGTTGTCAGACAATCCCAGGGCACATACTACAGACAGCAACATTCACACTAATAGACAATTCACAGTCTTCATAAGTTCACAAGCATACATGCTTTTCAAATGTAGGAAGAAGAGAACGTGGACTTTCAACAACATGGTATGGCTTGAACCCAGATCTTTGGAACAAAGAGGCAGATGTGCTAAACTTTAGTCCTCAGTGCTACGGATAATACATAAAAAAATACGTATATATATACATACGTATGTACATATCCATATTATCAGACGGCACCTCCGTCTCCCATCGCTTCCCATCGTTGACGATGCCCACATTTCACTGCTTCCCCTTATTTGGCAAATGCTTTATGACGCAAAGCCTTGCGAAAATACAAGGAATGAGAGGAACTCATGTGCTTCAGTCAGTGCTTAGTCTGTGTATTTATTCGAGGTTTTGCGTCATTCTGAACTGGCCAAAAGGTGAGCCTTGTCAGCAACAAGAAGTGGCGGGAGACTAAAGTGCCCAGCTCTGCATATTATGTAGAATCTACGTTTTAACGCAACACAAATTTGATCTGCTTTGATTGTACAATTAAATCGCTATATTTAATCAGGTCTAATGTGAATGAACATTTGTCAAAGAAGAGAATTCACTTTGCAGAGTTTCAGCTATTACAGACCTCATACACTGTAACATACATGGATGCCTGATGGTTACCACAAACACTGAAAGAAAAGGAGCTTGGTGATGGCAGAGATAAGACCTGTGTAGATCATATACCGCAGACCAGAACGCAGTTCACTGGCTGTATATATGCAGAAGGAGGTGTCTGACGAGTGCCCTTGGTAAAATAAGACATTGACCAGCTTTAAACATGGATTTACACCCTCCTTGAATGACCAAAAGCCTGAGATTGAACTTCTTTTTCCCACCCATTTTATAGAAATAAAATCATCACAGCTGGTCCAATTCCCTTTCCCGCTAATCACTGTCTTCCTCAGCAGCTGCTGCTGTATCTTGTCACATGTATAAATGAATATCTTTCTGGTGTTCATTATGTTCTTGTTAGACGATGCATTTTGACTTGTTAGGCTGGAATAAATAATGAAAGCTGACAAACTTCAGCTTGTGTCAACTGCTGCTGTTCAAAAAGTTGAGCAGGATTTTACATTGGCAAGCGTTATAAAATATAAATAATGTGGATAATAAGTTGGCTGCTATTCTAAAAATAAAATCCTCCAATGCGAAATAATGATCTCTCTAGGTGGCTATGGACACACAACGGGGCCATTTAGATTCTTAAAACTGTTGAAAATTGTATTTGCGAATGTGTATGTACTGTGCACACACATGCTGGACTCGTACAACAGAAGCTACAGAAAAATGTGGATGAGCATACAGGTAGGTTTAGCATTCCTTCAGAGCAATTAGATATGGAGTTCCTCTGTGGGGATCTTTTATCTATCCCTCAATTATCTGACCGCCTATCCTCATTAGGGTCACAGGTGTGCTAGAGCCTAACACATATACCTTCAGGCAAGAGGCAAGGGTACATATACAGAAGACAAACAACCATTGACACTCACATTCACACATATGGGCATTGTTGTTGAGTCTTCAACATGAACGTTTCTGGAATCAGGGAGGAATCTGGAGTACCCAGAAAAAAAAAAATTCCTTCACATATAATACATATTAGAAATGTGCACAAAGATGATCATCTTTCAAGAAGTTGGGGACAACACGTTCACACATGCATCACACATCGACGCCAGCATAGTTATCAATAAGAATATAGGACAGGGATGATGGAGGGCTGCGCTTCCTCTGAATATGCATATTGCTTGAGAAGACACTCATCATGGTCACACAGACATACACATATACTGATGGAAACACAAAAGCCTGCCAAGTTCCAGGTGATCTTAGAATTTAAGATTGATGTTGCAGATGTAGTCATCTCTACCTCCACTTGCTCGCCATTTTGCACACTTGTATACATATTTTGAGGCATCCATGTCGTACTTTTTCTCAGTTTTCTCTACACATTCAATTTGCCTTAGCTCATCCTCCACATCAATTCATTTCTATATTTTAGAACTATTTTTTTCTTCACATTAATCCAACGGCATAGCAGGTAATAGATGCTGATGAAGTTCGTGTTTGTGTTTTATTAGGAAGCAAAATGATTTTACTTCCCATGATCCTCCACTGCAGCATCAACTTTCTGAGGAAATTTCCGTGCTTTGGAAAGAAAATTATGTCAAAATAGATGAATGCAGAGATTAACTTGTTTGAGTTTTGTTGTGTGTGAATGGAAAAGTTTGAATGGAAAAGTTTTTTTTTTTTTTTTATCATTAAGAACATTCCAAAATTCCAAATTTGAAGAGCAATTTTCACATGCATTTTCATCATTATATATTTATAAATCACTACCATAACATTAATATAAATTAATGTAAATTATGCACACGTTACACCTAGTTCTACACAATGATGCCTAGATGATACTTCACAAGAAAAAACAGGAAAGTTACGGATTTTGTTGGATTTACCGTCATTATATTGCTGCATAGTTCTTGTTCCTGCATAAATATTGTTTTAATATGGGATTTGCAAAAATAATTGCATGTATGCAGATGCTCCTTTGACTTGATCTGTTGTTGACCGTCTATATTTAAAACCATAAATTTTTACCTTCTTCCACATTTTTTTTGTGTTAAATCAAGGTGGAAGATATTCATGACAGGGGACAGAATGTGGTGTCTGATAAACAGTAGGATAAATTAATCTGGGGAATTTTAGGCAGGTTTGACAGCCTGCTCAGTAGAGCCAAACAGAGACAAGAAATCTCTCAAAATCTCAAGAAATCTGTCTATGAGCCAAAAAATGGCATAAACTAATTTCTACTGTCACACATCAATATAAAGGTATTGTGTATACTTTGCATTATAAGCAAACGCAAAAATATATCAAGATGATTTCACTGTTGCTGATAAGTATGCAATGTGTTTTCAGATCATTTTCATGACTTTTTTCCAGAGGAAAAAGTGTTGCACCATATCATCCACCAACGAGTTAAGATGAACTTTTTCCTTTACGATTAACAGTGTTCAAAGGAGTTGGTGAACTCCATCTCATACTTGCTGGTCCTGGGGAATGTTCTCTATCAATTATATCAATTAAAAGTATCACCCTTTCACAGATGTTGTTTATATCTTATTTTAGAGAAATCCCAATAAACTTTTAAAGTCGATGAGATGCTATGTCTATGACATGTACATTATTGATCCAATAGCTGTGTTAAAAGTGTTCACATGACCGGCATGTATATTGTGTTTTATGGAAGATGATTTACAATAATTTGAAATGTCTCCGTTTTAATTAGGTGGATGCAGAATTTCTCATGGAAAATATCAAGCCTTATTTCAGTGTGAAGTGTTTATTACAGCAGAGAAGTCAACAACATGATTTTATTTCCCCCAAGACATCCTACAAGAAATTCAGGATTGTATGCGTATGGTAGGATTTTGACTGGTTTAATTAATGACCCGTCATTCATAATTTATGTTCTTTATCTCTTTTATCTAACGGGTGAATGTTTTGTGTCAAGTCGCAAAATAACTGTTTAATGTATGCTGCAAACAGCAGTTCCATTTTAACCACGAAAACACCATCACTACAGTTGGTATCCCAACACAACGAGCGCCACAAAGTGTATGGTAGGGTAACCAAACATTCTCTTTTGTCCGTAAATTTCCACTCTTTTACATCCTTTCCAGCATCCGTTTTTTGTGTGCGTTTTTGTAAAATAAATTCAAGAAAATGTCAGTTTTTCATTGCGCGACAAATGGGATGCAGAGTGCACCGTGTTACCGCGATTGGTAGACCATGGACTGCTCCCAAGTCAATCGCAAGGGGTGTAGGGAAAAAAGAAAGGCTGGTTTCATGTGTTTGTGTTATAAGGTTGTTATTGTTATACAGTGTTAGGAACGTTACGTTAAAAAAGTGAATTAGCTATAGTTGTGTTGTGTTTTTTTATTTTTTCCTTTTGGACACATTATTACATTAGTTACATCGATCACATCATATCATTTGCAACATTGACATCTGAAAGAAAGGCTGACAGGTAGAAGCCATGGCTTATTAGTAACCCGTCCCCATCGATTCTTACTATACGCATCAGTCATATACATTGATTATGATCATTCATTTATATCGTTATCAGTCCCAGACTTAAGTCTGCACACTCCTCGCTCAGTTCATCTTGAGTAATGTCTGTGTAAAAGTTGCAGTTTGTACCAATCATTTGGAATTGGTTAATCGGTTCCCGGACGCAACCAGGCGAGCAGCCAAGGTGAGCGCATGCTTGTTCACCAGTAGCCTCTTCGCTGACCTTGGATCAGCTTTGAGGCTTCCAGAAGAGTAGATCGGCTTGCATTATGCCCATTGCGTCTACAGCAATGTTCACTCCATTCTGGTCAGCATCCAGATGATGCTTAGATCTTGACACTCCTTAGCGCCCACCAAGGCCACTCACCAGCTGAGTAGGCCCCACCGGTTCCATCCCAGAACCATGTCTACCAACCCATTGTAAATATTTACAGCAGGTACTATCACGATAGCCTTGCATGTTGCATCAAATGTCCAAACAGAAATATAGCCAGACAATGTTTACATTCTTACAGGAACAGCAATACATATTATCAATGCAAGTCAGCAAGTAATCATATGCTATACTTGCATTATTCAAATCAGAACAGCTTCAATTTGGAGTTAATTAGCAATATGTTACAGTAATTTCATTTGGGTAAGACATCCACAATTTAATGATGTGAGTTACTGATAGCAGTTATTGTCTCTCAAACTCCGCCAATTCTTCTACTTTTTTCACGATCCGTATTTTCTTCTCAGCTTTTGTTTGAATGAAGATGCGACAGTCTTTTGTCCATTACTCATCACTTGCTTAAAAAAGTAACTGCGTTAGTAATTTAATTACTTCATCATAAAACTCGTTACCAGGCAAAGTAAATATTTTCACTACTCTAAAAAAAAGTTTTATATCAAATAATTGGGATTTTTTAAATTATTATTCTTATTATTATTTCTATTATTACATTTTTATACAAGAAATTCAAATTATGTCATATTTTCATTTATTTTTGCGAATATTTATGTCAAACAAATGCCTCACTCCATAATGACATATAATAATAATAACAATAATTCACAAAATTTGGAGTGGTGATATATGTTCTACCACTACCAATTACTATCAATCAGAATAATGTGTAATGTGATTTGGGGCACATAAGTCATCTATAGGTAATTTGTAGACAGTCCCTCCAGGATTTCACGGGCATTTTTCATGATTGTTGCAAGCTAAAATAATCAATAATATATAAAAGAAAACGCCCATGCTATAAAATATACAGTGCTTAATGCTATCATGGCCAAGATCATTGGCATAACTACTACTACATTTCCTCCTGAAAATCATTAGCTTCCACTTGATCTCTCTGAAAAACATACTCTTTTAAAGGAAGATAGTATGGTGATGTATCTTCAGTTTATAATTATACACATTTAAAGACATGTTTAATGAGGGATTTACCAAAACTGCCCAACTCTAGGCTTGCATCATTCACATACAAATGTTATATAACGGCGTACAGTTTCTCACTTTAATTAGTTTGGTGCTCCTGACAGACCTCGACTCCATCGGCGTCAGTGTGATTTGCCGAGACTGGATATTTCTTTCTACACTGTTCACGTGTTTAGCACTCGTGAAATAAGACAAATACAATTGTAGGCGCTATTAAATATACTAGGCGAGCGTGTCGCTATGACTTCCCAAACACTGGTATCTTTTCTTCATCGCTGTTATGGTGCTTGTGGAGTCGCGATGTAAATTGTTCTTGGTGGAAGAGAATCGCTCCTCTCGTGCTGTTTTCCAGCAAATCTCTACTATGTCAAGATTTACTGTTATTTTGATTAATGTCGAGGCACGTGGACTCTTTGCTAAAATGCTAAGCCATAAGGAACAAAGACACGTCCAGAAGGAAGACACGTCCGTCACGCTGTGACACGCTTCCCGTGTCACCTCCAAAATAAAAGTCACTATACATTTCAGCTGTCAAGATACTTTTATTGTGACGAGGTCCGACAACAGCAGTGCCTCTAACTGTGCGCAAATTACATTTTCAGAGCAAGATTCCCGCAAAAGAGCAACACGACTGCACAACGTCTTGTAGCTTACTTCAAGCCTTGAAACTAATAAATGAATTGTAACGCAATGCATTTTACATACAGTAACGATAACGGTGTTTCAAATATGGGGAGAATATATAGTTAGATTAGTCCATTTCGGGGGAAAAAGAATGTTAGTTTAAACACCGTTAAACCCATAACTGTTTTTATAAGTGGGTCATCATTTTACGTACCTCACTTCCTAAGCATTCATAAAAGGTAGTGATGTGCGATACTGCAAATTTTGGTATTAATCCGTTACCAAGTAGACAGGGCCAGTACTGCCGATACCGATATTGATCCATTTAGAAAATTATGAAATTGCTTATTCACAATCAATTGTCAACCTTTAAGTGTTTTTGTATTGTTTCGTTTTTTAAACAAAGCACAACATTAGGACAAAGTTTATCGATAAATAAAAAATACATTAGCAATGTTTTTCCCCACCACAAACATTACAACCACAACATTTTTTTACTTTCTTAAACTAAGTGCACAAAATGATCATTGGAAAAAACTAAAAACAAATACTTCATCATATATTGTTAAAAAACTACAAAGAATAACTACAAATTCTGGCTTCATTGCACTTAAATAAACAATATATGTAACTAAGTTTATCATGCAACAACAAATATAAAACATAAAACAACATGCAAAACAAATTATTTTTCAAGTACAATACTGTATGTGTTCAGGCAATCTACTACAAAGATGATACGCTAAATCACGTGACGGGACACGATTGAAACACAGGAGGGGAGGAGGGAAAGCCGCCGCAAGTCTGCCTGTGCCTGCTGTGACATGCCTGTTATCTGTTTGACCAAACCGTTGCAGTGCATAAAAGAGCCAAACTGAAACTAAACTACTGGATCGATATTATAGTGTACTGACTTGGTATCAATAATATCGATATTTGGATCGACCCACCCACCACTAATATTAGGTCCCGAACTGTATCGGCAGCAAAGGCCACATAACAGTATGAAATCGTATGTCTACAGTACAACAGTATGTCATTATTTATTTGTCATGTAAAATTTCACAAGTGAGTTATGTTTTTGGTTGCCCTCATAACTGTTGGCCACGGAAATGCAAAACATTGTCATAGCAAACTATACTGGGTTTGAGGCTGAGCTGAACATAGCCTTTTTATTTTTGTTGTTTAGCCACACATTTACGAGCAAAGTGAAACCATTTCAGCCAAGCTTTCAACACTTTTTTATAGTCTTGTGATAATCCACCTCAGGCGGTTGGGGTGAGTCTATAATTTGCAGAAGATGGAGACAAGGAAGAGGTAGACGAATGATAAAAGGTGAAGGAGATGGGTAGCTTTAAGCTAGGCCAGATCGCACAGTGAAATCTGTGTTTTACCAGTCAGTGCGCGTTCTCTATTGACCTCTGCCCTTTATTGATTCACATGCTGTTAATGTAGTCTTGTTCGTGCTCTCTAAAAAGGCAAGAGCATGGAGAAACTAAGTTGCAGCAGTATGTGTGTGTGTATGAGTAAATGTGAGTGTGATAATCTTCAATAAGTACTTCCATAACCATAAAAACCAAGAGGGAATATTCTTTATCAGGAGTACATAACAGAAAAAGGGAAAATAGCTCGTATTAGAAATAGAAGTGGGTATGGAGGGAAGGCTGACAAAAATGATGGAAGCTTTTCTCATGGACTATTTTCAAAAACGAGAGAGGCACAGTGATCATTCTGAAGAGGCAGAAGGCTCATGGGATCACCAAACATTTATTACTCCTCTCCCATCTTTCCTCATAAGATAAATTCACACACATATTGTACATATTCATTTTACTTCTCCGCCTTCCAACCATGGAGCATTTTTTTCTTTGTTATTATTATTATTTTATCTCTGGCATTATTCCACAGCTTATGAATTTTAATAGGCCTCAATCGGAACACCCCAGCAGTGTTTTTCTATCTCCCAAAGTAATGGGCTTGAACCACCTGAGAGTTCTTAGACAGTTCTGCAGTCTGGGTAGCGCTGAGGACGTCAGAATGAAATAGGGAGCAGTGGATGAACGAATGATAATCGTGGACGGTATGTGGATGATGGATTAGTGTTGAAAAGGAATGTATATAGTGGGAAGCATGATGACAAATGGGTGGGGGGGCTTGACTTTTAATGGATGTCAACATTCAATAGCACGCATTTAAAATTACGTTTTGATTGTTTTTCAGGTTGCCTAGAGTTAAATATCCAACCACCTCCTTTCCCCACGTTACAATCTGCATTGACAAATGGGCATCCTTGAAAATGCATACACTCTGATGTACAGTGATGCAGTTTTTGCTGACTGTCACTTCTTTTTTGGCTCCGATGTTTTCATGCATTTTTCATTTCAACAGCAGATTTAAAAACAAAACCTCTCCACATTCTTTCAGTGTCCCTATCCCTACTGTCTTAGTAATGACATGTATTTTTGTAAAAATCAAAGGATCCCAGAATTTGATTATTTACTCTTTCAATAGTTTTACTCTCTCTCATTCATCTTCTCCTTTTGTGCTAATGCCTGAATGAGACAAAGCGATTAACAGGAGATTAAAAAAGAAGGGCGAGAGAAAGGTAACAGCTGTGTCTCCACTATCGCTACGAAAAGACTTGCCCTTGTTAGAAAACTCAAAACCTGTCCATAAAAACAATGGAGCTACACAATGAGGTGTTTCACACACAAGCAGAGGCAGTCCGCACTCTCCGCGTGCCAAAGTTGATGGTCTGAAAACAATGCATCATCGCTTTCACCATAATCACTCCACTTTTAAAGATTTCGGCCTGAAAAATAAGAGAGTAACAAAAGGCAAAATCACTGTCGCAGGCGAGCTCCATTCACAGGCCTTGCACTTGTTTCAACTGTTTCAGCCATTCTCATCTCACCACTGCAACAATAGCACACAACAGAGAGAGGCTGAGGGACTCACTGACACAGCGTATGGATGTTTTAATTAGGGCCTGATATGAGAAAATGAGGAGAGAATTTCAACATGTGTGTGCTTGTGAAAGAAATGGAGGTGACAGTCGTTATCTAAGGCCCACAGACACACACTTACCCGCCGCCAAACCCCAACCATTCATCCCAATGGTCCCCTCAGAAATGTCACAAACTGGCATCGTCAATCCATGTGTATATGTGTGCAGGTAAGAATGCAAGCCAGATCTGATTTCATTTTCTTAGTGGCTATTTTTTCTTTGTTATTACTGTTTGCCTGCAAGAACCCATATAGAGAGAGACAAAAAAAACAGCCACACACATTCTCTTAATAACCACTCTTAGGCGACGTATCTGGTTTAGTTTTTGAGATCAACGATCCCTGGTGAGGGAAGACCTGGATCGTTAATGTTTTGAAGTTTATTTTTTCTGAATCTGATTTTGTTTGTTGGCACTCGTAATTATTGCACATTTTCCCAAAATCAAGTTAGCACGCAACGCTACAAATCACGCAATGTTATTCAGCCGATCTCAGACGTCAATATGCAACAGCTTAGCTGTGCGTGGTCACGCAACACGACGAAACATTACACAAAATACGTGCGAAAGGCGCAGCTTCTACGTTTGCAGGTGAGAATGCAAATTTTTGGAAAACACTAGTGATGCTATTTGCTGTATATGTTGTGTAAAGTTTGGCGATGTAAGTGACGAGTCAACGCGTCAACTGTATGTTAGCATATGTGTTGTTTACAAGTCTTGCTCAAGCACTTATTTCTTTGTCGCTGAATATTCATCTCAAATTACTATTACGTTATTCATCACACATGGTGTGGGAGGTAAAACAAAAAACTAAAGTTGGTGGAAGTTATGTGGGTTTAAGTGGCAGATGGCCATGCAGCTTCAGACAGTGAAGGGCTCACGGTGACAAGTTGACGTTACGGTTTAGTTTATTAAGGGTATTTTATTGATCTTACAGAAATGTAAATGGCCATAGAGGGAGAGATCGGGGGAGCAACATGTATGAACAAAAAATATGAAAAAAAAAAAAACTATAATGGAACTTTGTTGGACATAAATAATTGTCCAATGTGATTACACACCCTAGGGATTGTATTTCATCCATTTTAGTAGCATATCAATGAACTAACTATTAATTATATTAAATTAACAACAACAACTTGAGTTAGTTATCTTCAAATGACCTCTTGCCACAAATGGTGCATTGGCACAAGTTTGTACATGGCAGCTGATTCCGTTTTCAGGTGCATCTCCCCTTAACATAGTTTGTTTTCTTACAAGAGCAATGCACCAGCTCGAATATTGTCTCTGGAGCTGGAGGGAGTAATCATCCTGTCCATTCATTCCACATTGCAGCAGACCTGTCCCGGACTACGAACACTGCGGCAATGGTGAAGAAGGCCCAGCAGCGGCTTGACTTTCTGAGGATTCTCAGGAGGGAGAACCTCAACACCCCTTCTTCCGCTCCTGTGTAGAGTCTGCCTACCTACGCCATCACAGTGTGGTACCCCAGCTGTACTGAGGCGGAGAGGGAAAGGTTGCAGAGAATATAAAAGGACAACAGAGAAGATCATCGGCTGCTCTCTGCCATTTCTTCCGGACATCTGCCACTCCCGCTGCCTCAGTAGAGCTCAGAACATTATTAAGGACTCTTTTCACCCAGGTCACCATCTCTTTGACCTGCCTTCAAATGCACGAAATCGGCCCTTGTCCCACCGCCTATCTCTACTTGCAAACAACTGTTATCCTATAACTCTTTTTGTAAAGGCTAATATATTAAATGAATGTGCTATACTTACTCAAAAGAAAGAATTAAACTCCCTCTGTCTGTCCGTCCATCCATCCATCCATCGTTTTATAGATATACTTGATGAATGAATGGAACGCTTATTTAGAATAGATTAAATCAAGTGTGCTGATCCCAGTGGATGGGAAAAACAAGGAGGGATTCGGGCTGTAGTGTGCATGGATCTTCCATGCAGTGTTGAATCTCTCTATTAGCTGG
This sequence comes from Vanacampus margaritifer, assembly GCF_051991255.1. NCBI lineage: Eukaryota > Metazoa > Chordata > Actinopteri > Syngnathiformes > Syngnathidae > Vanacampus > Vanacampus margaritifer. Next base: position 19,989,808 of record NC_135438.1, on the reverse strand, counting down.
GTTTGCATCCACCAAGTTTTTATTCAATTTTTTTAAGCAATGCAAAAAAAAAAAAATGAATAGAAATGTTCGAGAAAAAAAGAAAAGGAAAAAAAAAACTTTTTTATGCTAGGAGCGTATCGGAAAAAAAGGAAAATGTGAATTTTGGCTAAGCAAACAGGTTTTGTGAATAAATGCTGACAAGACCGGATACACGTCACACGTTTTGACCGGATATTACATCACACGGATGTTTGTAATCACAAAACAACAGCGGACGATAAAGTACGGTAGACCAGTGGTCCCCAACCACCGGGCTGCGGCCCGGTACCGGGCCGTGGGTCATTTGGTACCGGGCCGTGGGTCATTTGGTACCGAAAGAAAAAAATTGCATTCTTTTTATTTTTTTCGAAAATCATGTTTTATTTTGAAAAGTGGCCAGATTCTGTCTGTTACATCCGTCTCACTTGACACACTTCAAGGCCGCTACACCACACGTCACATGATACGTCACGCTAAATTTAATTCCAAGCTAGCAAAATGAGCTCAGGGCTCCCACTGATTCACTGCTGCTGTGATTAACGAGTATTTTCATGCACTTTGTTTTTGTGTTGTGTCTTATTTTGAAGGTATGTTTAAACGCTACCATAGCGTCCAGAGTGTGTTGCATTGTTTTGGGGCAGAAACTATGTTGCACATGTGATGTTCTGTTGTTGGTGCGACGTTATGGACACCGTTAATAAAGTTGCACATGATTACACAGTAGATTTACGTTCATTATTATTATAGAGAAAATACCAGTTTTTTTCTTGTCATTTTATTTTGTTTTTATCAGCTAAACCTTTAGATTGGGCCGTGAAAATATTGTCAGACATTAAACCGGTCCGTGGTACTGAAAAGGTTGGGGGCCACTGCGGCAGACTACGTGTGGGGGGACAACCAAACAGAAATATTTTTGGAATGAATTTAAAAAATGGATATTAATGCAATTTTAAATGTAAAACAGCAAGGAAACTACGGTTCATCAAGAATTGCAAAAGCAAACTCATATGATGTAATTTCATGGCGCAGTCACTTCTTTTATATTACTGTCGGATCACATCGCTATGGTGTATACCACCTAAGTCCCTTCTCAATATCCGCAAAAAAAGAACACATGGAAACGGCATAAGTCACATGTCCATTTCGCACATTTTCAGTAAATTTGCAGTTGGGTGGAAACTCAGCTATAGCCACCAAGGCAGGAGAGACATTTGCATGTTCCTGATAGTAAATGAACAGTGTTGCCACAGTTACCTGCAAAAAGTAACCTAGTTACATCACTGATTACTTGATTTTGAGTTTTTAATATTTAAGCCATTTCATATAATTAGTGATTACTAGACCTACGATTTTATATATATATATATATATATATATATATATATATATATATATATATATATATATATATATATATAAGAGGTGTCAGTCGATCAAAATTTTTAATCGTATAATCGCATTACTTCAATAATTAACTCACGATTAATCACACATTTCATATCTCGGTTTATATTGAAATTTACAATTAAATGTACAATATTTTTTTCAAAATTTTCATACACTGGTTAACATAAAAATGGGAAGAAATGTTAACCTAACAGAAACATGGTTGCATTTTTTAGCCATTGATTCAGCAATTCATAAAATTGTATTAAAATTAAAAATATGAACTGTATTGTAAAAAAAAAAACAAGTGTGACATTGATTTGTGTTCGTCCTTTTTCTGTGACTACATGGCATGATGGTGTTTGTAAGTCAACGGTGACTGCCGAACCTGGAATGGCGGTGCATTTTTCTTTTCATATTAAGAGCTGCCTAATTTTTTAAAATGAAGTAACTTGTAAAATCCTGCATTTTTTTCAAATTGTAAAAAAATTTAATAAATAAAAAAGTTACCCCAGTCCCCACAAATATATGCATTGCTATTTAATTTATTACTGCTAAGTTCTCGGATGCGCATTGCATAGTGACGTTCATGCTTTACTGCAACGAAGCAGTGATGCTGCTTTACTGCAACAAATCAGAAGACGATATCGATGTTACACTTAGCGAGCTATTTTCTGGAGTTGCTAAATAAAATACGCCTCACATCAAAAGATCAAGTGGCTTGGAGTCACTCCAAATGACAACACGACATCCATTTGTCTCTTGGCTCTCACAGGGGTTGACAGGGAAGGTGGAAGTGCTACACAGTCCAATGGCTCCTTCACTCGAACATTCTGCCCAGTAAACATTGTGTATTGTAGCTCCAGTGCAGTTGACAGTGAATTTATTTTGGGTAATTTTGACGTTCTGCTGCATCGCAACTGGAATTCCCTTAGTAGAGGCTTTCCAAATAAGGAGCGGTCGTGAATCGAGCGTTAAAAAAATGAGTGCCATTAAAGGCACTTTAAGTTAATGAGATATTAACGCAATAATATATATACAGTATATATATATGTAACTGTTAATACTTTACTACCGGCACAACTTAAGATTTATATTGTACATTGTTTATAATATAACTACCTTTATAATATAACTACCAAAATTCAGCGTCGTCCTGCATTAGTCGCAGCTCTGCATCACACCACCTGTTGGGACTTTGGAAGCTTCAATGTAGCATGCTGTGATTTCAAAATGTTTTTTCAAATTTTATGTAGATTTTTTTAAGCTATAACACTCTGTCTGTTTTTGATAATAAGTTTATGAATACAATTTAAAATATACATTTAGTATACGTTATGCTACAATCCCTTTAAGTCATTGTGCTGAAGCAATTGTTTCTGCCATCTGCCACATTAGAAAAAAATGTCTAACTGTTCCAAGGCTATAATAATTATCATAGCTCATTGATCCTCTTCTAAAGCAGTCGTGCAAGTCTGTTCATAGCTCCCCAGCTGCCCTACATCATTCTCAGTCAAGGATGTGAGGTTGTTTTTGTGAGTTTGAATGCAATTTTCAATTGTTCCTCCAGTAGACAAAAATCAGCACCTTCCAGAATTGTTTGTAGGTTGTGCATCTCCATGGATCACTAATCCTCTCTGTTGTTGGATACCGGAGCATCATAACCATGCAAACGAATTCTAGAAAGCAGGGGTCACTAATCGATGCAACAACTCTCTGGTCTGTAGCCTCCTCTTTGGCCAAGTCTTCTCCTCTTTGCCGATGGGATCCGACGATATCTGCCTCATCAATATTTTGAAGCAGATGTAATGCCTCTGCTGTTCTTTTTTTTTTTTTTCCAGCCCATGGTGACATTTCTCTTAATGCCTTGCTGAAAAGTGCTTGCTATGGAAATCCCACAGCGTTGTCAGCGGTACAAGAATAATGACTCATATAAATATTTTCATGTTTTTTTAATAATAAAATAATTTTTTATAAAATGGCAGCATACAGTAGGAATAACATACTTACCGGCACATGAAAAGTCAAAACGGCAGAAAGGTCGAAACATAAAATTTTGTAAGCAGAGTAACAACACTTCAAAGTCTAAGCTTCAATACAGCTCTGGTTCTGCTGTTAACAAACGTCGCCCTTGTGTGGTTCGACAACTACAGAGTTGTCCCTGCGAATAATAACAAGTTACAACAAACTGTCTCCAGTGGTCAGCATAAGAGAAAAAAACAAGGCAGAGTTATAACCTGTCTATGTGAGCACACAGCAGTGCACTTGGTGTACTGTCGTCTCTCCTCTTCTTCGATGCCTTAACAAATGCACACAACCACACTCATAAAAAAAAAAATGATGACAAAACACTCCAAAACGCTGACAACTGGTCGAGGTTCTCTGAAGGAAAACAAACAGCGATGGCCATTACCGGAAAAGGTCGTGCAATATGAGTTTGTTAAATTTATTAGAATTAGAAACCCTATATTAATGTAAACAATTAGAAACCCTATATTAATGTAAACAATTAACATTTTGCACTGTTATTTTTAACAGCCATGGAGTTTATATTTGTAACACTAAAAACAAAGATGGACAAATATACTTATTATAAACTATAAATTACTCTGTAATTATCAATACTTGCACTCAATCATGAAAGTAAACTCATATATCCCTTTCTTGAGCACCAGGGACGTGCAGTCAGGACAGGCAGGAAAGGCAGAGCCTCCTTGTCTCCTCCCCTGTATAAGAATTTTTTTTTTTTTAAACATCTTAAAAAATTATGATTATATCTGGTCCGTGCTTTGCATTGATTTTTTGTTCTCTGACGCCAATCGCAGCAGCTGGCGCTGCCTGTTCCACAACCAGCTGAAGGAGGGCAAGGAGATCGTACGCCAGGCTGTCGAACAGAGAGCCAAGCGAAAAGAAAGCAAACAGAAAGACCCGGCTGCAACCAGCCACGTCTGCTCTTTGTGCAGTAGAGACTGCCACTCCTGTATTGGTCTCAGCAGCCAAAGACAACGCTTCTCACACCGCAGCACCACAAACTCCTAGGGCACAATTTCCATGGTTGACTCTGACTGAAGAAAGGATGGCTTGCTAGCCTTTAGTTAGTCTTATACAAAGATGCCTTAAGTTACAACGTGAATATACAGTATTTAAAAGTCCTCCTCTGAATATGATATAAAATAAAAGTAAATACATACTAATATCCAGTAAACAGAACATCTCTTACGATATTCTCAATTCAATAATGTAAATCATGAAACAGCTAATTAACAACCAAAATAAGTCACTCAAGTCTGTTTTTCTTCCATATCCTGAGTTTCTTTTTCATCTTCCTTGCCTGTGCATCCCTAGTTTTGCTGTAGAGCTGAACTTTCCCAACAGTTTTCGGTTGCTCAACAAATAAGCATGAAAGTCTTTGCAAGATGTGACTTTGAAATGGTTTTGCACCAATAGAACTACCCTCGCGCATCGGCATTTTGTGAGAATGTTTTGCCGATATTTTCTCTCTCTGTTCCTGAGCACAGCACAGCAGCACAAGAGGCAGGCTCTCGGGAATTACATCACAAGCACTGGCGTGCACAGGTAGACCCCTAGTGGTGCTCACACCCTTGCCCCTCTGCCCTCTCTCCAAAAAAGTGACCTTTGGAAAGTTTTTTTTTTTTTTAAGAAACACTTTACTGAGGACAGGTCAATATTGACACAATCTTTTAGAAAAGCTGCATGATTAATCGCGTTTGAAAAACAACAACAATATGCGTCCCCTGCGCGCACGCACCCGACCTAGCGCTCTCGCTCGCTTCCTTTGTCACGTGAACGCTAATTACCTATGGTCACGGTGTGGGACAGACACACACACACACACACACACGCACACGCACACACACACACACACACACACACACACACACACACACACACGCATCTCCTTCCACTGCTGCTCCATACCAGCCAGGTAACTGTGGTATGAATCCAGTGGAATTGTATTGTCTGTTTGCCCTCCATTCCCTACCTAGAATCATTTTGTTATGAGGTAGCATGTCTCATACATCACAAACAATATTAGCCACCTACTTTAAAATTCTATATGTTAATTCAAAACTAGATAACGTGATAACCACCACACAGTAAGACTATTGACGGTGAAAGGAAGGTCTCTGTGATCCGTGGATTGAAAAGCATTGGACTTTGGATCCTTGTAATTTGATTTGTGGGGATTATTTTGACTTCAAAATGTGATGAACTGTTGTTTGTGTCTGGTTTGTATTATGCTAGTAGTCACAGGTAAAAACAATCCAATACGTCATTGGTGATCGAAGCATTTGCATTGAGTTGCATTGTGGAAATATCAGAAATGCCTGGATGTTTGGATTTGTCAATTGCCTGTAAAAAAAAATACCCTTTTGCCTTCTTGTAATGACAACGGTCAATTTTATTCATTCTCGTAACCTTGGTCTGTTTGGTTACAATTGGTCAATTTTTTTAGTAATTGTAGCATAATGCCTAGAAAGGAGAAGCTGAAAAGGGGAAAACAAAAGGAGCTACAGCAAGCAGTCAAGTCCAGAGAGAGTTTAGCACCTTTTAAAGATCCCATTTTAATATTAATTTGCTCCTTAATGTTAATTGTATTGAAAAATCTTGTTTTTAACTAGTTTGTACTAAATCAGCAGGCATGAAGCTATTATTAGCTTAATTATTAGCTATTATTTAGTACAAACTATACCTGTAAGTTACTTCTATGCTACAAGTCTTGTAGTCATGTTGCCCTGATAAGCTGTTATTAAAACTAGCTGTGGGGTATTATTAATTATTATTATGTTTGTGTATTTTTTATTTAAAAACTTCTATTGACATTTCCAAACATCCTGGCATATCTGATATGTCCCCAATGCAATACAATGCAAATGCTTCCTTCATACGGTGAAAACAAACAGCAGATTGTAATGCTTTTTCCTGTGACTATCATATAAATGACATCTTATCACATTTTGAAATCAAAATAATCCTCAAAAATCTAATTACAACAATCCAAAGTCCAACGCTTTTCAATGAGCAGATAGATTTCGTTCACCAAATTGACGGCCATCTTGACTGACATCGTGACACATCTCGGAATTGTCAGTAAGGTATATTCCTTGTGCACAAAAATGCCCCCCCCCCCCCCCCCAGAGCACTTGCCCCCCAAAATCTTTGTGCACGCCACTGATCACAAGCAATACAGTATCGTAGTGTTCTGTGCAAAGTGCCAGTCAAATTCAACACATGCTAATTGGTCGCATGAAGACCAATGAAAACGGACATTTTCATTAGTTTATACAGTAAAAAAAACACCCTAGACTAATTGTAAAAGGTGGACATGCCCGAGCAAAACTGAACGTTTGGTCACAGTACCCTATAAACCTGCAAGCTTTTTTGATATATTGCCAATGCAGTCTACCCCAATTGCTATTTCCCTGAATGGAGAAGTCAGTTTGCTTGAAAAACTGTAGTCTATTTAACTCGAAGGCTGAGTCGGGCATGTTGTAGTTAAGCTACATTGCCATCAAACAAAGCACAGAACATTTCATTGGAACGATCCAACCTTAGGCAAACTAAGTGCATTTTATTTTCCAGTGAGCAAATGTAGGCGAGAAAGAATGATGATATCGATGGTTTGCTAGCCTTTAGCTAAGCTAGCCATCCGGCACATTTACCTCACTTTTAATGCCGTGAACAAACCTTTCTTCAAACAGCGGCTCCCTGCGCTGTATACCGCTCTGTTAGGAGTTGCAGTCTGCCGAGAGTACTGTACTTTTCAACGTAGATGAGATAGTGAAATATCTCTAAATTCGTCTGTGTTATACTTTGCCCATGTTATTAGCATTGATATTATGTGAGTAAGTTTGTCACTTATCATGTGAAAATATGGGAGGAGGAAAATGGCAAGTGTGAAGATAGAGCTTAATTATAACTCTGCATATTTAATCTAACACTATGTGATAAACTGTGAAATGATACCTACTGGTACTCTGGACAAAATTACACTAGGGGAATTAAAATCAACTCATAATAATGTAACCCTGACATTTTAACGCTCCAATTTTTGAGCTGTGTACATTTCAAAGAAAGTCCATTACTGTTTGTATGCATTAGAGAGGGTACCTATGCCAATGGAGAAATAAGCTAATATTTGAAGATTTGGTTGTGTGAGACAAAAAGTGTGTCCCCAAATTATATACGCTTAAAACAAAATGTTTGATGTTTGAGGATCAAATGTTCTTAATTATTCTTTGTAACTGATTTAATGTGTTTCAAGTAACACCAGATGACAAAACTCTCAATTACTTTTTTTTTTTTTAAACTCACAACTCACATCTGCCTGACATTTTTGTCTACTTGCCGTCTGTTTCACCAATTAAACATATAGGACAGAGAAATCACACCACACATGATAAAAAAGGCTATTCTGTAGAAACTACATTTCCCCTCATTCAATTGGAATTCATACTTTTAAAAAAAATCATCCAGAGTGTAACTCACCTATTGCCACAAAACATCTCGGTTAGGCTCCAGTTCACACAAAAAAAAAGCACAACCACATGAGCAAGTTGGTTTCATGTAAAGCATGCTACCTACACACAGCAACAAGAGCAACTTGATATGTTCCTGCACCTACAACTTTATTGTACAGTGTGTTGCTCCTCGCTACCTCTCTGATGCTTTTCTTCTGTCATTGTTGGTGGAAAAAAAGGTCTTGGAGGCTAAGTGTCAATTGGAGCAAAGATCCCGAAAGACATACAGAGCAAATTAAATGGTAGATATTCGATACATTACAAGACTGCCTGGGGACTCGACTTTTGGTCAGCAATTTCTAACCATAGTCAGATAATTAATTGTTGAACTTGTGTTTCATCAGTGGTGTTAAATAACAGGAGGGCTGACATGTATAAAATGTATTAATTCCATTACTGCTCCCCAGGTGAACACACTAAGACGGTATATATTCTTTTAGCCTTTAGCCTGTTCTACACAGTACAAGTTCAGCTGACTGAGATGGAGAAATTGCAACCGTGGGTAAAATTGGCCAAAAAACTGTCATCCTGTATTCCACAGTGAGACAGGAGAAAATGTGAACAATGTGAATGACAGATATCAAGCAATACGAGAAATGTAAAGAAATCTCCTCGTGGTGTTTACGCTGTAACGAATGCTGACAGCGAAACCAACTAAGTGGAAGACACTGTGAAATGATGTCAAGATCACTGTCAGTTCCAAACATTAAAGAGATGGAGCAGAACCAGAAAGGGCATACGTTTATGTGGCACTCAAATGTAACTATGTACATACAGTTGGACCATTTTCCACAGCTATTAGTTGAGATAGCAAAAGTATGAGAGATCGTGATTTTCACGATTTTCACATGTTTTTCAATCTTGTGTGTGCAATTTCATAACTTATGCTTGCGAGTTGTCAAATATGTGTTTGTGGATTGTCGCACATTTATTTTTTAGACAACCACAACGCTTTTTTTATATATATACACACGCATCCTCAGATGTTCACGTGTTGAAGGCCCATTCCTCCTCCGTCCGGAGGCAGTGTTGCTGTCTCCAATGAATGGAAACGAGCAGTCTCCCGTTTCTCGTTAATAATCGGAAATTCAAAAACAAAATGCGAGCCTTTATCTGATCCTCTTTTTATGTGTTTATTTTACACAAGTCAGGAAAAAAAATGCAACCTTAATTTGTTTCTCTTGAGCTTATTTTGCCTTCACTCGAAATGCACTCTTCTACTGTTACCTCTTTGGCCGCTGCTGCTTTAGCGGTAGGAGAAGAAAATGTAACCATAGAAGAATGTTGAGGAGAGTGTTTTTTTTTTTTTAAACTTATAATAACTTCAGACACGTGTAATGATACAAGTCATGTGCCGTTTTACAATCGGGGCTTTAACGTAGCTTGTAGGGGTGAGTCGGATATTCGTACAACACGAGTATCCGGTACGGATAATTGATTTTTCCCAGATACAAATTTAACACGGATAGGCTTCATTCACATAATAGTTCATTATTTCCTACTGCATGTGCTGTATTCAGCAGTGTTTTCCCGAGTTTATGAACAACTTGTTATAGTTTAAATAATGTAAATAGTTTCTTTACTATTGTGATAAAAAAAAAAACTGTGAATATTCTTGTTCAGACTATTTTGTAAATATTTATTCAAAGACTTAAAAAGATTCCTGTTCATTTAAAAGTCATTTAAAAGGAACTAATGAACAAGAGTTGTCATAGCAACACAGATTTCTTTGTCTATCGTTTTTTGCTTTCATTTTCAGTTTTATTTATGTTTACTACCTGACAGGTGTTAAGCTGTGTACGTGCATTGAGCTCTAGGATTGGGTAGGCAGGCAGTCGCAAATTGGCATGCGTACACCAATTACAAATGTGTGTGTCGGCAGGTGAGTGTACAATGTATCCTAGGGTGAGCATATTTTCATTTCCAAAAGATGAGGACACTCGGCCCGACCTCAAGTTTACTCCAAGATGCCATACATTCAAACTATTGCAACGATAACTATCTACACAGGTGATCTTCTAGGAACTTCTTTAAGGAGGATATAGATGAAATGAAACCAATAGGCTGGTTAAACTTTTTTTTAAATAACAACTGCCAACATTATTCAATCCACAACTAATTTCAATCACACTTTACTTCCCCAAAAAATGTATTTTGTTCTAAAAAAAAATAAAATGAAAATAACATTCAGAGCTCTGAGAAAATAAACCAAATATTGTTCATCTACCCGGGTAGTGTGTTTTTATGGAGCGAAGGATTTGTCAATTTTTTATCTGTTCGATGAGAAGATTTGAACAAACGATGTCCTCAAGATTGGCAAGATGCTCCACTGTCACTCCTACGTAGGTCGGTCGTAAATCCACTGTCCGACTCCAAAATCACACATTGCTCCACGAATAGTTGTCCATCAAATGGTTTCATCCGCTTCCATTCTCTCTTCTGGTATTACGTAGCTTCTCACTTCTTAACTCTCTCAATGGACTATATACCACGGAGGAGGCGGGACCTCCGGGTTTTCACCCATCAACTTTGTTTCTGTTTCCGGTTTGCGACGTGTGGGCCGCATCCCAGTATTTGCGCTTCCGCCTTTGTGCCCCTCGGTTGCGCGTTCTTGTCGACGGGTGCGAGGCTGCGAGTGTGTAGTGTTTGTCTCAGTGTCCGAAGCATTTCAGATAGCCGAGACGTGCTCCCGCTCATCGGCGGTTCGGGGGCGCAGGGGTGGGGGTGCGAGTGTTGGAACGCGGCCAGCAGTGGCTGGAAAACGGTGCTGATGTGTAAAACTCGGAAGTCGGAAGTCCGTGGCATTTACCCCATTGCGCACTCCAATACTGACTAGAATAGTTGTGTCACTTCCTCTCTCTCTCGCTCTCCCTCTTTGACTTCTTAGACATCAGATGCTTCTGCTCTCTGCTGGACAAAAACTGCTTTTTTTTTCGAGTGGCAAAAATCCCCCAAAGTAGATGTGAAAGACTGATAAGTCACTAAAGAAAGTGTTTGGATGAAGTTCTCATTGCAAAAGGAGGTGCAATGTCCAATTAAGTGAGAGGTTCACATACTTTTGCACCTATGAAATCGGAGTTTTTCTTAAATCAACAACTTTTGCTCAGTAATGAATGACAATATTATTATTCTTTTTGTTCAAGTCCATTATTTTCAATGTCAGCATTGTAGATCGGGGTATGACTAAACATTTTACAAGGTTATTTTAATATTTTATACAAAAAATCTAACCATGCCTGTGACATACCACAAAATATTTTTCACTGACTGGGCCAGGGGTTGGTGGTGTGGTGAGGGGCGCGCCGGTGCGTGCATTAAACTTCCACGATTATGATCGATGCTCCTTTAACACATCCAGTATCGGCGACAGCGGCTGTGCCCCGTTGGGGGACAGTGGGCGGTTTGTCTGTGCAGACGGACCTTTTCATTTTATTTTATTAAAGTTTAAGCCTTCACGATCACAATCTGATGCCCCTTCAACATGGCCATTCAGCCACTATTGGCAACAGCCCTGAAAGTTGATAGCACGCATGGTCATCCTCATAAACAACAAAAACAGCAACAACAGCTTTGTTAGCAAGCAAAGCTTTACTTTACCTCATTCTATCCTCATTGAATGACTTTCTATCTATCTATTTATCTATCTACAACTTTTAAAATTGAATATAATATTACATTCTCCTTATGATAATGAAAAAAACGTATATAATAAAATATGTTTTTTGTTGCTATATGTGGATGCATATAACAGCACAAACACACAACACAAAAACACACTTATACACACCAATTAGTGTAATTATTAATTAATTATTAAAAAAGGTTAGTGGCCACTACAAATAGAACCGAAATGAGAAGCAGAGGGACGACATCCCAGTATGGTTGCGCGCTGATCTTTTGGCGCTCATTCAACTATCAAACCAAAAAATACAAAGTCGTATACAAATTGAAAATTTTTTCACTTTCTATTTTCGAAATGATATCACTTGCATAATGGGTTTGAGACCTAATGAAAAATCCTGCTACGCATGTCAGCACATATTCAGCTGTTTTTTTGTTTGTTTTAGTATATTTTATGTCAGTCTATGTCTTTTTGTAAATGCTTGCGTGGGTGCGCGGTTGTGTAGGTTTGCGTCTGCAAGAGGACGTGATTTAGCGAAACCCAAGTGGCAGAGATAATGAGTGCATGCAGAAGCAGCATTTCTGCGTGTGTGTGTGTAGGAACTCTTTCATCTTCACCCCAGAATCCCCTGCTAGGTCTTCCATGCCAATCCATTTCCTGGTGTTGGCTACAGTCTCGCCCAATGGGACGACACACATACACACAAGCACAGACTTTGCTCGTTTCATCCCACTGTGAAAGCTCCACAATCTTGTCTATACACACAGACAGACACACACACTTGGCCCGCTGGGATGACAGTGAGGAAATGGCAAGCAGCTGCTGGGGGGGTCCCTCTGCTCCTCGACAGAAAACGTAGCACCCCTGAGGCATCCCCTTGCCCTATCTTAACACGTAATGCTTGCATGTTTACTTTGTGTTTATGTGTTTCTGTGCGACTAAATCTGAGCGTGAATATATGTGAAGTTGTCCTACCTGATCATCGCTATCGTACCTCAGGCGCACATACACCTCAGGGTAGACGAGTGTTTCTTTTTAGGCCTCAAGGCAGTGACCACATTACGAGTGCCGTACACGCTAGTAACTTAGGATATATACCGGGTAGTCAGATCCCGGACCTACCAAATGTGGCGCCCTGGGTAGACATTTTTATGTGGGACTCTCCTACACTGGTGACTGAAACACTTACAAAATAAATCAAATAGCAATTCTTTGCAGAACTGGCTTTATTTGATTACAAATATCACCAAATTTAAAATATATATTAAAAAACATGTTGTAATTATCATAGTTTAAAATTTCAAAATATCTCTTCTCCATAATTAGTGGAACAATAAGATAAATTCCTTTGTTTTTTGTATGTACTGAAGACATTTGGGATCCAGATCAAAAGACAAACGTTCAGAAATTCCAGCTTTTGTTTCATGATAATTACATCTTGAACTGTTAAACAACTCAGGACAGAGCATGTTTTTGTTTGAAGCCACCAACTTTTCAAGTGAGCAGATTTATTGGAACAGACATAATTACAGGCCCGGCCCGGGCCATATGGAGAAGCGGCACATTTCCTGGTGGGCCACCAGAGGGCGTAAATTATTTGGTGGTTTAAATTGGCGTAAATTATTTTCATTTCAAAATCAGCAAATACAGTGCTTTTGGTAGACCTAGCCAGGCCCAGAGTGACTAACCTACACCGGCCTGAATTTTCCCGCTTGAAATAGGTAAATAAAGAGCATACATAGCGTGTTATTATGATTGTCCCATCGTTATACAACTGTAATATAAATGCTTCCATTATAGGCCATTATATTACGTACATCACTGACATTTACTGCGTGCCTTTGTTATTAAAGGTGTCATTAAGGCACAATAAGTTAATACTATAAGTAGCTAAACTTTAATACACAAATAGAAACAATGACAATGTAATTATATTACACCCTGTGTGTATAAAAAAATAACACAGTAAAGAGGCACAACACAGTCAACAACAAAGCATGATGGGAAAGACTGTCTTGAAGTTAGCGGCAGTCAGCTAAGTGATGCAACATAAGTGGTGAGAATAGGTCAAAATAAAGCACTGACAGCCTTAATCTTGATGGTTTAACTGCATTTGGCAAATGTGCCCTGTTGTCTTATCCCATTTAAATGTATTCTTAACTGTTGGTTCCTTTTTGTCCTTTCGTCCATTTAATGTTCACATAGTTGTTCAAAGGAACACTGATCATGAACTTGTAAGTGCATTCAATTGTAAAATTGATTTTTGATCAAATGCAATATGAATATCGTTGGAGGGAATGCTAATCTATTTTACATTGATACACTAATAACTGTAAAATGGTATGTTTTTATTCAAACGTAAACAAAAGTGGCGATTGGCTGGCGACCATTCTGGGTGTACCCCGCCTACTGCCCGAAGCGTGCTGGGAAATAGGCTCCAGCCCCCTGATGTTTTTTTTTCTGGATTTGATGGCGCCCCCTGAAGCCCATAATGCCTTTAGCATTTGCCTTTAATGCCTATTGGGTGAGCAAGCTCTGAGCATAGTCGTATTTATACTTTTTTAATTGTGCTTAAATGCCTGTGTGCGTATTAGAAAAAAATCTATAGACCTCTGTGTGCATCAGTCTGTGATAGTAACCACAGGCGTCTAAGCATGTTCATTAGCAGACTTAGCAAGCAGAGGAAAGCAGGGGATGACTGCTATTATTTTAGTTTCTCGCAGCCACGCAGTGCCGCACACACACGAGCACAATGCTGCCAATACATTAAGTGCATGTTTAGAATCTGAAAATATATCAGTTAGAAACCAATTAATTTTGCACCGCACCAACAGCGAGAACAAGGAGTAAAATTAAACATTGACAAAGAGGGACATCTCTCAAAACAGCCTCAAGTTCAGACTAGACTGACGCAAACACATAATGCTAATCATATAAAATATGAGCTGAGAGGGCCACCACGGTCAAGCAAATTTCACACCATATTCATAACAATTAAAAGAATAGAAATTCGCTGAATTAGAACATATTCCTTAAGGCGCGTTTCCACCGCAGGAACTTCTGGGTAAATTTACGGGGCCAGCCCCGTATGTGCGGGTCTCCACTGCAGGAGCCTTCCCAACCGGGCCACATTTACAGGAATTTACGGGGACGAGCGGAGGTCCTACTCGAGGGTAGGTACTCCGCCGGCCCGATAAACTCCCGGTCGGGCTTTCGTGCTGATTGGCTAAAAATTATTTAGTATAAAAAATTGTCTTACCTTCATGCGCGACAATGATGCATTCTTGGATTAAGTCTCTTCCACCAAAACAATTCTTTCAATAATCCTTTGCCTATTTTCGTTCCACTCTACTGTACTGTTAGCCTTTTCAAACTCTTCATCTAGACGCCGTCTCCTCTCACTCAAACCATCCATCCACGCCAAGTACATTTAAAAAAAAAAGCAGAAAAAAACGGCAACCGCCACCAGTTTTTCTCTTTCCTCGTTCTGATTTTTGCGGCGCCGTGCTTAGGTGACGTCACAGAAATCGTCGCAAGGCGATTACGTGTCGATCGAAACTTGTGACTTGCGAGTCAGCCTTTTCAAATTCTTTATCTAAACGCCGTCTCCTCTCACTCAAACCATCCATCCAACCGGCAAGTACATAAAATAAAAAGCAGAGAAAAACAGCAACCACCTAAAGTTTTTCTCTTTCCCTGTTGTGATTTTCGTCGCGCGGTGCATCACGAGAGAAACCGTCGCACGGCGTTTACGTGTTCATCGAAACTCGTGATGTCGCGGAATGGGACGTACACCGCAGTGGAGACACAGCCACAAACGGGCTGGCTGAGAGGACGGTTCCTGTGAAAGTCCCTACCCCCCTCCCCATAACCGAACGTCCTGCGGTGGAAACGCGGCTTTAGTAAAGACTTAATAATTAAGGATGCACATTCCTCCTGTGTGATGATAGATGGCGCCCGTGATTTGGCAGCCTGTTCTAACAGTTCCGACAATTTTCTCATTAATTTGTACATTTCCACCCATTCTTGTCATTTAATGGTTATTGTGTGTTAAGTAAATGTGTTGTGGACTGACATTTATTCACAACAAGCATTGGCACTTTCATGCACCTTCAGCAGTAGAGTGGAGAATATCACTACTATTACTTTTGCTACTTGTCTACGATGTTCCAAACCATGAAGAGTTAAAACCGCAAGGAGGATCACCTTCCAACATGAAGCTGTGTGTCCGGGGGGATATATGGAAAGAAACAAGTGGTGCTAAAATGAAATGAAGTGGCGTGAAAAAGACAAGTAAATGGGACAGGAGAATTTGGACCAATCATTCGGTATATGTGTTAACTCATCATTGGACAAACTGTACTGGCCATTGACATCAATGATCCTAGCGCCCTCAATGTTTAAAATAGTGAAAAATTAAGAGATTGTTGTGCCGCTGTGATTTTTATATACGGTATGATTTAAATGAATAAGCTGTCGATCACCAGTATGCAAGATGAGGTCGGAAGGGACACAAAATTGCATTATCTAGTAAATTAAGCCCAGATCCCCCTGAGGTATGAAGGTTTGTGATGCTAGAGAATGTTGATTTCATGTCAGGGATCACGGTCAGAACGTTTCCTAAATGTTCTCTGACATTCTCTAAACCGTTCTCTAAAAAGTGTTAATGGTTTTTCTTCAAGAAAATTTTGAACACGTAAAAAAAAATCCACAAATGTTTGCCCTTGAGTAGGATACAGTCTTAAGATCAACAAAACATTGCTTTTTACTTGGATTTGTTCGTGTTTGTATTATGAATATGTTTGTCAAGGTTCTGGATATGTGTGCATTATTTTTAATGAAACCCTTCCTGTGGATGGCATGATAAATAATGACTTCTCAGCCACTTAGCCAAGATAGACAGGCTTATGATTGTGTGCGTGTGTGTGTGAACACATGCACATGCGCAGATGATCTTATGGCCACCCCACTGAAAAGTTTCAGGATCCTATTTAATGTCTAATTAACACCAATTGTTTTGTTTTACTGTAAACCTGCTCTAGCCTTACTGATGATACAAACAACTGCTTGTTTTTCAATAATCTACAGATGCTCATGTCATGTACACTGGCAAGTCATTGCAGCACTTGAAATTATAGGATGTAATTCCCTTAAGGATGTTTGAGCACAGCCAGTTTTGATTCATCACAGGGTGCCTGTGTGTATTCATGTGTAAGTCTCCTTCAGGATCTCATAGCTGTGTTAATCATCGTCCCTGCCACTCACTCTCAAGGTTTTAGTGCCCCACTGTTGAAAGCTAAAAATCTGTAATTGAAGTAGAAACAGAAAAGGGTGTTCTAGACACAGCTCAGTGATGCATAAGTCTGAAGCAGGGTATTCAAAGTTGAGATGTCATTACTTAGCTAATCCTTAAGAAAATGTGTTTCATAGGTTAAAATCAATATTCGAGCTACAAGAGTATTAGCAGTCAGCAAACGGAATTGTGTTGATAATTATAGGACAGATTTAAGGACAAAAAGACAGATAACGTAAACAAAGAAGGTGTGATGACAGTTTCCCATAAAGAAAGGCATGAATGAAAGTTATCAGATTTTTTGTTTAGGCCAAATCATGATGCTTTATTCACATCAAAAGCGGGGGCAGGCGTTTTGGCGGCACGTTTGCATTGTAGTCAATGTACTTCGCGCAGACCGGAACGAAAATGCGTGGGGCGGCGCGGAGGACGCGTTTGGAGCGCTGGGAAACGGTGTGGCGCAGCGAAATCCGTACATTCGTGATGAAAATCCGCACACTCGCATGTTGACCAAAGTTGAAAAATTTGAACTTTTTTTTATACTCGCCCCGCGGTAGCCAATTGGCTTCGAGTACCGGCTACGCCTCACATAATGTCCTGTCTGTTGTCACCCCGAGCGCAACAACACGGCCAACCGGGACCGAATGTTGAGCAAGGAAGTAGCATAGAGTGTTTATCATCAGCAGCAGTGTTTATCATCCATGCCAAAGTTATTTAGCGCAACTGCCGGCCGCCAGATTGCCACTAAAAAAGCGGAAGTGCTATCACGTAACTTAAAAACCTCTTGCTGCTGGAGAAAATAGTACCCAGGAAAGAAGTGGACGTAGTCGGTGGTGCTCTTTTTGTTGACTCGTTAAGTGCTCTACAGTCGTTCACCAAGGAACACGCCTCCTCCTCTCCGGTATGTGCGAATGCATGAATGAGCGACAATCGTTCCAAAAAACTTTACGCTGTGAAACAGTAGGAAGGAAGGAAGCGTTTCAGATCGTCTTTTCGATTTTCGTGTGAATGTAGCATGAGAGAAACCCAGTTCCTAACAATGGAACTTTAAATATGCTTTTGAGCGTTATCCTGTCTTCCCTGCCTGCATTTAGGTCCACCACAAGTCAAAACCTGTCATTTTACACTAATAAAACTATTTAAAAGTAACTCTAATTATAGCAAAAATTTCCTTTGCTTTCATCTTTGTCAATTAATTTCATACATGAGCTTTTTGGCGTTCATTTTAAATCGCTCGCTTGTCCACGACATTCACTGATGTGTTACGTGTTCACTGCATGCCGTATCCTATTGGCCCCTGAATGCTCTGAACCAATGGCAGGGCAGCTTTTTCATATTGAGGGGTTGGGGCTGGGGAGAGAGAAAACGTTGGCGATTTGGAAATATTTTAGCATCGAAACTCAAGCGACTACAACAGCCACATGCATGATTTGCGGTATGAAAGTTGCAAGAGGTGGAACGAAGCCAAGTTCAACACCTCAAACCTTATAAAGCATTTGAAAACGAAAAAATATTAAAGAACACCAAGAGTCTGTGGAGGTGGCGGCGGCAGCGAAAGCTACGGAGAGGAATGTGAATGGACTGCAGCAACAAACAATGGTTAGTTCACTTAAGAGGAGGGAACAATGGGACAAGAAGAGTAACGCGGCAACAAAGATGTCCGAGAAAATTACGGAAATGATTGTGCTCTGTAACCTGCCCATCTCCTTTGTTGACAATGTGGGATACAGGCTTTTTATGGCTCTTGCGGTACCAAAATACAAGCTTCCTGGCGCAAATACATCGCAGAGACTACTATACCCACACTCAAAATGAAAGTGACAGAGCATGTTTCAAAGAAGCTTGAAAAAGTGCAGGCCATACATAAGCTTCACTACGGGTATTTGGAGCAGCGATGCCTCCCCACTTTCCCTACTTAGTTTTAAACTAAATCGTTCAATCTAGAAAGTGTGGTGCTGCACGCAAGTGAATTCAAACGATCCCACACTGGTGAAGCTTTTGCAGGAGCAATAGAAAATATGCTGCTTAACTGGAACATACCAAAGGCAAAGGTAATTTCCCTAATATGACTAGAATTTGCTATAATTGCAGTTTTTTTTCTTGTTTTTTTTACTAGAAAAATTACAGCATTAAGTTGAGGACGGTTTCAAAAGCACTGTACAAAAAGCTAATTTTATAATGTATTATTTAGAGCTGTCAAACAATTAAAGTTTTTAATCAGATTAATCACATCTTAGAATTTTGATTAATCATGATTCATGATTAATCGCTTAATTAAAAAAATAAAAAATATTATAAAAAATGTTCCCCCCGCCAAATTTCAAGAACACCTGTTATGTGTTAATTATTTTGACATTTAATGTTATGAGGACGCTCATCCTCCTCTTTTTCTAATCAGTTAATTCCGTGCATAATTTAAAATGGAAAAAATGACCCCGATATTTTGACAGGAACATTCTAAATGTGATATACAAACATTCATAATATGCTTTACTTTAATGCATGAAATTATGTTTATTGCTCAAACACAAACTGTGCTACCTTAAACGTAGCCATCAGCTGTCACGCTATAGGCTAATCTATGGTCAAAATTAATAGTGAGATTAATCTGCGTTAATTCATGATTAATGCAATACTTTTTTTTTTTATTAATCAATCAACGCTTTAACTTTGACTGCACTAGTATGATTATTAATCTTTGTTAAAGTTCGATACCATCATTCGTGACACCAGTAACATGAAGAAGGCGACGAGAAAGCTTGGGATGTCGAGCTTCCGATGTTTTTCCCACTTAATCCAGCTAGTGGTGCTGAAGGCTTGTTGTCACAGTGTCACAGTGTGCCCACCCCCTGGAACAGCACGTTCTATATGACAGCAAGCCTATTAGAACAAAAAGACTGCCATCTCAGTGTAT
Source organism: Vanacampus margaritifer (assembly GCF_051991255.1). Classification (NCBI taxonomy): domain Eukaryota; kingdom Metazoa; phylum Chordata; class Actinopteri; order Syngnathiformes; family Syngnathidae; genus Vanacampus; species Vanacampus margaritifer. Next base: position 19,970,030 of record NC_135438.1, on the reverse strand, counting down.
GCAGCTGACTACCAGTTGCCAGCGACCCTGACTGCAAACAACTGGACACTGCTAGAGAAAGTCAACACACTCTTGGCTCAATTCGAGGACATCACAAAGCAGACCAGCTTTGTCACTTCCACCATCTCAGAGGTTATCCCCACTGCTGGCCAAAAAGACTCCAGAGGACAGTGGGATAAAAACAATGAGAGCAGCTGTGAACACAAGATTCCAGAAATATGAGGTAGAGCTCCTGTATGCAGTTGCCACTCACTTAGACCCGTGTTACAAAGACAGGTGTGTCTAATTGTGTGCTGTTAGTGTAAAGTAAACATTTTGTGCAAGAAAAATATATATTTTTTCACAAATGAATGTTGTTCTCCTCTCAAAGTACTTGAGTCATATAAATTACAATCACAGAATATAAAAATGTAAATATCAAATTTCAGATGTCCAAATGTTGCTCCACGATTACAAAATTAATGTGAATATCCAGCCCATGCCTCACTCTCTCACCAGCATGAAGAACAATGGAAAGAGGCTGTTTATTCAACACCTGCATTCTTTTTACCGTTACTGCAGATACTTCACAAGTGCAGAAAGCAACACATTTGCAAAGAGTGCACTGACTCAAGAGGTGGGGAAGAATGAAGAGTCCATATTGATGCAGACAACCTCAACCACCACTGCGGTGGCAGGCCCAGCCAGTAAGGCCCGGCAGATGGAAGAAAAGCCCAGCACAGGTAGCAAGAGCGGCTTTACAGAGCTGTATGAGGAAGTCCTGCAAGAATATGATGCGGAACAAGGTGGGACTAGCAGCACAATCACACAGATACAGATAGAGACGTATTTGGCTAAAAAAAAATCATCCACCGCATGGAGAGCCCATTTGAGTACTGGGGAAAGAATAAAGAACGGTTACCCTCCCTAACTACTACTGCTGCAAAGTTTCTCTGTGCTCCCTCTACTAATGTAGATAGTGAGAGACTGTTCAGCTTTCAACATACTTGATGTAAAAAGGAATAGGCTGTTAGGAGAGAAAGTAGAAACACTCATCTTTTTAAAAAAAAAAAAACCTGCCAATGTACTTGAACTTCAAGGACTCGAATCCTCAGGAGGACTGAGTCAACATTATACTAGGGTTTGCTACTAGTGTGTGACATGTTTGTCACCAATGGAAACTTTATTTTGCCACTGCTCGTTTTTGTTTTTTGAAAGTGGATATTGGAGTTGAACTTGTGAAAGGAGTGGACACTAACATTTAAAATTGCATTTTATTTATTTTAAATTCTGGCTGCACTTTAGAGGAGCGCACATCAGCCTAGACCTAAGTTTACATGAGGAATACTTTTTTATAGCAATTGTTTTTCAATACGATATGTTCTTACCTCAAACAGGCCCTAATGCCATGCTCGCAAAGATAACTTGTATGTTATTTCTTATTTTAATAAAATTTTACTCTTGTTGTAACTATTGTTATGCATGTTGGAATTACATGCACATTGCACTATTTTGGCCTTTGAGAGCCAAAACTCGCAGGTTTTATTAAAGTTTGATCACGCATTCAGGTAGGCAATGAAAAAGTTCTACTGGATTATTTCTGTATTATCTTTTTTCCTGTTTCACAAAGTTTTTTATTTTTTTTTAGCAGTGGCTCATCCAAGTGAGCATGTATTTTAGAATTACAATTAAAAAAAAAACTATTTTATTTATTTATTTATTTTTAGACAGTGTGGTATCGGCATCGGCCAAAATACTGCGAATCTAATCGGTATTGGGATCCAAAAAATGGTATGTGAACTACACTAAAATCAATTAAGGACGGAATAAGCACTGACTGAAGTGGGTTTTCGTCTGTCAGTGTAATTGTCACTCGACTTGACCGTTGGTCCTAAAACAGTGGCGGCGGAGTGATTACAGAGGCGTGGTTAAAATAAAATGACGAACTGACGACTACAATTCAGCTTGAAATAACGTATTGACTATGACAGACAGGTAGCCCAGCCGTTGACGAATGACAGACTGTCAAAATTCATTCATCAAACTCATAATAATTATTATTTTTATTTATTTTTTCCGGGGTAGAAGTAGTATCAAGCATTTGGTCAGATGTAGTCTGGATCCAAGTTATCTAAAGCAGTGGTCCTCAACCCTAATCCTCAGGGACCGGTATCCAGCCTGTTTTCCATGTCTCCCACAGCCAACACAGGTGGAGATCGTTATCAGCCTTCTCCAGAGATTGCTGATTAGCTGATGATATGAATCACCTGTGTTGGCTGTGGGAGGCATGGAAAACAGGCTGGATACCGGTCCCTGAGGACCAGGGTTGGGGACCTCTGATCTAAAGGACTTTAACGGACTGACGATGATGGAAGGTGCCAAGGGCTCTGACAAATGACAGACCAGCCAAATTTTGTAAAATGCCTACCTCTGCGAAATACTGTTCATGCCATAAAATTTGTACCATTGGTATCATAATAAATAAAAATACACATATACAAATGCATTGTAAAAAGATGCCAATTATTCAAAACTGACTAACCTAAAAATGTAAATGTAAGAAAATGCAAAATAGATCAAATTAGGTTAAAACAAAACTAAGTTAAATAGTAGGTCTGGGACCAAAACTTTTTCCGGATGGGATAGGCTCCAGCAACCCGGTGACCCTTGTCAGGAATAAGCAGTTAAGAGAATGGATGGATGGAAAAAGTGCAAGTGTTCCATCTCATCCCCCTTTGATATCGATGTGAGCACGTGCCTGCATCATGTGCGAACGTATTATTGGCCATGTGTCGCTCTTACAAGCTTTGAGATCTTATAGAAAATGGCCTTTGAAGTTCTTGAGTAAGGAGGGACATGTAGAGCAACAACACACCAGAAACTCAACACAGTAGTGTGCACGTTGGGCATAATTAACTGGATAGTGCAGATTAGGGCAAAGCACCTCTGAAGCACTGTCAGACCATACTGACCTTGACAACAAAGGCTTCTTGCCCAGAGTTATTAACAATAATTGGATCTAATTATATAAGGTGTAAACGGAGCAAAAAGATGTAAGAGGTGTTCATTATAAGCCATTTCAAAGCATGAAAGAACAGAATGCTGCAGTTTTATTCCACTGCAGTTTTGTAAACATTTGTTGTTTTTGCAATGGTGACTTGAGATACCAGTTCAATTTGATCCTCATGTTTAAAATGGTCTTTATTTACTGAAATGAATGGAAATGAAATTAATTAATTCCAGCCAAACCCCGCCCCCATTTTCTAATGTGTTTTAAATACCATAGGCAAACCCAGTCAGCATTATTTATAGAGCACATTTCATATACAATGTAACTCAATGTGCCTCACGTAATTTAAATGGCAAATTTTAAAAGCATTTACAAACAAAATAATTTAAGACAGTTAAAAGCAAAGTAAAAATAAAATAAAAAGTAGTTTACAATTACTGAAAGAATGTACAGTGCAAGGGCAAGATTTTGTCAAAATTTATTTAAATACTATAATAAGTACCAAAGAAAAATAGCAGTTTATAATATTGGTATATATAAAAACAGAGTACAGCATTGCAGAGTACAGAATTAAACAATTTTTGCCGTGTGTTTGCTTCAATTCAATGGATATTGTGCAGCTCCTTCCTTTGTGTGTGTGTGTGTGTGTTTGTAATAATATGCAATAAAAGATATTAATAATGAATACAAACACAAAATGCATACGTACGTATGTATATCTGTACTGCATGTATGCATGGATTTATGTGTGCAATTAATAATCCATCCATTTTCCGAATCACTAATTCCTCACAAGGGTCAATATATGTGCAATAAAATTATATAAATAATGAATATGAACACAGAATGCATCTAATGTCTCTATATGCATGTATGTCAAACTCCACTCCCTCAGTCATGATAATGACAAATGTGAATGAAAACTAACTACTGACTGGATTCAATTTAGAGCAAAATAATAGCTGAGAGTGATCACAGATTCCATTGACTATCATCCCATCCTTTCAGAACAAACAATTATCTTAACTAGAGAATATAAAGAGCATAGTTACAACTTTAAGTGCCACAATTAAAGCGTATTATAGAGTATTAGAAAGTCAGTCAGCTGTGGAAATAGAGAAGCGTGGATTCCCCACAGCGCTGAGAGCAGACGTGGAAGGACAGTTTACCTCATATATGATTGTTACTCTCCTCGTCTTGCTCTAAAATTGGGGGCAAATCAATGGAACAGGATAACCTAAAGACTTGAACGTTAGGAACCAGAGAAGGTCATTGAGAATCTCTCTGAGTCGTATTTTGCATGGAACACAGACTGCTACTTTATATCAGTTTTATTGGGAACACATTGCTGTTGCCACACAAAGTTATGTCATCAAGGAACTATGACAACTGATTGTCACTGCATCAAACTGTTTCAGATGCTGGAGAGCGGACACATCTATCAGGGGAAAACTCAGTATGTTTACATACATACATTAATCAAGTTACTGGCATGGTTTGTTTCGTCCACCTCTGCCTGGGCTTTTTTAAAATTTAATAATTAAAAAAACAAATTTTCAGCTACTGGTCATTTTGTGAAATAATTTTGTACGGAAAATTGAATTTGACATTGGGTGGCATGGTTCAGGTAATAGGGTGGTCATCTCCCAACCCAGATATTGTGGGTTCGATCCCTGGCCCTTGTGACCTTGTCAAAGTCTATTTGAGGAAGATAAAAAAAAAATATATATATATATAATAATAATAAAAATGTATCCTGATTACTGCATCATCAGTAGGTGAATGAGGAGTCAATGTGTATAGCAGCTAGAGTGCCTTGTAAGTGGAAAAGTGCTACACAAGTGACCGTGTTTCCAAAATGTTTGTAGGGATTATTACTACTATATATTAGAGGCAGAGTTGAAGATAATTGTTTGTTTTGCATCCATCCATTTTCTTTCGCTTATTCATGGTTGGGACGTGGGCAATAGCTTTAGTAGGGAAACCCAAACTTCCCTCTCTCCAGCTACTTAGTTCAGGTCTTCCAGGACAATACCAAGGTGTTCCCAGGCCATCTGGGAGAAATCGTCACTTCAGCGTGCAGCTGTTGTGGCTTTTTCAGTTTATTTAAACAAAAATCTAAACAACAGTCCCAATATCAGGGGTTTCAAACTCACATGCAACTGTAGTACGTCCTGTGTCTCACACACACTCAATAGATAGAGGAGGGCCCGTTTTAAAACACCCTTTCCTAAACCAATTAATCCTAAAAATAATAATTTAAAAAAAAAAGCTGTTTTCTTTATCAAAACCTCATTTTCATAGTAAATATGAAATAATACAACCATTCAAACAGTCATAACCCTGCACTCTACGATTACTCTGGAACAAAAAGAAAATTAAGTTGACTAAAAACCCAGTCTTTCACAGTGACGTCTCACGCCGGCATCCTGCGCATGATACGAGAAAACCAGGAAGTTACAGTGTCGCTCGGTTTGAGTGAGCGGCGGTCTAGTGTGTCCTCGAGACCAAAACAGAACAGGGCACATGGACAAAACAGGTCCGTGGTAGCATGTGTTCAGCCACTCAGTCACAAGAGAGCGCAGTGGAAACTCATGTCAGAACTTTTTCTTTCAGTCACGTTAGAATAGGTCTCTTAATGAATAGGTAGGTGACTTAAGGTAGGCCGTTGTGTAGCTGTGACCTGTCCAGGTTTGGCGCCTTTCTATCTCTCTGCACTCTGGCACACTTATCCAGTTGAAACCAGTTAAGACCATCATTTCACACATTTTCACATGGGCTAGGCCGTGTGCGTGGGTGACCAAAAAGAGTAGAGACTATTTTGAATAGATTGGACCTTCTTCCGCATTCAGCAGATAAGGCTCCACAGCTGTGGCATCCAGTAAATCAGGAGTGTCAAACATACAGCCCGCGAGCCAGATTAAGCCCGCAAAGGTTAAGGGTGAGTTGATTTTGTAAAGTAAAAAAGAAAAAAGAAAAAGAGTGTTGTTTGACCAATTAATCAGCCGGCCACAATCAAAGCATATAAATTCATAATTTCACAAGCGATCCTCAGATGAACAATGCAACTTGTACACACAATTGCTATGGGTGTCATTGCACAATACGACTTTTAAGTTAAGGTTTGTTTAAAAATAAAATAAAAATAAAACATAGACCATCATAAAAATACTGCGTTCCATTTGCATTTGTGTTATCTTTTGGGACACTATATTTACAGTTGCACCCCACAATTTAGGGCAAATAGTAAAAATCTGCGTATAATTGATTTTATGTTATTATAGCCCACCATGATTTTACTGATCCAGTCCACTTGGTAATATATTTTCCTCTATGGCCCCTGAGCTAATATGAGTTTGACACCCACTGGCGTGCACAGGCAGACCCCTTGTGGTGCTGACACCCTTGCCCCTCTGCCCTCTCTCAAAAAAGTGCCCTTTGGAGAGATCTTTTTTTTTTTAAATAAAAAGTTTAGTGAGGAGAGGTCAAACCTTTAGAAAAGGTACACGATTAAACACGTAGGGGTGAAAAAGCCCCGATGCGCGCACACCCTCAACCTAGCTGCCTCTCTCACTTTGTCTCTCTGTCACGTGAACACAGACTGTTCGCCACGGTCGCAGTCGTAGTCGGACACACAACATGTATTTCCTCCTCTGTCCACCCCAGCAAGGTAACTGTGTTATGAATCCAGTGAAATTGTATTTGTCCTCTATTCCTATGATCATTTTGTTTTGAAGTAGCATGTCTCATACAGCGCTCTTTTTTTCTCATATCTTGAAAAACTCAAGTTCAAGTCACTCTACCTCTTTCTCAAGGCACCACTGTATTTTGGCCAATTACTCATGGTCAAAAAGCTCCAGGCTCTGGCTGTCTCAGGTTCAAAGGCGCTTTCTACCCACTGCATGTTTACGCTCCTTCTTCAGATGGTACAAATTAGGGCTGGGTGATATAAATGGTATATTCAATATAAGGTATACATTTTGCCGAAGGTAGAGATTTTGACGTCATTTATCGTCGCATAGACCAAAATCTATGGGGAGAGATTCAGAGAGAAAAATACTGTGCTACTAAATCACAGTTTAAATTTGAGTAAAAAAAAATGAAATAAAAGTTGATTATCTAAAAAATAAAAACTAGTTGGTTAATCATTATTACGTGCAAATGTGTTTGTCTTCTGTATTTATAATTGTTCTTTAACCAATCAAGAATATATATTTCTATCCAAATACCCGATTATTTGTTAGAAAAAGGATATCTGAATACCAAAATATTTGATGGCTGTAGCCCTAATAATATCAATTTTTAGTTAGTTTTGTGGCCTGCACACGAGTTCCTTTGCCACGCCCTCCTATCAAATCTAGCTAGCCTGCAAGCCATAATGCATATGCATAATTTTGATTTGAGATTTGCACAATAAATGTTTTGTTATCCAAAGTATATTTATTCTTTCATTGTTTTGTTTTTTAATCCATTTAGCTTCTATAAAGGACTATGTAAACCACTAAGCAAATTATTTATTTAAAAAAAAAAAAAAAACAAACACTTAATTCTTTACCGTGAAATATACGGTTACCGTGAAAAGATGCAGTTTATACCGTGATATGAATTTTGGGCCATATCGCCCAGCCCTAGTATAAATAGTCTGATGTTTTTTATTAGTCATTGTTGGAATATTTAGCGTGTTTTGGGTCATTATCTTGGTGGGGATCTTCAGCTGAACCAAACATTCTGACCATGGGCAGCACTTGTTAACTCTAGAGTACCTTGATAGTCTTTGTAGCAGTTTAGCCTAAAACCCTACTCAAATTCAAGACATCCTGCAGCAAAGACACCACAGAACATAACCAAACTTCCTCTTATGCAAATTGTTTGCATCTGTAAACATTGAGCTGATGTGACTTGCTTCAAATCAGCAATCAGCCACTACAAGCTATTTAAGCCTCTTCAGCTCGCTCACTCTATGCTTGTTCTTTTCACTCTCATGCAAGAATCTTCAGCATGTTTCCTTGGATTGCGCGGCACTTTGCTGATCCTCCCGTCTCTGACTTTGCTGTGTCATTATTTTTCTGGTAACCATGAGTTCTATTTTGGCTCTCTCGCCTTTCTTTTTACATGTTCATGTGGCTATTTGATGTTCTGCTGCAATGACGTTGTCTTTTTGTTTTTGAGCTACCACACTACGACACTAAGGCTACGTTCACACTGCAGGGCGTGATGCCCAATTCAGATTTTTTGTTAAATCCAATCTTTTTTATGTAATGTTAACATTACAAAAACAAATGTGAATGTGAACGCAACACGCCCGTGATGCGACTCGCATGCGCAAAGAGCACACGTCGAGAGACGTACACCCAAAATAACGTCACATTGCAGTGTTCACGGAAGTAACCCGACTTGCAACGTTTTACCGCCAGCCAAGTCACGTGTTTCCGGTAAAGGTCACGCGTTACCAGTAGAACTCCGCTCGTTTATGGTTTGCAGCTAGACTCTTCTCAACCGCCGAGGCAAGCGGCTTTTATCAGTGTGATATGCAAATTTTGCTGTGCCAATGCACGCTACAGATTGGTGGACTCGTTTCGCGGACGTATTAGGAGTTTGATTCATGTGTCTTGTCTGCATACATTATGCAAATTCAGCAGTGCGACCGCCCGCGCTCCTGGTTGGTGGACTGTTTTCACGCTCACTCCTGGTTGGCTGCTGTACTCGGCTTCCTCGTGCGTCAGTTTTGAATGTGCTGTTTACGAACAGCAACAGAAATCCGTCAAACTTATTTTTTTCATCTCATGTTGCCAGAGTAGCGATGTTGGAAGAGGTAATGGAAATATTTGGGGGAAATGAGGGGACACCCCTTGACCTCCTCATTTATTTTTTTTCTTCTTTTTTTTCTGGAGAGCTCAGTATTGTTCATTCGGTAATTTTACCAATTTGACATGTCATCATCATTGCTCTCTTTTTTTTTTTCTGGAGAGCTCAGTATTGTTTATTTGACATGTCATCATCATTGCTCTCCTTTTTTTATTTAAAAAAAAAAAAAATTGTATGTGGGTGCGTGTTTGTGCGTGCGTGCGTGCGTGTATTCACTAGTGCACCTAAAACCTATTAAAAAATCCCATACCGTTCACCTAAACCGAACACTTCAGAAACCAGCCAGAGTCGTGAGGCCGTCAGGAGACCCGAGGAAGGACCAAAGAAAAGAAAGGAAAGTGAAATCCAGCACCGACCAGCCACCACCCACCGGGTCACCAACCAGAGTCCTTCACCAACACCAGAAACATCCAAATTCCAACAAATCAGGGAGACCTCAAGAGACCAAAGGAGAGACTGAGGAAAGGAAGGAAGAGCAGACGAAGCAGAGTGAGATCCACAGACACCAGCCTCCACCGATTCAACGACTAGAGGAAGAAGCAGATTGTGTCTGAGTTTCGATAGATGCTGGTGTGGTGGATCTGGCATGCATGAAAATCTCCACCAAAGAGGGGAGCCGTCGACCCCTGCCAGGACAGAGCAAGCGCAACACCTCAGGGCCCCCCAGGCCACGGCCGCGCCAAGGGACAAACCCCGGGCCCCGCAGGGGCCACCGGCCAGAGAGCAAACCCAGGAGCAGGAGCGCCCGCCCGCCCACCTCAACACGGCCCGCGCCCCCAACCCAACGCAGCAGGACGGGGCACTGCAGGCCCGCCAGGCGCCCCACCGGTCCACAGCCCCCGCATCCCCCACGACCCCCCCCCCCCATCCACCCACGCCATCCACCCCAACCTAGCCCCAGCTGCCCCCAGGCTCCCAAACCCCCAGCCCCCCCCCCCCCCCCCCCACCACCACACACACACACTCAACCAAGCCGCCCCCGGAGCAGAGGGAAATGATATCCCCACGCTCCGATCCACCTGCCTCCCAGTCACGTCAGTGAGTGTATGTGGTGCATTCAAAAAATAAATAGGGGGTGTGGCGCGGTGGGGACACGGACAGGGGATCGCAGCACTGCTCTATACTGCGGTCTGTCCCATCCGATGGCACCCCCCCCCCCCCCCAATTGTGTGGTGCATTAAAATTGGAGGGGAGTTGTAGGGCGACGGTGTCTCCACCCCCCCAAAGTGTGTTATGTGCCCTATATGTCTATGAACAAAGTGTATTGTGCAAAACTAGTGCAGTGAGTTAAGAGGAGCGACCAGCGGGCCCCCCCCTCCCCAACCGGGCGGGGGCAGGAGGCGCACCCACCCACCAAACCCCCACCCACCCCACCGGGACCCCGGCGGGCATATGGGACCAGCCCGGCGGGGCGATAGGGCTCGCCCACCGGATACTGGGGCCCGCCCGAGGTGCCAGGAGGTTGACCTCCTCATTTCATTGAGAAGTCTATCAAAGATGACGTCGTGTCATTGCCGTTAGTGATGAACCGTCTGCAGGGCTATATTTCTACTATCGCCACACATGTCAAATTTATGCTTCATGTTTCAACTGTGATTAAATTAAAGACAAATAAAAATGTAACGCTGTTCTGTTACTCAAAACAGCTTTGTATATATGCAGACGTGTCAGTAGTCTCCCTTCCAAGCACTCTCTCCCACCCATGCAGAGCGCATGTCGGGCTTTTGATGACGTATGAATCGGATGAGTGCGGATGAGCGTTCACAGTGCAGACGCATCACATACATATCCGATTTATACCACATGCAAAAGAGGCCCAGGTTGGGTGTGAAAAGATCGGAATTGTATCGTTGGCACTGCATGAAAATATCAGATACTTGTGAAAGAATCGGAATTGAGCTGCAGTGTGAACGCAGTCTAAAAGTCATTAGTATGGTTTGGTTTCCAGTCATAGCGGTCAGTCTCTCTCTGTTTAACTGACCACAACCAGCTGATGTCACCTGTCTCCATTCTTGCTCATCAGTCCATTTCATTCTGGCCTTTGCCTTCAAACACTCTCCAGCTAGCTGCATTTTTGTGTTTGAGTTAAACACGCCGCCTCCATCTTGACATACATTATCTTGGTCCATCTGCCGAGTGTAGTTATTTTGTTGGAACATATGGCAGGGAGATAATATATTTTATTTGAATTGCAGTCTATGAACATGTAAATAAAAAAGAGGTAAAACCGTTTAAAAAAAAATGCATGAAAAACTAGATTAGAGTAACTCAGGGAAAAGGCATAAATAACATAAACAGACATTTTGCAGTGCTGAGAATGGGGAAATACTCATTACACTTATGCTTAAAATATGTATAGTACTCTGTTGTGCATACATAAATGTGCTTATTTTTGTGAATGACAACCAGTGTATTGCTCACTGTGTCTATTAAATATTCTAAGTCTGAATACATAATGCCCTTAAGAATGATTAATTTAAGCCAACACTAAGCCAGCTTGAACAATATGGCCTATACAGCCAATAAATGAATTGCAATCACATTTAATGTCATTTTCTCCGCCAGTTTCTGACAAGTCAACCTGTCGGTTCAGTGTGCACAGATGTGGACACGTACGCTACGCAAGATGTAATAACGGTTTGCTTCTGCCTATATGTGTATAGGAAATTCTCTCACACAGATGTTTATGGATCAAAAATACTTCTGTCACAAAACCTATATATTCTACAAATAACTCAAATTTCCATACATTTCTTAGAGGCTAAGTCATTAACATTTCAAAATACCATTAAGACATGTCTTACATATCATAGTTACAATGACAGGACAGCATATGGCATCTGATATTTGCCTTCCACACAAATGCAATACAGTTTACAGTGATTCTCCACTGTAAACTAAAACCCTACGGAAAGATAAACACAGATCACACTTCAAAAAGGATGCAGTGACAGGAATTGTCTGCACATTTTTATTTTCCTTTGGAAACAATAAACACTCTTTTAACTTCCAGACTCGCCATGGTGTCATGGGACTAACTCGCTCAGTTTGGGTGAAGCAAGGATCTTTGAAGGAGTGGGAGGCGAAACAAGAGACAGCTCCTGAAAATAAACATTTCTCCCGAGATGCACATTGTTTTTGTCATTGTTTCTTTTTTTATCATTTAGATGACAGACTTTGTCACACACAGCAAAACTTGTATACAAGCATTGAAAAGAAATTAATGGCTCATTTGGAAGTGGTGAGTGTTTTGCGTTAAAGGGAGCAGGTCTGGTTATTGTAAAATTATGAGAATCACCAAATGTGATTGCTGGTAACCTGAAATTAAATAAAAATGGGGAACACCAACCTAGTTAGGAATCCTAGGACAAGAGTGACAAATCAATTTGTATTTTTTATGAAGATCCTCTCAGCTATCTGAGGTCTCTTTACTCTGCTTCTGTTTGCTAGTCTTATGCCCAGTAGTTGGTAAGTGCTACTATATGTGCGGCCAGGAGTGCAACGCTTATGATTTATACTAACACTTGACAGTCTTGTTTGACCGGCAGTGGTTCTGCTCTGCGTTGTGTTCTCAATAATCATTCACAGTTGGTCTCACACTCCTCTATTGCACGGCACTTCTGCACAAACAACGAATGAGCGTGTCTACAATTGTAGCTTCTTCATGTGGCTTTCCTAAAATAGTCAGCAACAATACGAGTTGAATGCGTGCCATTTGGCGTTAGCAAACTAGCTTAGCATGTCGACGGACAACAGTTCAAAACGTCACCTCGTGACCGCAACACAAGTCCAAAATAGCGCAAAATACAGCAATAAACCCCCCCAACACAGCACGACCCCGTTTACTCTAACCTTTAGTTTTATGTTCAAAATCACAAGAGAGTGGCGCACACTTACCTCAAACAACGGCACCCAAGAGTGACCGAGGCTCGTGAGCATGCAACATGACGTCACCACGCAGCACGCACATCACTCGTCATGAAATGAACAGATATAAACTTTGTTGTTTTTTTATCCTAATAATACCAGAAGTGATTGGTTGTTTTTCATCGGGAACATTGGTTTCTTTAAAGTCAAAATAGAGGTTCAAGTTATACTCACAGCTTCCATGGTTAGGGTAAAAAGTGTTTTTTTCTTTTTTTCACTCTCTTTTTTAAGTTGCATACTGTCTTTAACAACTATTGCAGAGGGACTGAACAAAGAATTGGTTCATAACTGCATTTTTTGTGTGTTTCTCATTGGAAGTGAAAGATTCTAATGAAAATAAGTGACCTTCTATGATGACGAGAACTACAAAACTATCTGATGTACAACCGTGTCATGTTCTAATTGGGAAAAAGCAGTGCACTGAAAAATACAAAAAAAAAGTTCTGCCCTTTAGCAACCTTATGGGGTCGTATATTTGAATGGTTTCCGCATCCAATTTCAAAATTATCGAACAGTGTAGGCTGGTACATTTCATTGACTGGAGGCAACACAGAATATGCGTGAATATCTAAATAAGACACACCGCAGGCAATATTGAGCGTACAATTAACCTAACTTGCATGTTTATAGTGTGTGGGTGGTAGTGAGAGCATAGAACACCCAGTGGGAACATTGAGAACATACCAAATCCCTACACATAAAAAGAGGCAAAGTGAAACCCAAGCATTGCACCATGCCACAGACATGGCAATTAAAAAAATATATTAAAAAAAAATTGAAAAAACATTCCAACCTACTTCCTTCTTGAGACGAAACAGATGTAACTCACAACAGATGTCATGGTGCATATTCCACAGTGTCAGCTGGTGAACTGACCTGTCGATATTTTAATCATCGCAACGCTTATAGCTCACCATATGTTCTCACAGTTTTGGCGATTTACTTGTTTGGCAGTGTTTGATCAAAGAACAACACGTGATGAATCTCATGCTTCTGCCTTTCAAGAAAACCGTTGATAAATTAATTTTCTAATCATGATTGAAATTTCAGGTAGGTTATGTGTTTTCTTCTCACATGTTGGTGTGTTTCCATTGCATGTGGTGCCTTTTGTTTGTTGTCTCAAATCACGGCATAATTTGTCAGATTATACTTAACCTGTGGTCTAATGTGATTTGAATAAAATCAAATACTAAGAAACAATCCAAAACACCGTCAGTCCAGTATTGGAGATATACTCCTCGTATGCCTGTAGTTTCCTTATTTCCTCAGTTTGTTCGTTAACTTAAAAGTGCCTGCCAGCTAAAGACCATTTGTGAAACTCACAATGTTTTTACTCTGGCACTAAGCTAAAGGATTCCTATTAAGGCATGTCAATTTCTGCTAACTCTCAACATCTTTTCTCAGTAAGAGAAGGGTGTTGGCAAGGATTTTTAATTTACAATGGATTAACAGTGAAAGGCAACACAGTTGATGATGAAAGCTTTAGTATTCAATCCTCAATATACCGTATTTTTTGGACCAATGGGCGCACCATATTATTAGGCGCAATATCAATAAATGTGTCAAATAAGCGAAGTGCGTATTACGTTTGCGCATGCTTGAAAATCAAGTAAAAAAAAAAAAAAACTTGCTACCAAATATAGCCGTCATTTGAATGGCGGAGATTAGAGTGCTGAACGTGTTTGCGTAAATACACACCTTAAAGCTTGCAAACATTCAGCCTTAAGTGACAAAACAACAGGTGCACTTGGTGCCATTTTTAACTGTTCTAATAGAGTTTATGAGGGTTGCACCAACCAAAAGTTGCACCATTGCAAAGCTCGAGAAGATGGAAGTGTATATAGTACACCTCTGTTCACTTTTCCCAATTTCCAGACAGAAAAGAAACATCCAAACGGATGTAATTAGGCTAAAATGGAAAATTTCTTTAACACATTTATTTGGTCAATATCCTGAAACTGAGGGAACAGACGGAAGCATCACGAAGCTTGCTCGCAGACGTACGTGTAATGAAACTAATGGAGTGACGGTCATTTAAGAACCTGCTCCTAGCCCCAATTGGACCCCTTCAATGGAGAAAGATCCTACCCGTCTCTTGATCGTGTCCTGATGTCGTGTCCTCGGTCCAACTCTCGGTAAAGTGCACACATTTAGCCAAATATTAAGCAGTTAAATAAAATAAAAAAATAATAATAAATAAATAACTGTAGTGTCCCGGCAGAGGGCAGTCAGTAATGACGCGCTATGCATGTTTAAAATAGATTAAATAAAAAACATCAACTTTCCAACGGTTAAAATGGTCCAAATCAGCGCTTCCCCCGTTAGACTCCAGTAGTTTTCAATGGCAAGTTGGTAGCAGGCTACAAGCTGGCTTACCCACAATGCACCACACTGCTGAGATGCACACTTTGCTTACATCTTTATACATAAGGTACCCCAGTTTTTAAGGTGCATTATTTTTGTCAAGCAATCTAAGTTAAATAGTTTAGTCTAATTATACTGTATTTTTTAGTTATTATGATTATTATTATGCTAGGTTACCACGGGTAGTGTCGCATGTCTTGCTTGATTTTGTTCGCTGTGCAACTACATGGTTGCTTCGAGTGGAGGAGATCCTCTGGCTGATTAAAAAAAAAAAAAAGGTAAATATCACAAGTCAATCTGGCGACTGTGTTATTACTTTGGCTAATGCTAAATGTTTGGTTGACAGCTCAATAGCAGTAAGCAAGCAATGCACTCACCATTATCCAACCTTTTTTGCTCAGTCCTGGAGGCTATTGGAAGCTGGCTGTGTGTCGTTTACCTTGCGCCGGTCCCACAAGATGCCACCAGCTTGCGTTGTGTCTAATCGGCAACCACAGCATTAGTCTAGTAGGACTACATTTCCCATGATTCTTAGACATGGAGACGGGAAGTAGCTCTAGTTTAGGTATAACGAGCACATAGATGTAATTATATGCGGATAAGAATAAGAACGCGAACATAACAGAAATTAATTTGAATTAAAGACGCATTGTGCAGTTTAAAAAGGTAATATTAAAGCATTTTCTACATTATGCATGCTCCACCAATGCCCAGATGAGTATGAAGAGCCCTGACTGTTTTACTCTGACAGCATCTATCAGCTTTTATCTTCCCTTTATAGTAGAGTGTGCGGACCCTCATGCTCCACAGTTTCTTTGGAGGGGAGGGGAAGAGTTTTTCTTACCTGATTTGAAGTCATGTCCTGGCTTGTCAATTGTGGCTGTTGCCTTAATATCGTGCATGTACTCGCACGCGCACCATGAACGAGGCTGACACAGATGTTGCAGTTACGCTTTGAGCCAGAGGTGGCAGTGGCGAGTAAAAAAGTGACAAACTGCACAAAGATCCTTTAAAGATGGCAAACTGCAAAGCAGACACCCATCCGTAGATAAGGCGCTAAGGATTACAAAGTGTACTGTCGATTTTTTTAATTTATTTTTTAAATCAAATTAAAGTATTATAAGTGTGATTTATGGTCTGAGAAATTCAGTCATTTTTGGAAAATATAGTTTTATGTACAGTAGATGAGAAAGTGATAAGGTGGGAGGCTCACACTAGGTGAATAACGACAGAGAGGGCTTTGTGCTCTGGCTAAAAGAAATGGTGTTAAAGAGAAACAATACCCCCACCTCATTAAAGTCGGTCCACATTTGTCTGCTCTCTCTAAATTGCAGGACTGCAATTTATTCATATCCATCTTATTTGATGTACAAGGTCTGCTCGGTATTTTGAAGTCTGCATGACGTCATCAAAGTATGTGTTTGTGCCTTAGCTCTTACTGTCTGTGTCTTTGAGAGTATGCATGGTGTCAGGACGAAGGGAGAGGTCCACTTTCAAGTCAAGTCATAGCCTGCTGCTTTAAAAGGAAACTATTTGACTTATCAGTACAAGAGTGACACTAAAATAAAGAAACATCAGGTCATCAACTAAACACCACTTAGTCATCATCTTACCATCTTTATCACATAGGGTGAGTCAAGATTGAAAGTACCACAGAAAAGAATCGTTCTTGGCATGACCTTGCCTGACTTTTCCTTACAACTTCCCACACTTTGGGTGTGCTTTCCATCAGTGACACAATGAATTATCAAGTGTCCCTGGCATGTCAAAATATAACACTTAAGCTTTCTAGTTGATAAGAAAAGTATTTTGCGGTGTACTATATCATTTTTTGTAGCCATAGCAACAAGTGATATATATATATATATACACAGTGCTCAGCATAAATGAGTACACCCCCTACGAAAAATAACACTTTCAATAATATGTCAATGAAATCCCCCCAAAAAATTTAAATATTGACAAGACTAAATTTGCATAACATCTGTTTAACTTATAATAGGAAAGTATGGTTAATAATATACATTAGAGAACAGAATTGTCAGTTGTATTCAAATTAGGGTGATGCAAAAATGAATACGCCCCACTGAAAGTCTCTGGAGCAAAGCCCAAAAAGCCTAAATTTTAGACTACAGATGTCTACAGCTGAGTCAAATTATTCATTACACAGGTGTCAAGCAGACTGTTGACTATAAATGGGTGTTATTTAAAGAAAACACTTTCCCATTTCATGCTCTTAGCAACGGCACCACACGGAAGAGAAATGTCACAGGACCTGAAAAGAAAATAATGTATTTGCACAACAAAGATGATGGCTACAAGAAGATCAGCAAAGCTTTACTTAGCAGTCAGAATACTGCAGCAAAAGTGGTACAAAAATTTAAAAAAGATGGAACTGCAACCATCTCATAGAGACGTCAAGGTCGTCCAGGGATGTTAAAAATTCGACAGCAGCGTCTTCTGATGAGAAGAGTGGAAGAAAATCGACATCTAAGTTCACTGCAGTTATCTAACTGGGGTGACTATTTCCCATGACACAATACGGCGTACACTGCAGAGGAATGGAACGGGTGCCGTCTACGGAGGAAACCTCTCATAAAGCCCAGGCACAAAAAGCCCGCCTAGAGTTTGCCGGGGCCCATGCTGACAAAGATGAAGACTACTGGGACTCTATACTCTGGAGTGATGAGACCAAGATAAAAGTTTTTGGAATTGATGGCTTCAAAACTGTATGGCGTCACAAAGGTGAGGAATACAAGGGAAAATGTGTGGTGCCTACAGTGAAACATGGCGGTGGCAGTGTCCTCATGTGAAGTTGCATGAGTACTGCTGGTGTCGGGGAGCTGCATTTTATCGATGGCATCATGAATTCACAGCTGTATTGCTCAATTTTGAAAGAAAAGATGTTGCCGTCACTCAGTGCCCTTGGTCGTCGTGCACTTTTCCACCATGACAATAATCCTCAGCACACATCTAAGGCCGCTGTTTGATTTCTGAAGAAGAACCAGGTGAAAATGATTCAGTGGCCAAGTATGTCTCCTGATCTGAACCCAATTGAACACCTATAGGGAATTCTAAAGAGAAAAGTTGAGCATCACTCTCCATCCAGCATCCAGGTAATTCTTGAAGAATGGAAAAAGATTGATGGAACAAAATGTTGCCAGCTTGTTCATTCAATGCCTAGAAGACCTGTGATAAAAAATCGTGGAGGCCATAAAAAGCACTAAATTTATAATTTTTTTGGTGGGGTATAGTCATTTTTGCATCACCCCTCTTTGAGAAAAACTGAAAAATGTGTAATCAAATTTTAAATTTTTAACATTACTTCCATGTTATAAGTTAACCAGATGTATATTAAACTTGGTCTTGCTAACATTTTGGAAATTGTTTTTGTGTTCATTGAGATATTGTTTAAAATCGTATTTTTCAAAGGGGGTGTACTCATTTACGCTGAGCACGGTATTATATATATATATATATATATATATATATATATATATGGGGTGGGGTGCGAGCGAAAGACGTCCGCAGGGGTGTGTGGTTATAGCTAATGCTAAATGATATTTTAGTTGACTGTTCAACAGCGCTAAACAAGCAAGTCCACACACTCACCACTATCCAACCTTTTCTGCTCTGTCCCGACAGCTATTAGAAGCTGACTGTGCCATTTACATCTTACATTCTAACTCTGGAAATATACCGCTTGAAATCTCAGCTTGCGTTTGGCGATCGCAGTGGATAGTCAGACTACATTTACCATAATTCTTAGCAGGAAAGCAGGAAGTACTTCTATTTCCGGTCAACGCTTACTGTATAATTACAATTTCAAACATCTGGGCATTTCCTTTATTACCACAATGCAACGCTTCATTTCCGTGGCGTATTATATTGCTTTTGCCTGTGGCTAGCATACAAACCAGACATATTGTTATTGTATTCAAACAACATTTTATCACATTTTCAAATCAAAATAATCCTCACAAATCAAATTACAAATATTCAAATCCAATGATTTTAATTGAGCAGAGAGTGTCCTTTTGCTGAGGACAAATGTTGCATTCGAGGAAAGTAGATGTGAGACAATGTGATTTGGAAGTACTGTGTTAACCAGAACAACAAAGAATTTTGCAGAATCAGTCATCTTTCTTGTTTACCTTTGCCTCAAACGCTTTTAAGGGCGGAATGGGACACTCAAGTGGGATAAATTGCTTTCAAAACCTCCTCAAATGCAGCATAAGACTGCCATTTTGACTTGTGACGTGAGCTCAGAATTGTCAATTTCCTGCTATTGAGTAGATGTGGATGCAAAGGACACCGCAAACGTAAATTGGGAAGTAAATGGGAAGGAATTAAACTGTTTTAATGAATTTAATCTTTGTATAGGTTTATCGTATTAATTGCCATGACAACTGTGTGATTGACATCCACAACATGGCAAAAAACGGGACGCAGGGACGGAACCTGCGTAATATCGGGATAAAGCAACAAAACAATGGGGTTGGCAAAATCTGCTGAGACACGGGACCCAAGGCTTAAAACCAGGACTCTCCCGGCCAAAATGAGACGTCTGGTCATCTTAGGTAAACCATCTAGCTAGTAACAATCTAATGTGGCTAAACAGGTTGCAGAGTCACTAATCATTGCCTCAATGGCAGCTAATAACCTAAACTTCTTGTAAGTATCATTCTCACAAAGGGAAAAGTAACAGAAGTAATGCCATTTGCTGTAAACTAGCATAAGATTGCTAACAGAAGATGTGAAACACCAGAATTAAGTGCTTGAGTGATCGAATACAGCTTTCACACAAGTGTGGCGGGAACTAGGTTGAAGCAGAGCGCATCCAGCTTTGAACAGCAAAATAGGCAATTTTAATAAGCGTATGGAGAGAAAATTGTACACAAAATGAATAATAATTTATGTATGTATGTACCTGCAGGAGCGGCCGTGAAGATTAAAAGTATGTTAATAAAGCCTGTAAAATATGTATATATCGCTAATGGTATTTGATTGTTTTCACAATACAGTCCCAAGATTCGATTTTGACTTTTGAAATATGCACAATAAATTCTCTCAAAAAGTCATTTAAAAAAAAAAAAATCAATGTATCTTTGCTACAAGGCCATACAACCCATTCAGAATTCAGAAAAAGTTTGAACTCAAATTTATATTTGTGTTTGAAATTGCCCCACTAAAAATGTTTCTAAATAAAAAAATACGGTTTACAACTTTAATATACAGTATACAGTTGATATTGGGGGGCCCAACGTGTGTTTTTCATAGCATGTAAACAAACCTATTTGGTATTATTTGCAGTGTGGGATTGTGGGTTGTCTGTGGAAGGTGCAGAAGAAACCATATTTTGCCACCTTCTATTGGGGCAAACAATCTCACGCCTGATTATTCTGCTCTGAAATACTGCATAGTTCTGCCACATCCTTGCTGATGTCACAGCTTTGTTGGGACATGATGTCCATCTGCCAAACATCCATAACTCAGTGAATAAAGCTGTATGAAAATTAGTTATCAATAGCATTTCTGAGCACCCCCCTTGTGAGCATTGGTTAGCGATGGCCGAATGCAGCTTTATGCATGACAGAAAACCCTTGGAGGATTGTGTGCATATGAGACATCAGAAGTTCTCGTTCTTCCTCCACAGAGAGCTGTCTGATTCATGTTGTCACACCTTTAACTATTGTAAATGTAACCCTCACAGGCAAAATCCAATGTCTGAAAATGAACATGTATTGTTTGTATGATCAATGTAAGGTCAGACCTGGGCAACAAAACACACCTGCGATCACATGCTCTAGTAATTTTGCTTACATGAAACAAGGTTATATGTTGGAATGAGGAAGAGAGATGTTGAAAAAAAAATGGTGCGATATATTTCATCAGAACATTAGATAAAATCACTGCATTTTTCTCTGTGGCATTTCAAACATCTGTCAACCTATTTTTATGGTCAAAGCAAACAACAGTACATATTTTGAGCAAATGGATTCTCCAGATGCTTAACACCTACCTGTTGATAAGTACAAGCGTGTGGGTTCGTTGTCAATCAGCACATCCTGAAGTTGACAGCCTGTCTCCTTGATGGGTCTATGCTGACATTTCAGTCAACTGCTGCCATGGAACGCCCACCCTAAATGCTTGAATCTTTACCACTTCAAGTATGTGAAGTTCACGTGCCCCTCTATAAAAATAAAAGTAAAATATGCTCATACTTGAACCACGCTTGCTGAGGAATTGAAACAAGCTAGAAGAATAAATGCAATAAAATTCACTTTTGATTTGACTTTCACATTATTATTATTATTATTATTATTATTATTATTATTATTATTATTATGTCTCTGTCTATATCATTTGAACAGTAATCAAGTAATCAACTGCCCTAATATCTCAGTTGAGGACCTTTTTATGTCGATAAGCCAGCAGGAGAGACGATTTGAGATGCGCCGCTGCAGCAAGAGGCGAGACAGCCTTGATGGTGATTACTGATTGCTTGTGTACTCGGGAGGATTGCAGAGATTGCAGGTTGTATTGTTGTTGCTGTTCTTTTAACAGCACAGCCTCGTCTTTTAGGTCTGATGGTTGGTTGTAAGCAACATTCAGGGTTTTTTTTTAGCACTAACTTTAATTCAAAAAAAAAAGTGAGAGAGAGAGAAATTGAGAATTTATGGGCATGCAAATGTGTTAAAAGCTACATGACATGCCACATGTAAAACTAAAGCTGTCCCTGTCTGAACACTCACATAAATTGCACTTGATGGTAGTCCGTTGTGAGACGACAACAGGACACATAATCATCCATATTTCCCCTTTTGCTGTGCTCATTTACTCATTTCCCCATGCAGGTGCATCATAGCAAATGGCACTACACATTTTTTTTTTTTATGTTTTAGTTTTGCTTTACATAGATGAGAGCAAATTTGAAGGAGTACATATGAGAAGAAAATATGGTTAGATGGGGAGAAAAACTGGAGGGAGGCTGAAAATGACAAGCTGGTGATATATTGCAAATGTGGGCTTATAAAAATCCATAATTGTTCAATTCGTCACTTAAACTGTCAGTATTAGCAAACAATCCATCTACACCAGACAGGATGCAGCAGTAAACTGATTCCTGTAATTACAGAACAGTTTGGTTTATTTTTAAACAAAAGTCAACAGTAAGGTAGTCCAATAAAATGAAAGCTGAAGAAGTATTTTAGTAACCTCAACCAAAACAAAAATTGCCTTTAGATAATGAGCGGTCTTCCATGAGAGAAGGAGGAAGCGGGGGATATTTATCCACTTCTTCACAATCAAAAGGGCACTTGGAAGTTTCCTATTGCCCAAAGTCTTCTAGGACAGCCTCCAGCACCGTCATCCCGCCTCGGGAAGCACGCAAACGGACTGAGGTGGGCATTTGGGTAGTTGTCAATCCATCAATGACAGACGCCCGTTTTGTTGACAAATAACAAATGATGGAAAACTTTGAAAAAGTGACTAAACATTGACAGAAATGTTTTTTCGTCATAAGCCATAAATCAGTACAGGCTTGACGGACTCCCGTTTCGCTGACGACCAAAGCTTGGTTCATGCTTGACGTCCACAAGGTCCGCACGCCTCCATACAGCGAAATTATGTCATTCCAGTAACCACGGCCTTTCCGCGTGGTGTCCGGATTGCTCACATTTTGACCAGGTTTGCACATAAAAAAATTTGGCATGGTTCTCAAATTTGATCATTTTTTCCCAGCGCTCATATTTTTGCCTGACCCACCGACCTCATAGACAAAGACTTACAACACATCTGGGCACGGTTATTGTATCTACGTGGATATGTCATTTCAATATAAGCGAATTACTGTATTACTTTATTCTGTTGTTTTTTTCTTCAATTTTTATTTCCCAATTACAACAAAGGAATTATCCCGTGCCACACAATTGAAACTTATTAAAACAATACACTTAACTGTTTTATAAAAATATATTATATTCATATAGCCGAGAGAAATCTTTCTGTGTTCTCATTAAAAGTTTGTTGCTACCTCGCCGCTTGGCATCACTAATTTGCAACGCTACAATTATAACCTGGACTGCCAGTTGGATCTTGCGGCTTAAGATATAGGGCAACTTCCGCCAGTAAACTAAGAGAAGAAGGCATAAAGAATTAATTTTTAATACTGTGTTTAATACTTAAATGTCTGCATCTGTTTAACCTTCTAAATGATCTGTATCTGTATTTGGGGGAAGTGGGCATGGTTTAATTGAAAATGGGTGGGCGGAGGGCCAGCGTCGATGCCAAACGACTTCCGCAAGCCAGCGGCACAGGACCAGCGAGCAGAGACCCGCCATTCCCGACCCTGCCGACCAGCTTCTGCGAGTATTATAATGAAGGCGGGGATAGGGGTTCAAAATTGTGAGGGTGGAGTTCGCGCTGAGCTAGGATGTATAAAACCGAAAAAGGTGGGGTTAGTGAAGTATAAAACCGGTCTGCTGAAACAGCCCGTTTGAGAGTGCTGTTTAAGCTGCGTTGACAAGAACTGCCAAGGACATGGGAAACATGAGTCGTTTTGAGACTAAGTCAGGGTGGGAATGCATATTATGGTCAAAAAACTAAAATAATTGCAATTTTCATTTCAGGTCCCCTTTAATGGAAGTAAATAGGACTGGAAGTTATATAGGCGCACACGTCACTTTCACCGAAAGTCCGTAGCATTTAGCCAATTATACTGTGAGATTTTGCCAGTCTATAATAGAGATAGACCAATTATCGGTGCCGATATTTGGCATTTTGACAAATATTGGCATCTGCCTTTTTCTCAAATCTTAAGGCTGAAAAAGCTGGCATATCACTGAGTAAATGCTTGCGTACGTAGCGAATTTAGGGTTTTTATCAGGATTTGGGCAAGAAGTTCACATATAGTATTTACTTGTTGAAAATACATTATGAACATGTTCAGACAATTTTTCCACTGTCTGCAAAGATCATTTGAAATCTTTTACAATCCCTGACGAAAACCCCAAATTTACTACCTTCGCATGCATTTGTCACTCATCGAGATACAGGGAACTTTTCATTTACGTATGTATTTAAATATCCACTTTATAAAAGATGATGCTGACACTGGGAGTTCCCTAAACTTTTTTTAAGTTACTTGCTTAGTTTTTAATATATTTTAACACATGGTGATGACCCTGGAAGCTCCCTGCAATTTATTCTTTATATTTAAAATTAAAAGAAAAACCTTCAGTGTTGAACATTTGAAAAGTTGTTTGAACAAACATGCTTAATGGAATTTCAACAAAGTTATTTTTTTTTAAATTTTGATGCAAATGTTTTCTCTTTTACTGCAAATGAATAACGGCTTGAAATGTCGACCTCTTTATCGGTATCGCCCTAAAAAAACATATCGGTCTATCACTAGTTTGTAGCTAAACACAACTTTCCCCTCACGGTAATGCTGCATGCCATTCTTAAAGCCATTGTGTCATTGCATACTGAAATGAATTGTACGTTAGCTGCGCTGGCTGCGTGCACAGAATTGCTTATCTGGATTCCTCTCTCAGTTGAACTGACAACCAACTGAGTGCCATTTGATAGCAAGCTTTATTCTATCAGTTTCCACGCTGGGTTACTCGTTTGCACAATAGAACTGTCAAACTTATATTGTCAGCATTGGACATCCAGCCTACCTTAGAATTATATTCACACTGAGATTTATCTTCTGTTAGTTCTTCACGGTTGGCAAGGGCCCTTAGCAGAATACATTAAGTAACTGGGCTGTGTGTTTTTACTACAGCATGAGAACAACTGAACACGCTGGACTTATCTTACGCCCCGTCCACACGAAAGCCAGTTTCAATGTATCCTCACAAGTTTCTTACCGTTTAGGCCATTCGTCCATGCGATGGCGCGGTTTCGGAGCTTGAAACCAATCACTTTTGAAACCGGGCTCCAGAGTGGAAAGATTTCAAAACGTGCCCCGTACGCGTCCATCTGCAGGATACTGCTCCAGTGATGAAATAATGGTCGCAGCTCGATAACACACGACTGCATACGAACCATCAAACAACAATGGCGGATAGCCGTGTCGTAGTAGTTTTGCGCAGCCTCCTTAGCTTGCTTATGCTTTCACAGCAAAATATTTTGAATCACCCGCCATTGTCACTTCTCTTGTGTTCGTCGTAGGGAAAAAAAAATCATCGTCTTCGCTGATTCTTCTTCTACGCTTTCCGTTAACTCCCTGTGGCTGCGCGACAGCGCCACTCCAGACTTGGCATATACATCACAGCCGTTAAACGTCCTCAGCGTCTTCTTTTGGACACACGCAAGTCTTGAAATGCTTCTGTGTGTACGAGATTTGTTTGAGGAACGAAGTCGGCTTTGCTTCCGTCTGGACGGGGCCTTAAATTGCAGGATGTAAAGTTTGTTGGGATGGGACTCTAGCACCTCTTGATTTAATTGTGACGTGTAGAACAGAACCCAAGTTTTCTTGTAGCCCACTGCTAGCTGCTATTTGCTGTGTTCTCTCACACATACAAAGGCAGTTGATATGTGCATGTAGACAGGAACCCGTAAAGGTAAATAAAAAAATCCGTCAACACAATCATAACTCGCATTGAGGTTTAATTTCAAATCAGAATACACATTAGTGGGTGGATTCCTTTACAAGTGCTATCATGAAGAGATGGACTTACACACATGCAGTGATCTGTTGTCCTTGTTGTTTTTCTGCCGTTTCTTTCATGTTCAAAGCTTTATGCGCAATTCCTTCCTCACTGGTGGGGAGAGACGGATTGAGCATAATCTGCGTGAAGAGGCAGAGGTGAAGAATGAGGGAAAGATGTGGCGTAGCGAATGAAAGGCAAGGGGGGAGAATGTATAATTGAGCAACCTTGGCGATCTCACATCCTCACAACACGATTATGACTAACCTGGTGTCTAAATATAGACAAGTAGGCATCTGTTCCTGTAGGTTACAGCTGTCACAGTCCTGCATATTTAACATGATAGTATTTCAACATATTTTTGGTGTTTTGTTCCCTTTCGGTGAATGTCAGTAAAGGTTTCTTTAGGTGTGCAGGCCTTCAGTGACATCACTCTGCCTGAAGCTCATCTTCAGAAATGGTGCCATGCACATGTGAATGGCCTCAAGGCTGCAATACCTGAGACCAGTCAGTATGTTGTGTAAACATAATAAAAACAATAAATTCTGCGGGCAGCTGATCCATCCCTCAGATCTCATCCTTTCTATATACCGCATATAAATGCACACGCACGCACACCGCATGCCCAATGTACTGCTGAAAGAAAGCCAACCCGGGCAGCGATGCAGTCTAGTGGCGGAAGCAGCAGTTGGCAGACTATAAGCCATTTAACAATGGGTGTACAGCTGTCTGTCTCTGAATAGCTATATTCTGTGTGTATGTGTGTGTGTGTGCATTGGCAGCTGGGCAACAGCAGCAAGCTGTTGGATAAATCACAGAGGCAGTCGGGTGGCCGCCGCGTCTCATCATACAAGTATTCTTGTGCTCAGGGCTAATCTCAGTGCACATGTTTCTGGGTGTTGGTCAAAAACAGCCTAATTAAAGTAGGATGAACTCCTGATCATCATCAGGTCTGTTTTAGACGAGTATTTTGGCAAAATTGGGGAAACATCATCCATGATCAGGAATGGGCACAAGAACACAATAAATACTAACATTTAATATAAATGATTTGATGTTCTGGTCAGGATAATGAATGTTCTTAATACAGGTTAATGTATAGAGAGATAAAAAATTCATGATGGCCTTTGGTGGTCAGTGTGCAATTTAGGACATCATGCCTTGTACATTGTGTGATCCGCGCATAGTGAGGGGCGGGGCTGCCCCGCATGACGAAGCCTTTTCTGTGCCGCAATCGCTGCTGCTAATTTCAGGCTTCCATGGGGCAGCGTGGCTAAGTGGTAGAGTGGTTGTCTCCCAACCCAGAGGTTGTGGGTTTGATTCCATGTCGAAATACCCTTGAGCAAGGTACTGAACCCCCACAGTTGCACCTGATGCTACGTCATCAGGTGAATGATTAGTCGAATGTAAAGCGCTTTGAGGGCCTTGAAAGGTGGAAAAGCGCTATTAAATAAAGTACCATTTACCATTCCACAGATAGCGACCAAATTTACACCAGGTTCCACAACCAACAACACCAACAAATCACTCTTAAAAATAAAAATAAAAACACACTTGGAGAAGCATTAGCACTGTTTGCGGTTGACTGTTAGAAAAATCTCGTACACGTTGGTTAAAAACAAAAGTATAGGTTCACTGCATTATTATTAATTATTGTGTGATTATTTAAATTATTTTTTGTTTGTTTTTTGTTTTCTATCTTTACCAGCAGCATGTAGTGACAAACTTAGCAAACAAATGCACTTCAATCGAAATGCAACAGGTATAATCAATCTGTGTATCCACCTGTTGTCATTTATACAACAAAATAAGCTCCCTGCAAATATATAAGCTTTGTGTTAAATTATACTATACTATAAGTCCAGATATCACACTGAGTAAACATTTGTGACTAAATTGAGTCAAGATCAGTATTTCAGTGTGCATCTTCTTTTATGATATTTAGTTTCATGGTTTACTCCAGAGTCTTTTCTAATGTAAATTAAATGACTTAGCTCCGTTTTACTAATGCTCATAGAGTCTCAGTCTTGGTTTGGACTTTCAATTATTTATAGCACTCTGTTTGCCTTTTTTCTATTATATCTATCCATTAATTTGAGCATCCTTACCATGCCTGCTTCATTGCACTTGCATCCACCTGCCTTGGCCTCCATTCTACCGTGCCATACTCCACACACAAAATAATAAAAAATGAATCTCCATTTTAATGTCTATTCAATTACATGTTATTGGACACATGCATTGCTCACTTTAAAATGGTACGGGTTTTTGTGAGGGGAGCCTTTTATTTATTTATTGGCAGTTTTCCTCCTCTGGCATTAGTCCTGGAACTAATTGGACTTAATAAATACACAGCGGACTAATTTGATTCAATTGTGTTCGCTGTCTGTCAATATGAACGCCCTTCAATTGGTTCCCTGACTGAATTTAGCTTGGTGTCTGACTCTTCCCTTAGGTCAATTGATTGATTGAGTCTGTCAGAAAAGGTGTATTCAAATACAGTTAAAAAGGCAGTCAAGTCAGACTTGCATACAGATGGGCCAAAACAGACATCGACTTTAACGATGGAGAAACAGCCTCATATATACATTTATGGGCATTTATATGCGTTGATATGGATATGCACAAACAAGCGCACGTATACTCAGAGGCACGCTCACAACAACTCATGCAGAAATCGAGTCCAATTAGCTGGATGCTGGTCTGACTATTTTCCCCATCAGTGCAGGAGTGAGAGCTTCATCATTAAGAGACCACACTTAATGAAGGCAGAACTAATCCTTTCAAATGTAGGCCCTCTTTGATATTCTGGAAGTAATTCTGCACACCTTCACTGTGCCTGATCCATCAGTTTGTGCCCTCTCTCTCTCTCTGCCCTTCCATTTCTAATAACTTTGATTCTGTATTTGCTTTTTACTTCATTACACATCACCCACAGGCTGGTCAGGTCTTTTTTTAAACACTGCCGTCAGTAATATATATATATATATATATATATGTATATGTATATTCGAACAATTAAATGTTTTAATCAGTTTAATCGCATCTTAGAATTTTAATTAAAAAGGCTTTTTTAGCAACATTTTTTCCTGCCAAATTTAAAGCGCACCTGTTATGTATTATTTTTTTCCCGACATTTAATGTTATGAGGACGTCTTCAAAAATGTATAACCCCTGCACACGCTTATCCTCCTCTTTTTTGATCAGTTAACTACTTACATAATTTAAAATGGAAAAAATGACCCCAATAGTTTGACATGAACAAATATTCTGAATGTCATACGCAAACATTTATTAGATGCTTTACTTTAATGCATGTAGTTATGTTTATTGCTCAAACACAACCTGTGCTACCTTTAACGTAATCATGCGCTGTCAGCTAAAGGATCATTTGTGGTCAAAATGTATGTGATTAATTTGCGTTAATACATGATTAATGCAATATTTTTTGGTGATTAATTAATTAGTTAACACTTTAACTTATATATATATACACACATACACACACAAAGGTTTATACAGTAAGCCTATATATCAGACGTGCTTTCTAATCAGTTAACATAGATGGCTGAACATCCGTATTAGAATGAAAGTTGGATCTTAGAAATAAACCAATTTCATAAAATACTATTTTTACAATATGAAAAAAAAACATTAACTTTCATCAATTTAGTATATTTTACTCTGGCCAATATGTTACTCTACTTTTGACTTGGAATTTTTTTGGGGGGTGGGGATATTTTGTGTAATGCTGCTGAGCGACAGATGGGAAAATAAACAAACCAAGAGATGTGCAATAACATAACCTCTGTGGGGAAGACAATGAAAGGCCAAAAATAATTAATTGTGCAAATGTGTAACTGATACAAACTAAATAATTTAGGCTTTGTTAAGACCAGGCTAGACATGTAGTCCACGGTCCACCCCTCAGATGTTAAATATTAAAGTGTTTGCACAAAGGATGAATAAGTCAGGTCTTTAATAAGTGTAGGAAAATACAGTTAAATTTATGTGAACAGTAAATTTCAAGAAAACCCTAAGATAAAAAAAGGCCTTTAAAATTATTATTAAAAAAAATAATAATTTATGGGAAAATCGATTCGATATCGATTATTCAATTTTTTATTTTTATTTTTATTTTTAAAGCCGTGCCTATTTTATGGGTAAAACAGACTACAGTTAAAATTTGACATCTTAAGTTGACAGTCCTCTTTACGTCAATAAATAAAACAGATTCTGAGTGTTTTGGCAAATGGCAAAGGTTATCAAGCAAATAGACCATGAGTGAAATTACAGTAATATTGCACTAATAGAGAATATACAAATTAATCTGTTTTTATATTAAAAATTGTCTTTTTAAAGCTAATATCGAATTACAAACGTGTCACTTTAAAGCATTTTGTACAATAATTATACATATTATACTGGTTGAACTAGGGGCTGGCCAAGGGGGTGGGGGGTTAACATCTATAAATAAATGACCGAGGCTAGCAAGATGGCTAGCAAAACAAATGAACAAACTTGCTAAAAATAAAATAAAGTAGAGTTTTGCCTCCAACTATCCATCACCAACAAGTGCCTTACCTTTTACTTTGACCGTTTTCCTTCTTTAGTTTTCTTTTTCTTCCGTTTTCCCGCGCCACAGATAACTTTTTGATGCCATTGTGGTGTCTGTTTTGTTTAGTACTCTTGCTAACGGGAAAGGAAGATGGGTAGCTGTCAATCATTCTCACACAGTTAGTCACAAAAACACCAGCCACTGCTCATCATCACATTTTATTTTATTGATATTCTATGTTTAGTTTTTAAGCATAAAGGGGATGTAATAAACAAATATAAGAGACAGATAAAGACAGGACATTTTAATCGTCCTCAGGTAAGACTACAGAGCTATAGAGACGACAGAGCTAGGTAGAGACTATAGAACTTGGGGGGCCCCTGGTGGCTCGGGGGCCCTAGGCAGCCGCCTACTTGGCCTATAGGAAGAAACGGCTACAGGCCCACCAAAATGTCCCCACATGGAGAAGGCGGTGTCTACAATGATAGTTAAACCGGGAATATGGGCCCTATAATGTAGCAAAAACAAAAACACAAACACACACATATAATGCACTATATAATGTTAAAAATTTTATTCATTAATTACGTGTGAATATGTTGCATAAATCATTTTATCACATAGTTAGATATTTTCTTTGAAATGTAGAAAAAAAACAATAAAAAAAAAAAGTTAAGCCAGATGACCTTATGTAGATCCAGAATAAATACAAATGTGAATACATATCACATAGCATTGTCATAAAAGTGTGCAAGGGTCTATTACGTCCAGTTAATACAAATACCACAGGTCATTTGAATTGCAAATGGTAATGTTTGCATTAGGTGCTAAACTTGTGAGCTTTATAGTCTGTTTTATTTTGTCTTCTAAAGACTGTACACGAGCCTGGTGCGAGTGCATTATTAACCAATTCCACTCTCAGCTCAAATGAGCGCTCGTTTCTGACAATTGCGATGTTTGTGTGGCCTATTCATCTCATCTTTCACCCACACACATGGGCTGTCATACTTTATTTGGTACCAAAAGCCAAGTGCATCTTCCATTGACACGAGGGTTTATGACGGTATTAGCTGAAAGTCTTCTGGACCCCATACAGCTGTTAAGGGATGTGTTGTAACAGTGCTGTTGTGGGATAGGAACATAATGGTGTACCTTGTCAGAGAAGCGTGTACCTGTCAAATAAAGACACAGAGCAAGACGAGCTTGGAAAACTTCCACTGTGGAGTATTGGAGCATCGTGTCACTGGGTTGGAAAAGAGTGATGTAACTTGAAAGCAGTTTTCCGCTCATCAGCCTCTCTGACACGGACGTCGCAGTGATTCTCTTTGAGAGAAAAATAGTGTCCTTAGATAGGGGCTCAAAAGCATTGCAAGTTAAGTGAAAGTGGCAGGAGAAGCAGAAAAAAACAGAGCTCACCTGGGATATTTGGCCGCTGAGCTGGGAGGTCTGCAAAGGTCTCAACCACTTCCTGGACAATCCTTTCATGATGGCCAACCATTGCACCTTAGGAAGCAAAGGCATGGACGGCGTCAGCCTCTGAATCGTACTAAATGAGAATCGTGATTCTTATGAGAATCGAGTTTTTGGCTGCCACACCCCTGATAATAATAATAATAATAGTTCCAATAAGAATATGACTATTATCATGTTAAAGCATTCACCGTATCGGCCACTCCTTTTCCCAGGATTTAAAATATGAATTTCCATTGCTTGATATAGCGACGTTTTAAAGTATAGCCCATCAAATGCACATAAGCTTTGACATATATATGAAAAATGTATTTCCAGGTTTAACCAGCAAGACCCCGAGACACCCGCCAGCCAGCCAGCGTCACGTGAAATATGCACAATATATATACAGACTACAAACATTTTGCATTTTCACTGTGGATGAAATATTGCCATCATGACACTCCAGGCACGCGAAGCTCACCGCGAGTGCTCAAATGGAATACACCAGCAGTCTCATTCATTTTGGTCGCGAAGAGTCAACGGCTAGTCGTCCTCACTCACCGGCCAGCTGAAGGTTTGCTGCGGTCTCTAAAGCTGCTACACCCGAAGCTGGAGCCATGACCATCGGCCGGCGGGCTGAGTGGAGGCTCCGAGCTACGGCTTGGCTTGAGCGCTGATTTAAGTGGACGGCTGGGTGTGCGTCGGCCGCAACCCGTATTTTTAATTTTTTTTACGACGATCATTAAAAAGTCATCCACTCGTACATACTAAATTGTAAATATTGTTCAGCAATGTTGAAAAACAGTATTGTGTTTATTGTATATACTGTGTTTTTATGACTTTGGTGATGGCCGTGTGCAACGATTGCTCCGTGATCTGTTTCTTCTTCGATACAATAAAGAAAAAGAAAAAAGGGGGAAAAAAGCAGTTTCTCCTTTGGTTGTTGCTTCAAGTCTTTCCGCTGCACTGCTGTCGACATAGCACCTCCATAATGGCGCAACTGTAGTTAAAATATGTTGCTGGCAAGCTAGAGTGCTGCGGTTGTGTTGAGCGATATCAGTCGCTCAGGCTGGAGGCTGCGAGCAAATTAGGACGTGGCGGCCGCCTCCAAATTTTCTACATGGGGAAAAACCTGGAAACAAAGTGCGCATTGACAGTCAATACCATTCTGACATGTCAAGGAAGCTGAAACATACTCACAGGATAAACTTAACTTCAGAATGAAGTTTACCAAATACCGTAATACATTGACGGCAATGCCTTAGTACACTTTTACTTTGAACTTCGCCCACGTCGTGGAGTGATGGCTAGCTTGACTTCCGGTTTAGACGTTTCTGTATCGTAGTTGATTGACAGCGTAGTTGTGACCAACATCAACACAACACTATCCCAAACTCATGTTCATTCAGACGTCTCCGACGCAAGTGGCTAGTGGCTACCTGTTAGCATGACCAATGAGTTTTGGCTGCCGGCTGAAAAGTTTGACAGCTTGTACCTAGCTAATTGGAACTATTTTTCAATATTCTGGACCAAGGCTACTTTGTAATTCACTCTCCATGTTTAAAGGAAGGGAATGTGTCTTTTTTTTTTTTTTCAGAGCTCAGTATTGTTCATTTGACATGTCATCATCATTGCTCCCCTTTTTTTTTTTTTTTTTTGTATGTGGGTGTGCGTATGTGCGTGCGTGCGTGTATTCATTAGTGCACCTAAAACCTATTAAAAAATCCCATACCGTTCACCTAAACCGAACACTTCAGAATCCAGCCAGAGTCGTGGGGCCGTCAGGAGACCCGAAGAAGGACCAAAAAAAAGAAAGGAAAGTGAAGTCCAGCACCGACCAGACATCACCCACCAGGCCACCAACCAGAGTCCTTCACCAACCCCAGAGACATCTGAATTCCAACAAATCAGGGAGACCTCAAGGGCCCAAAGGAGAGACTGAGGAAAGGTAGGAAGGACAGACGAAGCAGAGTGAGATCCACAGACACCAGCCTCCACCGATTCAATGACCTGAGGAAGAAGCAGATTGTGTCTGAGTTTCGGTAGATGCTCGTGTGGTGGATCTGGCATGCATGAAAATCTCCACCAAAGACGGGAGCCGTCGACCCCCGCCAGGACAGAGCAAGCGCAACACCTCAGGGCCCCCCAGGCCGCGGCAGCGCCAAAGGACGACCCCCGGGCCCCGCAGGGGCCACCGGCGGGAGAGCAAACCCAGGAGCAGGAGCGCCCGCCCACCCCAACGCGGCCCGCGCCCCCAACGCAGCAGGACGGGGTACTGCAGGCCCGCCAGGCACCCCACCGGTCCACAGCCCCCGCTCCCCCCCGCCCCCCATCCAGCCCCAGCCGCCCCCAAACCCATATGGGACCAGCCCGGCAGGGCGATAGGGCTCGCCCCCCGGATACTGGGGCCCGCCCGAAGTGCCAGGAGGTCCACCGAAGCGGGGCGGGCACAACACCAGGGGACCCACCCACCCTCCCGGCCCCCGGAGCGCCGAGACCCGGGCCTGTAGAATTAGCCCCCTGGCATGCAGTGAATCCGAATATTAACCCTTAGTGCCCATTGGAGGTGAATCTGCTCGATCGTGTTGGCAGCAACTGGGTTCCTGACTATAAAAATACAACCATTAGTTACAAACTGCCAAATACAGAAACATCAATGTAAGTTATCACGATGTGGTGGCTCTCGCTAACAGGCAGAATTAAATAACCAGAATTAGGTTAAAATATTCTATATACGTAGACCATATTTACATGAATTTTGATATTTGGTTTTTATTTGAGGCCGATATTTTTTCCATTAAAATGTGATTTATGAGGAGGTTAGACCATTGGTCGATATTCAGAGTTTGTTTATTTTTCCAGTTAACAAGAATTGTTTTTTTTTGCGATAGTAAGGGCTACAAGTGTAGATTGAAATTGTTTGTGTGGTAAGTCAGTTGTTGTTGGGTCACCTAGCAAACACAAGTTTGGAGATAAAGGTATCCTACAGTCCAAGATAGTGGAAAGTTTTTCTAAGACTTTAGTCCAGAAATACATAACCGGAGTGCATAACCATAAAGCATGAAAATAAGTGTCTGTAGTGTTTTGTAAACACTGGAGTCGGAGAGTCGCATTTTCTTCATCATATATTGAGTAATGTATGTTCTATGGATAATTTTATATTGGATAAGTTGTAAATTTGTGTGTTTTGTCATTTTAAATGCATTTTCACAAACTTGAATCCAAAAGTCAGATTCCGGAGCTATAGACAAGTCTGTCTCCCATTTTGAGATGGGTAAAGACATTTTATCCATATATGAAAGTAACTTATATATTATTTTAAGTTTTTTTGTTGTTGTCGGAGAAAGCTTGGTAATATCTTTAGCTAAAACAGGCGGTTGGAGCGTACCCTGAAGTGTTGGAATTTGTTTCTTTATCATACTTTTAACTTGCAGATAATGTAAAAAATTTCCGTTTGTCATTTTGTATTTTTGGAGCAAGGATGTATATGATATAAATATATTTTCTGAGAAGAGATGGTGGAGATGTGTAATTCCTTTCTGCTCCCACACACCTAAATAAAACGATTGGTTGTTAAGTCGAAAGTCGGGGTTATGCCATAGGAAAATAGGAAGGGAATGTGTCTTAAATTGATGAGTTATTTTCATTATTTACAATATATATATATAGAACTTTGTCTTCATTTTTTTTTTAACACTTTTGCCCACTAAAAAAGAAAAACATTCAACACAACTTTTAGCCATTAATACTTTATTTTACACATGGTTCATGTATTCTCCTTACTTTCTTTCTAAAACAAATTTGTCTTTATTAAACTATGAATTATGAGATATGACCCACATGCCATTGCTTTATGGCTGGCACTTAGACCACACAAAGCTTTAAGTAATGGCATGTTAAATGCACTGATGGGTCCCAATTAGTTTCAGCAGCTGGTTACATTCAACCAGAAAAATAAATGAGTGCTGTTCATTTCCAATGTGAAACCAGAGGGCAGACTATAAGAATTATTTATTTCAAACATTTTATTCTATATTTGTCAGAGCATCAAAAGCAATATTTTGCTGTTGTATTGCTTACTCAGCTGCTGTCATGGAGGTGGCGGATGTGGCGTATCTGTCGGGTTGGCAGAGTGCTCATAAATGTGTGTAACTGAGTCGTCAGCACTAATGTCGACTTTTCTCTCCTGCAGCTACTCTGCCAGCAATTTCTTCAATACCAAAAAGTTATTTGTGTGGACAGTCATTTACCGTACATAAACAAAGCTGTTCCCACAGACACTACACAATTGTAACTCTGACTCTTAATTTTGATTTCAGATCAGTGCGATCTCAGTTTGGCAAATTACTGTATTTATGTAAAAAGTCATGTTATGCTACAGTTGCTTATTGTTGTTTTCTTTGGATGGATTTTCATTTCTTTGGCTGTTCCATGTTGACTGTTCCATTTGTATGCATATATAATCAAATCATAGCATTTCTGTAACCTTGTAATATTTGATAGCGTTTAACTTCCAGTGTTACTCTTTATATCTATTTACTAATGCTTTATGGCATATATGTCTGGACCTGTACATGGGTGACCCTGCCAGTGACATAAAGCCCCAGACAACTTAGCTCCCAGGATCGGTGCAATCAATGAATAAGACCATGCAACAATTTTTAAAATGTGTTTCATAGAAACTTAAATGTGGCTTTTCCTCCCCTACAACTATAACAGGAAAGAGCTGCAGAGAAAAGGATGAGAGCACAAAGGAGACAGATCTAGTGGACAGGTGAAGATGAGGTTGACACAGATTTAACACATTTTGTCACATCTCAAGAGGTTTCTTCTTCATAGAAGCCGAAGATCTGAAGCCAGCAGATTGTCATTTTCAACACATTTCTACCACACAATGCGGCATGTAACTGAGCCGTCAACATCAAGGGTCCTCCATTTCTCCGCTTTCTTTTACTCCCACTGCAGGAGTCTTAAATAGCACTCCGTGAAGAATAGAGCTTTGTCAGGGTTGAACTATTAAGAAAAGTGAGAAATCGTATTTGTTTGTCCGACCACACGGTGCCAAGCAGCATGTGGCGCAATCGACGGTGTTCACTCCAACATGAGCAAGGCAGAAGATGGCACTCAGTACCCTGTAGAGTGAAGCCAGATAGCCACACACTTCTGGTGCAACATATAATCTTGTTAAAGGTGTAACCAACATGAAAACCCGATAGCTGTCTCTGGACGAAAAACAATAGCAAATGTGAAGCTGAAAAAAACAAAAACATTGTGCAAACAACAGTCATTTGGAATGCCCTGAAGAAAGAAAATGAAACTACTGGTGTACTAAGTCAACAGAGAACTAAGAAAACCAGAACAGTTGACAACACAATCATTTTGAGAGCTGACCGAGATCAAATATCTGTAACAACCGGGGCCAGCTCTATAGGGGCTCTCTCAATCAAAAGCCTTGCCACCTCAAATCAAATCCACACAAGCTTATTCAACAATCTCTTTTGTCTGCTTCGCTCTGTGCTGTGTGCTGGGCCTCAGCTTTTTAAAATGTCTACATTGAGAGCCTCCTCCCAGTAAACACCCAAAAATCACCGTTTAGTACGCAAATGAGCCCACAAGCAGCTACATTACCTTACCGAAGCAGGCACAGCTGAAGCAATAACACTTGAGTAGCGATTTATGTTGCGAAATACTTGATCACAAAATTTGAATTATGTTCTTTTCAACTTTGACCCTGTCAGTGACTTTACGTTTTACATGCAGTCAGTGGGGTGGATGCCACGGACGTCCGGGTTTCACACATCAGCGTCGTTTTCAGCTACTGATGGCCGCGTTCCAACACTCGCACCCCCACCACTGTGCCCCATCAACTCTCTGAAATGCTTCGGACAACTGATATAGACACACTACACACTCGCACCCATCGAAGGAAACGCGCAACCGAGGGGCACAAAAGCAGAAGCGCAAGAACTGGGACGCAGCCCACCTGTTGCAAACAGGAAAAGGAAACAAAGCTGATGTGTGAAAACCAGGAAGTCGGAAGTCCTGCTTCCTCCGTGGCATATAACCACGGGTCGGGTTAAGGTCAAAATTCAGATTTCTGAAATATCGGGGTAACCCGTTTATATGCTTGGGCGGACATTACTCCCGTATAGGCCTACTGCACATAGTTATTGCGCTCAAAAGTGATGTGATGTTCACAAACAAATCAAGTATTTTTTTTCAATGTGAATGATGGGAATCGAGTCTTTGCAGAGAGCCCTTCAAAACCCTAAGGGAAATCAATGTATTCAAGTGAATCTCGTTTAGCGAATGAGACAACGCACACAAGTCGTTCATTGCGAATATAAATAAGTGAAGGAGAAGAGAACCAAATATTCGATTTTGGCTCCTCTCGATAATTAAAACGAAATGATCAAAGGAAAACGATTAATTTGCAGAACGCTGTGGTGCGTTTACAAGTTCCCTACGTTGTGAAAGGACCCTGAATGCACCATGTAGCATGTAGCTAGCCCGCAGCGAGTCAGTGTGATTCTGCCATCCCTAGGCGTCCTTTAAGCTTGTTTAATGACACTCCAGTTGGGGTTAACTGTAAAACTAAACACACAATAAGGGGAATTTCATACAGTGTGTATTTAAATACAAAACATGCTTCGATTCTAGCACATCACGAGCCTAGCGCTAATTCTAATGAAAGTGAATGGAGGAAACCATTCGAATGCTAACAGGAAGTTAGCATCAACTGTGAGAGTAATAGTCCTTCAAATAACGAATATTCACACACAAATACTATGGAAACACATACCCACAGGTAAGGTAACATTACTCAAAGGTACAAATGTTTCCCAATTTTTTTTTGATCAAAAATGAGACAGAGGTTTTATTTTTTTTAAAGTAGATTTTATATTATGAGCCACTCATTAGTCACAATTTGAACATTAACACTGTGCTCAAATGTTTAAAATAATGTACTTAAATAATGATGCTGTTAAAATGTTTTGCACATGAAATATAAACACAAATTGTACCTAAATAAAAGTTTTAAAACAGTTTTTAAAGATTAAATGCATAATATACAGAAGTAAAACTTGATTAACAAGCCCTATTATAATAGAACACAGTAGTGTTTGTTTGGGTTAGGGTTAAGGCCCCTTTGAAGTCAGAAATCTTGGTTAGCAAGGGACATTGAACTCTCAGAACCTGAATGGTTCCAAAGTCAAACAAATGAGAAGTCAACCTAAAATTTCAAACCAAGTTTGGTCGCTTGTGCTTCTTCCTTTATCCTTCTTCTTCCGTTAAATAACAGTTCTTTAAAAAGCACATTTAAAATAGCAAGAGCAGCATCCTGGAAAAGGCTGTTTGACTTGTGTCTGCCCATGGTCCACTGTAAATACGATGCCATAAATCTTATTAATGTGACATATTTATTTGAAACTTGACTATTGTTTTTGTCCCAAACAATGGAACAGGAGTGTGAACAGCTGCTTTGGCTTTCATCCAGTGGCTATGAAACAAAAAAACAAGCCAGTCGTCACAGGGCTGTGGGGTGTCACTTCTTTTTTCCCCCCACGCAGAAGGGATTACAATACAAACACAGTCTCAAACTAACATGTAGGTCTCTGTGTGTCAAACATCAGATTTTGCACTGGGAGTGGAACCACAAAATTATTTCAAGAACTAGATGAAAGTATAAATGGCAATGCCACCATACAGTAGAGGAGACCATGAAGCATTGGCAGCTCTTTGAGAAATACATTTTCACTGAACAGTTGCATTTTAACAAGCATCAGTACAGTGCCTGCAGTTTCATTTTGCTTGGGCAAAATAATCCCAAAAATTCTTGCTGTTAGGCCTTGATCACAAGAGGTGAAAAAAGAAACAATTTTGAGTTTGAGTGGCACTTATTATAAAGTCTCACAAAAAAAAAAAACGATAAAACACTCAAGCGTATTTACATACAATCTCATAAAAGATGTGGGCCACACACATATATATATATATATATATATATATATATATATATATATATATATATATATATACAATGATTTAAAAAAAAAAACATTTGAAAGCTCTAAATATACAACTCAAGATATACAACAAATAACATGTTGATTTGAATAAATGATTTGTTTTCAAGAGTAGCAAATAGCGTGATATATACATCCTTCAAAGATAATATCTTTATATATAGCTATGTCATTTGAACACATATCACGTTTCACGTTGACAAGAAATGATCTAGAGCTCCTTTCTGTTTTCGGCAAAAATGCTTTCTTAATAAGACTTTCTTTAATATTGAAAGGAACATGAAACAATTTTAATAATTTAACTACTTCAGCTCACATGAGGTATTAATTAAGTCCCTGGGGTTACGGTTGCGTGCACGTTTGAGTATGTGTGATGGAGAAAGAGTGCAAAGCGATACAGTGTATGGGACAGCGAGAATAAGTGAGAATGCAATGATAGTTTTTAATGATTGAATATTGTTAATTTCCATCCCCCAAAGACATGTATCGGTTTGTTTGTTTTTTTCATGCAATGTGAACAGTGCAATTCTGATTTTTACTCCCCCAATCTGACCGAGTCCTCTTTCATGTGTAGATGTGAATCAGATATGTATTCGAAGCGACCGCCGTCTCATCTGACTGATATGTCATCAATAGACAAAAAATGTCACAACTATTCAATAAATTAGAAAGGCGCAAGAAGCAATGGCAGACAAAAGAGCAGAGAACAATCATGAGTGAAAAGAAGTGGCTTTCAAACTGAAGGGCAGTCTTTTTCCTTTTCATAGCATGTCAGAGTTTGTTGACAATGGTGCAGTGTCAGCTTGTTTATATTGTTTGCTAATGTTGTGTGACGTTGAAAAGAGCCTTATGAATAGACATATAAATAGACATGATGAACCCAGTGGTCAAAGCAACGTTACTTTTAATTGCTGTACATATTCAGTAAAAACAAATCATAAACATTAAAACATGAAAACGTTGTTTTAACTTTTTGATTTTATAATTTGTTTAAGCCCGGATCACAATGAGGCGTAAACATTTGATGTTGATTTCACGTTGGGGTTCATTCAAGGGTGCACGAACGTAGTGTTGCTTCCTAAGCAGGCTTACGTTAAGAGTTGCGAAATTCTTTGCAAAAAGACACTTGACAGACACTCAAATCTACGGAGCCCCTAAGGTGACATGGTAGGAAAAAAATAGTTTGTATTCCCTCGCAAAAACGTTTGCATACCCTCGCAATGACTATGAGATAACTTTTTTTTTAAAGAGTTGATGTACTTCCGCGTCATCTTCCGTGTGACCAAAAGCGACGAGGATGGAGCATGGACACACTCCATGATGACCGGAAGATGACCCATCAACTGTTTAATTTTTTTTTTTTTAAATAATAATAATATCCCACAATCTTTGCAAGGGAACGCAAACGTTTTTGAGAGGGAACGCAATATTTACGAAAGAATGGAATTTTTTTTTTTTGCAAAGCAATTTTAAACATGTTCAAAATTTTAAGCGTGTGCACCCTCGCAAACCTGCACCGCTCAGTGAGATACGGGCTTAATTGTCTTTCCTGAGACCATCAAGACTGCTTAGAGAACATTTAGGAAACGCTGCCGCCTTGAACGAACCCTAACGTGAAATCAACATTCGCTAGCAGGACTAATGTTAATCCCTCAGTGGGATATGAGCTTTAGGAATGCTGACTAACAGAAATAAGTGGTACAGTAGTGACCGTCTAAAGAAATGTGTGCTACAAATCAAAGAAATGTGTCTCTTGGCCAACAGGACTGGCCTTAAAAAATAACTGTCAAACAAACAAACAGAATTATAATAAACTGGCACCAACTTTGGACCAGGAACGCAGTCCTAACTTTTAGAACAGCTTTAGTTGGCCGCTTAGATCACAATGCAGGTCTTGCGTGATGTTATCCGTAAGAATAGTTGGACCTCCACTAAATAAGGTACGACAAACTTGAAAACACTTTATATTTTTTGCCTCTGGCCATTGGTTCAAATTAGCTGTCTCGTTTTGTGTCAACCACATCTTGTAGTGCCATAAAAAAAATATATATATCACAGCACATGGAAAAATGTAGAAAAAGTGGTTTGGGGAGAATTTGAAGGAATAATGAAATCACAGGGATGTAGATGAAGAGATGAGTGTCAAAGGTGTAATATTGCTATAAGGAGTCTTGTGAAGTTCACAGGCCTGTTGAATTGGGAACTAAGGTCATTCCCTATGGTGCTTCTCTTCTATCCATAGCCAGAACAAAGGAAATTGTTCAACATGTCTCAGGCATGCACCAATTAAGCCGTCACATTTTTGCTACTGTAGCATCATTAGGATTTTCATAATGAAGGAACAAAGTGCACTTTGATGTGAGACGCAACAGGAAGGACATTCTTGGACTGCTGCTGGAACTGAGTCTTCCTGCTCTCTGGGCACTATCCATTAAATCTTTAATATGCCAGGAAATGCAATTTTTTTCTTTCCCTTTTTTATGCTATAGTCTAAGTCGGCAAACTTCTTTTGACAATTTTGCAGTGTATGGTAATTAAAAAGTGTGCACCTAAAGCTTTTTGAATATTATTATAACATTATTTTTTATATCTATTTTTAGATATTGTGTGACACAATGTGCTGACATGAGCAGCAGATTACAAAATCTGCAGATTGGGTTGTCACATACCTGTGCTGCTCATAGTCATTTTGCATACACAGAGAGGTTTGAATATATTTAAACTCATCTTATTTAAATGAGATCTCTGAAAAGTTGATTGTTCTCCTCATTATAGCTCATGAGGAGATGGTTTCTCAACACCCTGCTGTGGATTCTTAGAAAGCAAAGTCTTTCATTAATAACTAGCTACCTCTTGTACAAATCTTCTATTTGCATTTTGTACACATTTGAGAGCACAGCTGTACTACCAATGTTGCACGCACATACACAACACATGCGTGTGTGTCATGCCGTTTTACTTCCTAACAGCAGGAGAAACTTGTAGTAACCCTATTAGGCCTACATGTTTTTTTAAATTATCCTTTCAAAATAACTTCCATCTATCCATTTTTTTTAATACTGCTTGTTATCAGGCTCGCATATAACACTGGATATGTGATAGAGAAGAGTTACTTCTGCTGTCAATGTAAACATCGACTGGCTTGTGAATATGAAAAATTTGACCTTACACCCCAAACACCATAAAAATATGTGGTTGGAAAGTGAAAACAGATCATTGGAGTTGGGCCGAAACTTCACAAATGTCACAATTTGGTAAATTTTATATTTTTCAAAAATCTTTACTTTCGGTCAGTCCGCACACTTGGGTGTTAGATTTACAAACTAGACGTGCATTTTCTGGATGCTGGAAGCTGAATGCTAATATTTGAATGCATTTGGAATGTTTTATTATAATAATGATGTGAAATGACATTGAATATAATGATATATTACTACATACTCATTGACCTGCTGATGACGCAGCATCAGGAGCAACTGGGGGCTCAGTATCTTGCTCAAGGATACTTCAACATGGTCACATGGGATTGAACCTACAACCTCAGGGTTGACCAAGATGACCACTGTACCAATGAGCCATGCTTGTACTGTATTTGCAAAACATGTTTAGTCTATCTGCAAAATGGTAAGGTCATACCTGTGGTGTGTAACATTTTGGGCAGTGTTCGTCATTTCCCAATCCAAAATGTTGGAAAATAGAGTATATAGCGTTGTCCTTTGGCCACTTTGGATGAGAGTGGTAGGAAAAGGGTCATTTGATAAATTCTACTTCCACCACTGAATGCGATTGAAGTATTTTCTGCCCCCTCGCCCCCTTTATGGTCAGCGTTTACCCTCCTGTGCCACTGAAGTTTAACGTCGGGGTCACACATTGCGCAGAATAGAGATTCGGTAGATGATGAGACAAGGCAAGCAATATCTCTTTTATTCTCCACAAACCAATAACGTGTTGAAAATGACTTTTGGACTTTGATGATGCAATATCCATGGTTGAATAAATATGACGTTCAGGAGACTCCAACGTTTTTGGAGTCTCCTGAATAGTGACTATTTTTGGAGTTGCAAAGTTTTGCGGCCCTATGCGAGTGATGTTCAACATAGACAAGAATATATTGAATAGATATTTGTGTTACAGGTACCCACTATCAAATTATTCCCAGAGAAGCCACTAATTCCCTTGCATCAAATTTAAATAATTCAACGCTTATCATGTTCTGTCTTGGTTGTGTGTTTTCCTTGCAATATGCTAGTTGACCTAAGGTGGCCCAGTTGAGCTGGGAGGTGCACACCTGAGGGAAATTGCAATCAAGTCCTTGTTTTAAGGCAGCACACCAGCATGTTGCTGGATCATTCCTTTGTTTTCTGTTTGCTGTGCGTTCTAGTTTGGTTACAGTCTGGTCTCCTTGTTCCCAGTAAGTTTTGTTTTGCTGGCATTGACTTCCCTCTGGGTTAATCCCTATTTGTTTGTACTTTGTAATTTATCCTACTTGTGTGTAGTGCTTTTTGTTCTCTTGTTTTTGGTCTTTCGGATACAGCAGTTTTGTTTGTTACTTTGATTGCTATAATAAATATTACTGGAAGCTTCCTGAACACTATGCTTCGGGGTCCAATCTGTCACAACCGTAACAGCGCCTGCAGATTTTCAAGTGTTGATTGGCAAATGAACATTGTTTGTTAACTGCATTTTCATTACAAGTTGGACTTCAGTA
This sequence comes from Vanacampus margaritifer, assembly GCF_051991255.1. Classification (NCBI taxonomy): domain Eukaryota; kingdom Metazoa; phylum Chordata; class Actinopteri; order Syngnathiformes; family Syngnathidae; genus Vanacampus; species Vanacampus margaritifer. Next base: position 19,925,482 of record NC_135438.1, on the reverse strand, counting down.
ATACATTTATTGGTTTTTCTGCACTCTGTAAATTATGATAGTTCACAATTGGGCACACAGCTTGTAAGAAACCCACATTTCAGCTAACCATAATGCACATTAAAATGTTAAAATGAGCTCTCTTTCCATTAAGGCAAGGCAACTTCATATAGCACATTTCATACACAAGGCAACTCAATGTGCTTCATGCAACCAAAAGCACAACACCTAAAAGCATTTACAAATAGAGCTTATCAAACAACGAATAGCATGTGCATATTTTTGATGTTCTTACTAATGACTTCAGAAAAACTTTATTGTCTATCCTTTACTTACTCTTTGTTAAAATTATAAAGACATTGTTTTTACATGAAGTTTAGTTCTCCTCCACTATTGCGCAGCTTTCCTGCATTTTGATTTAAAGACACCATTCCACTTGTATTGGTTCACCACCTCAACTGCAGGTAACCACCTGCCACCAACCACTTTAGTAATCGGAAGTTTCTCTCATAAAGGCATTACTACTTTGTGTTCCACTCCTAATCATCATCACCAGTGTGTAGACCCCGGGGGAAGTCTGCTTCACACTGGAAGCACCTCATTTATAAAACTGCTTCCTTAGGCGCACTGCTTCCTGCTGGTATCTAAGTGCTAAACTCTTTTCCTCTCCATTTTAAATATTAATTGCCCTTCAAATCCCCCTTTTTACCAGTGTACTGTATTCTTATTCCTTTCTCCTAATTGAAATACATGCATTCAATTCGCATATCTTACCCACCTTATAGCAACATTTGAATGTGCCACTTAGGGTGACTGCTAAGGACGACTCCTTCCAGGCAGCCCAGCAAATGAAGTACGTTCTGCAGTTACTGAGAAAACAAGGTCTGCTGCAGGAATTTCTAAGGAAGTGTTATTCAAATTCAAAGGACAATGAACAGTTAGGACTCTCGAGAAATTGACCTATGCAAGGTCTAATAAGTTGGCAAGCCAAATTCCACACTACCTATTCCAACAGCTTCCCTTCTGTCAGCAATATCAAGCAAAATCACTAGACATTCTGTCGGCTTTAAACATTTAGTCACTGCCTTTGTTTTTGGAGCATTGCATGACACACCACCATTTAGCTTATCTCTGTAGTGAAATTATTACTGTCTTAATAATTGTAAATTTGTAGCCCTGTCACTGTAGCCCTGCATCTATCTATTGTCGATCAGTATTGATGCCGTATGTCTTAATGACTATTATGTCACAAAGTCTTTTATTGCTGTAAACAAATTCCTTGTGCATTTTAACATACTTGGCCAATAAATATTCTGGTTCTGAGGCATACAAACAAGGCTATATACTGTATTTTTACGACTATAAGACACACTTAAAAGTCTCCAATTTTTAAAAAAAAATCAACGGTGCACACCGAGTTCCAAAATCTGTAAATGTGGTTGTGCGACTTCGGTAAGCGCTCCGCTTGACTGTCTGTGTGGGAGCAATTCTGCCGACATATTGCTTATCTACAGGAAATCTGGCCTGGATTGGCAGGCATGAGAACCCAAAAGACTCAACTGAAAGATGACATGAGTCTTTTGGGTTCTCATGCCTGCCAGTCGGGTTTCCTGTATATAAGATACAGTTGGATGTCTTGGTCCTCACTGCTTTCACTTTATGGAACTGCTAGAGCGAGTTATGTCACAATTTGTGAATGGATGGTGCATGCCTGGGCTAATCGTGTCTGCTTGCAACTAATCAAGCTTTCGCAAAAGCCGGCATCATTTCCGAGGAACTGCACGGGAACGAGACTGACTCTGACAATATTACAATAACGAGAGGGAACCTGGATTGTTTTCTGAAGAACTAGCCCAACTGTTCGTTTCAGATACGGTAGATAAGGACTTTGAGGGATTAGTAGATGAGGGTTGATCAAAAGTAACGCGAGTTCAATGTTAAATCCTTCAAGTACAACCAAACTAAATTTTTCTCTGGTGCTTGTTTAAAAACATATGCTAGAATGTATGCTAGCATATGTTTTAGCGTGAAATCATGCTAACGTATATTTTGAGCTAGCATAGGTTAAACCAGGGGTGGGCAAACTTTTTGACTTGCGGGCCACAATGGGTTTGAAATTTTGACAGATGGGCCGGACCAGGAGCATTTGGACCTCATAGCACAGTAAAAACACACAGATAAATTTACAACCCAATTTACTTATAGTGTGCATTTAGGACTGCGTTTTTCAAATGTGCAAAATCCACATATTTAAAACAGCTTTTCCAACAGCTTCATTTTTATTGTTTTAGCTCAACTTTTGCTGTGTTTTTATGCTTTGTAAAGTGACCTTGGGTGTTCTGAAAGGTGCTGTTTTTAAATGAAATGTATTATTATTATTATTATGATTATTATAAAATAGCCCTAATCCAGGTAGTACGTTTGCCTCAATGAATATGCAAGATGCGGCATTTACACACTATTTGGCAAAGTGGGAGGAGAAATGTAAATAGATTATAATAGCACATACACTGTGATCTGTCAAAACCTGGTGACTGCTTCTATTATTAATAGATTTCAATTCAAGGCGTAAAGTTAAAGAATTTTTTTCCATTGGCCCACCCATTTTTAACCCGGGCCCACAGTACGTGTGACACATGCGGCTGCATGATAGCCGCTGCTGCTTGTCACGCGCTGAGGACAAAGCGCGTACATCCAATCCGTCTCTGACCACTTTTCCATCTCCGTGGGGGACGCATAGCACACGGTGTTTGTGCAGCAGCTCAAAAAGAAGCCAAAAGCCAAGGAGGAAACGCTTATAGAAGTGCTTGACGCACGCCCCGGGGATGTATTCACCAATATCAACAGTCTCCTGCATGTGCGCTCCTCACCTCACCCATGACAACATGTAGAAAGACTGCCAAAAGGATCAAAACACGCAACAGTGCCACAATGTTGACTGATAGACTGAACTCTTTGTCCCTGCTTTCTTTCAAAAAAGAATTGACCGATTCTCTGGACTATCAGGACATTATTGCTGTGTTCAACACAAAACCGGGCCGTCTCCTGCTGTAAATGTCCAAATCCAGGAAGAATTATATTTTTTGAATCAGTTATCTTGAGTTAAGCTTACTGCCATTCTCCCGTTTATTTTAATAAATTGCAAACGTTGTTATGAATGTACCCTGCGTATCTTTCTGTGCGTAAACGAGCTTATCAGTGAGACCCCGACCCAGTGATCATATTTTCCGGGTGTGTAGAAGTTATATAGTCTTTGGTATGACCCGGCCGGGAATTGAACCCAGGACCTCCCAGTCTCAGGGCGGACACTCTAACCACTCGGCCACTGAGCTGAAAAAAAAAAAATAGATTTTTTTTTCTAGCCTTACTGGATAAGTTCGGCGGGCCGGATTGAAACGCATAACGGGCCGTATTTGGCCCGCGAGCCGGGGTTTGCCTATATCTGGGTTAAACCGTAGTGCGGTGCGCCTTACGTGTGTGCTAAATACAGAAATGGCACGAGACGGCGCCTTTTAATATGGTGCGCCTTATGGTTGTAAAAATACAGTACTGAATCCAAAACTGATCGCATTTTGTCTCTGTATCACAAGTTGTTGAGTGATAGGATCTAAATTAAACATGAATTAAATGTGTATGTAAATAAAACACTAAATTAGAAAAGTTACAAGCTTTGAAAACTAAAAAAAAGGTAAATGAAAAATAACTTACAAGGGTATGTAGCCTACATAGCTGCAAGGTGAAGAAAAGAGCCCGCACTAAATCTCTTAATTCCTACTATGCTCGCTTTCTGTTAGCAGATATTGAAAGGGGTGACCCAATAGGATCTGCACACACCTCTCACCGCTCTGTCACAATCGTGACTGCACAAACAACTTGCCACGTAGCTGTAGATGAGTCCAATCGCAATCAGCTCATCTTACTACAGTCTTACCATAGCTAATATCAGTGGAATTTTGCTTATCTGTGGGTTAAGCTGAGGAGAAAAATGTGTTAGAACTAAACTGACTGCAATTTTGGAATCAGCATGCCAATTTTAGTTTTAATCAGCATAAAATTTTAACACAACACATCCTTGAACATATAGAAAACTTATAAACTCCAATAAGAATAACAAAGTCGAGATTCAGTCCAGTCCAATACAAAGTCAGCAGAAATACGTATCTACCTTAAAATTGAAAGTATTTTGATGATTGAATTCACCTTGCTTTGTTCAAATGCTTGGACAAAAAGGGCCGTTCCCAAACTGTTAGATGCATGCAATTGTCCAAAGTATATTGATCAATTAATGAAGATTTTCTGGATATGTGACTAAATAGTGTGCATGGAATAGTGAACTAGATTGGAGATGTTGAGCCGTCCCTCTCATGAGCATGAGAATATTAGTCAAGCCACCACCATCGGCCTATTTTAATTGGACTTCTCTCCACATCTTAGTTTACATGCAAAGGGGTTATTCAATTTTTTGGTCCAAATTATGTCCATCGCGCCATGACACTAAGCCCTCACACACACACACACACGCACACACACGCACACACACACACACACACACACACACACACACACAATGACACAAACTAATTAGTTATACGCTTGAAACACTCCTTTGTCTTTGATTTTATGTTACAATTTTAAACAATAAGCTCTATTTTGCTCACTTAACATTTTAACACTGATTTGTTAAATCTATTATTCATTGCCAAATATGGTTAGTAGAAGTGTGTATGATGCCCCGAAAGTGGACAGCATGTTAAAAGGCTGCATAAGGTAAGCCTGTAACAAGTGGGATGAGGATTATTTAAAACTCTATGGGCCTGATTTATTAAGAGTCCAAGTAGACGGTTTTGAATATGTTCACTCTAACAGCCTGCTGCCTGACATTGATGAACAAACGCAACGTGTGCACACATATCCAGATCCTTCTCAACATACTCATAACGCAAGCAGCATCAAGTCTAAGTAAAAGCAACGTGTTGCTGAGCTTAATTTACGAGATGATGTCATTTTCTCTGCTGTTGCTTTGTTTAAAGAGTTACACAGGGTTTTTCCTGTGTTCAGAATTCTGAGACGACTGCCTCCAGTAAATTTTTGCGCCGTCCCCCGACAGAGCATCCTCGGGCACGGCAACAATGTATTTTAACTGCAGGTGCAGCGTTGCACCACTATGGAGGCGCTGAAGCAACTCCGCTTCACACGCCCATTTCCTGGTTTCAAGTGCCTCCAATAAGATAAAATAAAAGTAAAAAAAAATAAATCAAATATCTACTTTGCGGAAATTCATCTATATCACCAGTGAAAAGTTATATAACACTGTATAAAAAAATAATAATGCCATGAAAATTGATATTGAATTAATGTCACAAGTACGATACCATGAAATAAGGCCTGATACCGAAACATGATATTGGTACTCGCCTTTCTCTAATGATGACCAATGACTTCTTGACCGTGTTGTTTGCTTGTTACGTTTTTTAAATAATGGATATAATTGGCATTGATTGCAAGAACCAGATGTTCTATTTTAAAGACAGATTCCTATTGGATTCATATTCAGACATGACCCCTGATCGCCCCCCAGGTTATCATGCAGCTCTGGCGCTGATGTTTGATTGTTTTAGTTTGCAATCGAAAGTATATTGTAAATGGATTAATGGTAAGGCTGGGCGATATATCAATATAAAAATTATATTGATATGTTTTTAAATGTGTTTTGGATTAAGACTATTATGTCTATATCGATATAGTTCAAATTTACGCTGTGATCCTTGCTCTACTGCGCTTCAGCTGTGCTCCTGACAGTCTTATTACCTGACAGTTTATTATTTATTGATTAGATTTTGCCACTGTTCATTGAATTCAGAATTTATTCGGATTCAGTAAAACTACTTGTGACATGTCATATTTGTCTTTGACTGAAAAAAATAAATAATATATATATATATATATATATATATATATATATATATATATATATATATATATATATATATATATATATATATATATATATATATATGGCACTAAAATTATGTCACCCCGATGAGGGCTGGTAAGGCGATATGTGTTGGTGTTTTTTTTTTTTGGGGGGGGGGGGGGGCTTAAAGATAAAAGCTTACACTTATAATTCGAATACTCAACTGAATGCATGGACGTGGAATTCTTCATCTATTTTATGCATTTTCTGTGAGAAAAGTCATTTAAATTTTAATTGCATTGTGCTTTGAGGGACAATTTGGTCATTTGTAAAATATATGATTATGTAGAATAAGCAAATCGTGTATCCACGTTCACAACTCTCTGCTCTCTCACAGCTTTCAGTGCTTCTTTTTCACCGTGAGACTTCTTATTCCAGAAAGGGAGGAGGGGGTGCTGTTTAATGCTAAGTGCCAATTACTAGCACTCCAAGGTCAGCAGGCCAAACTAGCCCACTCTCTGTCTGCACTCCAAGCACTTTGTCTCTGAGACAGCCAGCTCTCTGACACACACACACACACACACGCACACACACACACACACACACACACACACTGCATAGCTGTCGCCATTTTTTAAAATTTTTTTTACACTGTCGTCCCCACTACGCTTCCTCTCTTCTCTTTCCAGCCTGCTCTTGTGCTTTCATCAGCTGGCTGCCTTTCTCTCCTCGATCAAATGCTTCTCTCCACTTCCTTCAAAGATGAGGACCGAGAGTTCTGTTAAGCGCACTGGAGCATTACTGCGATAAAACAGATCCAAAACCTGGCCTGTGTTCTTGCATACGTGCATCCATGTCTGTATCTTTGTGTCTCTCCGGGCCTATGTTGGTATTTGCGCACATTGCTGAGGTGTGTGCATTCAAGAGCATCTGACGTATTGCAGGAATAGCAACTTTGCCTTTCAAATGTGTGCGTGTTTGTTTGATACATTGATTCATGCCGCATGCTTCCCCTTGGCGATCCAAACTAATAGGATCTCATCATCTCCCACTGTGCTCATTCAAAGGCAACAAGCAGTGAGTGACAGGTGCTGTAGGAACTGCATACATACACACACACAAAGCCCAAACTTTGTGAGCGCATGTAGCAACACAGTGGGACTTAGATCTCTACTCGTTTTGCATTATACATCTAAACATATTCACACAAATCAACAATAAAGATTACAAAAACCTCTTTAAAGGCCTTTTTTTGGTCTTTGTTTCCTGTTTTATCACAACACAGTGTGTGACCTTGTTTAGGGCAAATTAAGCCCAGAACAGATAATGAAACAAACTGCCGTGTTGGTATAAATTGAAATCTATAAACAGCAGAAAAGTACAACTGTGTTAAATTGTGTATTCATGTTTGTAAATTGCCTTGCCTTACATTGCCTTTTTGTAGACATGAAGAGAAAACAAGATACTTCATGTACTAACTCACCAAGAAGTAATTAGAAAGAGACTGTAGGTGTTTTATTATCATTGAGTTGCTTTTAGTTTGAAACGACCGACATAAAACAACATAATTATTACAGTAGTAAATGTGCCAATGTGTTTGATGTACAACGATATTTCAGTTTTACTCGCATGTAATCTCAAGATGTGCCGAGTATAGAGCCCAAGATGTCAACACAGAGCCACTAAAGATGACAACAGTACATTTTCAGGCTCTGTTCATGTTTACATGTGTCATATGCCAGGCAAGGACTGGGCCATCTTGAGAGGCGGGACAATTCCCGGTGGGCCGCCCTATATTTCAGGCCGCAGCATCCCACACGTTTGTTTCAAAATCACGCAGGCAGCAGCCCACACATTCGTTTTGAAATCAGCCCGTAAGTAAAGAATATCCACGTCATCTTATGTTGACTGTCTCAATGTCAATCTATGGTAACTCCAATCACCTTTACAGGCCATTATATTATATATTATTATCAAAAGTAGCACAATTTTAATCCATGAGTAGAAACAATAAACAACATAACATATATTAAACTTTGTCTGTACAAAAATAACACATAAGACGCAAAACACAATAAAAAACAAGTGCTACTAGTAACCACATCAAAGCATGATGGGAAAGCCTCCTACGGTTACCATTGCGCTCTTCAAGTTAGCGTCCACCAGAAGTGGTGAGAAGACATTTCAAAATAAGAGTACAGTGTTAGCTGCCTTAATCTTGCTGGTTTAACTTCATTTGGTAAGAGTGTCTTGCGAAGTGTAAAATGTTTTATCCCATTTAATGTACATTTGCTTATTGGTTTCTTGTTGTCCCATTTTATGTTCACATACTTGTTCAAATAAACAAAGACCGTGCTCATTCAATTGGAAATTACCTTTTTGATCAAATGCAATATGAATATCATTGGAGGGAATGCTCATCTATTTTACATTGATACACAAACTGTAAAATTGTGTATGTTCATTAAAATGTGAGCTTAAGTGGGCCAATCTGAGCCCTGAAACTCCAGGGCTGAAAATGAGTCCCAGTCCAGCCCTGGTCACTGGTCATATCATACTAGTACAAATCAATTATATACATGTATTCCAACCATAAAGTTCATGTTCAAACAATCAAGTCATCAGCACGTTGCCTTGGTTGTTATGGCGTCATATACAGAGAGGCAACGGTCAAGTTTTCTGGGATTGGTCACATGACAGTCCGCATTATATTTAAATAGCACAAGATATAGCACAACTGTTCCTTCACTGCATCAATGCCAAACTTTTTTTTTATTTAAAAAATAAAATAAAATGAAAAATAATGCGTTAACCAGACCATTCAAACTCCGTAGTTTCACTATACTTTTCTTTTTGTCCTCACCGCAGTCTGCTTGTTTGTTAAACTGATCTTTTGCCAACCTTCCGTTGTTGTGTTTATCTGTGTTAACACAAATGCGCTTTTGCAGTTAAGCGTGAGAAAAGACTGCAGATGCTGATGTCGTTTTGGTTGTCAGCCCTGAATGCTTTGTCTTCAACTCTGAAATGTCTGTGACAAAGAGAGGAATGGAGGCCCATCACACGTCTTAACTCAGCATGTGGGCAAGCAAAACGTTACTAGCCAATGTAGAGATTATTTGGGTTGCCGTACTGGCGAACGAGTAATTTTTGACGGTACAGAAGGGAGCTGTAATTTCCTCAGCAACCTCTGGGGGCACCACGTTGACTTTGCTTGTTTTGGGGGTAAAAACAACAATGAAAATCCTATTATCAAGTATTCATAATCTGAAGTTGCTACTGTTGTTAATTATGGAGTTCTTTGCTTTAATAAGAGAATTACTAATCCACTCAGAAAACACAAATGATTTGGCGGAAATTGAATTTGTAGACAACGGATTTATTTAGTAAACACACATATCAGTCACAGTCACAGGCTAAGCTATTAATGAAACATAATTAAAATGCGATAAAAAGAAATAACAGAAAACATGCAACCTAACGAACTAAGATAAAAAGGTAAAGTAAAAGGTGGATGGGAAAAGAAATAAAAGCGTTTTGAAATGTCAACCCTTTTATATTTTGATCAAAGCGTTGCCCCATTAGTATGGTCAGATTGCAATGACGGCGCATTTACGGACTGGTTCAGGTGCACGGGAGAGAGAGGGACTCGATGAGCGTCGTTAGTTGAAGACAACTCAGTTGGAGGCGAGGGCGATCGGCGCGTCAGCGGCTGGGATGCTGTAGCAGGTCTCCGGCTGATGAGGCGTGGAGGCCTCGGCAGGTCCTCGGATGGCACCAGTTCCCGGCTGGAAGTGATGTGCTTGCGCGGCTGAGAGGCCGCAGCAAAGTTCGAGGCAGGTGACGCCCAGTTCAGTTGGTTTGGTTGCTGCGGGCCCGCCTCTTCCGTGTGCAAGAAGCAGACTTGGTTGAATGAGGCCAAGCTTTTGGAATAGCATTTGAACATTTTAATCAGAATTGACAAGCCAGATGCTTCATTTATCATTCTGAACACATTTCAATTATTACCGTGATCATAAAGTTATTGAATCTGCTAAACTTCCTAATTAGCTAAACTTAGATAGCTGCAGAAGTTACACACATCATTAATTTGAGTTAGACACACAGGTTGTGTACAAAGATAAACAACAGAAGTCAGTTGTTGTCAGTCCAGTACATAGAGTCTGCGTATGTCCCAAATTATGTAGATTTTAGATTAATGAGGAGCGGCAGGATTATTGAGGATAATACCGATAGTGACCGCTGGAGGGCACTGTTGTACCGTATAACTTCCGAGGGGCGTTGTTTCCGCCACACTGTCTTCAGGAATGTTGAAGATAAAATGTAAGGCTGATTTACCTGTAGTCTGGCACTGATAAGCGGTTCTAACACTAGTCTTGCTTGACAAGCTTTAAGATCTCTGTAGGTGTTTAAAAATGTACTTCCTGTAAAAACGAAATTCAGTCCCTTGCTGGAGGAAAGTTTAAAGAGTTTTTTTTTCTTGAAATGTCTCTGGTCTGTTTGAGGAAACACAGGGTTAATCCAACAAGGCACACACACACATTCCCCAGGCGGAAATGTTTAAAAAGGCACACACAAACACACACAAATGAGGATGACGGGCAATTCTCGTTACACCAACAAGATCATGCCCGAGCTAAGGAATTCTCTCTTATGCCTTCGGGCAGACGTTATAATGTGCCCCAAAGGAAAACTAACCAGTTGGTACTCAAAGTCTTTCATCCCCTCTGCCATTAAAGGGATGCTTGACTCATTGAGTCATTCCCAGCAATAAAAAGTCGATATTTTGTCCAGAGTTAATTTGATAACTTCATTATTTTTCATGTACAATTAATACACATTTAAAAACATTTATCCCACATGCTGTTGACTGAAGATGACATCACCTGTGCTGAGGAAATAGGTAACGACCAATCACGGCTCACTTTTTTTCTGGGTTTGGTCAGCAAATTGAGCCATGATTGGTCGTTAACTGTTTCCTTAGCACAGGTGATGCGATCTTCAGTTGACAGCAAGACGAAAAATTAGTTTTTAAAGGTATTAATTGTGCATAAAAAATAATAATGTTATCACATTCATTATAGACAAAATATTATCGTCTCACCTTTGAAATGTCTCAATGAGTCAAGTATCCCTTTAAGCTTCTAAAAGCAGACTATGCTCATTTTAAATGTTTTGGTTTAATTTGAGAGGAAGTAATTTATTTTAACTAGTTCTCTTATTGCTATTTTTATTGTTCATTTTATTGTTTTATTTTTATCATATTTGGTTTTATCTTATTGGAGCCTATCTTGTTTATTTTGCCCTACATATTGTATGAACTTTATGCCCAAACATCTCTATTCCATGCCGCAAAGTGTTCCTTGATATATACTATTTATTTATTCACTTTTTCATGGCCTAACTACAAGTATGTGTGCAAACTGGGTAGCTACAAATGAATTGCCCCTTGTGGTTATAAATAAAGTTGTCCGAATGTTTTATAGAGCTAACAACCTTTGTATTTTTTTTCCAACACTTATATATATGCAAATTAAAAAATTGGAAAAAAAAGTCACTTGCACACCCAACACAATTTGATGACATCCATTGCCTGTCAATTTATGCCTAATACCAATGCTTAGTTTTGACTGAAATAGTTTTAATGTCAAGCTGCAGCACTAACGATCTAGACAACATCATACGAAGATGTGTTTATATATTGATGATCTTATTTAGCCTGATGTGGTGGCTCGGGCATCTGGTTATGATGTCTCCTGGACCCCTTGCTGGTAAGGTAGGTGTTCTTGGAACATCTTACTGGAAGGAGACATAATATCTCCATGAGGCCCTTTCGATGACCAAGGGCCTCATGGAGATATTATGTCTCGCGAACCCTGACAAGAAATCAACATTTGCTACCTTCGTAAATATGCGAACAATTTGCCCACTCAGTGGGATATGGGCTGTAGCAAAGACATTAATTTAGACACATTATGTATTTCAGATCTTGCATTCTGTATATCTTCATGGATAGGGCTTATGCTTTATTCATCTTCTGCGGAAAATTTAATTAAATTATTTATTTGTAATTGTTGTGGGTGTGGAGTCTGTTGGGCTCGAGCTAACTAGCGCTTCGCCTGAGGTGGTGCTATGCAATGAGTTAAAGCATTCTTCCTTGGTCAGTCCTATCGATGACGCGATGCTCACTCCTATTAATATTAATAGTACTCGTGAACCGTCAAATAACTATTGAATTCCTAAAGTAATAACCTCCCGCGGCTCCTACCGTCACTCGAAATACAATACGGGACCCAGGCGACGCAATCTTATTAATATTACGACTAGGAATCCTGTAAGGGGAAACAGCAAATAACGATCAGCCAACTTTATTGAAAATCAGTCTCATAAATATTAGATCACTCTCCTCTAAAGGCCTGCAAGTTAATGACCTTATCAGAGACCATAATCTTAACATGATTGGTCTTTGTGAGACTTGGTTAAAAGCAAATGAGTTTTGCTGCGATATGAGGCCTCTCTTCCAAACTGCGTGAGGTCACATGTTGCACGTCTTTATAAGAAGGGCGGGGGTGTCTCTTGTTTCTGTATCTGCTCTCAAACTTAACCCTAACCCTAAGAGTTTCTGGTCGTTATGTGATCTACAGTTTCACTTCATTCATCTCGATTCCCAGTTGGAACCACTTACCGTGCTGTTCCAGATAGTAACTAATACTTTCGACTTCAAGCAGATAATAATAATCGAAGTGACCCATAATAATGGTAGTTCTAGATTTAGTACTAACATGGGGCATCGCAACCTCAATGCATTCGTATTACTTGGTGCTGTGCACAAATGGGTGGTAAATTTGTACATTCATTCGAGGTGGCTTTGCGAATGAAAAATCGAATTATGATTTGCTGACTCAGATCGTGTGACATCACCGGAATGTGCGTTTTGTTTACATGGGAATTTTTTGAGTGTGAGTTTTTCTATGAAAGTTACAGACTTAATGTGTACGGAGTCCATACACCTGAAGTTCTTTTGCCATTGCTCTGAATCTTTACATGGGACCCTGCAAATTTTCTCCGGTGATTTGAGGTAAAGAAAACAAAAATGTGTTGATCAGGGGCTTTTTTCTTCCTGGTCAACAACACAAGTTGTTAAGCTGCAAAAGACATTTTGAAAAAATATGAACATTTATTTTCATTCAAAATAAAAAAATTTCAATGATGTGCAAAATAACAGTAACACAAAAACACCAATAACTCCAACCTCCATCTCCTATTATTTTCCCTCATTCCCTAACATCTAAATGCAAAACCTCCATTTTAATTACTTAAAACATAAATTAAGAACATAATAGGTACATTGTACATTGACTTTTTTTTTAAATAATGATATGAATAAGTAACATAACAAAAATAAGTCCAAATGACTTTTACATTGTGCACATTGAAATAGAATATATTTTGAGGATAATGAAAACATGGACTTTTTTTAAATAATAAATTAAGCTAAAGTATTACTATATACTACTACTTTATCTGACTATTACTTAAATTTTAACTGCCATCCTGACCAAAATCAAGGCTGTAGCGGTCGTAATATTAATTCAACTACTGCTAAAGTCTCTGAGCTACTGCTTTTGGCAATCACTTTCTTTATTTTATTGGATCGATTGATGATTTCATTAATGATTTTAATGTTGTTTTGTGTAATGCTCTGTAGCACCATTAAGACTTAAAACTCATCCCAGGTGGCACAGCTCCAGGATTGTTTTCTCTCCTGGGGTAAAAGTAGAGCTTGACCGATACATAGGGAGCTGACAACATAATTTGCAAATATACAGTATGTAAGAATATTAAATAAAATGCTGGAGGGGCTTAAATGGGGCTACACAGATATCGGACAGGGCTATAGCACTACCTGGCCTCAGTATAGCAAGCGCCATCCATGTACAATGTCCCAACTTACTTAGAATTGGGGTTAGTTGTATATCGATGAGGGCCCTTTGTGGAAGGAGAGTGTGGAAGGAATGGATGGATGGAACCAATGGTTAGCAATGTCGCCTCAAAAAAAAAAAAAAGTTCCGGGTCTTGATTTTGTTTTCCAGGTTCTCTGGCTTCCACCCAACAATGTGTATGCTAGGTTAATTGATAGCTCTTAATTACCGATGGTTAATTGGCCATTTTATGTGTGACTGACAGGTGAGCCTTCCAGTGTGTATACTTCCTCTCTCTCACTTTCAGCTGTGATGGTTTCTGGCCATTTGAGTACAATTTAGAAAAAGACTATGCAACAAAAAAAAAGAGAAGACTTGAGAGAAAGTCAGCGAGAGAAAGTCAGGAAGCCAAAGGAGCGCGTGCATGCACGGACGCACGCAAGCAAGCACAAACACTCACACACATAAAAAGAATGTAAGGAGAAGAAAGAAAACACATTTTTATCACAAATCTTTTGAAGGTTTTATTAAACTTTGAACAATGTTATGGAGTGGGGGCAAGCAAGATCGCCATCTACAAGCTATGAATATAAAAAATAACATGTTTTTACTTCGGCTTTTGAGAAAGTGATATCTATGAGACTCAAAGCGCACTGTAAATTTTATTCTAACAGTAAGCCCAAATGTTTTTGAAGTATTTATCAATGAGTACACAGGTCAAATCTTGTGTTATTGGGAATTCTCTGTTGCAAGCAGAAGAGGACATTTGGCCAAAACTCCAACCTTGCAGTTACAAGATCATGTCCCTGTTCAGTAATGAAGTGATGACAGTGCGGGTTGGCTGCAAGTTAATTATGAACAAGTCATGGCCTGGCCTCTAATGAGAATGCTGAGCTTCTTCTCTAACTTGCCGACAAAAGGAAATAATCTGTTTTGGTTGTGTGTCGATTACATTGTCATGTAGCTAAAACCCAAACATCTGAATTGACTTGATTCAGATAGAAAAAGTACTGCCATTCTCTACTTGAGTAAATTTACAATTACCTGTGTAAAAAAAACAACTTTGGTAAAAGTAAAATACTCACTCAAATAATTACTCAAGTAAAAGTAAAAAAGTACAGACTCTGAAAAAGAAAGTATTTTTACCAGATGTTTCCTCCAACATCAATTTGAAAGATATTAGCTAATAGAGCAAAAATGGTACATCAGCCAGTTGACTGGCTATCAAGTTCAAATAATCCTCTGTAGTTGTGGCGCTCATTGCCCTCATATGTACGGGTTGTTCTAAACTAGACAATTGCACGTCATGTGATGAGCCAATCACAAGCTGGGATGTAGGCGGAGCCAGGAGACAATGATGGCTGCTTTTTTCTTCTAGGTCAATTATCTTAATCGTTTTCGTGCATTTAAAAACAAAAGGAACAACCTTGTTTTGAAAATGCATCGAGTAAAAAGTACGGATGCTCATGTTAAAGCTGCACTTTGTAACAATTACATTTTTCCAAATATTCTTTTACAATAGCCTTTTAATTTGAACATTTATTGCTGTTTTTTTTTTAATTGTTAGATTAACACCTTAGCTGTTAATAATGGGAACGCCTGCAAGCCTCTGGCCAATAGTTTTCAGACTGGATTCGGGTTTGAATTTCCTGCCCTCTGTCTGCAGGTGTGACATCATCTGCGTGATGTGTACGTGAAGAAGGGAAAATGCTGTTTTATTTTCAGGCCACAGGTGGCAATAGCAATTCGAAATGAAATGTTCTGTGTTCAGTAGCTTTAAAATGCAGTGGTTAAAAGTAGCCTAAAAAATAAATACTCAGGAAAGTACAAAATACAGAAAAAAACTACTCAAGTACAATAACAAAGTATTTTTACTTGGTTACTTCCCATCTCTGACTGTGGTTGACTGGGATAATTCTGATACAGGCAAAGAGTGGTCAGGTATAAATGCCCCCATCATTCACATTGTGTAAACTTTCTTTTTTTTTGTTCCCATGTAGGAAAACCCGGGTGCTAATTGGTGAACCACCAGGCTTACCATGCTGTCTTCCTCTGATGAACATTGTTATTATTAGTGGACAGGTTGCAACTGTGAAGACAAATTCCTTGTGTATTTATACATACTTGTTAAATAAATCTCATTCAGATTCTAAATGTATTAAATGGCTGACTCATAAACATCTCGTAAAGGACCGCTCATGAATTATTGCTGATAATGCTTTTTTTTTTTTGTTCTGAGTGACATGTTTTGTTTCTATAGTCAGGAAAAGTGAGATGAAAGACGAAATATGGAGCGAGAGAGAGACAGAGAGAATTGGTAAATAAATGGAGTTACAAGTCTAGTCACAGACCAAATTCAACTTGTAAGTCAAGACACCACTTTAGAAACCATTCACACTCACATCTACACTGTCACCGAGTAGCAATTAAAGCCAGGCTGCCTGCACAAAAGTCTGACACATGAACCACTACACCATCGGGGGCCTTAAAAAGCAAACATTCATTGGTATCATACACAGAAGATGAGAGTCAAGCATTGTTAGCGTACTTGCACACGAGAGGCGTGTCGTATGAATGATGAGGCTTCAGACTGGCTTCTTGGAAACGTCTGCTATATTGAATTGGTTATGCGTTGATTGTAAATCCTGAAAGCAGACTGAGCAGGTGTGTGCACGTGAGACTTTTTCATTCATGACACAGTAAATGATTCGCAACCTATGAAAGCCTTCTTGCATATTCAATCAATGCACCCGTCACCCCATCCAGGACGAGACGTGTTATGCTGTGACTATAAACCATAAAGCCATTTGGCGATTTCCTTTCTATCCAGTGAGGCTACACAATATAGGCCAGTTTTAATAATGAGTGTACAAACAGGATACTGCTACAAATGTTGATGATGCTAAACATTTTTTGATTTAGTAAAAAGCTTTCAACTGATACATTCTTTCTCTCTCAGTTCGCCCTGTGATCTGAGAGAAACCTTCAGTCTGATAATCCTATTCCCAGATCACTGTAAGATACCGTATGAAATAGCACAGCAAATATGCACATAAGCAGGCTGAGAATATAAGTTTTTGCATTCTTGTAAAACCCATAACTGTATCATGCATACGTTACCGCTGCTTTTATTATATCAAGAGCACCCTCAGGGACACACTTCACACCCAGATGGACACTTAATGTCCATCACACAGACACAAATATAAATATACTCAAATGCTTCCTATTTCCCCCCTCATCAAAATCACCATATTTTCTCTTGCCCTTCAGCACAGTAGTATTGTCATCATCTGTGTTATCCTTCATCATATCTCCATCATAGTCTCCTTTGTGCTTCCTATCCTTTTCTGTATTTTTTGCATTGTTCCTTTAATTTCAGTCCATTAACCCCACTCAACTAAATTTGTTCCTGTCCTGTCATTAAAACCAACGTATTTCTAATTTGTTTCCAATTCATGTTTTCCTCTGTTTAGATTCCAAATCCCCTCCATTTTCATCTCTCATCGCTCTAGTTTCAATTTTGGAGCAACAGATCAGGCAGATTAACATTCAGCACCAGGGACAGATCCAACCACAGTGAAAACGTGGAGAGGCTTTGCCACCTGTTGGTCATCATAAGCACTGCAAGGCAAACATGAGATCCGAGTATGTTTGATGTTTTCTCATCACAATGCGAGACAGATCACCTCCATGTTAACATACATCAGTGAATATGTCTTATGTATAACTTGTGTGGGTGGATCTATGAGAAGGGTCGAGGAAGCAGGCCTTGTCCTCATGGCAATCTCAGCCTGTAGTGAGTGCTTCGATGTTTAGATGCAATGCAAGTGTGGGGTGGCTGAGCCAAAATAAGGATCGCATGTCTCATTCCAATCATGGCAGCCAAAGGGAGGAAACGAAAGCATCTGCACTCCTCGGAGACCAGGAATTTAATCGCAACCACAGCCAACATAAGATTTGAATATAAAGTAGCCTAGCTTGTGTTTATGTGTGTCTGACTATCTGAAAGGCTGAGATATTTGTGTTGACATTTAATAAGCAAATATCAACAGGGCAAATGGATGATATAGATACCTGTGTTAGAAGTGTAAGATGCATGGGATTGTGTCTGTTTACACATATGTTGACAGTTATGCTCAAAATGAACACACACAGATTTTTTTATTTTGTATGTGGGTGAGAATGTGCATGTGCATGTGTGCGTGCGTGAGTGTGTACTCATTAGTTTACCTAAAACCTATTAAAAATCCCATACCGTTCACCTAAACCGAATACTTCAGAATCCAGCTCGAGTCGTGAGGTTGTCAGGAGACCCGAAGAAGGATAAAAGAAAAGAAAGGAAAGTGAAATCCAGCACCGACCAGACATTACCTACTACCCTCCGGGTTACCAACCAGAGTCTTTCACCAACCCCAGAAACATCTAAATTCCAACAAATTAGGGAGACCTCAAGAGACCAAAGGAGAGACTGAAGAAAAGAAGGATAGATAAAGCAGGGAGAGATCCACAGACATCATCCTCCACCGGTTCAACGACCAGAGGAAGAAGCAAATTGTGTTTGAATTTCGATAGATGCTGGTGAGGTGGATCTGGCATCCACGAAAACCTCCACCAAAGAGGGGAGCCACCAGGACAGAGCGAGCACAACTCCCCGGGCCCCCGAGGCCACGGCAGCGCCAAGGGACAACCCTCGGGCCCCGCAGGGGCCACCGGCCGGAGAGCAAACCCAAGAGCCAGGAGCGCCCCCCACCCTAACACGGCCCACGCCCCCAACCCAACGCAGCAGAACGGGGCACGGCAGGCCCTCCAGGCACCCACAGCCCCCGCTCCCCCCACGCCCCCATCCACCCCCGCCATCCACCACAACCCAGCCCCAGCCGCCCCCAGGCCCCCAAACCCCCAGACACCCCCCACCCCCAGCATCCCCCCCACCCAGCCACACTTAACACCACCCCCCACCCCAACCAAGCCGCCGCCCCCCCGACCCCACCGACCGACAGCCCCCCAGACCCTGACCCCCAAACCCCAGGGACCCCCCCCCGTACCCAGGCATCAGTGCCGGAGAAGGGCCAGACAGCGGAGCGGAGAGGGCACCCGCGCCCACCCCACCGCGTGGAGGAACGGAACACCGGGGGCAGAAGGGGAGATGGGGGGACCGGGGGACGGGTGGCACCCCCGAACCCCAGGGCCAGCGGGGAAAGGCCCCAGTCGTCACGCCAGCGTTCTTAGTGAAAGCTAACCCTGTTACTGAGTTCGCCAGCTTGCCGACTGGCGAACTCTACCCCTACACCGTGAATGTGACCCCACCCAGTGTATATACAAGTAAGTGTGTGTGTGGTGCATTAAAATTGGGAGCAAGTGAGATGGAGGAGAGGGAAATAATATCCCCCGCTCCGATCCACCTGCCTCCCAGACATGTCAGTTAGTGTATGTGGTGCATTTAAAAAAAAATAAAAATCGGGGGAGAACGGTGGCGCGGCGAGGACACGGATGGGGGACTGCAGCACTGCTTAATACTGCGGTCTGCCCCAACCGATGGCACTCCACCCCGACACACCTGCCCCCCCGGTGCAATATGGCTCGCCCCCCCGGATACTGGGGTCCGCCAGAGGTGCCAGGAGGCCCACCGGAGCGGGGCAGGCACAACACCCCGACCCACCCGCCCGGCTCCCGGGCCATGGATGGAGCCCCCGGCTCAGGGGAGGAAGGCGGACAGGGGAGGGGCAAGGGACGGGGGAAGGAGATGACAAGAAGGGCAAGGGGCGGCGGCAGGGCCGCAGAGAGAGGCAGCAAGGGGGAGGAAGGGGGAGGGGAGAGGGAGCCACGGGGCACCCCGGAGGCCCACAGGCCCCGAATCGCGTCGCTGGGCCCGGAGCGACGGACCGCGCCGGGGCGGCGCCACCCCGGACACCAGGGAGAGCACCGCAACACAGCTCCCCCCAAGCGACCCAGGGAATGGCCAAGACGCAGCCGCCACCCAGCAGCCCACAGAGGAACAGAGCCGCCCACGCTCAGCCAGGGGGGACAGCACCTATAGAGTTAACCCACTGGCATGCAGTGATTCCGAATATTAGCCCTTAGTGCCCATTGGAGGCGAATCTTGAGGAGTTGGTGACTGTAAGGTGTCATTTGATGTAGTCTGCTCGATTCTGCTGGCAGCAACTGGGTTCCTGACTATAAAAACACATTAGTTACAAATTGCATTGTATTTTTGTATTTTGTAAGTCAGTCCATATTTGGTTATTTGGGTTTATTGCGTACTCATCCGTCAGTTGTTTAATTTTATCTTCCAAGCCGTTTTCAAATTTTTGATCCTGTTTGTTTTTATAAGATGAATATGATATCATTTTACCTCTAATTACCGCTTTCCCAGCTTCCCAGAGAAGAGATGGAGATAAGTCTGGAGAGTCATTTATTTCCAAAAAGTGTGCCCATTCTCTTCTTATAATTTCATCAAACTCTGCATCGTTTAGCAGTGAGATGTTAAAACGCCATGTCGGGGGTGGTTTAAAGGTATAATCAACTTGCAGGGTAAGGGAGACTGGTGCATGGTCGCTAATAATAATAGGATGTATTTTTGTAACAGTTTTATCAGCAATAGAGTTATTTGTAAGAAAAAAATCAATTCTTGAAAAAGACCGGTGCACAGCGGAAAAGAAGGTAAATTCCTTCTTAGTTGGGTTTTTAAGTCTCCAGCTGTCGACGAGGCCAAAATCATCCATATATTCCCCTATTACTTTAGTAGATTGTACTCGCCTTATACATGTATTATTAGAACGATCTATTAATGGATTTAAGACTGTGTTAAAGTCTCCTCCAATAATAATAGTAGAGAGAACAGCTGAGAGAAAAAATCATGGAAAAAGGCCGGATCAACATTATAGGGGCATATAAATTACCAAATGTATATATTTTATTAAATATAGTCACCTGAATAATAATGTATCGGCCCTCTGGGTTTGTCATTGTATTATTTAGAGTAAATAATAGATTCTTATGGATGGGTATACAAACTCCTCCACAGATTTGTCAACACATGGAAAGGTGAATTAACGCAATCTCACTGGGAATGCACAATTTGTATTCTGGATTGAGGAAAGAGAGTAATAGAAGAAGTGTTAATCTGTAAAGAACGGTGAAGAAATCAAAGCAGAACTGTGGCAAAAACGAAAAAGGAATCGGCAAAGGTTTGAATATAATGATAGTAACGTTATCTTTCTCCTAACCCTTTACCTCCTTCCTAAACCCATAGAGGCAGTCGTGTGATGATTATAGAGAGGTGATTTCAAAGCTTCGCCAGTTAAAAGGCAGTGAGCTGAAAGAGAACCACAAGAAAAATAAACGCTTCAAACAGATGGACAGCTTTGGTTAACCGTCCTCAAGGTTTGCACGCTGATGGAGCATTTTATTAATGAGCATGTTAGTCAATAACACACAGATGAACACACATCACATGTGTAAACCGTAACTCGATGTAGCTTAAATCTTCATTTTTTATGCATTTTCTAATTCATTGATTTCACCAGTTGACTACCTTCTAAGCGACTTAGAATTTCTCATTGGCTTGGCCTACCTCAGCAGAGGAATCAAATCAATAATCATTTTCAGCTGCATTTTATGCAATCATAATGCGACTCGGAAGAGGAAATTGCAGGTCATCCACATGTACATTGCTGTGGATCAATATAAAAACAAAAAATACAGGAAATTGCATTGATTGATTGCAAAGGAATGAAACACTGAGTAGAAATGCAGCATTTTTACTGTTAAGTCAACATATTTGTTTGGGCTATATAATCTGCGTTGTTTCTAGCAGATCACCCAAACAGGCACATGGAGAACATGCTAACATCAACTTTTACTGCTAAATCTAGATCTAGAAATTCTCTGTAAATGTGTGTAATGTTGCTTAGCAAGCAGATTTACCACACAATTTGGGGTACGATTCCTGAAAAATGAAAGAAGAGGCTAAAAAATCATTAAATCCTTTAGCTATTTACAACTCATAAGTGGAATATCATTCCATATTGTGGCTCAGTAGTAAGACTATTATTAGTTTGCCTTAACCTTGTCACGGTCCAGCCAAGGAGCGGAGTTGAGTCCGTCGGCGTATGGAGTAGAGGACCCAAAGTGCAGGGAGGCAGGAGAACCACGGCAGGAGAGTTAGACTGACGTATTTTATTGTACCAAATCAAAATCAAAATGACAGAACGAACTCCGGGGGTGACCGTGACAGGCGGCAATGATCCCACGCCGACTGATCACCACCCGGGAATTAAATACACCCACACTAATTAGGAGACTAGTCACACCTGGGGCCAGGCACAAGTGGCTGAGGGCCCGGATTGGTTAACCCGCGGAAGGGCGGGAACCCACTCAGGGCCCAGAACTGGCAACGGGCGCTCAACTAGCGCCGCCGGAAAACACTGGCAACGTGCGCTACGCGAGCGCCGCCAGAACATCGGCAACGGGCGCTGCCATCAGTGCCGCCGGAAACACTGGCAACGGGCGCTACACGAGCGCCGCCAGAACTGGCCACGGGCGCTGCACGAGCGCCGCCGGAAACTGGAAGCGGGCGCTGCATGCGCACCGCCAAAACAGGAACGGTACCTGCCTCTTGGTCCGCTTGGTCCGTTTATGGTGGGATCATTCTGTCACGGCTTGTGAATGGAGGACCCAGATGCAGGAAGGTAGGAGAGCCACGGCAAGGATGCGGATAACGTAGTTTTAATTTACTAACAAAAGCAAACACAAAATCACGCTCACAGGCGGACAAAAGCAAACACAAAATCACGCTCACAGGCGGCAAAAAGGCAAGTCATGAGAAGCAGGAGAAAATTCGTGTGGGATCATTCTGTCACGGTCCGGCCACGGAGCGGAGTTGAGTCCGTCGGCATGTGGAGTAGAGGACCCAAAGTGCAGGGAGGCAGGAGAACCACGGCAGGAGTGCAGGTTAGACTGACGTATTTTATTGTACCAAATCAAAATGACAGAGCGAACTCCAGGGGTGACCGTGACAAGCGGCAATGATCCCACGCCGACTGATCACCACCCGGGAATTAAATACACCCACACTAATTAGGAAACTAGTCACACCTGGGGCCAGGCACAAGTGGCTGAGGGCCCGGATTGGTTAACCCGCGGAAGGGCGGGAACCCACTCAGGGCCCTCAACCAAAGCCAGATCTTCCCAGACATGACAAACCTCACTGAATTTGAAATACAGTAGAGATTTACGGGATTATCAAACATTATTTAGTCCCACCGTAAAAATCCGATAAGAAGCACAAGCATTTACATTTAATCCGCACGTGTACTCTTGCCAACCAGGAAAAAAATATTGGTCAATCACCATTTGTTTAATTCCTCAATATTAGTGAAGTCGTAAAATACTGAAAACATGTTTTTATTGATATGATATTGGAATACATTTTTGTAGACAGGCACCCATGCGCTCAACGTAAAAAAGGGGTACATCTTCATTTTCATGCCGGGGGCAAGTCTAGTTTACTGTGTTTGGTACCGTGCTGTGCTTCTCTGGGTGTTCAAGCAGATGGAGCTGTCGTGCACCTGACAATTAGGTTACAAAAAGTAGACTACATTTTTAAGTCAAAAAAGCAGGTATAAATTGTGGCACAGGTGGAGTAACGCGATGTTGGTGGATTTAATCGAATTGCAGGAAGACAGGTTCGGCGCTCAGCTGATGTGTATGCCGTAGGTCATTGTATTTAAATCATAAATATGACATTTGCGTGGTGGTCACACATAGATGCACATTCGGGAGTGCAAGGTGGTCTTCAATTGCCCATGTCATGTGCGCAAGAGGAGATGTTGTCGTTTATATTTATAAATGCATTCTTGCGTGTGTCAGGCTCATGCACGGACCCCAGTGACTCTTTGCTTCTGTGAATTTTTGCTTCCGTAATGTCAAACACTGTGCGCTTCGGGGGACCCCCTTCGATTGGCCGGGAGACAGCTGCATTCCATCCCATAATAGTGCATAACAGAGCACACACCCTCTTCCATCTGCACTAGTCAAGCTAAATACCAAGAGAAGGAAAACGCCAAATTTGCGCTTGTCATGTTTCTGTTCCATGCTAATCTGCTGTGTCACTTTTTCTATGTCCAACAGTTGCTGGAATTCTACTGGCTGGGCAGAGTCTAGTGCTGCACACATGTGGATCATGTTAATCAACTGGGTAATTAGGTGCCGTGGTAGATGAGGGACGTCGTCAGATTATTTCATTGGCATTGCCAGCTCTCCTTGTGAATTTGTTTCGAGATTTGTATTTTTTTGCATTCTGTTTGTCCCAAGTCTTGTCTTTGTCTTTTTAGTGAGCTTCCGACGGTGTCTTTTCAGCTGAGACTCCGTCCAGCCAGCTTCTTAGGTTAAGATTTAGTAACTTTAATTTTCTTGTCACTTTGACCTTACCGTCAACGTCTACGGTTTATAATTCTTGCACTATGTGCACTTTTTGTTTAATTTTGGTTTTACTTTGACATTGTTTAAATCTCACGTGCTTGTTTGTGATCTTTCTGTTATTAAGTTACTGCTTTTTTTTCCACCTCTCTGGTATTCAGTCTGCTTTGAGGGTCCTGTTATACAGTTTCCTTTTACATATTGTAACAGCACTGGGTACTGAAATAGGACCCATTATGTCTCGTGTTATGTGACTAAATAGGGCACTTTTGTATCTTACTATTTAAATTTATTTTTACAACAAATCAAAGCACGGTGGCTGACTGGTTAGCACGTCCGCCTCCCAGTGCTGAGGACGTGAGATCGAGTCCGGGCTTCGGCCTTCCTGGGTGGAGTTTGCATGTTCTCCCCGTGCTTGCGTGGGTTTTCTCCGGGTACTCCGGTTTCCTCCCACATTACAAAAACATGCATGGCAGGTTGATTGGACACTCCAAATTGTCCATAGGTGTGATTGTGAGTATGATTGTTCGTCTCTGTGTGCCCTGCAATTGACTGGCAACCAGTTCAGGGTGTACCCCGCCTACTGCCCGAAGCCAGCTGGGATAGGCTCCAGCAACCCCCGCGACCCTTGTGAGGACAAGCGGTAAAGAAAATGGATGGATGGATGGAACAAATCAAAGTGTAGGAAATAACTACAAATATCCACGGCAATATAAAAAAATTACACTTAGAATGATAGAATACAGTTGAAGTAATTCAGACAATGATTCAATGAGGGACAACACTTCAAGCAAGAATTAGCTATGTGGGAACTATTACACAATTCGCTTAAAAACGCTTGCAAGTGATGGATGCCATTTACCTTAATCAGAAAGAGAAAGGTACCAAAGCCTCACACCTTCAAATTTGACATACAGTAAATGAAGTCCTAAATAGCAAATGTTAATTCATTCACGAATATGCAGTGAGTGGGAGATATTCAAGTTTATAAATATCCTCCACAAAGGACAAATTTGAACTACTACTACTTACTAGTAGTCAGAAGGATAGCCATGGACAATTGGCATTTACAGTTAACCTAATACATTTATGCATGTTTTTAGAATCATGTGAGGGAAGCCGCAGTAACAAGAAAAATCAACACAGAAAATCCAGAACTGAAATTCCAACCAAAACCATTTGTCAGATTTGTTAAGCACGTATACTGTACACTTCCGCACATATACTACTTGAAAATTTTGAATTTAAGAGTTAAAAAAAAAAAATCTTGAAACTTGGTTTTAGTTTTTAGCTCTGTTCAGGGGCAAGTAGAGAACCTCCAGCAGAGGCGCCAAGAAAATAATCAGGATGAGGGGAAAACTGTCTGAAAATCCATTTTTCACAACTTACACACACAGATGTGCAAAGTGAAACCCGCTCTGAGGGCAAAGGAACTGGGGGTGTGTCTGTCACACAGTACTGACTACAGTGGGCGTTTGCTCTAACGCGCACACGCACACACACACACTCCTACTCACACAGACGCACAGCTTGACCACCCATCACTGCCCTCTGATTACCACCGGCTTCCACAGCCACCCGCACTCCTTCTCTCCATCTCTCCTCCACAACCTACTGATTTGCTCTTTCCTCACAACCCCCCACATTCATCCACCTCCCACTTTCCCACCTCCCTCTCTACTTTCAGCATCCTCCCCCAACCAGCTTCCGCTTTTTGTCACCATAGCGTGCCTTTTTATTTCTTGTCACATCACGTTCACAACTACCTTTCCTCCTCCTTCCCACATTAACATATAAAACACCTCAAGCGCTTCTTAGGCTTAAGTGCTTGGTGGCTTAATCAGTCAGGTGCATAGTCACTTACGAGCTCATTTACTCACTTGATTAGTCAGCTGCTTACTCACCCTCTCATTTATTTCTTTACTTTCTTGTTACTTTGCATCTGACTCTCAATCCCCTTTGAGCAGACATTGCCATTGTCATACGTTTTTAACCACGGCATACCTGTCAAACTGATTCAACTGCAAACACCATTTGTTTGCCTAACTTATGCAAATACTGAACACCAAAAGTTGCTGGTCTGGGTTTGACTTTGTTCATTACGGGTGTGCCAAAAAATTGATTCTCATAAGAAACGCAATTCTCATTTAGTACGATTCAAAATCGATTTTAAATGTCCCAAAATCAATTTTATTTAAATTATTTTACACTGTCTTCCCTTTATGTGTGCCTTTATTGGGAGCCACTTAGGGGCAGTGTGGTTCCACGCGGTCTGATATACTGTTAAGTTGTAGCCATATTAGAGAGTAGAAGGAAAAAGTCCTGATCAAGTTATTCCAATAAAAGTTGTTTTTTTGCAGCGTGGAGCTGTTCTTTTGCGTGAGAAAAGTGCCGCAAGTAGCGCACTAATTAGCATTAGCGAGTCAGACTGGAGTAGATCATTACGATTCCTTGAACATCTATAAATTGAAGCAAAAATCAGTCAATCAAATCATTTTGAATCAAAAATTGTTCTTAGTCGAAAATCGATTCTAATTCGAATCGCACAACCAAAAATCGAATCGAATCGTGAGACATTCAAAGATTCCCATCCCTATTGTTCATGCTTTTTTGTTGTTGTAATTTTTCTCTTTTATTTAATTAATTTGATTAAAGATTTCATCTTTTCAAACAGCTCTCATTATGCATCAATAAAAATAATATACTGTTATGTTAAAACCTGCATTTAACTGAGTTTAACTGCCTCTTTTGCATCTCTGCGCCGCATGCAAAACTCAATGTGAACATTACAGAATTTGAGGAGCGTCGAAATGTTACTTCATGTATACATTTTTGCCAGTAGACAGTAGATAGATCTTATAAATCTGTTACAATGACACCATCCCAAATTATAAGCGAGACATATGGTCAAGTTCTGACCTCTTGGTGTTGAGTTGCTCATTTGTTGTGTTTTATTAAGGGTTATTTAACTTGCTAATAAATGTTTCATGAGTCATTACAGAATTGAAGGACATTTTATATCCTACCCATCAAATTTTAAAGAATCCAAAAACAAAATACTAAAACATGCAATATCTGAGTAAATTTACTGTTCCTGAAACCAATTTTTTTTTTTTAAAGAAGAAAAAACTAAGAAAAGAATGCTTGAAAATAGTTACAAATACCAAAAAATGCCATTTTTTCCCCACCCCAGAATGGCCAAATTGAATCTCAAATAAAACTGTTAAAAAGAAATTTCGATTGTATTTTTTTATTATTTGTTTAATTGATGTATCTTGTAACTCGGGATATAATATTTCAAATTGTTATTCATGGAACGTGTCCCCCACAACATGCCTGTTACCATAACCTTTTTTAGGTAGAAGATCAAGAAAACAGTGACTCACATAATACGCCGTCCGTTTTGCAAAAGAATTGGTAGTGCAAAGAAGAGGAACAGCCTCTCTTCTATTTTTCATATTTTTATAACATAGTTAGCCTACAACTACCTAAACAGCTACTACTGACCTAACAGCTTAAAGGCTAGCTTCTGCTCCTGAGAGGACGTTAACATTAGTATGGATTTGCACCCTGCTGCTCTAATTAGACCGACAGGGTTGCACTACCTTAAAAGGGTTGGAATAAAAATTGTACCATCGATCTGTAAAATGATCTAATCAAGCCTATTACTTATGAATATGTAGCATGAAATCTGAAAAATGTAGGTTACATTTTAAAGAATTTTAAAGCCCAAATGTCCTCCAATTCTTAAATGATCCTCATACATTTGTGTCTGGTATTGTCTATGTGGCTAAAACCTGCAGCAATCTGAAGACATTTAACATTTTCAATTTATATTTTTACTGTTTATGAATTTACATATAAGTATATAGATGCCATATAAACTGTGCAGTGAAAAGAAGATCAACTTTGATAATGTTGTTGTGAAATATATTGGAACTTTTACTCCCTTCCAGTTCCCATGAAGATAAGAAAGAATGTAGAAGTTCTCATGGAGATAAAAATGTGTGTCTTAAAGGGAGGCAAGTTCTCATGCTATTACTCATTATGTCATAAAAACTGAAGGTCCAAGACCATTACCTGCCTACATCATATATCCGGGCTGATAGGAGAACTGGAGTAAACATGTCGGTATATCACATGTCTGCTTATTATAATTACTAACCCTTTGTCCAGCCTGTGAGTGGGAGAGGAAGTTTCTTCATGGATAAAAAGTGTGGGTGTTTTCATATTCGAGACACTCGAGGCTTAACATCACCTTTGAATGTAAGCATTTCTCCTGTGTCTTTAAGAGCTCTCAAATAAATCTTTGCAAAGAAAGCTTCTTCATAAGATCTCAATGCAATTATTTTGAACACGCAAAGATTACACTTAATATAGTAATCAAATAATACCTTCAAAATGGTGACCTCCGACGGCGACAAATTGGGACGTTTTTGCGACAGCTGTGATGATCCTGGGCACTGAATTTCTAATGCGCAAATATTAACAAGGTGAGTGGACAATTATCCACGTAGAGAAATTCTGTTTGTTTGGGATTACTCAAAGCTGCATTACGTCCATGCCAAATTGTATTTGAGATCTGTGTGAACAAGTTAGTGGGTTTAAAGTCGTATTTGTTACGGAGGGACGCGAAAGTCCTCGATTTTGAAAATTACTATGACATTGAACTATGCATAGAAAGTGATGCCCGTTGTGTACGGAAGTGACGTCAAGTAGGAGCGCTCCGCCGTTCAAAACGGCATATGATTTAATTCCGCGGTGGAGAGGCTATTTATTTTATTTTTTTTAAATAAGCCGCCCGTGTTGATAATTCCACGGAGTGAGAGCTGTGTAATAAGCCGCCCGTTTTGATATAATTCTACGGAGTGAGAGCTGTGTATTGCAGCTCTGTGAAAGTTGCTCGTAAAGCTGTGTTGAGTGAGTCCGCTAGCCACGACTCGGCTAACGGAAACGTGGTTGATGACCGCGTGGCTAATGCTAGGTTAAAATCTCCGCCAGCTTATGCTGAAGCCAGTGCGAGTGATGGATTTGGCCCTAAGAACCCGTTTACTGAATCACCGTATAGTACGGCTATTCAGATGCTCCAGGATTTGCAAGCACCTATGTTGACAGTAAATGGTGGTAATCTCGATGTAAAATGGGATTTGAGGAATCGTGACGAGACGCTAACTGGCGACTCCGTTGTGAAGGCTTCGGTGAAGCGGCTGGAATTGCATTTTGATACATTGTTAGCCATGAGAGATGATCCGGAAGACAGATTAAATAAGGCAAGAGCTTTTGGATTGGAATTGGCTCGGCATGCGGAGATTCCACAGTCTATTCGTTCTAGATGGCGTACTACTCTGGAGCGTTTTGAAAAGGCCGCTGGAGATGAATTGATTGAACGAAATTGTGCTTTGAGGGCCGGGCCGAACGTGAGGAATTGTTTCGACAGCGGGAACATGAAATGACCGGAGAAGCATCTGTTGTTGCTAATAGCTATCAAATTGAAGATATACATAGGAAATTGGCAAAGCTAACGTGCGGTGGAGAATGTTTCTGGGTAATGTGACCTCAGCGTGTCAGACGGACTTTTAGACAGTGCTTCTAATGAAATAGTGACTTGCTCTAAGACAAGTTTGCAGGCACCCATGTTGACGAAAGTTGATCCGGCCACTGGAAATTCCGCTACGATATATAAGCCATTTCTGCCTACAGATCTGAGCGTGTTGCTATAAAGACTGCCGCCATTGCAGGCGGGGGGGGGCACAATTGGCTGAGGTCTTTGCAGAGAGAGGTGATAGGTCAGATTTTGACAGCGGGGGATGTGCGTGCATTGTTAACACAGGCGTGTCCTTTGTCTCAACTTGAAGTCTTAATGTCTAATTCTGGGATGCCTTCTCTACTGGATGGTGAAGCGCTAACACGTGAGAATTATTTGTCACTTTTTGAAGTATTAGGTGAATTATTTCCGATTCCAGAAATTGTCATTTCGGATTTGTTGTTCACTCAGAAAATTGATGAGGACGCTGCTACATTCATTGATCGGGCACTTGTCGAATTCGCTTTAAAGACTGGACACTTGCCGACCGATTCTGTATTGTATTCACAAATTTTTCGGTCTGCAATTCTAAAAAGAGCTCCAAAACCAATTGTGCAAGCTATGGAGGCCAATCCGGACTTGCCAGGTGTCGAACATGTAAGGTGGTTGAGTCATCTTAAACATCATTTGAGAAGGTATGCAAAAGATATCGAATCAAAAAAAGAAAAACGTAAGAATACTGAATTACAATTGACAATGCTACAATTACAAACTTTGAAGAAAAAAGAGGAGGACTTTGTGAGTTCGGCTTCTGTGGACATGTCATCCCCTAATACTGTTGGATCAGATTTGATTATGTTTCAGAATGGAGCATCATATGATCGGAATTCTTGCTATAATTGTGGAAGACCACTGGGCAAACACTTGCCAGGAGGAATCAGGTGTCAGGGGCAGAGGTCGGCGTATGCAAAGAGGACGTCAAAGTGGAAGGCTGAGAGGCCGTGGCTTCTTTCACCAGAGGGGGCGTGGTGCTACACGTGGCTTGTCAGCGCCACGACAACAATATCCCTCTGTTCCCAACCAGGAGTTCCTGCCGCCAACTGGTGGACAATATCCGCAATGACTGAACCCTGAATCTGCTCTCGCAGAACCAATGCTTGATATCAAGGTAGGGGGCACGACTATCATTTATGGTAGACACAGGAACACAACATTCTACCATAATGACATTGCCGACAGAATGCAAGCTCACAGAAAATGGCATTTCGCTGGTTGGATTCAAGGGAGAAAAAACTGTCCTGAATTTGACGAGCCCTATACAAACTCAATGCTATACACAAACTTTCCTGCATGAGTTCGTCTATGCACCCAACTGTCCTGTGAATCTAATGGGACGGGATCTGCTCATAAAAACTGCGCCACTGATCCAGTGTGTATCGAAAGGACTCTCGCTAAAATTCCCAGATGGAAATACCTTCTACTGCGGCAGAGCCACTACCTCTGAAGTCTCCTCCCAGTTGCCTGTGATACCTCAACACGCCATGTCCTGTGTCTCGGCTGAGATCTACTGGGCAAAGATTGACACTGATTCCTCCGGCTGGAGGGATGCTGAGAATATTTGGTCAAAATGGTCCCGTTGGGTTGGTAACCTCCGAACATATGATGTTGTATCAGATTGTATGCATTGTACTCTATATTATGACAGGACAGGAGATGACATGTACAGTGAAGCCTTCCAGAAAGTTGTTGGCGACACATGGGAATTGCGGGTAGGTGATCTGTTCGCAGGAAGGCCCGGTGTTGCATTTTCTGTGAATCTGACTGAGGAACAAGCTCAATGGTATGTAATGACAGAACCACCTGACAAATCTGTGCCGGCATGCCATCCTCATATATCACTGAGGGTGTCATCCCAGCACACGGCGAAAGATTTGGGTCCATTTGTCCTCGCATGCACAAAAGCAACTGATTGGCAATGCTCAATACACTCGGATTTGCTGTATTCAAAATCACTTGATGCCTATTGGATTAAATCTGACATGTTTGCTCCAATGTCTGTTTTAGAGCATCAGCTTTTAGATCGGCATCATGGAAGAGAGACGTCCGATAGCGACTTTGCTGGTGACATGTTAAAAACCTTGCCTGATGCACTCTGGTCCACAGACTCGACAGATGTGGGCTTATGTGACGTTGCTCCGGTAACTTTTGAAGTGACAAACGACTCCGTTTGGGTGCCGCAGTACAAAATGAAGCCTGACGGAAAAGCTGGCATCTCAGAAACAATTGATGGATTTCTAAAAGCGGGAGTTCTTTAAAAATTGATAGGTCTAACTACAATACTCCTATTCTCCCAGTAGAAAAAAAAGAATACTGGTAAATTTCGCATGGTGCATGAATTAAGGGCTATAAATTCTAAAGTTTTGACACCGGCCTTGCCGGTGCCAAATCCTCATTCTGCGCTGTCACAAATCAGTCCTTTGCACACTCATTTTACCTGCATTGATCTGGCAAATGCATTTTTTTGCATCCCTCTTGACGCGTCTATGCAAAAGTATTTTGCATTTACGTGGAATAACAAGTGTTATTCTTATACCCGTCTGCCTCAGGGATTTGTGTTATCTTCCGGAGTTTTTAATGCTTCCCTAAGACAGCTGCTGTCAAATTTACAACTCCCTAATGATGTTCTCTTGGTGCAGTATGTAGACGATCTGCTCCTGGCTGCGCCGTCCGAGGAGTCTTGCCTTCAAGCTACACAGCTCCTATTGAGCCACCTGGCTAAAGTCGGCTTGAAATGCTCCAAGGACAAACTCCAAATTGCCCGACCGCAGGTTGCATTTTTGGGACGTCTCATATCAAAACATGGAACAGTTATTTCTCCATCACACAAAGATGACATCTTGCACCATCCCAAACCGACAAATGTAAAGCAGATGTTGTCCTTTTTGGGATTGTGCAATTACTCTCGACATCATGTTCCTGATTTTGCAGAACTGACTCATTCCCTCAGACAGTTGGTGAATGAGAAAGGAATGAGAAACCTGTCACATGTACTTGATTGGACCCAAAATGCTGAGACTTCTTTTGTCCTGCTAAAACAATTTTTGTCATCAGCCGCGGCTCTTGTCGTTCCTGATTACACTAGGATGTTTTATTTGGACGTTTCTGAAAAGTCATCAAGTGTATCAGCTGTACTTTTCCAGAAAACGGTGGATGGCAACAGACAAGTCTGTCTATACGCATCAACACCTCTTGAAAAATATGAGAAGCGTCATCATGTGTGTGCGGCATTTTCTTCTGCATTAGCACGATTGATTCAGAAAACGTCTCATATTGTGTTACATCATCCATTAACGGTACGAACATCACATAGTACGGTACAATATGTGACTAGCCAAGCTTTCACGATGACGGGAGGGAGGCAGAGAAAGATTGAGTCCGTTTTGACACAGCCTCACAGTCTGTTTATACACGAATGAAGAAATATGGCGGATGGTCTTCTCGAAGGTCAACTGCACTGCTGCACTCAGCGAACTCTACAAGACAACTCACTGAGGGATGACTTTTACGACATCCCACTTGACAACCCAGACTTGACGTTATTTACGGACGGCTGTTGCTTTAAGGGTGATAACGGACTTCAGTCAGGGATTGCAGTAACGCAGATGACAGGTTCAACTTTTGAACTGAAAGTGGCAAAGAGACTCAGAGGGCCACAATCAGCTCAACGGGCAGAAATCATCGCCGTGACTTCAGCATTAAAACTAGCAAAAGATAAGACTGAACATTTATACTGACTCAGCTTATGCTCATGTTGTTTTACATACTGCCATCACAGAATGGCTGAGAAATGACTTTATGACTGCTTCTGGGACTCCCATTAAACACCAACAAGATATTTTTGATTTAATGGATGCATTATTATTACCAAAAAAAGTAGCGGTGATCAAATGTAAAGGGCATTCAAAAAATTATGATTTTGTCTCAGTAGGGAATGATTCCGCAGACAGAGCTGCGAAATACGTGGCCGGATACAGCCCAGAACTTCAACTTGTGGTGAGCGAAGGTGAATTAGGAGACAGACAAGAAATAACTCCAGAAACAATTAAACAGTGGCAGCTGAATGCAAGCCCGGAAGAGAAGAGTGTTTGGCTTGCAAAAGGAGCGAAACAAGATGATGCAGGTATCTGGCTGAGAGAAGGTAAATATATCCCACCACAGAAACACTTAAAAATACTAATTTCTGAAGCCCACGGAATATGCCATGTTGGTATAGATGAAACTTTGAGGAGGCTACAAAATTGGTCTCATCCCTACATGAAACAGATTGTGAAAAGTGAACTGCAGGACTGCAGTGTTTGTAATAAATTCAATTGTTTGCCCACAACCAAACCCCCTCCGGGCACTCACGATCCCGAAGTCACAGCTCCGGGACAAGTGATTTCAATGGATTTTACTGATATGTTAAAGCCAATAGAAGGTTACCGGTATTTACTGGTAATTGTGGATTCCTTTTCCGGATGGCCGGAAGCATATCACTGTAAGTCTGAAACAGCAGAGGTTGTGGTAAAACATTTAATTAATCATTACATACCATCACATGGGTTCCCCAGGAAAATTCGGTCAGACAATGGCAGTCCTTTTCGGAATAAGCATTTACAAGAAGTTGAAAAAGCATTGGGGCTGAAACATACATTTGGCTCTGTTTATCATCCTCAATCACAGGGACAAGTTGAACGAATGAATAGAACTATTAAAGAAAAATTGTCGAAAGCACTAGCTTCATAAAAATTGAACTGGCTGCAAGCTATTCTTGTCGCATTGATGAATGTGCGCATGTCGTTAAATTCAGCTAAAGGCTGGACTCCTTTTGAGGGTCATAAAAACAGGCCATTTCCCGCTCCCAATGTTCCGCTGGGGGAGTCACACGTTGCGAGGCCCCCAGTAATTAAGGAGGTAGTATCTACATTCTCCAAGCTAACAGATAACCAGACAGATGTTCCTTCAAAAATAAATGATTGTGAATATGTGTGGTTGAAGGTGACTAAATGTAAATGTTCTGCTCCTAGGTGGTTAGGTCCATTCAAGGTGAAAGAACGTACATCCTCTGCGGTGCGCTTGTATCGAAGCGGGGATACTTGGTGTCATCTCTCCTCTACCAGGCCGGCTGGCTCTGGCTCAACGCTGCCACCAAGGGCAACCATCTGATGATCTACGCCCACACCAGTTGGAGCCATCTGACGGATCCAAAACACGGCCTTTCCAGTGTCAACCTGACAAGCTGTCCAAGGGGGGAGGGGGGGGGAGCTGCATGCGGAGGAGGTCGCTGAAAGGAGATTCATTGGAGTGCCTTTTCCCTGGGCATCATTGCAGTTGATTCACCTGGAAAAGCTGATCCAGTGTCAATCTGCTGTTTAAAAGGGGGAAATCACTCAATGGTGATTGAGTCACATGCCCCTTTTCATCAATTCACATCGATAGAGTCACACTGGGAAGGAAATCCCGTGACGAATTCCTTGGATCTCTGGCACTGAGCCAGGGTTCGGAAAGAGGCTGACAGCGCCTTTTCTTCTAAAAAAAATAATAAAAAATCAACCAACGACTGACAAACATCCTTCTCCTTCGACAAACGAACTTCTTCTCAAAATGGTTTCGAAGAAGAACTCTGCTACTAATTGCTGCATTGTGACGATTTTCCTCATATTAATTGTTGTGCCAATTTGTTTTTTTATTAAGCCCCTTGACGTGAGTTTGAATACAACACACCGTGATAAAAGAAATGTTGTTTCTCCCCGAATTCCATGGATAATATCCTGGGCGTATAATAACTCAATTGTTCTGACCATTGCTCCTAACACAAACACATCTGTCAAACTCCCCATTAAATCTTTGAAGGGATTTAGTGGAGGAGGGCCGACGAAGGGGGGCCTTTGGCTCAAGTACTGGTGGTATTTGACAGGAAGTGTTTAGTGATTGGAGTTCACTGATTAGCACCCAAAGTGGCCGATACTGGCCGTCAGGTTCCAGCGGGGAGGCAGTTTTCTTTAGCAAGAGAGTGACATTGCGTAGAATGGGAGGTCAATTCGAATTAACTTTTGTTCTTCCTGAAGGTAATATCCGGCCACCTAATGTAACCATAAATAACACCTTTTGTTATGGCCTAATGCTGTGGGCATGGTTCTCTGGAACTGATCCCTATTTTCCAATTTTAATTTGCATTGATAAAACTATGAGTAAAACAGAACAACCTAAAATGACTAAATACACAATGGAGTCTGGGGTGGAAGCTTTTAGTTTCCAAATTGATGGTGTAGTTGAATGGTTTCGGGCTACAACGGGTCTGTCTGGTGGCAGTAATAATTGGCTACTGTTAGCAAATGAGGCAGCACATGCTTCGGGAGAAGATTGTGTCGTATGTGTGGGCCCAAGACCTTTATTGAGGGTAATTCCTGCTAAAATAGAGGATAAATGTGTAATAGAACTGATGAATAAAACTGTCCCCAATGATAAATGCTCTAAATGGGATAAAGTTTATCCACTGGTTGATTGGCAAGATACTAAACCTATTTTTTCAAATAAAGTGGCGGATGGTGATTTTTCATGTATTAAAATGTCAGGTACTGGGAAACAATTGGGAAAACTAAATCACACCACTCACTGCATTTCAGCAACAGATGTGGGTCGTAAATTCCAGCCTCAATCCAGGGCGGACATATGGTGGTGGTGTGGGGACAGCCGGATATTTGATAAGTTACCTCTGAATATGAAGGGATATTGTGCTCTCATCACCCTCCTTCTGCCAGTAGATATTTTCCCTACATCGGTTGATAACCTTCTGCGAATTGTTAATACATGGCAACCAATTTTTTCTCATTCTTTTCAGAGGGCCAAAAGATCCACTTGGCAGGATCAAAATGTTCCCACATACATAGATGCGATTGGGGTACCACGTGGGGTCCCAGATGAGTATAAGATTGCTGACCAGGTGGCTTCAGGTTTTGAATCTTCGATTTGCTGGTGGTGTACCATTAACAAAAATGTAGATAGGATTAATTATGTACATTACAATGTTCAAAGACTAGGAAATTGGACTCAATCTGGTTTTGAGGCTGTACACGGCCAGTTATCTGCCACATCTTAAATGGCTTTTCAGAATCGTATCGCCCTTGATATGTTACTTGCAGAAAGGGGTGGTGTTTGTTCAATGTTCAGAGAACAATGTTGTACTTTTATTCCTAATAATACTGCACCGGATGGAAGTTTAACCATTGCAATTGAGGGACTCCGAACACTTAATAGAAAAATGAAAGAGCAGTCCGGTATCGATACGTCAATTTGGGATACCTGGATGGATGCTTTTGGAAGATATAAAAATTTGGTTTCATCAATTTTAATTTCTGTATCTGTTTTTGCAGCTTTTTTAACAACTTGTGGTTTCTGGTGTATTCCTTGTTTAAGATCGTTGTGCCAGCGGCTTATTGCCACCGCCATAGAAAAACAAGATGTACAAAACAAGTCGTCTTATATGATGGTAGAATCAGTAAATTCTAAAGCTATGACCGCGGGTGCGACATCCGATGATGATCCCGCTGGAATTTTTCTCTAGACTGTTTTTTAAGGGATTAAATGTCTGGTATTGAATTTATATTTGTTCAATTGAGGGACTGAAGACATTTAACATTTTCAATTTATATTTTTACTGTTTATGAATTTACTTATAAGTATATAGATGCCATATAAACTGTGTAGTGAAAAGAAGATCAACTGTGATAATGTTGTTGTGAAATATATTGGAACTTTTACTCCCTTCTAGTTCTCATGAAGATAAGAAAGAATGTAGAAGTTCTCATGGAGATAAAAATGTGTGTCTTAAAGGGAGGCAGGTTCTCATGCTATTACTCATTATGTCGTAAAAACTGAAGGTCCAAGATCATTACCTGCCTACATCTTTTATCCGGGCTGATAGGAGAACTGGAGTAAACATGTCGGTATATCACATGTTTGCTTATTATAATTACTAACCCTTTGTCCAGCCTGTGAGTGGGAGAGGAAGTTTCTTCATGGATAAAAAGTGTGGGTGTTTTCATATTCGAGACACTCGAGGCTTAACATCACCTTTGAATGTAAGCATTTCTCCTGTGTCTTTAAGAGCTCTCAAATAAATCTTTGCAAAGAAAGCTTCTTCATAAGATCTCAATGCAATTATTTTGAACACGCAAAGATTACACTTAATATAGTAATCAAATAATACCTTTAAATCACACACAATCTCACTGCAATTCTTTGAAGGACCCCTGAAAATGACCAACACAACCATCAAATTACTGCTTCAAATCCAAATGGCAGACTTGTCTGTTTTATGCCATGAGTGATTGAGACTTTTGTGGTTTTACTCAAGGTAGGCATCCAGTAAGCAAACCATTTTCTATACCAATTATACTCATCAGGACTATGCCAGTTGCCTGAGATTTGTCGTCAGTCAATTGCAGAGCAAGAAATTGAAAAACAAGCATTCACACTCACATTAACTCTTTGACTGCCAGACATTTTCAGAAACGGGATGTCGCCAGTGCCAGCCGATTTAAGCATTTTGACTGATCTTTCAAGGTCCACAGAAAATGTTGTGTTTGGACTATGGAAACACACATACTACCAAATGAAAGATTGAACTATCATCTTTCATCAGAAAAAAAAAATTGTTTCTACCTTATTCCGTTCTTCAGTAAACAACAATAGAAAATGGTTAGTTTCACCGAAATGCTCTGTTTTGAAACAAAAAGCGGAGAAAAAGAGCTTTTTGTGAAACGATATTATTTCATGCACTCTAGTGAATTGTACACTTCTTTTTGTCCATGAATGATGCCACAAACACCTAAATAGTGCTTTACTTCTGTAAAACACAATCACCAACAATGAAAAAGTGTTTTTAGATTGCAAAATACGTTTATTTCCATTCAACAATGTAACAATTTGACAAAACAATTTCGCAAACTATTTACAAATGTGTGCAACTGTGGTACTATTTACAATTATGTGGATGTTTCAAATACAGTTTTTCTTTTTGTAACACTCCCCTGCGTGCAAGGAGAGGGAGCAGTATTTGCACAACAGAGTAGTTTCACTGCGATTGTCCCTTTCGCGTGCAGACGTTACACTTTCTTGACGGCCTTTTTTTCCGGGGAATAGCAAGTAGCAGACTGTACCCACTCCTCCAATGAATATGCATTGGACTCGGGGTACTCTTCGTCGTCCGATTGAACGTCCGCCTGTGCAGAAGTGCTCAGTTGTGCTCCGCGTTTTCCGGTGTTAGCATCGCTAGCCGGTTGACCTTTATGACGTCGTCATAGCCGCCGCGTCAACGCTTCCAACTTCGGCGTCAACCTCGGAGTCACCATCATCATCATCGATGATGATCATCGTCGTCATCAATGTGCTCTT
This sequence comes from Vanacampus margaritifer, assembly GCF_051991255.1. Lineage (NCBI taxonomy): Eukaryota > Metazoa > Chordata > Actinopteri > Syngnathiformes > Syngnathidae > Vanacampus > Vanacampus margaritifer. Next base: position 19,886,289 of record NC_135438.1, on the reverse strand, counting down.
TAGCGTTGGTCGATGCCTTTCGTCTTTGAAAAAAATTCCCAAGTGTGAGCTGCTTGCAACCGGTCGCCATTGTTCGCTTCCTCAGTCATCTAACTCCGCCTCACGTCTTCTACTGCCGCGTCAATGCTTCCAGCCTCGGAGTCACCATCATCATCATCGATGATGATCATCATCGTCATCAATGTGCTCTTTAGCGTTGGTCGATGCTTTTCGTCTTTGAAAAAAACTGCTCGAGCGTGAGCTGCTTGCAACCGGTCGCCATGTTCTCTTCCCTTCCCCAGCCATTGTCCCCTCTAGCTCCGCCTCTGGTCTTCTACTGACGCCTACCCAATCTTGTCAAAAGAGAGTCATTGCTGCCATCTAGGGGCCAAAAATAGTCCATACCACCAAATGAAAGATTGGACTCTCAGCTTTCATCAGAAAAAAAAAGTTTGTTTCTACCTTATTCCGTTCTTCAGTAATCAACAATAGAAAATGGTTACTTTCACCGAAATTCTCTCTTTTGAAACAAAAAACGGAGAAAAAGAGCTTTTTGTGAAACGATGTTATTTCATGCACTCTAGTGAATTGTACACTTCTTTTTGTCCATGAATGATGCCACAAACACCTAAATAGTGCTTTACTTCTGTAAAACGCTTTCACCAACAATGAAAAAGTGTTTTTTGATTGCAAAATACGTTTATTTCCATTCAACAGTGTAACAATTTGACAAAACAATTTCACAAACTATTTACAAATGTGTGCAACTGTGGTACTACTTACAATTATGTGGATGTTTCAAATACAGTTTTTCCTTTTGTAACGCTCTCCTGCGTGCAAGGAGACGCCAGGACTCGCACAACAGTTTACTTTCACTTTCACATTGGTCCGTTTTGCGTGCAAATGTTACACTTTCTTGACGGCCTTTTTTTCCGGGGAATAAAAAGCAAGTAGCAGACTGTACACACTTCCTCCGATGAATATGCATTGGACTCGGGGCACTCTCCGTCGTCCGATCGAACGTCTGCCTGTGCGTGCTCGGTTGCGCTCCGCGTTACGACACCGTCATAGCCGCCGCGTCAGCGGTTCCAATTTCGCCGTCAAGCTCGGATTCACCTTCATCATCATCGATATCAATGTACTATTTTAGCGTTGGTCGATGCCTTTCGTCTTGTAAGTGTAGAGCTGCTTGCAAACGCTCGCCATTGCCCGTTCCCTCCTCCATCTAGCTCCATCTAACGTCTTCTACTGCCGCGTCAATGCTTTCCAACCACGGAGTCACCATCATCTTCATCATCGTCATCAACAATGTGCTTTTTTAGCGATGCTTTTGGTCTTTGAAAAAAACGGCTCTGGCGTTAGCTCCTCGCGACCGGCCGCCATTTTTCCTTTGTTTTCCATTCTGATCTCCTGCTCAACGCTCTAGCTCCGCCTCTACTGACGCCCACCCGATCTTGTCAAAAGAGTCATCGCTGCCCTCTAGGGGCCAAAAATAGTCATTAGGCTCAAAAAACCTGCTTAAAACTTTCAGGAGAGCTCCGCAAGCCTTCCCAGCACCAGTTTCAAAAAAAAAAAAAAAAAAAATGGGAGGACGTCTTTTAACGTCTTTGGCGCTCCTCCGTAGGTTTTTGCAGAACGTCATTTAACGTATTTGGCAGTAAAAGAGTTAAAAGACGTCCTCCCATTTTTTTTTTTTTTTTTTTTTTTTTTGAAACGGGTGCTGGGAAGGCTTGCGGAGCTGTCCTGAAAGTTTTAAGCAGGTCTCGTGAGCCTAATGACTATTTTTGGCCCCTAGAGGGCAGCAATGACTCTCTTTTGACAAGATCGGGTGGGCGTCAGTAGAGGCGGAGCTAGAGCGTCGAGCAGGAGATCAGAATGGAAAACAAAGGAAAAATGGTGGCCGGTCGCGAGGAGCTCACGCCAGAGCCGTTTTTTTCAAAGACCAAAAGCATCGCTAAAAGAGCACATTGTTGACGACGATGATCATCATCGATGATGAAGATGATGGTGACTCCGTGGTTGGAAAGCATTGACGCGGCAGTAGAAGACATTAGATGGAGCTAGATGGAGGAGGGAACGGGCAATGGCGAGCGTTTGCAAGCAGCTCTACACTTACAAGACGAAAGGCATTGACCAACGCTAAAAGAGTACATTGATGACGACGATGGTCATCATCGATGATGATGAAGGTGAATCCGAGCTTGACGGCGAAATTGGAACCGCTGACGCGGCGGCTATGACGGTGTCGTAACGCGGAGCGCAACCGAGCACGCACAGGCGGACGTTCGATCGGACGACGGAGAGTGCCCCGAGTCCAATGCATATTCATCGGAGGAAGTGTGTACAGTCTGCTACTTGCTTTTTATTCCCCGGAAAAAAAGGCCGTCAAGAAAGTGTAACGTTTGCACGCAAAACGGACCAATGCGAAAGTGAAAGTAAACTGTGTGCGAGTCCTGGCGTCTCCTTGTACGCAGGAGAGCGTTACAAAAAGAAAAACTGTATTTGAAACATCCACATAATTGTAAGTAGTACCACAGTTGCACACATTTGTAAATAGTTTGCGAAATTGTTTTGTCAAATTGTTACACTGTTGAATGGAAATAAACGCATTTTGCAATCAAAAAACACTTTTTCATTGTTAGTGAAAGCGTTTTACAGAAGTAAAGCACTATTTAGGTGTTTGTGGCATCATTCATGGACAAAAAGAAGTGTACAATTCACTAGAGTGCATGAAATAACATCGTTTCACAAAAAGCTCTTTTTCTCCGTTTTTTGTTTGAAAACAGAGAATTTCGGTGAAAGTAACCATTTTCTATTGTTGATTACTGAAGAACGGAATAAGGTAGAAACAAACTTTTTTTTCTGATGAAAGATGAGTCCAATCTTTCATTTGGTGTGTTTCCATAATCCAAACACAACATTTTCTGTGGACCTTGAAAGATCACTCAAAATGCTTAAATCGGCTGGCACTGGCGACAACCCGTTTTTGAAAACGTCTGGCAGTCAAAGAGTTAATAGAAACTTATACTTAATAGAGGTTATGTCTCAATTAGTAACAAAGCAGAAAATGGATGGATGCATGCATAGGCCATACACTCTAAAAACAGTTGGGTCAAAAATAACCCAACTATGGGTAAAAAAATGGACCGATTCTCTACTTGTTGTAATTGGAGCTGTATGTGGTCTGGCATTATCGTGTTGAGAAATGCAAGATCTTTTCTGAAAGTGATGATGCCTGGATGGGAGCATATGTTGTTCTCCAATCTGAATATACCTTTCTGCATTGACGATGCCTTTCCAGATGTGGAAGCTGCCCATGCCACACACACTCATGCAACCCAAGACCATCACAGATGCAAGCTTATAAACTGAGTGCTGATAACAACTCGGGTTGTGCTTGTCCTTTTTAGTCAGTATGCTATAGCGCCCCAGTTTTCCACAAAGAACTTCCAATCGTGATTGGTCTGACCACAAAACAGGTTTCCACACTCCAATTTAAATAACCGCTGGCCCAGAAAAACGCCTGCGCTTCTTGGTCTGCTTTAGAAATGGCTTCTTCTTTGTACTGTCGAGTTTCATCTGGCAACGGCGGCTGGCACGGTGGATTGTGTTCACCCACAATGTTTTCTGGAAGTATTGCCGAGCCCTTTCTGTGATTTCCCTTACAGTAAGCGTTCCTGTTTGCGGTGCAGTGTCGTTTAAGGGCCCGAAGATCATGTGCATCCAGTATGATTTTTTGGCCTTGACCCAGTACGATTTTTCAGCCTTGACCCTTACACACAGAGATTGTTCCAGATTCTCTGAATCTTTGGATTATGTTATGCACTGTAGATGATGATTACTTCAACCTTTTTGCAATTTTTCACTTGTAAACACCTTTCTGATATTTCTCCACTATCTTTAACATTGGAGGAATTGGTGATTCTCTACCCATCTTCGCTTCTGAGAAACACTGCCACTCCGAGAAGCTCTTTTTATACTCCATTCAAGTTGCCAATGGACCTCATTAATGGTAACTGGCCTTCCACCTGTTTTTTTTTTTTATAAGTGCAATTAATTTAGCATCTTATTGCTACCTGTGTCACGGTGTGGTCACGGAGCGGCGTGATGTCTGTCGGCGTGTGAGGTGGAGGACCCAAAATGCAGGGAGGCAGGAGAACCACGGCAGGAGTGCGGGTTAGACTGACGTACTTTATTGTACAGAAAAACACTAACCAGGTTACTGGTTAGTACAAAATAAACAAGGAACTGAAAAGATACAAAATCAAAATGACAGACAGAACTCCGGGGGTGACCGTGACAAGCGGCAATGATCCCACACGGACTGATCACCACCCGGGAACTAAATGCACCCACACTAATTGGGTAACTAGCCACACCTGGGGCCAGGCACAAGTGGCTGAGGGCCCGGATTGGTCAACCCGCGGAAGGGCGGGAACCCACTCAGGGCCCTCAACCAAAGCCAGATCTCCCCAGACATGACAACCTGTCCCAACTTTTGGGAGATTTGTTAGCACCATGAAATTTACAATCAACATATTTTCCCCTTAAAATGATACATTTTCTTAGTTTAAATCTTTGACCTGTCATCTGTATTCTATTCTGAACAAATTATTGAAATTTGGCACTTCCACATCATTGCATTCAGTTTTTATTCACAATTTGTGTAGTGTCCCAACTTTGTGGGAACTGGGTTTGTATATGATTTCCATACCGGAGCGGTCGAGGCCCGAGTTAAGAGCGACCGCCATTGGTGCTGTTGTCCTACAGGGTGCCGGTGGAAACTGGACTACTGTTGGTCAAAGAAGGAGAGGAGGAAGGGGTGTTCCTTGGAAGAAAGAGAGGAGGAACACCAAGAGTCTAGGACTAATAGTAGGGACTTTGAATGTTGGAACTATGACAGGAAAAGGTAGAGAGCTGGTTGACATGATGCAGAGGAGGAAGGTGGACATACTGTGTACCAGGTGGAAAGGGAGCAAAGTTAGAAGTTTAGGAGCAGGGTTCAAGTTGTTCTATCATAGTGTAGATAGGAAGAGAAATGGAGTAGGAGTTATCGTGAAGGAGGAGATTGTTAGGAACGTCGTGGAGGTAAAAAGAGTGTCAGATAGCATGAAGATGCTGAGGTTCTCTTTGGGAGTGACTAGGATGGATAGAATAAGAAATGAGAACATCAGAGGGACAGCACACATTAGAGGCTTTGGAGATAAAGTCAGAGAGGCCAGACTGAGATGGTTCTGACATGTCCAGAGGAGAGATAGTGAGTATATTGGCAGAAGGATGCTGAGTTTCCAAATGCCAGGTAGGAGGTCTAAAGGAAGACCAAAGACGATGTTTATGGATATAGTTAAAGAGGACATGAAGGTAGTTGGTGTGAGAGCAGAGGATGCAGAGCACAGGGTTAGATGGATGCAACTGATTCGCTGTGGCGGCCCGTGACGGGAAAAGCCGAAACAAAAAGAAGAAGACTCTCACCCAGAATCAGCATTTGCTATTCTTGTTCACGTTAACAAGCAAGTCCTGAATCAAGTCAAATCGGTTGCTTATTGTAGTTTTCCCGATAAACGCTTTAAAGTTCATCCATCCATCCATTTTCTGAACTGCTTATTCCTCACAAGGGTCGCGGGGGCGCTGGAACCTAACCAAGCTGGCTTCGGGAAGTAGGCGGGGTACACCCTGAACTGGTTGCCAGCCATTCCAGGGCACACAAAGACGAACAACCATTCAGACTCACAATCACACCTAGGGACAATTTAGAGTGTTCAATTAACCTGCCATGCATGTCTTTGGAATATGGGATGTAACCAGAGTACCCAGAGAAAACCCACACAGGCACGGGAGAACATGCAAACTCCACCAAGGCTCCAGCCCGGACTCGATCTCACATCATCTGCACTGGGAGGCGGACGTGCTAACCAGTCAGGCACCGTGCCGCCACTTTGTTGTCCAACAAATGAAAAATCTAACTTAATCAAAAATATTAAATGGTAAAAGGACTTATAGCGCTTTATCTTCATCATACATTTACAAAGTCATATTCACGTATCTCATTCCAATATCTCGGAGTGTAGCCTACATTGCCCTGTTGACGTAGAATATCAACCCATGAAAAGGTTTAAAATATATTATTAACCTCCAGGATCCCATTCCATACCATGACCAATGGTAAAACCCATGATGTTGTTGTCTCTTTGGTCCTCTTTTAAATCCATCTCTTTGTGTTGTACTAGCCTGTAGCATTGTCCTAGCTAGTGCCAAGCTAGTTTGTCTCTCAGGTCCGACCAGCGTCCACATTTGCAGACTCCCTTTCATTTTTTGCTAGGATGCCGTTAACCAACCAAACACTACCATACACACAACTGTTTCTGGGCATCCGAACAAATGTAGCGTGTACGTATCTTCAGCGCACGTGTACTCCTCACATAGAAGGGAGACGGGACATTCTCTCTGATGACAATATACTTTGACGTATTCTTACTCAAATAGGAAAATTCTAATTCCACGTTCATTTTCAAGGGCCAATTTGCTACACAATTTGAGTCACCACCAATTCGTACACAGTCCTACTTATACAGCATTGTTACTGCATCCAAATTTTAAGCGCAGTATGTTGTTTTCACTTCCCAGAGCACTTGGCTTACTACAGCCTGTGAAGCACAAAAGAGGAAAAGTGATTAAATCAATGGAAGAATAATTGCAAGGCTATATTTTGTCAGGTAATGTCCAGAGTATAGTGTTACTCTGCCCATTGCGTGGACCTGGCACGAAGGTGACTAAATGAGACATATGAGTTGAAGAGAGAATCAGTGCATGCTAGAAAAGTGTGCAATTAAGTGCTTTTTACAACATATGCACATTGAATATGATCCCAAATATGGCTCTAAGTCCATAAATAAATGCTTCTACCCAAATGGTAGCAGGATCAGTTCGTAACTGTTATTATCTCAGTTAATACACACCATTGTTCACACACAGACAACTTAAGTTATTTGCTCAGCTATTTAAAATTAATTGCGAACCAAAGCAGCAACACTGTAAACAGTCTCTCAGATAAATTAGTGTGGAGATGAACCACGTTGTAAATAACTTCCCTGTGTATTATTAACATATAAGATAGTCCTATAGGTTGTGTGGGCATGGTATCATTATTAGCCTGGTTTACATGGAGCAATGTATTCCGATTAGAATGAATCCAAACGGCCAAACGGAATGAAAATGCTCCATATAAACACTTCAATCGGAATGCTCTGTCTTGACGTAAAAGCATCATGACGTCATCGTTTCCACCCACTAAAATGGTGGAGTCTCCCCAGAGCTTGTCTGCGAGGGGAGAACTTGTTTTTAAGTACTTGAAACTAGTTTTTATCGAGATGTTGCTTCAATAAAAGTGTTAACACTATCACAATCATCATATCATAAATGACGAATAAACTCCATCTTGATAAATCACGTGATCGATGTTTGTGCGTTCCGCGGCTGCCGTGGGGCTGATCTGATTAAATGGGGGAGCATATAAACGGCAGATCAGAATGGATTACGCCAGAGATCATGTGACCAGAGACCTTCATTCGGAATGATTTCAATCGCAATCACTAAAAAGTCTGAATGTAAACCCAGCTATTTGTCTTCAAAACTGTTCTCACTTGTTGTGATGTGCATGTTTAGTTGAGATTGTGTCACATTGGCAGATGCCTGTTCCCCCCCTGCTGTTGATTTATTGATTTGTTAATGTAATTTGACCCAAGATGGTTGATGTTTCCTGCTTTTGTGGGAGGATTTGTTGCATTTGAGAGTTGAGTGCAATAGCTGGTAATTATATAAGGTAACAGGATAATGCCATAGTATTTCAAACCACTGAGACCACTGACTAAATTCTTTATGTATGTATGTGTGTGATATTGTATTCCCATTTCCTAATGATGTATTTTCCACGCATGCATACTGTTGATCCATTTTATGAACCATCACTCTACTCTAATCGACCTCCTTGACAAAAAACAAATCTCAAATTGTCTGTGCTGCAGAACAAAGCCATCATCTTTTCTTATCCCAGGTCTTTCTGCATTTGATAAATAACCGCAGGCTTTATAAAAATACGTAGTGCATGATTGAACTTTATCTGAAATGAACAATACTGTGATATAAGAGTTGCACTACTGTGACATTGCTGGCTTCAAATTGCACTGAATGTTTGAAACAAAATACTATATCAGCATTTTTCTTCATGTGATTTGTCTCATTGAACCTTTGATTTGTCTCATTGAAGCTTTCACACATTTTTTTCTCTAGTTGTGTGTCTTTGAGCTCCTACAATAAAAACACCTTATTGAACTTTACCCCATCAGTATTATGATGGCTGAGGGTGGGGGGGTGTCTGAGGGTTTGGTGGCCGGGCGGCGGCGAGGGCTGGGCTGTGCTGGGTGGCGAGTGTGGTTCGGGTGGGGGTCGTGCGGGGAGTGGGGGCTGTGGGCCGATGGGGTGCCTGGTGGGCCTGCCGTGCCCCGTTCTGTTGCGTTGGGCTGGGGGTGCAGGCCGTTTTGGGGTGGGGGGATCTCCATGCTCCTGGGTTTGCTCTTCGGTTGGTGGCCCCTGCTGTCTCGGCTTGAGAAGGGAGGACCCAGATGCAGTGAAGTAGGAGAGCCACGGCAGGGATGCGGATAACTTAGGTTTAATTTACCAACAAACGTAAACACAAAATCACGCACACAGGCGGACAAAAGTAAACACAAAATCACGCTCACAGGCGGATAACAAACAAAATCCAAATCACGCACGGTGGCGGCAAAAAGGTAAGTCATGGGCAGCAGGAGAAATTCTTGTAGGAGCGAATTCAGTCGGGTCAGGAGAGTGGCGTCTCGGAGTAATCACCCGACACTCCTTGCTGTGTCCGTCAGGCTTTTATTCTAGTCTGATGGCATGATGGGCAGCAGGTGTGTAAGGTGGGCTCCGCCCACCAGCTGTTTCCCCAGTGCCTGCAAAGGAAACAGAGCAGCTGACCCAAATCATGACAGTACCCCCCCCCCCCCCTCCTAACGACGCCCCCAGGCGGACCACCCGGCGCAGATGGGTGCGCCAAATGGAAATCACGGACGAGGGACTGGTCCAAAATCCAGGAGCGGGGGACCCACTGGCGGTCCTCGGGTCCGTACCCCTCCCAATTGACCAGATTCTGCATCCCTCTGCCCCGCTTTCGAGAGTCCAGAATGACCCTCACCGTGTAGACAGGCTGCCCACCCACGATCCGGGGAGGCGGCGGGGGCGTGGCCGGCGGGCACAACGGGATGGCAGAGACAGGCTTGAGCAGGGACGTGTGGAACACTGGGTGCACCTTGAGAGTAGGGGGCAGGTTGAGCCGAACAGCCACCGGGTTGACCTCAAACGGGCCGATGAACCGAGGCCCCAGCTTCTTTGAACTCCCCGCCAACTGTAGGTCCCTAGTGGAGAGCCACACCTTCTGACCCGGTCGGTAGGACGGTGCCGGAACCCGGTGTCTGTCCGCGAGCCACTTGTTGCGGTCCGAGGTGCGGCACAGGGCCTTCCTGGTGCCTTGCCAAACCCTGCGAGCCCGACGGAGGTGAGTAAGGACCGAGGGAATGGCCACCCCGCCCTCCTGGGACGGAAACAAGGGAGGCTGATAACCATAGGCCGCGTGGAACGGGGACAGACCTGTGGCGGAGCATGCGAGAGTGTTGTGGGCATATTCAACCCACGGGAGGTGGGACGCCCACGAGGAAGGGTGCTGATGGCACACACATCTGAGTGCCGCCTCCAAATCCTGGTTGGCCCGCTCCATCTGCCCATTAGATTGGGGGTGGTAGCCTGAAGAAAGGCTAGCCGCAGCCCCCAAGGATTTGCAGAAAGCCTTCCACACTCGGGACACGAACTGAGGCCCCCTGTCGGAGACGAGATCCGCCGGTATCCCGTGGAGCCTGAACACGTCCTTTATCAGGATATCCGCAGTCTGTAGTGAGGTGGGCAACTTGGGCAGAGCGACAAAGTGTGCCATCTTCGAAAACCAGTTCACCGGTAAGGATGACCGACTGGCGAACCCCAGGAACCTCTGTAGGTGTTTCCTGGAAGTGGGTGTCGGCCACTCGACCACGGCCTGGATCTTGGCTGGGTTGGCCCTCAACCGACCCCTCTCCACAATATAGCCTAGGAACTGGACCGAATCCGTGTGAAACGCACATTTCTCGGCTTTTACGTACAGGCGGTTCTCCAGCAGTCGCTCCAGGACCAGCCGAACGTGTTGCCGATGTTCAGCCTGAGTCCTGGAGAAAATCAAAATGTCGTCAAGATATACAAAACAGAAATGATTAAGCATGTTCCGCAAGACGTCATTAATAAATCCCTGGAATACGACAACTGTCATAAGGTCGATGTGGGGGGAGAGACATGGCCCGGTCTTTACTAAAGACCTCCCTCAAGTCGTGGTAGTCAGCCGGCACATCATCCAGGTCAATAAACTCCCTGGTTGCTTGAGCTGGGCCTCTGTGGTCATTCACCGCTGACTGTAGGCAATGCGAATGGCAAAACAAGCTCCATCCTTCCAGCCTGGGCATGCCCCAGTTAATGTCCGGGTTATGCCGAGCCAGCCAAGTCAGGCCCAGGACCACTGGGGCTGACCGTGACGGCATAACAAAGAACTGCCTGGTCTCCATGTGGTTCCCCGATAGACGCATTAATAACCTCTCGGTCCTGTGCGTAATCACCCCCAAAAGGCGCCCGTCAAGATCATACATCTTCTTAGGACTCTCGAGTCTCACCACCGGACACTTCAAGGTGTTGACCATCCTCGGGTCGATTATACAGTCGTCTGCCCCCGAATCCACCAACGCCGTCATCTTTGTATTCACCCCACCCCACATCATTTCTCCCGAAAGTTGTAGCCTCCTTGAGATAACAACGTCCATGGACAGGGAGTACTCACACTGGCTGTCATGTCGGGATGGGATGGTTGTAGCAGAAATGGTGGTGACGTCACGACGCCTCTCAGGCCGCCTCCAGCACTTGGCCGATTGGTGTCTGGACCGCCCACAATACCGGCACGCCAGGTCTCGCCACCCTCTCGAGTGCCCCGTCGCTGAGAGGCGCCCTCCTCCCAGCTGCATAGGTTCGACGCCATGTATAGCCTGAGGGTGTCGCCACGAAGCATCGGGAAGCGAGGCGTCGAAAGCGTGCCCCGCGGAAGCGGCCGACACCGGCTGCGCAACCGTGGCCGTTGCCTCCGGTCGTCGCTCTTCGTCCCGTTCCCGTCGTCGCTCCCGCAACCTATTGTCCAATCGAATGGCCAAGCCGATAAGCTCCTCCAAAGTGGACGTCTCGTCCCGTGCGGCCAGCTCGTCCTTGATTCGCGGGCTGAGTCCCCGCCGGAAAATCCCGCATAGCGCCACTTCTCCGTACCGGCTCTCGGCGGCCAAAACCCGGAACGATATAGAGTATTCCGCCACGGAGGAGCCGGCTTGTCGGAAGTCCAGTAGGCGACTGCCCGCCTCCTTCCCTTTTACTGGGTGGTCGAAGACGTTACGGAATTCCGCTAGGAAGGCAGGAAACGAGGCTCGGAGCTCCGGGTTGGCCTTGCTGACCGCCATCGCCCATAATGCCGCCTGGCCGGAAAGCAAGCTCATCACAAAAGCGACTTTGGCGCCGTCGTCCGGGAAAGTGTGCGGCTGTTGGTCGAGAACCAAACTGCATTGGTGAACGAACTGATCGCACCCACCGATTTCGCCAGAGTAGCGGGGAGGATGGGGAATGTTGGGTTCACGGAACACAACAGTTCCTGCTGGTCGGGACGCGGGTAAGACAGAAGATGCTCCGGCTGGTCGTGATCCTTCCGCGGCCGTGGCTTCCGATCTCTGTTCCACCTTCAAGGAGAGCGATCCAATCTGGGCGGTGAGCGCCGACATCGTCTCCTTTAGTTCCTGGAAATATTGCTCATGCTGGCCGAGCAAGTGTCCATGGCTGGCCAGGGCCTGGCGCAGGCTGTTGGGATCTGCGGGGTCCATACTTGGTCGGGTGATTCTGTCACGGCTTGAGAAGGGAGGACCCAGATGCAGTGAGGTAGGAGAGCCACGGCAGGGATGCGGATAACTTAGGTTTAATTTACCAACAAACATAAACACAAAATCACGCACACAGGCAAACAAAAGTAAACACAAAATCACGCTCACAGGCGGATAACAAACAAAATCAAAATCACGCACGGTGGCGGGCAAAAAGGTAAGTCATGGGCAGCAGGAGAAATTCTTGTACGAGCGAATCCAGTCGGGTCAGGAGAGTGGCGTCTCGGAGTAATCACCCGACACTCCTTGCTGTGTCCGTCAGGCTTTTATTCTGATCTGATGGCATGATGGGCAGCAGGTGTGTATGACAGTACCCACCCCCCCCCCCCCTAAACGACGCCCCCAGGCGGACCACCCGGCGCAGATGGGTGCGCCAAATGGAAATCACGGACGAGGGACTGGTCCAAAATCCAGGAGCGGGGGACCCACTGGCGGTCCTCGGGTCTGTACCCCTCCCAGTTGACCAGATACTGCATCCCTCTGCCCCGCTTTCGAGAGTCCAGAATGACCCTCACCGTGTAGACAGGCTGCCCACCCACGACCCGGGGAGGCGGCGGGGGCGTGGCCGGGGGGCACAACGGGCTGGCAGAGACAGGCTTGAGCAGGGACGTGTGGAACACTGGGTGCACCTTGAGAGTAGGGGGCAGGTTGAGCCGAACAGCCACCGGGTTGACCTCAAACGGGCCGATGAACCGAGGCCCCAGCTTCTTTGAACTCCCCGCCAACTGTAGGTCCCTAGTGGAGAGCCACACCTTCTGACCCGGTCGGTAGGACGGTGCCGGAACCCGGTGTCTGTCCGCGAGCCGCTTGTTGCGGTCCGACACCCGCGGGGCCCGGTGGTTGTGCCCGGTCACTGCCGAGGCTTGGGGGGCCCTGGAGGGTTGTGCTTGCCCTGGCCGGGGTCGACTTTGGTGGAGGTTTTTCATGCATGCCAGATCCATCACACCAGCATCTACCGAAATTTAAACACAATCTGCTTCTTCCTCTGGTCGCTGAATCGGTGGAGGTTGATGTCTGTGGATCTCACTCTACTTCATCTATCATTCCTTCCTTTCTTTAGTCTTTCCTTTGGTCTCCTGAGGTCTCTCTAATTTGATGGAATTTATATGCTTCTGGGGTTGGTGAAATATTCTGGTTGGTAACCCTGTGTGTAGTAGGTGGTGTCTGGTTGGTGCTGGATTTCACTTTTCTCTCTCTTTTTTTGATCACTCCTCGGGTCTCTTGACAACTTCACGACTCTATCGGGAATCTGAAGTATTAGGTTTAGGTGAAGGGTATGGGATTTTTAATAGGTTTCAGGTGAATTAATGAGCACAAACTCACACACACACACGCACATGCTTACGCACAAAAAAAAAAGGGGGAAAAAGGAGAGAGCAATGATGATGACATAGGGTTAGGGTTAGATCGGTAAGATTACCGAATGAACAATACTCAGCTCTCTCTCTCTCAGAAAAAGTATTATGATGGCTAAAATTGCATGGTCAAGATGTACCACCATCGTATAAATATGTCCATATTCTAAGTGTTTCTACCTGTTAGCAACCTGTAACTTGTAACCTGTTTACAGTGTGATTGTCACAAGTCCAATAAGTATGCTTGTTAGCTGAATTAATAGTGTGTGTGAGTCTTTGTTAGTCTTGGTGTAGAGATTGACACACAAATCGAAATTAACCGTGGTGATGTTCTGATCCTGGTGCATTTCACCATATATTGGCTGTGTATGTTATTTGTACTGGTAGGTACACAACCCTTAACTGCCATGACTTCAATAAAAATTCCCTTTTAAAACCACCTTCTCATGTCGCTCTGCATATGTTATTGCACAGAGAATATTGAGGTTAAGGTAGACTTTTTTCCAACCAAAACATGAAAAGTATGTAAACCTTCCCACATATTCACCCAAGGAGCTTGCCAGCCCCCTCATTCTAATTAATCAGAAAGAGGCGACCGACCATCTTATCTCGTGTGTGCATGTGCGTGTCTATATTTTTAATATAGTGTGCCTTTTGTTTTAGAAAGATTAAAACATTTGGAGAATTACTTTTCAGATGAAATCAGGGAAAGATTATAATTACAACAAAAAGCTTTCAGCTCAAAGATATGAGACACAGCATCAATCGATATTTATCCTCATCTGTCAGACACATGTAAGATAGCTGTAGGAATTGATGTTAAGATTGCTAGGGGTGCATTTGGGAATGAACTCTGACCAAGCTGAGAGTGTGAGTTTTCGGAGAGGCAGAGCGTGCTCCTCTCTCATTAATTTCCAAACGCTAGCTAAATTATAAACAAATCAGCAGCTCATGCTTGAACTACTTCCATCTGTACTGCCTGACGCTATGGGTGCACCGTGTGACCAGTTGGAGCGATCTCAACTTGGCTTGCTTGATTTTTTTTGCACAGTAACTTGTTTGAGACTTAAAGGTTACAGCTTGAGACGTCACTTTCACATATGTGACTTAGTCCCACCTTTGCTTGTTACGTACATGTATTACAGCTTTATGATATAAGTAGTATAAGTAGTCTAAATTGTTGTTAATAGCCATTCTTGCCAAGATAAAGTTCGATTTCGAGCTTGAATCACTGATCACCCAAATTTGACATCTGCATTATTTATTTTGTTTGTTATTTTAACAAGATTTTGTTGCCTTCGCACAGAAAATAAAAACATGCTGACAAAAGCTCTGCATATGGTCCACTGGCAGTTCCTGCCTTTTGAACAAATTTAGCCACCTGCAACGTTAGCATTATCGTAAAGCAAACGAGGCCTTTCTTTAGGCAATAGTTTGTAGTATGGTGAAATTGAACAGTTAATGTTCAGGAAGTCATCCATCTTGCATTCCTCTTCACCATCAGCCTTCATCCCTCCTTCCACCGGCCCCACACTCAACTCACTTCAATCACAATCGCCCTGAGATAATTTTGAGGGATAAAAAAAAACTTGTTCTTTTAGCACAAAACACGTACCGTAAAATATAAAAATGTCCCAAAACCCTCACCTACTACATAAGGTAATTTCGGCATCAACCATTTAAGGTTATATATATATATATATTAACAACACCTATTTACAAAAATGTATGTAGCATATGTAATAATAATGTAAAAAAATATGTATATTGGAGGTTTTTTTTTTCTTTTACTGACATTTGAATTGGGTCCTCACTTTGTTGTCAGCAGAAAACAAGAGCGAGCATAACCTGCTGATGAAGATGTGTGCAATATTTACACCATGTGGAGCTTGACAACCAGAACACTACAAGAATGTTGCAGCCTGCCTCACATCTGAGGTGAGCAAAACAGCAGATTCAAGCAGGTGGAGATGTATAAAATTACAAAGAATGACAGGATGTGGTGGCCTGAGCATCAAAGTAACTGGAACAGCCACAAGAAAAGTGATGACAGCTTATATTCCAACTTGTGTGTCAAATGCCTATAACCACTCCAGTGGTGTGTGTGTTCACGCGCATGTCTCTATGCGTGTGTGCATGCACTGGTGCATATCTGTTTTTTGTTACTATACCTGATTCTCATGTATTATTGACAACAACAAAAAACACAAATGTATTATAGAAAAGGGAAAAAAACTATATACTAGTTTTTTAGAATAAAATTAGTTCTTTGTTGTGACTTTAAAGTGTACCTGTGGTGCTTAGAAGGAGAAATATATATGGTTTATCAAGGAAAACTGCATCCAAACACCTTTTTTTGTTACACTGGTTGTAATAAGCATGCTTAAAATGGACACCGTGATAGCGACTGCTTACAGACAATTCACCGGCGAGGAGCAAAGCCGTGACGTCACTACATTGAATGCCATCTCGGCTTGACTGATTTCCCACTTTAAACGTGGCATTTTTGGACAATTCCGAGTCATTCTTGTAACTCTCCAGAGTCAAAACTCACAGAAGGCCCATCAACCCGTGACTGGCGACGCCCATATGCCTACAAATGAGATGAGACTGGAGGAGGTGCTGTTGTATGTGTTAGCCGTATGAAAGCCAAAAGCAGGGTCACGTTATATCCTTTCTGTTTAAAAAAAAAAAACTAATAAAAAAGTAAATCATTTGGATGACAGACTTACTATAGGCAAGCGATCTGGTGTCTCACTCGATAGAAACTAATAGGTGCGAATGACGACCTGTCAATGGTGTGACGTCACATGCGCCTCAAACATAGCAACGAGTATTAAAATTAACAAGCTGAATTATTTTGGCAAATATAAGACTAGACGCAAAAATGGGAACACCAGGTATTTATCAAACTTTACAATATATGCTCTGTTTCCCCATCAATAACTCAAAATGATACTCCGGAGATTCACTTTACAGGATCTATTTTAACCTATTCACAAGAATTTCAAGATAATTGTGAATAGAGGCAGACTGGCAAATTCAGTGTTTTCCGGTCAGTCTCTGGTTGTTCTGGTATGACTAGTGCACCAATAAATGTTTCTATTTTCTTACAAGGTTCATTCCATTTGTATGATCACTTGCAATATACACCTATGAAATGTTTTATACAGGGGAGAAAAGCCATGGGAAATGCTATAGTCATCCATACAGCCATACAACATATTTTGTTTACAGTCATGGGAAGCTACAGCATATGCCAAAACGCAGACTACGCCCTGGACTGGTCACAAATCAGTCATCGAGCCATGCTAAGCATACTGTATGTATGATATACGCACAGTGCGGGCGCATAAGATCAGCAACCTCATCCCTTCTTGCCCTGTTTTCTGTTTTCATTCAGAATCAAGGCTTGTCTTTTGACAATATTTTCCTTGGAGTTTTAGGTCAAACTGAATTATTCTACTGCCTAAAGGGTCTGTATGTATTCTTGAAGTAGTAGTTTATATTTTTGTATTGTTTGTTATTGTGTAGTTGCCCTGAAATAAAAAGTGTGAGAAACACTGCAAAATGACAACATACCTCTTTTAATGTTTTTAATTATCCCGCAGTACAGGTCTTGTGCTAAATTACAGCATGTAGCAACTATTTCAAGTACGGTACCCATGTTAAGGGATTGGGTGTTGCCTATGGAATGTTCTACTACTACTATTTTAGTTATTATTCAGAGAATAAACCAGATCCAAAAGTTAATTATTATTGTTTAGCATTGTGGCATTTATGGCGCTATTTCAATATTTTTGTTTGAACTTTGATAAATTAATCTCGGCATCCTTGGCAAGGGTTTGTGCTTTCAATTTGCTACTTCAATGGGATCAGGAATTGCTTTTCTGTTCTTGGGTGTAGGACTCAGAGCAGTGGAACTCTTACGCTATCAAAACTTGTGGCTGCCAAAACTCCAAATGAACAAAACTGTGAAAGTAATTTGTTACAACTGCATGAGATAGAACATCTTATACAAAATATCACCTCAAAGTTCTTCTGACAATTTTAGCAAGAAGATAAGAAATAGCGAAGGTCTACGGACTGTTAATCAACCAGTTAGAGCTTTCAGATATCTGAATTGTGGTTTCTATGAACTCAATCAAGAAGCAAAATCACGATGAGTGACGCAGACCAAAGTTTAATAGACTTTTCAGAACACATTGTTTTAATCCCCTCAAAGGGGTTAAAAATTCTTACTCTAAGTTGAAAATGAACAATTTGACCAGATAAACACAAGTGAACTAATAATTCTGTGCAAGTAAAAATACACAGGGGGAAGAGGAGCACATATTGTGGACATTACAATCTGATGAAGTAAACAAAGATGAGGTCGGAAAAACACAAACCAATCTTAATTTGATATGAAAGATTAAAAGCTTTGGTTTAAAAACTGGCTTTTCAGGAGACTGAGAAGAATAGACTCACAAGATATTCCACCAGCTAGTTAATACTATGTTGCAGACACAAGATTAGAGAAGACCAAGAAGTTGAAATGTCAGGTTTGGAATGAACGTGCTTGGATTGCAATTTCCCACTATCCCTTTTAATCACTGGCTCATGTAACCCAGCACGGAACACTGCAAAAGTGTGTACATATGGGTGTGAGTGTGTACTTTAGTGTATCATGATGAGAGAGACATACCTTTAATGGAACTTCACATCTTTTTCATCGCCGCTCCAAATTTAAATGAGACATTTTCCCTTCTTGCCTTTTAGCAATGAGGCATATTAATAAGATGAGAAAATGTGCTGAAAGGTGAGACAACCTTTTCCGCACGATGTAGAAAGTGCGTATGCGCATGTGTGTGTGTTCTGTTGTGCTGGGAGGCTTCAAATGTGTGCGCTTCAGGGAAAAGAGCATCAGAGATGACAGTGGTGTAGATCAAAGAGAGAAAGGTTGATCAAACATTAGTTAGGGGTTCATTTCCGTGACAACCTCAGACTACCTGATGAGCAAAGTCATCTGGACAAAAAAAACTGTCCATCTGGACCAAGCTCAGTCTGTTGGCCCATTTGATCGGCGGCTCAACTGTCTATATATTATAAGAGAAAGTACTGTACATGAAAATGAAAAGAAAATATCCCCATAAATAAAAAGAATACCTTTCTGTTATGACAGGCCACAATGGCCAGAAGTGGGCATTCTGTCAATATTGAGCGTCAATACAACAATGAGGGACGCCCGTTTTGTTGACGAATGACGGGACACTTTGAAAAATTGAAGGACAAAGCATTGGTGGAAGTGGGTTTTAGTCTGTCTATGGAATCATCCATAACTGGGCAGTACCAACAGACTGACGTATGACAGAAGCGCTGACTATAGAAAGTGATGATACGGTTTTCCTCCTGTTGTAAATTCCTCATTATTGCTATGTTTATGTAAGCTAAACTAATGCTTTAGTTATCAGTTCGTTTGTTTACATCAGGCGTGTTGTTAAGAAGCTAAGGGGTCCTTTGGTGCACAATTTTACTTCAGGCAGGTTATTGAACAGCTAAGGAGTCCTAAAAAAGGGGCATATTGAGTCTGTTGGCCTTGCGGCAGTATCCCTGGCAGTTACGAACATGTGCACATACTATATGTGGCAACATTAGTGAGGAAAAGAATAGTAACACAAACAATGTCAAGTGGAAAATAGTGGTGACAAAATATAATTTAGCCTGATGGAAGCGTGGTTAAAATAACGTAGACAGACAAACTGTGCCCATGAAATTTACTGTTGGTCCTAAAATAGCGGCTGTAATTTAGCAATGACGGAAGCACAGTTAAAATAACGTTGACAGATTCACGATTACAGTTTGGTTTCGGCTGGAAATATTGATGGTTTGGTGATTAGGGATGGGTGTCCTGACTGTTGTCGATTGCCGAATGACAGACACTCAAAATTTATTGACGGGCCAACCTCTGATGAGGAATTCTAAGTCAACTGTTTAAGAACTTGAAGGAAAGAGGGGGAAAGTTTCTGCTGGTTTTGTGTGCATAGTTTGATAGCATTTCCCAGTGGAAAGGTGCTGGAAAAGGTAGGGGACTCGATGTGGTGTGTGCAAGAGAATTTCACTTGCCCTTGTAGTTCTTTCAAGTTACTGATTATCCTTTTGACTAATTTTGTACTTACGGTATTTGTAGCAGCACACAACCACACTAATGGATAAACATAGGACTAAATCAGTGACTGCTGTATAGACTTGCCTCAGCAGGTCTTGTAGCAGGCTAGATCTTGTTGAGCATGGAGTAAATGTTGGCTTCCCACTTCAGGTCTTGAGAGACTGCAATTCAAAGGAATTTTGAAGGTGTAAATGTAAGACACATTCTAGTTGGACAGTGTACAGGGTAGCTGTCGTGAAAAAATGTTTCCTTAACTCCACCACATTTTTACGGTCTTCAGTATGTTCAGCTCCAGGTTGTGTTGCCCACACCAGCCACTCCACTTCCTATCGATAAGCAGACTCATTGCCTCTGTTGGTGAGGCTGACTGTGTTGACATCTGCATACTTCAGGAGTTTGATAGCTGTGTGTGCTCATATGCAGTTGATTTCATGGAGAGGAGCAGTAGAGAGAGGATACATCCTTGGGGGGCCCCCAGCACTGATGCTGTGTAGATGAGGTGGTTTCCCCCTAATCTCACTGTGCCCTGCCCCTTCAGTAAGATATGTGGCGGCTGTGGCTCAGGGTGTAGAGACGGTCGTTCAGTAACCAGAAGGTCGGCTGTTCGATCCCCGCTCTCCCCAAGTCATGTGTCGTTGTGTCCTTGGGCAAGGCACTTCACACACATTGTCTCCAGTGCTCCTCACGCTGGTGTATGGAAGGTGCGAATGTTTGGTGGTGGTCGGAGGGGCCGTAGGCACACACTGGCAGATACGCTTCCGTCAGCGTCTTTGAGTGTCCAAAAAAACAAACAAACCGCTATATACATCTAATGCATTGTTATACAAGAGAGATGAGAGGCTGATCTGGAGGCATTTGGGGGAGAGTAGTTTGGGGAAGATAGTGCAGAGTTTAAGTTCAAGAGGAGTATTCTTGCGTAGTGTTCCATGATGGAGTGCAGCCGCACATTGACCATGTCATCCACTGACCTATTGACACAGTAGGTGCAGCAGAAGTCCTGTGACGATCTTTAGGTGGTCTAGTAGTGCAAGCCCTTCATGACCACAGATGTCACAACAACAGGCATGTAGTCATTCAGTCTGGCAATTGTAGGTTTCTTTGGGCTGGGATAATTGCATAGAGTTTGAAGCAGGATGGCACTTCATACAGCTCCAAAGATGTGTTTAAAAGCTGAATGCGGACCATCTGATCAGCACAGACTATCAAGCAGAAGGGAGATACGGCATCAGGCCTCATTGCCTTCTTTAGCTTTTGTTGCTTGAAAAGCTGTCTCACGTCTTGTTCGTGAATAGTCTAGGTAGAAGAGTCAGTCAGATGTGTGATGGAGGTTGTGAGTACGGGGGTGCTGGACAGGTGTGGGATGTAAGTCTCCTTGACCTACTTGGACAGGACTCTGTCCTCACTCAAATAGATAACCTCCTTAGCCTGTCAAATGCCAAGCAAGGGGCAATGCGGTCTGCTAAATTTCCAAACACGGTAAACCACACTTGTATGACAAATGTATGAAAATTAAGATGGCCATTTTTTATGCTGAGCACACATGCGCCTGTCTTCCCAAATAAGTCCCATAATGTTAACCGGCATTCAGTCAGTAACATCTTGACTTTAATGTTAACACATGCACATGATTTCGCAGCTAGCTTCCCTCATACCAAACAGATGACAGTGGTGCTGCCTCTGACAAACTGAACCGTTTCTTTGCTATAAAGAATGTTAAATAACTCCTACTTTAAAACGTAAACAATGAGCAACAATTGTAATGATAAGTGTTTGTTGTTGCTTGTGTCATCCAATTATCTCCCTCATCCAAGTGTGTCTTGTCCAGGTATCGCTCGTTGTCCCGGTAGTTGGAGTGTACAAAATTAGCCTAGTATGGGGTAGATGCCACAGACTTCCATAGGTTACATTAACACCTTTTCCAGCCACTGTTGCGACACACAGGCCGCGTCCCAACACTCGTACTCCCACCCCTGCGCCCCTCAGCAACGCGCTCGCGCCCAGGGCGTCTCAGCTCTCTGAAATGCTTCAAAGAACTGAGACAGACACACTACTCACTTGCACCCATCGACGGGAACATGTAACAAGCAACGGGATGCGGCCCACATGTTCACTGTTGCCGTCACATATTAAAAAAAACATGTATGCTACTTTAACTCCTCTAAAGCTAAGCCATGTGTTTAATTTGCCCAATGCCCACTATGGAATACATATTTTGAAACGCTTTGAATGTTTTTGTGTAATTTATTCAGTGAGCACATCAAACATGATGCAAGTTTTTGACTTGACCTTTTGTTTTTTCTTTTCCTATCTGGTCATTATGAGACTGTCATAATGTCTGATATCTGACAAGTTAGAGTGGCAATTTTACTGTGTCTTTTAAAAGAAAGTTTTTAGCTGTGCCCAGATGATTGCGGTTGGATTTTCAAATGATCATTTTGCCCTTTAATTTGGATTTACAAACAATGTGGCATTTATACCACAAGAGGAATTGTTACTTAAAGTGTTCCTCTATTAATAATCAGCCATTTTCAAGTAAAAGAGTCTTTCGACACCATCAAAATGTGAAGATGGTATTTCTTCCATTAAAAACAAAGATGTAATAAAAGAGAAAATAATGGCTTGCAAAATTAAACTCCAATACATATGACTTATAAGACATATGTGAAGCCCATTAACGCTTGTTAGCTTTTTTTATTTAAAAACAATACAGACACATTTGATCATTTTTGCTTTCAGCATAAATCATCAGATTATTGAATAAAAACATTGCCCTGTGCATGCTGTTAAGGACACACTTGGATATATATATATATATATATATATATATATATATATATATTTAACTTTATAACTATCAACAACCATTACACTAGATCAGCCTCCTTTAGCTTGCACATGCACAGTTGCTAACGACTCAACAGAATTTACACTGTCTTGGGATTTGGGGCGAATTTAGGGAGGCGTTGTGGCAAAACCTTTGATGGATCCTCAAGAGTTAACATGAATCAGCTGCAAAGCAAATGAAAACCCAAAATGAATGAGCGTGAGACAGACAGACAGATGATGTGAACTCCAGAAGACGGTTAAAAAAAAAAGAGATTACATACATGGTTTGAGTGGCACAATGATAGGAGCTGTCATGCCGCTATTAGAGAGAGATGTTTCTGTGACACAGTTATACACTTTTTATAGTGTGTGTGTGTGTGTGTGTGTGTGTGCGTGTGTGTGTGTGTGTGTGTGTGTATGCGTGTGTATGTTGTATATATATATAGGAACGGATACCAGACTTATTTTAAGGTATTTATAAGGTATTGTACTAATGATGGTGGCCAATGCCAGTATTGGCCGCCCACGTTTTACGATCAGGAACTAGAAATGAGAAATTAGAATAGAAAATTGCCATTAATTTCATGCAATTTTAATTAAGGAAAATTTTTATTTTGTGAATTAAAGGCCTTTCTTAAGATTTTTTTTTTGGGGGGGGGGGTGAAAATTGCCAGTGGTATCGGTATTTGGTATCTGTATCGGTGACTAGAGTCTACTAAGAGTTAAGTACTCCGACTGGTACCAGTCTGAAAAAAATAGCATCTATTATATTCATAAGCTTGGTACCCCGTCCACTCCAGTTCCAAAATTCCATTGGCGCCCCTAAGTGTAGCAGACTGTGAGTAAAACTTGTGAAACAAATGCAAAGCAAAAACAAACCCATTCAACACCCACCCCCCATGTTGTTTTGGTGTAAAAGTACCCTTATATCAGACAGGGGGATTTAATCACAGTCCCAGCAGTAAGCTAATAACATCACCATCTTTTAACTTGCTTTGGTCTTGTTCTCCCCAATTCTGTGACACACACTGTTGCCTCCAAGCAGTTGCTATATCCACAAAGCTTCCTGCTGAATGGAAATACTAACGGTGTTCCAGCCCATTCCACCTTCCATCTTAGTATAATGCAGTAGCCTTGTGCGAAGTGCTCGCTATTTTATGATCACTTGAGTGCTCGGATGAATGTGTGTTTTGCTCCTAAAGTAAATCCTGCCCCCCCCCCCCCCCCCAACCTCCACCTAAGAAGAGCCATCAAATATCACAGTGTGAGGTTTTTCACAGCCACCTAAAAAAGGAGTCAGTCACAGCAGGAAATCAGATTGGAGCAACACATCGGACATCAGCGCTCCTGATCAAATCAAGTCAAGTTTATTTGTTTTCAATTATTGGAAGCCATAAATTCACATACTAAATTATATTTTCATAAATCACGTCAGGCTTAATGATGTGAGTGCGTGCGTGTGCCAACTTCCGCGTATGTTACTTGCCGTGGTCAAGACTACAATGATCCCCCGAAGGTTCCAAGCTCAGGAAGAAAGTCGCTGCAGTGATGTGCGACAAATGAGTACCTCAACAGTTCTCCTTGGAGTTAACCGTGAGGCTGATGTTGACAGGTTACCCATATATAGCCACAATCCCATGATTTACTGCTGTAGTAATAATTTATTCTAGCAGAGATGATTAAAGATGACAAATTGAGTTTCATCAGAGGCTCAACTTGGTCAAGTGCTAACATCTTGACTAATGCAATCCGTAATAAAAAGCTGTCTAGCTCAAAAGGAATGAATATTTATACATAGTATACACTTTAAATTAAATGCACCAAATATTGCATACATGTAATGATTACATACATGCCCTATTAACATATGGCATTGTGTTTGGTTGATTATCACATTACACTACAAACAATTAATTTTACTTCTTTTTTTTACATTGTTTGATGCCAGTTTGGTGTGCAACATCTGGTTTCGTAAATGTTGGAGAAACTTCTCCAGAATAAAGTTAATATTCAGTTGGACTGTTTGGAGTATGAACATCCTTTTACCAGTCAACCAAAACACAATGATTATCTCCTTTACAAGAGTGTTTATATAATATTCCCACTGCTTGGTACGGTTAAATTTATGGATTGAGAATGTTCCTCCGCTCTGCTTCCCCTTTCTTCTGTCCTCTTCCACAGGCAGAGACTGTTTATCTGGAGGAAGATGAAACGATGACTTTTTGCTCATTGATATAAATAAATGGAGCTGGAGAGAGGGATGCGATGAAACCATGTAGGAGGGCAGATATCCTTGGGGCAAGAGAACTAGTAGGAGAGAGATATGGACCTTACACAGGAAAGAGTGGTGGAAAGTGAATGCCGTTTAAAGAGAAGAAATAAACAGAGGGAGTAAAGGAGGGGAAAATGAAAATACAAAAAAAAACAGCAGTCAAATGTAGTGTTGAGAATGCTTCATAAGAAATTCATTGCGATTTTGACCACATATGATCGCGTGAGGATGAAGTGATTGATAGCGTATGCATGCTTTATGTGCAGATTTGTTAAAAGCTGATGATGATGTATCTTGCTTACCAAGCATATTTGAGAGTCTGCTTGAAGTGTCCTTGATTGTCTTTTATGAGCTTGTGGGTCTACTTAACCCACAAATGTGCAAATGTTCTTGATGTTATGTGTGCACATAGAAAGTGTACACTGTATATATGCCAAGGCTTGATCTCCTCCACCTGTGCTTGTTGAAATACATTTATTTGAAACACCAGTTAACCTTTCTTCCCTGTCTGAAGCCAATGTGTCATGGCATTTTATTAACTGTGGCAGGTGATGTATTACCACACATCCCACTCCAAGATTACATTACCTCTTAACTTTCTACCCATATTCCTCTTCCCTTCCCCTCTCCCTTATCTCTGCTCTCTCTGACTCACTCCCCCTTCCCCTTGCTGGACTCTTACTACCTGTAATAACATTAAAGGGTAGGGGAGGTGACAGAAAGAGAGAAACAGTGGAACAGTGAAACGTGCTACAGAAGAAGGTTCTCAAGTGAGAAGAGAAGATGTCCAAAGACAAACTGAATTGAGAGTGGCAGAGGGAAAGAGAGCGGAATTGGCACAGTTTAGCTTGCGAAAACGTTCTTCAAGCAGTCATTTTGCAACTTGTGATGGATTCTGGGGTCTTGAAGAAAAAGGGCATTCATAACGGTATCTTCCAACACACCACACGAATTGGGGGTATGTATTTGAGTCTGTAAAAGTGAATGTGATATAATGTTGCAGAAAAAGATAAACAATGGGCTCTATGCACGTAATTTCCCACATGGCATTAAAATGGCTCTGGCTGGTTTTGAAAAATTGTGGTATTCTACAGGCTATGTTTATAGGACTTTCCCAGACTACTCGTCACAGACATACATTGTCTTTCCAAAGCACCAGGCAGCTAATTCGAGAAAGGCTTTAAGATGCCTCTTCTTACATCCACAGATATGAAGGTATACACTATGTCAGTATTCTTCCGAACTTTGCGGTTACGATAGATTGGCTTAGGGCCAAAACCTCATACCTCCAAAACCGTCACTTTTCAGGAGACCCCAAAAACAAAGTTGTTGTTTTTTTTCAACCATTAACATTGCATCATCAAAGAGAACAAGCCATTTTCAACATTTTAGATTGTTCAATAATTCGTAAAAATGACACCCACGTGTATGGATTGACCAAAGTATAGATTTTTGAAAAAATATGACATTTGCCAAATCGTGGCTTACAAGGTTTGGGCCTGACGCCAATGATATGCTAATAAACACTCCCGGTTAGTGATAGAATAAATATATGGTCATGTATTAATGTTAGTATGAACACTTATTGTTTTACAAAGCACCAAAAAAACAAAAATCTAACATTGCACTCAGTGATTTTAATTTTTTTGTTTATTTAATTCATATTTGACATTAATAATGTCAAAGATCCATGAATAAGCATGAAAAAGCTCACAGTGTAAATGTAGAGGTGTATGATGTTACGGGTAACTTTTCCTCATATCTTACCTTGTGTAGAATTGAATGCTATCCTTGGATCCCATAAATAGTTGTAATCCAAATGCAGAGTTAATTTTTAGATCATGGATATGTTTCTTTGATTAGACTATTTTTCTTTTTGATTTGATGTTTTCATGCACTGTGGTGTCCAGGAAAGCAAGTTTGGGACAGAGCAATACACATATTCATGAGTGCATCCAACATGAGAAATGTGGTAGTTTAAAACACTATTTTATTCAGATGATGGTGTGCACATTGGAACACAACAACGTTCATTGTATTGTAGAAAATAGAACTTTGTCTTCATTTTTTTCATAAAACACTTTGCCCATTAAAAAAAAGAAAAACATTCAACTCAAAATGTCAAACATAGCCGTTTAGATTTTAGGAACATAACTTTAACCCATTAATACCTTGTTATTTTACACATGGACCATTTAAAGTATTTATTATAAGTGATTGTGCCTCATATTGCACTTAAAGTTATGTTCCGAAATCCTAAATGGCTATATTAAATATTTTGAATTGATTTATTTTTATTATTTAATGGGAAAAAAAATTAATGAGACAAAATACTTTTCTTTTTTTTTCTGATCCGAAAAAACGATCCGTGACTCAAATCCACTGTATTCTGGGCACGGCTAACAAAGCACAGTATATGAACAAGCAGTTAGTTGAGGCTGAAAAAACTTCATGGCCTTGTCTCGATCTTGTTGGCATCGGTAAAATAGATCAACTGACAACATACAGGTTTCTGGTTGATAACGACATTGTCAGCGAGCATTAAAGACAAACTTGCAAAACACTCATCAATAACTCCAAATTCTCTGACCGGGAATCGAACCCGGGCCGCGGCAGTGAGAGTGCCAAATCCTAGCCACTAGACCAGCAGGGATGACAAACACTGTCTTCTGGACACGGCTAACATAGCACAGCATATGAAAAAGCAGGTAGCTGAAGCAGAAAAAACTTCATGGCCTTGTCTCGATCTTGTTGGCATCGGTAAAATAGATCAACTGACAACATACAGGTTTCTGTTTGATAACGACATTGTCAGCGAGCATTAAAGACAAACTTGCAAAAGACCCATCAATAATTCCGAATTCTCTGACCGGGAATTGAACCCAGGCCGCTGCAGTGAGAGTGCCGAATCCTAGCCACTAGACCACCAGGGATGACAAACACTGTCTTCTGGACACGGCTAACAAAGCACAGTATATGAACAAGCAGTTGAGGCTGAAAAAACTTCATGGCCTTGTCTCGATCTTGTTGGCATCGGTAAAATAGATCAACTGACAACATACAGGTTTCTGTTTGATAACGACATTGTCAGCGACCATTAAAGACAAACTTGCAAAACACCCATCAATAATTCCAAATTCTCTGACCGGGAATCGAACCCAGGCCGCTGCAGTGAGAGTGCCGAATCGTAGCCACTAGACCACCAGGGATGACAAACACTGTCTTCTGGACACGGCTAACATAGCGCAGCATATGAAAAAGCAGGTAGCTGAGGCAGAAAAAACTTCATGGCCTTGTCTCGATCTTTTTGGCATAGGTAAAATAGATCAACTACCAACATTCAGGTTTCTGGTTGTTAAGGACATTGTCAGCGAGGATTAAAGACAAACTGGCAAAACACCCTTCAATAATTTTCAGAATTCCCTGACCAGGAATCGAACCCGGGCCGCGGCAGTGAGAGTGCCGAATCCTAGCCACTAGACCACCAGGGACGACAAGCACTTTATTCTGGACACGGCTAACAAAGCACAGTATATGAACAAGCAGTTGAGGCTGAAAAAACTTCATGGCCTTGTCTCGATCTTGTTGGCATCGGTAAAATAGATCAACTGACAACATACAGGTTTCTGGTTGTTAAGGACAATGTCAGCGAGCATTAAAGACAAACTGTCAAAACAACCCTCAATAATTCAGAATTCACTGACCAGGAATCAAACCAGGGCCGCAGCAGTGAGAGTGCCGAATCCTAGCCACTAGACTAGCAGGGATGACAAACACTCGCTTTTGGACACGGCTAACATAGCACAGTATATGAACAAGCAGGAAAATAAGGGAGCAAAGACTTCATGGCCTTGTCTAAATCTTTCGGGCATTGGTGAAGTAGATTAACTGACAACATACAGGTTTCTGGATGTTCAAGACAATGTCAGCAAGCAATAAAGACAAACTGGCAAAACTTCAATATTTCCAAGTTCCCTGGCCGGGAATTGAACCAAGGCCACGGCAGTGAAAGTGCCAAATCCTAGCCACTAGACCACCAGGGATGACAAACACTGTATTCTGGACACGGCTTACATAGCACAGTATATGAAAAAGCAGGAAGCTGAGACAGAAAAAAAGTAATGGCCTTGCCTCTACCTTTTTGGCATTGGTGAAATAGCTCAACTGACAACATACAGGTTTCTGGTTGTTCAGGACAATGTCAGCAAGCATTAAAGACAAACTGGCAAAACAGCTGTGGCAGAAAAGACTTCATGGCCTTGTCTAAATCTTTTTGGCATTGGTGAAGTAGATCAACTGACAATATACAGGTTTCTGGTTGTTCAGACCGTGACTGATAGCTACCTAGCTATCTATCCATCTATCCATCTAACTTCAAAATATTGTTTACCAAATAATACATTGACGGCAATGCAAATAGCCTTAGTAAACTTTTACTTTGAAGTTGGCCGACGTCGTAACGTGATGGCTAGCTTGACTTCCCTTTTAGATGTTTAGGATTTCTTTATCGTAATTCGTTGACATTGCAGTTATGACCAACATCAACACAACACTATCACAAACTCATATACTCACTAACTAACTGTCTGTCTGTCTAGCTATCGAGCTAGCTATAATCACTTTTCTCTCTTATGACAATGTACATCAACAATTTCTTATGCTTATGCACATTAGGGTTGTGTGCAGCCTATTTCAGCAGCCTTCGGGCGAGAGGTGAACAGCCAGGAAAACAATCGTTAACGCTCATATGGACAATTTAGAGTTTTTTGTAAATATGGAAGGAGTCATAGTACATGGGAAAACCCCATGCAAGCAAGGGACAGCATGCAAACACTGCACAGGAAGACTGAGATTCAAACCCAGAATCTCAGATTTGTGAGGCAGTAAAACATCTGCTCCTTCACCACACTGCTCCTATGATAGTATTCCATTCATCATTTCGTGACTGGGTGAATGAGGTGACAGTGTAAAAAACCTTTGAGTGCTTTGAAGAGAGAAAAGTGATGTACAAGTGAAGCCCATCTAGCATTTATTTCTGCCTCTTCCATATCTGCTCTCTGTCATTTTTATGAATTTTCTTCTTCCTGCTTCAACTATATTACCCTCTGAATCCGGTTTCATTTGCTCAAATACAATCAAATTCTGATCACATAGTTATATTAATACAAGATACCAAGGCCCATAGAGGCTATTACTATTGTTTACTATTACTATTACTATTTTTATGTGAAAACTCTAGTGTAGTCCTTTCAATCCAGCCGGATTGTAAATATAAATAAATGGTAACAGTCTGCACAAGCGACCTTCTTACACTAAATATCCTCAGAAACCTTTGACGGTCAGAAAGTCTGTGCACCAAGAGTTAGCTCAGAATAAAAAATCATTCATGTAACATTCTCACAAGATGTTAATACGGGAAGTTATGTGTACCATGCATGCACTATTATAGCCTATAGCCCTACAATATGTATAAATTGCGTTCTTGTTTTAAGTGACATCAATTCCTGGATTATCTATCTATCCATTAAATTCTGAAATGTGGATGCAAACCCGCCCCCCAACAAGACCCTGCACAATTGACAAGACCCTGCACAATTGACCTCTTCACTGTTTTGCCTTAACTTCTATTCAAAAGTAGTTGCAGTAAGGAGAAAACATTTGCGGCCCTTGTGGTCATACTGAACTAGATAATAGCTAGATGAATATCCTTTGGAGATAGGATCTTTTCACCGTTTTAACACTTTTGCCACACACACACATTTCTCAAAGACACACAAGAGTGGAAGAACTGTTCTTATCAAGATGTGTTTAAAGATTCTGAAGTGGGCAGTGTTGTTTTCTGAAAAAATGGATTCCACAGTCTGTGTTTCATTGGTATTCTGTGACGCTGTTGAGTTTGTTGGTTTCCAATTAGGCAAGCATTTTTTATTAACTATGTTTGTTGTTGCACCAATTAAAGCCTGCCATGTTTTTTTTCATCCCCGCCTGGACTATTTCTATGTCGAATGACGTCAGTACTTACGTATGTACCTTACTCAACTCTCCACTCTCCAGCTAGCTTATGATTGATAGAAAACATGTTTATGCAAACATTTTTCACCAGACTGTCAGCATTATTCAAAATAAGGACATATTCGCTTTAAGACGTTTACAGGGGTTTCTTAAATGTTTGATACATAATAATCATCTTACACGTCATGTCCTAAGCCTAAAGGAATCAAATTCATATCTACTCTCTGTCACATAAAATAGTTTGTGCTTGGGTCATTTGAACACTGAAGCAAAACAAGTACAGGTCTGAGCTGTTAATCAGTATACAACAACAATATGTTTGTAAATGTAGTAAAATATCACATTGTCTTATAAATAAATTGTATACCGGCTGCACTTGTATAGGCCCACTATCTCCTTATTTTCCCAATTGCTTATTGATTAATGGAATATATTGCTATGGCAAGAATGTAACAGTTGTCACATTGAGGAATGACTCAGCATTAGGAGCAACTGCGGGTTCAGTTCTCTGATTCTCAAGGAAGCTTCGTCATGGCAGCGGGAGGTTGGAAGTCAGACTCACAATCATTAGGCTTGAGAGATAACCACCATATTCCTCAGCATAAAGATGCGCCTGAGGCAGCCAAATTGTCAAAATGGGACAGTGGCAACAACACAGTATTCACATGTTATCACTGATTAACTGTCCGGTATCAGTGTTCTGTTGCTTGCGTTGCAAGTAATGCTTATATCCAATTAGGCCAAATTGCTCCCCTTGCCTGTCAATTTTCTGTCACCTACTGGACAGGATGTTTCTTTAGAGGCCTGGTACAAGTGAATTCTTTGAATTAAAATACTGTACGCACACACAAACACACACACACACACACACACACACACACACAATATCATGCTCATACCTCAAAGTTGGATTTGCCTTTGGAAGCTATTTAAATTAATTTTAATGAATAAATGCATGGTAAGTACACAATTTACTTAAAGGTCACAGATCAAGGCAGTTTTTATAGTGATATTAGAAAAGGCAAGAAATAACTTCCAGGGGCCATAATGCATTGCAAATAGTGTCACAAATATGTTTTTATTTAAAAAGGTCTTTAAAAATAAATAAATAAATAGCATTTGCAATTAGTTGGATCACATTAAGGACACCATTGTACAAAAACAAGGGTGTATGTATCTTGGCAACACTTGGCCTCAATGAAAATCTATCAAAAAAAAAAAAAAAAAAGACACCAACTGAGTTAATGGTGAGGGAAAACAGTTATTTTAATTTTGTATTTATCCTGGTTAAATCACACCAATTATCCTATCCAAATTATACCAGAAGAATTCAAATCTATGTTACCATGGAGTCCAAGAAGCTTTTGGAAATTGACTCTGCACGCAGAATATTTGTTCATGTCAAACTACTGGGGGTCTTTTTTATTTCATTTTCAATTATGCAAGTGAGATTAACTTAATAGAAAAAGAGGAGGATGAGTGTGCAGTGGATCAAAAAATGTTGAAGGCATCCTCATAACATTAAAATTGACCCATAACAGGCGCTCTTCAAATTTGGCGGGCAATTTTTTTTAAAATAAAAAGCCTTTTTAATTACGTGATTAATCGTGATGAATCAAAACTCAAAAATGTAATTAATCTGATTTTAAAATATAATCCTTTGACAGCTCTAAAATTAACCCACATGTAATGTACCCTAACTGCATGTCTGATGTTTGTAACAAACAAGCTCAAGATCAGTAAACAATTCAATGAGTTAGGATTAATTCATTGGAGCCAACGAGTTACGAAATATGAAATATGAAAGTATCGGGTCTTATCAGATGTGTTCCTAAAACGTGTTCCCACTCACACCAATTAAACATGTAAAAGTTTTGTTTTCATGGAAAACTACATTGCCATTCAGAGCACAATATATTCAAATGTTTACAAGTTACACTTCTGCTCTTATCACTGTATTATGTGTAGTTGTAAGTGCCCTACAAGCGACAGTAATTATCGTAAACAAGTGGCAACAGATCAGAAACACTGGCCGCAGTTGGTTTGCAAATGTAACATTTTAATGCACGCACTCACAACTTTTGTGGTGATATATGAGATGTGAAACTCTCTGTGCTACTTTGATTTATTCTCATTTTAACTCAAAAGCATTGCATCTGCTGCCTCCCACTATGTTTATTGGCTCACAGCAAAGCAATGCAGTGAAGTCTGATAAGATCTGTAATGCAAGATGAATGTGGAGATGCATGTTAATAGTAGGATTGAACAGCCTCTCAACACAACTTCTGAGCACCGAGACTTCTTCGCCTGGAAGATTTCGGCAGTCTTCTGCATTTGAATGTGTTTTCATCCCTCCTCTTTCAAGAGCGAAAGTAAGGTGTCACAAGTGATGGAAGGTAGTGAAATACATTATAGCCTTTTATCTGCTTATATTGCAGCATAAGGAGCCATGACACCTAACCCAGATAAATACTATCATTACCAGTTCTGCCTCTCACAGCTCACCCGTCTGTCGATTGTCTGTCATATCCATCATGCTTATATACGTTCACTCCTCCTACCAACACACATACACAACCACACACTTTTGTCTTTTTTTAGGCAAATCTGTATCCATCATAGCCTGTGTTATCAAGTCAAAGTGAGATTTAGTACCATGCCCGGGATGAGTAAGTACACTGGGTGAGTTCATATTAAATTGTCGACTGATGTGAGCCAGATTGTGTTTGGCCAGTCAATCCATTCATCTACGCTAATGCTCTGTTTGCATCCATCCATTTCAAGAGCACAGACATGTAGAAAGAGAGGTGGGCAGCGCTCAGCTCAGAAAATGGAAGGAAAAGGAAGAAGAAGGGTGTAAATTATTTTTATTCAGTGGAAAGGGTGTAGTTAAACAGGCCAAGGGCAAAATATCAAATAAATAAGAATCATCTTGTGTACTGTTGAGAACAGTGGTTTAATGTTTTGGTTCATTATGTATATCAAATTGATTTTTAAATTGTACAGTTATTCAGGTGAGAACAATTCTGACAAAATGATATTTTGCAATAATCTGCTGGTCATGCATATTGCAAGGTTTGCATGGTTACAAGCCCGAGGAAAAACAAGTTAATGGACACCAAGAGGATTTAAATAATTATTGTTTAGGCAAACGGCATGATTTATTCCCCAATTAATTCTAAGTAAACATATTCAGGTGTGATCGGTTGTAAGAGGCTGCATATAATTTATTAGCATGTGTACAGCAGTTTATTTACCGTTCGAACTGAATTTAAAAAATCCCATTTTATACCTGACAAAGAAAAAAAAATATTTTCTCTTTACAAAATAACGTGAATGTGGCTCTATCTGCTACAAAGAATGAGATTAAACATCCAATTACAGCCTTTTTCATCAATCTTAAATGAAGATAAACAATACTGGAATAGACTCAGTTGACAGGTGGGAATACAAAGGAATCAATTAGTAAACTCATGATTTATATTTTGTATTGACAGCAAGGAATGCTCTTTCTGTTTGTGCAAGTATAAAATTAATCTCACAAGCTTCGTGGCACATCAATTAATCATCACTGTCATCTGTGTTTTGATTCGTATTTTCGTGTGCGGACGTTATATAAAAATATAAAGTAAAAAAGCCAAATTACAGTAACGCATTTTCTGTCAAAGTTATGCATATGCGGATCCATTCATACACTCAAGTGTAATCACTGAATATATGTGTTTGAGGTAGATCATTATGTTTGCATGTTTACAGCACCCGGCCATCGTGAAAATAAGCGGTTTAGAAAATGGATGGATGGGTGGATTTTGATGTTTGGCCTACATGAAAATTATATGTTTATGGGTTAAATGCAAAAAAGCACACGAAATGTTCTACTGTTAGCATCACATCAATGTCTTGTGTTCTTCATCTCTGTAATATTCCAGCGAAATAAGCCTAGTGTGGCTCTAAATGACGTGCTTCACATTTGCATTGCTCTATATATCCCGTTTTACTTCTGTCTGATAAAAAACAAAACAACAAACGTATAATGTTTCCTCCCCCGATCCTCCTCCCATACTTGTACTGTATGAACCAGTTGAAAGCCAAACTATGTTCACTTCTGTTCCACATACATTCTCTTCCAAAAGGATTGTAATAGTGAAACCAATTTATTTATTTTTACTGCAGAAAACTTTACGACTTGATGTCAAATTTTAATGCCTGATAACGCCTGATGTTTTAACTGTGATAATTGGTTGTTCAATTTATACTCTGTCATGCTCCCAATCAACTCATGTTTGAGAGTTTCAGTTTGAGACAATGGAAGTCCATTACGCCTCCAATTTATTATAAATGGCTGAATAATATGATGTCTTGTTTATCTTGCAACTTCAAAGGACTGATTTGTGGACTCTGCTCATCTCATTCTGGATTGTTGGACCTTTTCTGACTTACTGTATGAGACTGTATGCAGTATTAAGTTGTGTCATTTATGTAAAAACACTGGCAGTGTTCGTGTTCATATTTTTTTTTTATCTTAACCCCTTCAGACCCATAGATAATTGCAGTGGACATGACACCGTGTAAAGGAAGCATTCATTTGCATTCCCTTGTACTTGTATTGCGGAATTATCAGAACTGCCCGGATGTTTGGAATTGTCAATACTGATCATCGCTAGTGACATGTATGCAGCTCGTCTACATGCTACTTTGATGGAGCATGTGCTTTTGCAATCACTATTTTATAAATCCAACGCAAGTCATTTAATCAGAATACGGTGATCATGACAGAGTGCAATATTAGAAAAGCAAGTGAGTTTTGATCAGCCATTGCCTAGCAACCATTGTCCCAAGCCATGCATGTGGGTGAGTCATCTTTAAAAATAAAAAATAAACTCCCTTGATGCAAAATTCTTCTTTCTTCACCGATTAATAGGATATGTCAGTACCACCTGGACTGTTAGTGAGACTCTATGCACATCAGCATGGAGTCAGCCGACTGGCCAGTGGTGGCTGTCACCAGCTGTCAGAAAGCAGCTGAGATAACTCAAAACGAGCAATATAATGTTTCACCTTCCCAGGGTGCTGCACTTACTACAGCCTCTGGAACGTGCAAGATCCAATCAGAATTCAAAACATATTAGTATTGCCTACTCACCTGAAAGTCACTACCCTGTATTTTTATTTATTTATTTATCTGATCTACAGTGACCTTGGGGGTCTTGAAGGCACTTACAATTAAAATGTATTATTATCATTATTATTATTTTCATCATTATTATTCTATCAGTAGACGTTTTGCAATATGCATTTTCCCTTTAGAGAATAGTTTGGTAAATTGAGATCGTAAGTGTTATGAATACATTGTTGAGACATTTAATTTACTGTCATGCAGAAAGTGACTAATTGATTGGTTTCTCACTTTACACGGTACAAACTAAATCTAAATGATCACAAAGAAATTGAGGGCAAAGAAGCAATGCTATGCCGTGCATGGAGAACGTGAGGTGGACATTCAAGATTTTCTCAATTGTGTGTACCACTGGGGGAAAAAATGTGAAATGTTCTAGAGATAAATAAATCCACCAACAAGGAGTTCCAGACATGACAAAATAATAAGTTGTGTGTGTATTATCTTTCTGGTTAACAACTAAGCAAATTAAGCAAATGGTGTGCACCTAACTGCAATGTCTGGTGTTCTTAAGGTAAGTGTCATTTTCTATTTCTGTTCTCATGGACTTACATTGTATAGCACCACATAATGTGTTAAATGTTGCTCACTCAGCATTTATTGCAGCCTGTGCCATACTGGAAAGAGAATCCCTCCATCCGTGGTCCCTTCTCAAGGGTTATTTTTTCCCCAAATGGGGTTTTGGTGTTTTCCTTGCCGAGTTTCGGGGTTTAGATCAGGGGATGTCGCTAATCTTTGTCATCTCTGGCCTTAAGAAGTCAATTGAATGTCTTGTGTGATTGAATGCTACAAAAACAACTTGACTTGATCAATAGCCTGCAATGCCATTTTTTTCAGAACATCTTTTCAACTTATCCCCAACGAGGAGAATTCAAAAGGTGAAAAGGAAATTTAATCTTACTTCTATATCCGTGTCCGATGGAGCCCACATTTTCTTACCCAACTGTCCAGTTGTAGCATCCTGGGTTGAAATAAAGGTGGTCTCTCCAACTGATGGTTCACAACTTTTATTTACCCTTTCCTTTATGTGAACACACCGTAAGAGCTACAACACACACAAAAATGCCATCAATAACTTAAACGGCATGCCCTGTGTATCCTCTTACCACATTCAAGCCATGTATCATAAATTAATTGCCTTAAATAATTAAGTTTCATAGCCTTAACAATATCCTCTTTGAATACAATTGACAGTGTATATTTAACATTTTAAACCTTGCCATTTGCCCTTGTGAATACCTCAAAACAAAAGTAATCATACATAAATACAACTTCACAGCAAACAATACAGAAACTTGAGCTAACCCTAACCCTAACCCTAACCCGTTTCAAATTTTAGCAAGGTGTGTTAGCACACCCTAGTGGACCAAAATGGTCATGTTTTACTATGCAGTAAATCACACAACAACATGAAACATAACGACATTAGTAAACAATAAACATGACTTTAATACACACCTCGTTCCCTTCTCAAGCAAGTGCTAAAATCGTTCACTGAATTACTGATGCCACTGATAACAGTACGTCGGCTAGTTACGGCATTTCCCACCGGTTCATGAGACCCTTTCCTGTATCTTTCAAAATAAAAGTATCAATTCTATTATAATAGCGCAACAAAACAAACTAACAAAGCAATTCTGCAATACAAACATGTAATAACAAAAATAATAGCAGGGTCCTTTACACCAGTATGGCGCCACAGCTATTCTGTGGCCATAAATGTGTTATTTTTCTTTTGTTATACTTAGTTCAAGGTCACAAATTAGCATTTCCTGACAACAAATGAGGATTTTGGTGCATATCATTATCAAAATTGTGGCCACATTAACAAAACACAAAAACACCGGTCATGTCTGGGGCATTGTAAGCATTAACAGCTGTTTTGTCTTCGCATCATGATTTGTGTATACTTGTCACCACTTTTGCTTATGCAAGGTTGTAAGTCTCACATTGCAAAATCTTGTCACAACTTTAACATACCTTTCGCAAGATCATTGTCCTGCCAGAAATTCATCCCATCATTGTACTGCACACACAAAAAGAATCCCAATGAATAAAATTTAAGACAGGGATGTTCGATGGCACTTTTTTTCAGACTGATAGCAGTACTAGTACTCAACTCTTGAGTATTCATTCATACCGATAAAAAGCACCAATACCACTCGTACTAGAGCATTTTTCCTCATAAATGCATGAAATTTATGGCAATTAATTCATTTTAATTTCTAGTATCCTGTCATAAAACGGCCACCTTGAAATACGGCCCGGGTATCAGCCCGATACCGATAACTGGTATCCGTACTCAACCATCTCAAATAAGAGTGACACTTGACAAATTTTTCGTCAGTTGTTGACTTTTAACTCTTTGACTGCCAGACGTTTTCAGAAAAGGGATGCTGTCAGTGCCAGCCGATTTAAGCATTTTGACTGACCTTTCAAGGTCCACAGAAAATTTTGTGTTTGGACTATGGAAACACACATACTACCAAATGAAATATTGGACTCTCATCTTTCATCAGAAAAAAAAGTTTGTTTCTACCTTATTCCGTTTTTCAGTAATCAACAATAGAAAATGGTTAGTTTCACCCAAATGCTCTGTTTTGAAACAAAACGGAGAAATCAAGCTTTTTGTGAAACGATATTATTTCATGCACTCGAGTGAATTTGAGACCTTTTTTTTCCATGAATGATGCCACAAACACCTAAACAGTGCTTTACTTCTGTAAAACACTACCACCAACAATGAACAGTGTTTTTTGATAGCAAAATACGTTTATTTACATTCAACAGTGTAACAATTTGACAAAACAATTTGGCAAACTATTTACAAATGTGTGCCGCATTTTCCGGCGTTAGCATCGCTAGTCGGTGAGGCTTTATGACGAGATCATAGCCGCCGCGTCAACGCTTCCAACTTCGGCGTCAACCTCGGAGTCACCATCATCATCATCGTCGTCATCAATGTGCTCTTTAGCATTGGTCGATGCTTTTCGTCTTTGAAAAAAATGCTCAAATGTGAGCTGCTTGCAACCGGTCGCCATTATGGCTTCCTCAGCCATTGTCCCCTCAACTCTCTAGCTCCGCCTCACGTCTTCTACTGACGCCTACCCAATCTTGTCCAAAGAGAGTCATCGCTGCCATCTAGGGGCCAAAAATAGGCATTATACTAACTAGATCTGCTTGATACTTTCAGCACAGCTGGCCAATGCTTTCCTCCACCCGTTCCAAAAAAAAACAAAAAAAACTTGGTGAACGTCTTTTAACGTCTTTGCCGCTCCTCCGTAGGTTTTTACTAAACGTTATTTAACGTTTTTGGCAGTCAAAGAGTTAAGGCCTAGATATACCAATCCGACGTTGGCCAAATGCGACCGACGCCTACCCCGGGGCGTCGGCCCAGACGTCGGCACGTCACGAAAAAAAATGATACACATGTCACAACCCGAATATTATGTACCTTCAGCGCATGCACGGGAAACAATTCCCCTCGATACCATCGGCGGCGGTAGTCATTATTCCTAAAGGCAACCAGGAAACCTCTTTATGGGGGTGGGATATAAAAACGTAAACATTGCATACCGGTGGTTACTTTTTCTCTCACGATGTCCTCACACGTGAATGAAACCCTCTGGGTTTTTGCACAGTATCGTATAAAAGTAAATCCTACCTGCTATATCCAGTCGCGTCCCCTTGTCATGCCATAGTTTGGCTTTCATACTTTTGTCTGCAAACCTTTTAAAGGTAATATCATACAATGCCGGTCTCTCTTGAACCCAAGAGACAAAGTCATCGTCCCCTCCATCCCCTGCTCGTTCCGGAACGCATGGATTTACTCCGTTGTGGCGTATCCTGGACCCTGTCGACTCCTGGCTGCTACCAATCGTCGGCTCAGCCGAAAAGCTTTGGCCGTGCTGCCCTCCACGTCCCTCCAGCTTCTGAAGGAGCTACCTCGAGACCGCCGGACAGAAGAGCCATACACCCCTGCTGCTCCCACAAGGATCGCGATCATTGACAAAAAACAATTATTTTGGGAGAGTTTTTCCTTTTCCAACAACTTGGATTTCCTCTGCCTGACGGAGACCTGGACTGTCGCCGGTGAGTCCACCGCTATGATTGAATTACTACCGCCTGACTGTGCTTACTTGGACGCACCGAGGACGTCGGGCCGAGGTGGAGGAACGGCGACTCCTGTATTTTTAAAAACAAATTTAAATGTAAACAATGTCGATTTACCACATCGATCAACAGCTTTGAAGCCACCTTCTTTGCAGTCGGCCAAACTGTCACTGTTCTGTGCTGTGTCATTTACCGACCTCCAAAATACAATAAGGACTTTAGTATTCACTTGTGCTGTCCTGAAAAACCATAAAGTTGAGTTGAGTACTGTTTATCCGCGTTTGTCCTTCCCTCTTGCCCCATGCACTGATTTGCTAGCTAACAGCCAATCACAGTGTTTAAATGCCCCGGACGCCGATTCAACATGTCGAATTTGCTGGACCCTTACGCCCCCACCTGCCCCGCCCGCCTACCCCCGACGTATTCCAACTCAATCTGACTTCACACAAGTAATTTATACACTGATCAGACAGCGCATGCCGGCCCAACGCTGTCCGACTCCCGACGTCGGATTGGTGTATCTAGGCCTTTATGAGCTCAAGCATAACTGCCCTATAGTTCAATATCAAAGCTGGCTTGTGTTAATCATGCCCTGTTGACTGTTTGAATGAAAAACTAGATGCTAATAGTTCTGGACAAAGAGCCAAGAGAAACGAGAAATCAAACTAACAAAAACTAATGATATTTCTGATTTTTGATACACTGTAAGGATAAAAAGTCTCGTTCATTTAGATGCATTCGTAGTTGAATCAGAGCTCTGTGTTACCAGGCTTGGGGAATCCAGGTCCAGAAAGTAAAAACCTTGGAATAGTTTGGCTTTAGCCTCAGGTGCTTCTACTCAACAGGTGGAAACGAGCTAGTTGAGTAGAAGCACCTATGGCTAAAGCCAATCTGTGGCAGGGTTTTTACTTTTCAGGACCATGATCCTCCAACCCTGTGTGTTATACAGTATGGAAAAACATACAAGAATTTAAAACACATGTACACACAGACCATGTGGTGGGCATTAGCATTAGCATTAGCATTAGCCCCCTAGGTCCAGTGCTAGCTCAGTCCTTCACCACCACACTTTTCTAAGGAACAATGCTCCAGTTTGACAAAATAAAGCAGAGCTAATATAAGCTTTCAGCGCATTAATGGAAAGTGGGGGCTGATGTTTTCCTCACTGTTATCTCTTTTGCTGATAACATATACAACTGCAACTGCAGGTGAATTATCACTTTTGAGAGTTTTTAGTCTGGGCTGTTTTGGCGATAATATGTTTAGTATGGCACTTTGGAAGATAAAGTCTCACAGGCACACTGATCAAAGTTTACTTTTGTTTGTGGAACAAATCACATTGGAATCAAGCCAAGTTGGGTTTGTGTACTGCCTGGTGTTGATAACTGCAATCACTGTGTACAATCTGGCATTTTCTGCAAAGGCTACACAATGTGCCCGTATCTTACAAGTTCCAGCGTAAATCATTCATTTGGGTCTATATCACAGAACCTTAAAAATTAGTCAAAGTCATTCCATATTCTGCATTTTCAACCGTCTGCTTGATTCATGTTCCGAGACCACTCCTTTATCCCCCTTGTGCTATTTCTCACAACTTTATCCTCATTCACCGCTTCAAACACTCTTCAAACTTGAAGAAATGAGACCCCCAAGCCCCTGAACAGAAGAGCTAGGTCTGGGCAAACACCAGAAAGTTTCTGACAAGCACAATCGCCCCTAAGCTGATTGTGAATGTTTTAGAGGAGGCGGGTCTCTTTTCTGCGGGGGATGAGAAAATTCTTGTTCCTGCCTGTCTACCAGGGATTTGGAATTAGACGAGATGCAGCTACCTGTTCTCGCCCTCCCCACTCATCTCCTCAAAGTAA
This sequence comes from Vanacampus margaritifer, assembly GCF_051991255.1. Lineage (NCBI taxonomy): Eukaryota > Metazoa > Chordata > Actinopteri > Syngnathiformes > Syngnathidae > Vanacampus > Vanacampus margaritifer. Next base: position 19,844,484 of record NC_135438.1, on the reverse strand, counting down.
TTAGAAGTAGCTTTGAATCATTGTGGTGACACACATCTTTTACCTTTTACTCAGGTTTGTGTGTTTCATAATTTTTGTATGTGGGGTTGGGAGGTACACCAAGGTATGATGAGGAGTAGGAATTATTTGCCTGACTACTGCATGTATTTCAAAGCTGAATGTGCCAATTAAACGCCTGGGCGTTATTTTATTTTGAAATGGCTTGGTCAGAACCAACAAAAAGCCAAAAAATGGTCAAATAACGCCCAGGGGTCAAAACTGATCAGACTCAATATGGGCTTTTGGGCTGTTACACAGAAAAACAATCCAACATAAAAAAATCAATCAGTAATTCCTCTTGTTCAAGAAAAGCCATTTGCTAGTCAGTCAGTGATGCCAGAGGAGACTGAAGCACACAGCCTACAGCAAGGACAGGTGGGGGTGGATTTTCAGGATAGTTTTAAGCAAATGACAGATTTGTTAGGTTTGCAAGGATGGAAGTGAAATTTAGTTTGCTTCAACAATAAAACAAAACAGAGTCATCATGTGCAATTAAAATGAGCTATACAACATTACAAAAAGTAAAATCACAGCAGATATACACTTTTTATATTGCTATATATATATATTTAACACATCTGCCAATTGTCCTGGACAATTATCTTATTTTCCTTTTAACACAGACATTGATTTTCCAAGTCAAGCAAGGAAAAGCCCTGTCTCATAGTTAGCCAAAATGCATTTTGCATCAGCAAGTATTTGCTGCTCTCTGCTGGACAACAAGGAAATATAATACCATCCATTTTTGAGACACTGTAAGAAATGTTCTTAAAAATAGAAGCAAATTATTACTCAATAGATCGCTATTTCCATTAAATATCTGAATTTTGAGACGTCTAGTCAAAATTCTGGAACGTCCCTCAAATTACAAAAGAGCAGAATGTCAAAGTGATTTGTTCCTGCATTATTAAAAGATGCAATCAATGTTATAAGATACAGACAATGTAATATGTGCACATATCATGTGATGGTGTGTCTATGATTGGAGACAAGCTTATGGCAATTTTGGTTTCATATCTTTGCCATCACTAATTAACATAACTGGCTTGCTCTTTGCTCTGTGCCAATGAGCATTTTCAACTATTGGTCTATAATCTGTGCGTGTGTGTGTGTTAACGAGAGAGGCAGAGTGAGTGATTTTGAACGGCTTATGCAATAGAGCTATTAACTGTCCCAGGCCTCTACCACACAGATCAACCCAGCTTTGCATAACTATAATAGCGTCTTCTGAATAGATGGAAATTTTTGAGGCAATTAAGGCTCTTCATTGTGCCGGGTTTTCCGCTGCCTGGTCTCATTATGTAATTATGTGCACAGTAGATGCATTTCAATGTTTATATCTGTTTGATGTATTTGAATAAGAGTTGATTCAGGCAGTGGGGAATACTGTGTGTGTGCACAGTCAATGCGTATGCCCCCTATTACTACGAGATGGAAATGCAGATGTTTCTGCTGTACTAAAAACAAGGCAATTGCTGTAAGTAAAATTGTAGGTTCTTCGTGGACACACATGCACCTCATCTAACTAGTTAACACTTTGAACAGCAGCATTGTGTAAGAAAACAATTTCACATGGCATGGTAGTCAATAACAAAACAAAATATTACAACCACCTTTCAGTATGACACAGATCTCGTCAATCATAAACTACAAGAACAATAATAAGCACATTGTTGAACTAATGCTCGTCTGACCGTATAAATCAAAACATGTAATGATATCATTATAAATCTGAGCTATTTCCGATCAGCCTTTATTGAGTGTTTGTCACGTCTCATTTTTTATGTTACGGTCTAAGTGTTTAGTCCAGTCTTTCATGTTGTGAAGCGTGCTTTTATTCTGTAGTAATCGTTTCATCTTGTTTCAAAGACCTTACTTCCCGCCCTCATGTTTCCTCGTTATGGTGATTGTCTCCACCTATGACCCATTCCCTGTGTATAAACAGTCTACCTCTACCTGTCTCTTTCAAATTGACTCATATCCTGCCAAATTTTGAACCAGCTCATTTTTGTGAGCTTGACCTTTTTTTTCATGTTACAAGGTCTGTGCCTTTTTCTTTCTTCCTTTATTGGCTTCTAAAGTTAATTTCCCCCTCCGGTTTATGCTGTGATATTTTGTTGCTAATTGTGTTCCTATATTTTCACCAGCTATAGTGAGATTATTTTATATATCTATACTATATATTGGTTTATCCTACTTTAATGTGAGTTAAACAACGCACGCAAGGACCACTTAGTAGTCTAACAATATGCCCAATGTAAAATACACAAACTTAGCACTGAACTAAAGCAAGCATTAACATAGCATTTATCATCCACTGATGCCATCATACCACAACAGGTAAGGTAAGGTAAGATATTTTTATTGTTTAAATACTTTACAGGGTGTAAATGTAAAAAACTAATAGAAATTAAAATAACAATTTTCAGTTTTCGGAGCTTGGGAACGGATTAATGGCATTTACATTATTTCCTATGGAAAAAAAATGTTTTCGGAAGTTGAACAATTCGGACTTTGAACACTTCGCAAGAACGAATTATGTTCAAACTCCGAGGTACCACTGTATGTGTGTGTGTGTATATATGTATATATATATATATATATATATATATATATATATATATATGTATGTGTATGTATGTATATATATATATATATATATATATATATATATATGCATATATATATATATATACATATACATATAAATATATACATATATATATATATATGTATGTGTGTATATATATATATATATATATATATATATATATATATATATATATATATATATATATATATATATATATATATATATATAAGAAATCTGTGAATATGCAAATCTGTGGGAGCAGAACTGCAACTATGTAGGCGGTGAGGTGGTACGAGGGTAGGTCCACTGTAATTCATTCTGACTTTTCACGGGACTCGGGAGGACTTAAAAGTTTTGGTTGGGTTAAAATTGTGGTAGACAGGAGTCCAGTGAACAGCAGCTGCAGTAACAGCTAGGAATCATTTAAGTTCATTTATTATACAAAGCGAGATGTCAATCTCCAGGGAGAATTCATGAGTCTTTTGGGTTAAGGGAGTGTCCCATTTCCACTCTCAACAATGAGCTCCCTGAGTATGGATTTTCTCTGAAAAATGATTGGTGAAACAAAGCCAAGGGGATCATTGAGACAGTTTATTACAGATGGAACACCTCACAGAATGTGGAAGTGTTTTGAGCCCTCTGTCGCTTCGAAGGTAAAACAATTCTTTGTTGAGGTGCCATTGAAGAAAGTAGTGTGCAAGTAAAAAATTTTTTATGGCACTTCTCAAAAATCCTGAAAATAGAGTTTATATGAGAGGAGAAAATATCTTATTCATGTCTTACTGCACAAACTACTCCACCAACAAGTCCAGTATATTTGAGTTCTGGTTGTAAAATTTCAGCAGGGAATTTCTTATTTGTGTTTCCACAGCGTCTTAGAGTTCTCGGTAATTAATTAAAATGAGTTTGATGACGTGTAAGTTTGATGAGCCCAGCCGATGTAAAAACAACACCTCCCCCCAAAATTGACCGACCAATCAGCCTTGGTTAGTGCATATAAAGGATCAAAACTGCCAAAATTCCAAATAAATAAATGACAAATGACTAAAAGTGTAAATAAAAAACGCTACAAAAAATACAATTCAAAAATTAAATCAAATTTAATTAAATTAGTTTTAAAATATATTTTTAATCACGCTTGTTAGTTTTTATCAGTATATCAACAAGTGGCTTCTATGCTCCATGCTACAAGCTAGTAATAGGCAGCATTAGTTAGCGGTCGGATTAGCATTATTGCTGAAAGGTTATAGTCGTTGGATTAATGTTGCGTTATAACTAGAGCTGATGAATCACGATTAATCGCTAAATTAAAAAAAGGCTTTTTATTAACATTTTTTCAAAAGGAGAATCGATGGTAAAAAAAAATAATAGTGCGATTAATCTGCATTAATTCGTGATTAATGCGATACTTTTTTGTGATTAATTAATCAGTTAACGCTTTAACTTTGACAGCACTAGTTATAACTATAATTTACTTTTGTTTGTTTTTTACCTTTAACCGTGAATCCACTTCCTGTCTGTCTCATTTGATTGTGCATGTTACACTCGCTAGCTGCAGATTTGAAAGGGGGTGTGTCACATGACAGTGTCACAGTGACAGATTAGCAGGACAAAATATAATTTTCGTCTTGTCTTTAAAATGTCCATATATTTTAGTCCAGTTTTTATCAAGTGAAGTACATTTTCATCTCGTCTTCATTAGTCGACGAAAATGCATACTGATTTAGTCCCAGTTATTGTTAATTAATGAGGGTTTTAGTCTAGTCCGGTGAAAAATGTGTGTTGACGAAAAATATTTTTGTTTAGTTTTCGTTGACGAAATTAAAACTACATAGAACCACTTAAAATCTTGGATGATGTTCTTATCTGCTATTGGAATTGACTTTCAGGAAGTGTTGAAAGACTACTGGAAAGTTTGGTATCAATATCTTTTTCCTAAGGTACTGGCTGCTATGGACTTTTTAAAGACATATGTGCCAAAAACCCTTAAATGCGTTTTTCTCAAAACAAGGTATTTCAAACTGCCAACATTGAAATTGCTCTAAGTGTCGATTTTTTAGGTACCGCCAAGTATTATACATCATCTGCAAGGGAATTAAGTGTGGAATTAGAATATATGAGTATTCCAATTGATTTTGTGAAAATGCATCACATTTATATAATACATGTAGTATATTTTATATAACATGTAGTATATACAGTATAATGGCACGCATGAAGTGGGCCTGTCTGTCAATGACTCCCGGGCCACTTTTTCTTCCGAGTCCGCCCCTGGTCCAGATGGACATTTTTTAGGCATAGGCACAATCAGAGACAACTGTGGGTTTTTTTTGTGCAATTTGTGGCTCCAAAGCGGTGAGTGTGGGTGTGTTGCCAGAGCAAGGGAGCAGCCACACTTCTCGTTGTTTTGTGTAGTTCTGTCACCGTGAACATGAAGATAATTACCTAGAGGAAACCAGAGGCGGAGTCTGTTGTCATGTTTTTTTCCTTACAGAAGGGAAGAGGGGAATTAGCACCCCTGTACAAACCAAGAATTTCAAACAGAGCTGGTGCAAGCATACATCAAGAAGATACAGATTATAACACCAATAAACTAAAACACTTTGAATCTCAGTTCTGCCACCGAGTTGATGTGGTACTGCTACATTTGGTGTGTGTTTTTAAGCTTTCAGGTGATGGACGGAAATATAAAATGCGACCTACGGATGCTCTAATCGCTCAAAGAGAGATATGAGATCGAAAGTACGAGGATATGCTCAGATCATTTTATATCAGGTAGTTTTCTGTATTTCATGTACAGTGGGTCAAAACATTAACCTCTGATTGTACATTCCAAGCAGATGTGACAAATGTGCCATATTATCATTAGTGAAACAATCATTCATACATTTTATTATTTTTTTTTGCATATGTATTCAAGTAATTTTGAACAAAAAAATAACTCAAAAATAATGTAGTGTCCTACTAGGGACGTTTTTTGTGGCACGACATATTTCCCACCTTTTAATGAAAATGCTTGCCGAAAATCTCCCTCCATTTATTCCTTATGAGGGGGTTGTCCTCCGGAGGCTGAGCGGTAGCTAAGCAGTGACGTCAGTGAGAAGGGTCAGTTGGATATAATCACGTGACTTCACAGGCGCTTATTTAATGGCCGAATTGATGTAACAAAGGAAGAACAGTAAAATGCAAATATAAAGTCAGTTGCTTGTCTTTAATCTGTACTGTATTATGTTTTGATTTTTTTGTGGAAGAGTCATGTTATTTAACCTGAATTTCCTCACCGTAGTGTGACAACATTGCTTACCTTTTTTTTTTTTTTTAACACTTATTTGCTATTGTTTGGTGAATTTAAGATACAAGCTTCAATGTATGTTAAAGTTCTACTTGCTTAATAATCAATGTATTCTATTAAAACTCATTTTATGTTGGTTATTTTTATGTATACAGGTGACCATGGTGACCATGGCAGATGTCACAGTGAAGTTGGAAAGTGATGTCAAGGAGAAAGACTGGTATGGCAATCTTCAATTAAAATATGTTGATCTATATATATATATATATATATATATATATATATATATATATATATATACACACACACACACACACAAACTTTTCATTACCTTTGCAGGCTGCACAGAGAGCTGACGGAGGCAGTAACAAATCAGCGTCAGTTGCTACCGTTGACCTTAGGAGTGGAGTGTAACAATGGAATCATTAATAACTATGAAACTCAAGTCCAACTTTTTAAGCAGGTCTGCATGTTTCCATGTTTTGCACTTGAGTTAATGGCATACTAAATAATAGTGCATACAATATATACACTAAAATGTTCTGCTTTTGCAAAACTATTGTCTGTCTTTTAGATTATAAAATGTGTTTTGATCTTTGACATCTGCATGTATAAAATGCTTTGAATCAGTATCAGTCTATTTTAAATAGGAGCGGATGCAGATCACGGAGTTATGGCAGACAGCGGCACAGGAGCTTGACCATCTACAGGAGTTCTACCAGAAAATGTTCACTAATGGACTCAATGCCAATGCTTCAGGACAACAGCTCATACAAGTACGGTATTTCCATCATAACGTGGAAAGTTTTGATCCAATAATTGTTTGACCATTGGCCTCGGCAGAGTACTCAAAAGATCCCCTTTCTAACTCTTTGACTGCCAAAAACGTTAAATAACGTTTAATAAAATCCTATGGAGGAGTGCCAAAGACGTTAAAAGACGTTTTTTTGTTTGTTTTTTTCAAAACAGAGGTGAAACTAACCATTTTCTATTGTTGATTACTGAAAAACGGAATAAGGTAGAAACTTTTTTTTCTGATGAAAGATGAGAGTCCAATCTTTCATTTGGTAGTATGTGTGTTTCCATAGTCACATAATTTTCTGTGGACCTTGAAAGATCAGTCAAAAATGCTTAAATCGGCTGGCACCTACGGTATCCCTCTTCTGAAAACGTCTGGCAGTCAAAGAGCTAATATGACTTTTGACTGTTTTATTTGTCAGGTATCTAAAGGTTAGTATGATGAAGAGAAAAGTTCAAATGCGCTCTATCTTGTGATGGAACGTCAACCCCTCTACCACCATCTCTATCTGTTGTGCTAAAATTAAAAATGTTTTGCATTACTTTGTAGGCGACCGTTTTAACACGATTGTAGTTTGCCAACAGCTGCCAGACAAACATCAAGGGACAAATAAGGAACGACATTCATTTGGAAGTGATGTGTGACTGAATAGAGCAAAGCAAAGCGTCGAGTTGCAACAGGATTTTACTTCACAGAGCTGAATTGATGCATATAGTCAATTTTGAGTTCAAGTAAATGGTCATGAACTGTTAAGTAGTTGTACACATATCACGCGATGTAATCTGCCAAATCACAATCAAAAAGCTGAACAACCTGGAGATGATTGCTCGTCGGAACACAGCGATGAGCAGTAATCGAGACGAGGAAGAAACCGACTGAAGGGTGAGGCTGAATGCGGGCTGCCATTTGTCCTTAGCTATCCAATGCTACTGGACCAAACTGATCAACAAGAGAACAAATCAACGTTCTGATCAATGAAGATGAATTTTTGCATCAATCAACAACTTGATAACCCACATAACTAGATATGTGACGAATTACCACTTTGATTATCTGCGTCCTATTGCATTCTGGGAATGGGAATTAATAAGCTTCGGCTTCATTCTGTCCATTTTTCTTTTCGGGTAGAATTGTATGTGAAAAGTGAATGTTGTAAATTGTCTCTATTTTTTGTCCGAAAGGAAAAACTAACAATTAAAAACAAAACAAACTAACCAAAACAGAAAATGGATAAATTAAAATGTTACGTTTGAAATCATGCCACGCTAATGGCAATTTTGTGTCTTTTGTCACTCACAGCCTAACTGTAATTTTCTAAACACAATGACGGGACACGGTGCGGAGGTGGAGGACCTCCAAACCCAGCTCAGGTAACAAAACTTTTGATTTGCGGTAGCTGTTGCAACATGTATTTTGAAAACCAAGCACCCCTCCCGCCGACCTCTCACTAAGCGTTAGGCAAGCCCACACTCATTTTTAAAACACATTTTTATTCTGTGGCTTTTGACTCAGTATGAGACTTGGTATTGTTTTTATGTTATTAGTTTATTGTTTTAAGTCTTATTGTATAAGTAATTGTTACTGTGCAGTATTTTGTATGCAGCGATTGTTGTTTTAAAGTGCTCTATAAATTAAGTTGGGAGATCACCCGCAAACACAACAACAACAATAAATATAGAGAATGGCAACATTAACTATGTCATATACAACAATGACTGAATTTTTGCCATTCTTTTTCCTGGTAATGCCATGCATTTGTACAGCCACTAATTACCAGGCACAATTCATAGCCACCCCCGTAAGACTGTTAAAATGGTATAACCCTGTGTTAGAGAGAGCCATCAAAAACAGACAGTTGGATGACTTAAAAGTAATCACCACATAAGGCCTGCTAGTATGCTGTGTATGTCTTGTGTTGTAGAACAACCAAAGCTGATCTGAGAACAGCCATAGCCAAAGTGGATGAGTTGACCCGACAGTTGCAGTCTATTCAGCACCAGCTAAAGAGACAGGTGAACAAGTAGGATGGACATGGAGAATTTCACATGATCCGAATAGAAGCTAAAACAACCTTTTCGTGATTAGGTTTTTATCCATATTGCCAACGAGAAAGTCACTCCAACTCAATGTTTATTTAATTTTAGGTTTAGACTAATTATTTTTGACTTTGTCAACAAAAGTAGTAGACAGGGTATTATAGTCAATGAAAACTAACATAACTAAAATTGAAAGAATATTTTTGTTAGTGAAATAAAATAAAAACCAAACTGTGTTTAAAAATGCAAAACCTAATAGAAACCACATCTTATGTTTATAAAACAAACCGATAATAATAGCCAAAATGTTATTTGTTTTCATATGTGTCAACTAATATACATGAACTTTCAGGGTTCATTTTAAATGTATTTCGGTAGTGCTGTACATCCATACAAAAAAAAGGGAGGTGAAACAGTTGTTTGAGAATTGCAGACAGTTTACTCTTATTACATAATATTCAGTGACATTTTTTTTTGTTGCACTCGACAAATACTCTACATATTTATATAAAAAAACTAATAAAATACCTAATAAAAACTAAACTAAAATGAAGCCTTTAAAAAATAAAACTACTAAAAATACACTTGCTCTAAAAACTAATTAAATTAAGTGAATTTTAAAAGAAAAGTCAAAACGAAATAAAAACTAACTATGAAAAATCTAAAACTATCAACATTTTTATAACTGCTGCTCTCACACACCAAGTTAGAAGTATACAACGGTCCAAAATACCTTTTCAAACCTTGACTGATTGGGGAAGATGTCATAAAGGACTGAAATTGCACTCATCATAATGACTTCTGACACTAACATGCACTAATATTGTAACATTGAAATCACTGTGAAGAAAAATCTTTACATAGTTTGGCAAATCTGGCTTTTCTGTAAATGCCATGCATGTTGTAGGAGGTAGATGAAGCAGATGCCCAGAATCGAGAGGAAGCAGCACAGAAACAAATCCAACAGCTTCAAATAACCATCAGCCAGCAGGAGACCAGGTGATTGTGAAAAAATGGGTTTTATACACAAACATTTATGATTCTTACTTAGATTATATATGGGGAGGTTTTTTGGATATTTTCTCAACAGCTCTTGATGTTTACATTTGCTCAGAATAAAAGCTGCATCTCAGGAGGCAGCGACTGCACTCAAAGAGCAAAGTATGTGGGAGAATACAGCAGGGAACCTAAAGACCCGTTGTGCGACTTTAGAACAGGAGAAGTATGAGGGTCTGGACAAAGTGCGAGAGTGTGTTCAGATGGCCGAGGAAGCAACATTGCAGAAGGATGAGGTACATATATTTACTCTGTTTGTACTTTTCAACTTAGGAACTTCGCTTCCAATTAAGGGAACTGTCATTTATTACGCTTAGCATTGATTACATTGGTAAGAAAGTTCTGTCACTGACATCAGCTTGACATTGTAGGATTCGACCTAAATGGGGGCGGGCCAAAATCTGCTCAAAACTATCAGACAACCAGCCTGAAATTCAATTATTATTGTGTATTTTAGAGGAAATTATTTCTACAGGCATACAAAATGAGATGTGCCCATTTTTGCAGCATTAGAGATGACATTTACGATTATTTACTACAAATTAGTTTTCTTTGTTCGTGTATGCTAGTGCATACAGCAAAAGGACCAACAATTAAATACTAAATATAAAAGTAAAAAATATTAAAGTAAGTTGTTTATCCACCTGTTGCCATTCATACGACATAATTATAGCTTTGTGTTGAACTAAACAGTGAGATTTGTCTTATGTGAAATAAGCCTTAACTCGATTAAATTTAGTAAATACTGTAATACATAGCAAACAATGTCACTTCACCATATGTTTTGTCACCAATCATAAGTGACGTTTGCTGTCTGTTGAATTTAAAATGTTATTTAACTCATTTACTGCCATAAATTCATTTTTTTTTAAAGTTAGGGGCAAGAGGTGATTAAAATTATTAATTGTAATTAATCGCATGACTTCACTAGTTAACTAACGATTAATCATAAATTTTACATCTGTTCTAAATGTACAATAAAAAAATTATAGGTTTTCATAGTCTTGTTAACAAAAGGGGGGGAAATGTTAAACTAATAGAAATAGTTCAAATGAATTTTTGACGTTTATAGCCGTCAATGTCAGTGAATCAATTTTTTAAAAAAAGAAGAAGAAATGATGATTACAAAATTCGGGGCATCAGGTGATTAAAGTTTTTAATCGTAATTAATTACATGACTTCACTAGTTAACTCGCAATTAATCACAAATTTCATATCTGTTCTAAATGTACAATAAAATAATCTAGGTTTTCATACTATTGTTAACAAAAGGGGAAAAATGTTTAACTAATAGAAATAGTTAAATTAATTTTTTACGTTTATAGCCGTCAAAGGCAGTGAATGAGTTAATGACAATTTAGAGTGTTGTCTACATTCTGTAAGTGGTTGGTAGCCTACCAGTTATTGATATTAAAAAACAAAACACTGATTTCAATATCACAGATGTGGCGGAGGAAGATCTTGGGGAATTGAGTCAGTCTGATGTTCAGTCACTGAAGCATAAACTCTCTAACCAGCTGACCTTCCATTTACCCCCCTCAGGCTCAGTTAAGAGCAAAGCAGTTGACAGAGGACCTTGAGAAGACGAAAAAGGCCTTCCAACAGTTGATCCATGATGCTACCCTTTGCTCCAATAAAGAGGTAGAGAATGTCGTATGTGATTAGGAGGCAAGAGCTGCTAGCAAGTCGTTCAGCATAACATGCGGGTTAGAAAAAATGTACTCGTCAAGTTAGAATTGTAACACCTGTCGCAAATAACAGGATTAGTGCCATTTATTTGTCCTTTCATGTTTTATTCATTTTTATGGTGTCGTACTGGTGACAATATAGTCTGTTAAGACAAACGTCACAGATCACAACATGGGTGAATGTGAGGCTTAAATTGGAAATAAAAAGCAGTACATTTACCATTTACTGTTTAACTAAAATGGCTGCACTGATTACTTCTGCTTCTTTATCAGCTGAATAATATGCGTCATCAGTGCAACACTGAAATGCAAAGTATGGTTGAAGAATTGTCTCTATTGCAACTGGTAAGTTTTTACCTTGCTTAGTACAAATTCTTCTCAAATTCACCTTGCATAATTTCATTTATTCATTCTAAATATTGTTTTCCAATACCTGGCTTGACTTTGTAGGAGTGTGTGGACAAACAGTCTCAGATTGAGAGATCTAAGCGAGAGAGAAAAGCTTTAGAAGAGGAACTGGCAAAGGTAGATGTTTACCTAATGCACAGGAAACAGTTTAATCAAGATTCAAAGTCTTGCTTGTATTTCATAATGAACAATAGTTCTATAATAAGCTGTTTTCGTTTTCCTCCCCATTCTTATATTTTAGGTGACAAAGAACAAGGTAGAGCATGAGCTTAGGAAAATTGATGCCCTTCACCAGAGGTGTCTAAAGGCAGAGCAGATGAAGAACGAAATAAGCATCACTTTGCAAAGCACCCAAAGCAATCTAAAAAAGTTGGAAATGGAGTAGGTGGAGTAGTTCCATTGTACATTCACTGCTTTTAGAGCCAGTCAATGATTACATCATGTTATTATTGCTACAGTGTATTGTGCCTACGATCACCCTGAGTGCTTCAAAGATAGCAGTTGCAGAATGTATATAAAATGGTGTCCCATTATAATCTTCCATTTAGCCATATTTCTATCTTCAGCTACGGCGAGGAGTTGTCCCGATGCCAGGAGGAAGTGCAGCAGCTAAAGGGCTGTTTGTCTGCAGCAAGAGAGGACAGTGTCAGAATCAGTGATGAGCGACTTCAGTTGCAACAGGAGAACGTTCAGTTCCGCAGAGAAATGGATGAGCTGCGCAAGGCTTCCTTGCAGGTCCAAAAGAAGGCCAGGCAACAGGTAAATCTAAGGATTGGATTTTTAAAAAAAAAACTTGGAGAAATATGTCACGGAGAAGATAGTACAATTCAGACAATGGAAGCAGAGAACCTGTACTCTTGTTATATTCATTTGACCTACTCTTCTTCACTATAATATATATCATAATGTAAAACTAGCCAAAACATGGTATTCTGATTAATATTGCATTTGTGGAATATGAATTGAGCAGCAAAATCCACCCGTTGCTATCCATCACAGGATGTGGCGGCCATTTCAGCACTTACTGTTGACTGAAAATGACATCACAGTTGTTCAGGGTAATGACCAATCATGGTTCACCTGTTTCCTGAGTTTGCAAGATGAGCCATGATTGGTCATTACCCTGAACAACTGTGATGTCATTTTCAGTCAACAGTGAGTGCTGAAATGGCCCCCCCATGAGATGGATAAAAGGGGGTGGGTTTTCGTGTTTAATTCATATTCCACAAATAAAATATTAATCAGAATGACATGTTTAGTGGTGGCGCATACAACATATTCTTGTAAAAAAAACATTTTGGGGTTGACTTCCCCTTTAATAATATTGGTGAGAGATAAATTTGGTATAGTGTTGCTTGTGTGTGATTTGGTCTGACTTTGAAGGCAACAGGAGACTTTTTCCAAGCTACATACTGTTAGCGTGTTGTTTTGTCCTGGTGTGGTTAAGGCCGACACAAGCTGTTCCAAATTGAATTAAAGAAGCATGATTTAAGTTTCTGAGTTTTTGTAGATGTGTCGACCTCTCTGGCGAAAAATGGAATGGAAGCCAGCGATGTGCATGCGCTCAGAGTGCAGAGACGTTAGTTAGCCAGTGTGCGGTAGTTAGTTTTACTGTGCATTGTTATCCTATCACATTTTCGAGACGAGGTCTGCCCTTTTTAGGTGGGTCCTGTTTCGTCATCTTAGGTCTCCACCTGTTGAATGCTGCTCCAATATTAATCCGCGTCCTTCCGCGACGCTTGTCCGATTTCAGTTTTGCCCTTTTTGTCACACTAGACAGATCCTTATCCTTTTCCTGACTGTGGTACAACGCTGAAGTTGGCACCACGGTCGGGATCCCGTCAAATTATCTTTTCATACCACCTTAAAAGCCTGCAATTGCGCAATCTCGACTGTAGATAACAGTGTTTGCCATTGCAGAAGCACCGCTCACTTTGAGTGAAGTTGTTGACTTTGGAGGACTACCGTTGCCACAAAAATGAAATGGCGTTCACTTTCTCACCTGTTCTATCTATCTATCTATATGGATAGATAGATAGATATCTATATATCTCTATTTATATATATATATAGATAGATACATAGATAGAGAGAGATCTATCTAATATATAGTTTTTATTTCATTTATATTTTGTATTTATTATTTATTTATTTAGTGATTTATTATTTTATTTATTTTTGGGGCAGTTTTAGTCCTTCATACAATATGCCTCCTGTCCATTATACCATTTTAAAAATGTGTGGGTGAAAATTTGGGTTATTTAAACTGTCAAACTTGAATCATGCCCCTTTAAAGAGGACTAATCAAGATACTTTCCTAGATTACACAGATGGCACAAGAGTACAGCAGAAAGGAGAAGAGACTCAAATCGCAGATAGGTGACATGGAGGAGCGCAGTCACAACTCAAATGCTGATCTGATGCACCTTTTGACAGCACAGCAGAAAAGTATCCAGCGCTGGAAAGTAGAAGCCCCAAACATGGCCCAGGCTTTTGAATCCAGAATTAAAAATTTAACGTAAGAACTGAAAACAGCGGATTGAAAATGGCAAGAGAAATGTGATTTGAGACTAAACATGTTGCTTGTTTAAAAGGGCAGGAATTACATTTTATTTTATTTTTTTTATTTTATTTTTTATTTTTTTATAATTATTTGTTTTTTCCCCCACAGGGAAGAGCTGGATTTACACCAACAACGTTCACATGAGTATGAGATCCAGCTTGCAAAAAACAACAATACTATTGTGGAGGTTTGTGAATGAGTGCAGTGGAGGATCCTGGCATTTCAGCTTCCTCCCATATTCCAAAAAATATGAATGTTAGACAAAATTTCCTACAGATGTTAAAAGTCAATGTTAGTGTGAATTATTTGTCTGACTTTGTGACCTGCAAATGACTGTCCAGTGCAGTATGTACCCTGTTGTCTCTCACCATCTGAGATAGGCTCTATCAAGTCTAAATACGATAAGCGGTATCTGTAATAGATAATTGATTAAACTTATTCTTCAATAACTGGCAGGAATGCATGTGTAGGATGGATCATAATATATTTGATATTTCTTACATGCACAGAAACCTGAAATGTGACAGTATGGTAATATAGTCTCCATGTGGATAAAGTGTATATTCTGTTTTTGCAGTATGAGAGACAGCTGGCAGAATTAGGAGGGAAAGCCGGTCACCTCCAGAGACGACTCAATGAAGTTATGCAACGCACCACAACACCTTCACAACAGGTACGAAAACTGATTAGCCCAGTGTAGTGATATGATGGCTGTTGTGTAATTTCCATGCAAATCAAATATGAGTGGTGCAATAGCTTACATGACATCTTAGCCACACCTTCAACCTTTATATAATATTTACTCACACTCAGAAAGATGTTTAACTTCATCACTGAGAATCTAATGTTTTGTGGCGGTGAACAGAAAGCTGTGTTGTAAAATACCTTTTCAAAGAACAGTGGGGAACACAATCATAATGTTCATGTTTCTGGCCAAACAGGAGTGTAATTCTGGCATGTACAGGATTTGAAGTACTCAAGCGTTACAAGAAAAAGTAAGCGCAACCTTTTGGCTCACATCGGGCAGTGCATCTTGGAAAAGAAAACTCATGTCTCATTGATTGGAGTTATATTTGCTCAGGGGTTCAAATACTTTTTTGAATGTTTATATGATGTGCTAAATAAAACGTAATTAGTTTAAGCAGACTGTTGATTTTTGCAACTTATATGAAGATCAGATCACATTTGAAGACTAAGTTACACAAAAAATGTGGTTAATTCCAAAAGGGCCACAAACTTTTTTTCTTGTTACTGCATGTATGTGAAAATCGAATTGATGTCGTTTCTGTTCTTTTCCCGACAGCTCTGTTTTGGCATCTCAGCGGGAGAAAACCAGTCGATTCTTCTGAAGCCTTAACAGCCACTTATTTGTATTTAGAACTTTCACAATAAACACTACAAAATGCAAACACAAAATGTGTACCATGTAAAATTCATGTTTTTATTCATCCCTTAATGGACAGGCAACCCACAATTAGGGATGTAATGAAATCCAAACATCACGATACTATATTATCACGATGTGAAGGTCACGATACATTAATTAATCATGATATTATAAAGAGGTTGGCAGTATAAGAAAAGGTCACAATATTGTAATTTTTTTTAGCTCATATAAAAACAAAACACAATAATTTGCTTATGTACATAACAGCAATGCATATACTAGTGATGGGAAAATGAAGCTTCATGAAGCTTCATTTTCCCATCACTAGCATATACCAGCAAACAACTTACAATCTCTAATAACACTTAATATTGAGGCACTTACTTGCTAAAGCACTCATTACTTGTGTCCAAATTCACAAAGCTGGGTTCTCCGAAGGCCGAATTTGTCAGCTGTATGACGTCACTCCCGGCGCGACTCGACAGCACGCACGGACTTACATATGAATGGATTACCAATGTTGCTTGTCAGCAGCACATTGACCGGCAGTCCATTTATATGTAAGTCCATGCGTGCTGTCGAGTCGCACCGGGAGTGGCTTCATGCAGCCGACAAACACGGCATTCGGAGGACACAGCCTTGTGAATTTGGACACAGGCATTGTACAAGAAAAATAATGAAGTCATCAAATTCATTCTGGACAAAATATTAACTTTTTGCTGCTGAAAATGGCTCAATGAGTCAAGTATCCTTTTAAACAGAGTGGGGCCAAAACATGCCTTGTGAAAATTAAACTGCACTAAAAAACTAGCCACCAGAGGGTGCTAGAACTGCACAAATGGAAATCAACCTGACTTTTTTTTTTTTAACAGATGTGCAATATTTTAATGTGCGTTACTGTATAGAAAAATCCAGAAAGGCAAAGAATTTTGTTAAATTACATCATAGGACTTAAGACAAAACCTCTGGCACCACTTACTGAAAGACACGTTTCCATATTAGTGACATGTGAGGGTATGCATGGTTGAATGTAAGTACAGGAAAAAAATAAGGGAGAGGACATGGCGAGTTTCTGTGATGCTCAGGGTTTCCCAATCCACAGTTCAGACTCTGGTTGCTCCCAGCCTTGCCCCATAATGCTTTGCAGGCGGAAATTTCCAAAATACCCCAGGGCGTGGCTAAGAAAGAAAGAGAGAACATTAAATGTAATGAACAATGCACACATACACACAGAGTAACCAATTTCGGTGTGTCGTGGCGGCTGTGGCTAAAGGTGTAGAGACGGTCGTTCAGTAATCAGAAGGTCGGCTGTTCGATCCACGCTCTCCCCAAGTCATGTGTCGTTCACACATTGCCTCCAGTGCTACTCACAGGTGCGAATGTTTGGTGATGGTCGGGGGGGCCGTAGGCGCACACTGGCAGCCACGCTTCCGTCAGCCTGCCCCAGGGCAGCTGTGGCTACTTAAGTAGCTTACCGCCACCACAGTGTGAATCTGTGAGTGCATGAATAATGTATACATTCCATTGTAAAGCATCTTTGAGTGTCTAGAAAAGCACTATACAGTATAAAAAAAAAAAATGATGATGTAAATGTTTACGACGGTGTTGCAGGGCTCTACACCAACTTTTGCACTGATTGCACTGGTTGGTCGCACCAGCGCAGGTGTTGGTCACAACTTTTTGGGTAAAACATGACCATATTTGCTGATGTTATGTTGTCTTAATAAGCATGTTTAATATGATGTAATGATTGACAGTGACTTAAGATATAGTTGCAAAATATTTTACTGTAACAAGAAGTTTGTCAACAACAAGCTAAGGCTGATTAAACAGGTTGATTGTTTTAATATCATTTTATATATAATTTAATATAATTTTAAAAGAATACATAACAAAATAGGCTTTGTTTCACTCCCTTCACTGGCTCCCTGTACATTTTACATCATTTTAAGATTTTGTTTGTTTTTAAATCTTTAAATGGCCTCGCCCCACCTTGCATCCCTAAGATCCTTCACCCCTACGCACCTGGACTAAGCGAGGGGATCGATTGAGCTTTTCCCGTTGCAGGTCCTTCTCTTTGGAATTAACTTCCATTAAATGTTAGGCAAGACCACTCACTCTCTTTGTAGAAATCTTTTTTTAAAACACTTTTTTATTCTTTGGCTTTTTACTCACCATGAGACTCGCCATTGTTATTACTGTTTTTATGTTAATAATGTATTGTTTTAACTGTGTTTGTTTTTGTTTATCTGATTTTTATTGTATGTACAAAACCAGAAAATATATCTGCGATTTACACTTTTTTCCCCCGTTATAGACCAATTCACTGAAGTATTTTGTATTTTACAGTAATTACGCTGGTTTGAAACGATCTTGTAATTTCAGGGCATATCTAATTGGTTTATGTCCTAGTAAGGTACATGAAAAAATAATACATTACTGTATCTCTTTCTATTTTACCGCCTAATGGTATACTTACAAGTTTGGCTTTTGTCCTTCGACTATCTCACCACTGGGGATGGGGTAGAGTGCTTCGTATGTGCGCTTCTCTCCAGAGCCATGAATAGCATAAGAGTTCATCTTGTTCACATTGGGAGGAAAGTAAATCCAGGGAAGGAGAGCTTCACCCATCCATCGATCTCCGATGACTATAGCATTAAAAACCATCGGCAGTTGTTGCTGGAAGCAGGTACAAGGGAAATATTTTAAAACATGGTGTAGAAGATTAATAAGTAATAACCCTTTATGAACCCTTTGATTCCTTCCATTACACCCGCCTACCTGGAACGCTTGGCCGACCCCTGACAGCAGTAATACCAAGTGCTGACCATGTCTAAAATGGAATCACAGAAAGTGATACAAGATAAAGCGGAAGTCTCAGTATCATGCTTGCATTTGTCTATTGGTGTGTCAAATATTAAAGCAACTTAATTTTTACTCACGGACAAACCTCCACTTCTAGGTAATTGTTTGTGGTACTATCGAGAAAGAAGGACTCAACAACTGAGAAAATAAAGGATAAATCATTTTTCAGCATGAGACTAATAAACACAATTTCAATTCATGCATACTGATCAAAACCTCATACCGCATTAACATAATTTAATTAAAAAATATTCCTAAATACAAACACCCTACTTTCAGCTCTTAAAACCCACCTTCATAATCCCACAGCCCAGGGAAGGGCTGGCCGGGTTTTCCTGCTGGGGCCTCTGGGTCATTGAAGAAGGGGGCAGAAATCTTCATTTTTAACCCTTCAACGCCAGGAGAGAAGATGATCTTGATGGGTTCATGATTCACAGGATTGCTGTCCCAAGTGTGCAGGATCTCAAATTCTGCTTGCATATTCGGGCTGTAAGTAGAATGGCATGACGATTAGGTTCAGTCTGGCCCCAGTTCAAGAAATAAGTAGACTTACATAGAGTAACAACTCAGAGTCATGCAGAGGACTGTCACAAGCTGCAGTCCACGAGCGAACCCCATGTTGTCCTTCTATGAATAAGCCTCGATCATTGCTCTCGAAATCACTTGTTCACGTCCACGCTGTTAATTCCTTTACGAAACGCGTTATCTATTGGGTTCATTCATTTACGCAATGCGTTATCTTATTAGGTCAATGCCCAACGCAATTTTCATTCACATCTTATCAAGCTTGGACAAGGAACTTGCTTAAGTGTGACGTAAGACGTATGGTTTCAGACCTGCCGTAGTAACAGTTGTCAAGTTTACGAAATGACTTCACCACTCATTTGACCGGTAGAAAATTAACATTCAGACTAATACTTGCTGCGATTTATTTATGTGGGCGCAAGGATGCGGTTCAAAGTAAACTGCAGTCAGCTGTACCTGTACTTCCTTCCAGGAAGCGGAACCTTATATTTGGCAAGTTGTAAACATCGGAACAATTTAACGGTGTACAGCTTACCTGCCATTGGCTGCTGTTTGTTGTCTTCAAAACGGACGGCGCAACGCGATTATTCAAGTAATGCGCTCAGGTTTATTATTAATAACAATTGTCAGGCGTAAACTATACAAGTGAATTATTTGACACCTTTTTAACCAGTGAATGTATAGCTTGTTTGAAACAGCTGAGCTGGCCCAGTACTAGCGGGCATTAGCTTGCTTCCTGTGTGCATCTACTGGAAAATAAGCAGTAACTAAGGTCAGTCTTCTCTCTCGGTACGTTTGGTACAGCCCTTTTTTCACAGTTGATACTTTGTTGTAATGGCAGCAATGCTTCTCGTATGATAGAAACATAAGCAACGCTGATGTTGTTCCTGCGTCCGTTAGACGCGCTAGCATGATATTTTGAATTTGCCTCCGTCTAGGCTGCACTAGCAACATGGAAGCAGAGGTCGAATTTCTTCGTGATCAAGGTAAGGGAAACTGCAAATAAGTAAAATGCTGTGTTTATACTAGCTAAATTCGGCTCCATACCGTTGACCTACACGATACCATGCACCAAGACGACATACTCATTGGCAAAATTCACTGGATGAGAAATGAATCTGTGCATAAAGTTTGTGTTCTCAGTTCGCAGGCTAAATTATTCTCTCAGCCAGTATCAGCGTGAGGAGCATGTACGCACCAACCCATCTCAGGTATAGAGTTCATATCATTAATAGTTCCTTTTATAGATTCTCTATATAGTTAATAATGTTGGTGGCTCAAGTTAGGCGAAAACTGGTGTGTTGAGGAGATATGTCATGATGTGCTGAAGTGCTTGAATTCATTTTGAATGGCATGTGACAGCAAATATTTCCTTTTCAGGCTGAAGAGGAAAAGAAGACTGAGTTTGATGCTCCCTGGCTCTCCAATAAGAGGTCTAACACAACATTCATATTGTCTTATTGTAAATTTTATATTCAATTTAAAAACAAAGCTCCATGGAACTTTGTGTGTTGAGTTGTATCATATGATGGTATGAAAGTGCTCATCAAAAAATAAGTATTTAAGATTATTTGCCTGTATTACAGTATAATGGCTCCGCTGATAGCAGAGTATGATCAGCACATTGATGAAATGTCTCAACAACTGCAGAAATATCAGGTGAGTTTTAGTATTAATTATTTTATTTTATTTTTTATTTTAAAAAATGTCACTGCTCATCTAAAAACATTTTCTTGTTCCCATTAGCATACTTTGGCTTCATGCATGTCTATTCATATCCACAGGCGTCCATGACAGATGTCAAAGAAAAGTTGGAGACTGTTGTCCAGGAAAATGAAAGGTATCTGGGATCTTTTGGTGCCTTATATTGGTTTTAAGCAATTAGACATGGGCCGATTGCCGGTTTGACCAGTTTACCGTGGTTTTAAAAAGTCAAGGTTTTTATAACAGCTAATACTGGCTACCACCGTTAATGGGCTCTAATTTCTGACAAAGAGCGTCAGCTGCCACATAGAAGACGGGGTCAAGTTAAATCCTTCCCATTCAAATAAATAAATATCTGAGTCTGCATGAGACACGGGTGCATTCAAAGACCACTTACACCGCAGGATATTTCAAACTCGGAAGAAAACTCCATCAAGCCATTAAACGTTAAAAAGTTCATATGTAAACAATGTGGGCTTTCTAATAATCTATACACATGTTAACTTGTCATGCTTTGCTTTTATCTGAAAATGTTTTCAGTATGTAATCGTTTAAAATAATATGTAAGAAATGACCTGTTTTGCCAGCCACTATTTTCATTTCCACAGTAAATTTTATTACAGATATCATAATTTGGGTCACTGCCAATCTTGAACTTAATATAAAACCATGGTATGCCAGTTACATGGGACTACTATTCATCAGCGTGCATAGTCATACTGTATACACCTAAAAAAAAATTGTAGTTTTTTTTTGCCTTCCAAAATCCTGGCAGTTAAACAGTGGTCTATGTGTGTGTACTTCATATTCTAACATTCCTGC
The DNA here is from genome assembly GCF_051991255.1 of Vanacampus margaritifer. Lineage (NCBI taxonomy): Eukaryota > Metazoa > Chordata > Actinopteri > Syngnathiformes > Syngnathidae > Vanacampus > Vanacampus margaritifer. The sequence goes on along the minus strand of NC_135438.1, from coordinate 19,822,707 downwards.
AAAACTGCAGTCATATAAAGGCTGTATTTTAGTGATGAATGTTGTTTGACACCGATTATTGATTGTGTGTGGCTAGTACATTTTTCAATATTATTTCCACCTTCCTGGCAGGCTGCATGCAGAACTGAGGGAATCGGTTGAGAAGCAGCTTCAGTCAACCTCAAAGACCTCTGGGGAGGAGATTAGCACAGTGGAGGAAGAAACAGTGGTTAAAAACCTCCAAGAACAAATCAAGCTGTCGGAACAGGTCTTAATACTTTCATATGTGATCACTTCCTGTTTTGACGAGCAGCAGATATGTTTTGCTTGTTTTTTTTTTGTAACCTTTATTTAACCAGTTAACAATGTTTGAGAACTAATTCTCATTTACAAACATGACCTGGACAAGAAGCCCCAACAAGAACCCATACAACACAATATACAAACATATGAATAAAACAATGAACAAAGCACAACATAAGTATAAAACAAAAGAAGAGAAGGACACTTGTGCTTATATTAACAAGAACAGGTGTCAACTATATTTTCTTGGATCTTGTTTTTGAACAAAGACACTGTCGTCGGACAAATGAGTTTCTGATATGTTTGGATTTGAAGTAAGCGTTTGAGGTTGCAGTTGATGTTGAGTATATGCAGCTCTATGGTATGCGTGTTAGTACAGGAGAGCACTCCTCATTCTGCTGGGCTACCTTCCATAAGCTGCAGCCCCCGTGACCCGACCCCAGATAGTCAGAAGAAGATGGATGAATGGATGGATGAAGTACATTTTTAATGAAAATCACTGTCATTCTATTATTTATAGTGTTGTTTGGTTTGCGCATGACCCTTTCCCATCACATGCACTGATGGCTCTGAATGTGTTATGTGTATTTGAATAGGAGCGGATGCAGGCCATGGAGTTGTGGCAGACAGCAGCACTTGAGCTTGATCGCCTCCAGGAGTTCTACCACAACAGCCTCACTGATAGGCAGAGTGCCGATGCTAACGAACAGCAGCTCAAGGTACTCCGCATACAGTGACTTTCACTGGCAATGTGTCTGGTACTTTCCTACTTGGAGTAAATATTGTAGTACTAATTGAGCGTTTATGATATAAAATTGTCTGATTAAAATCATATGGCAATAACAGACTGTTTCTCTTGGCACAGGATCAAATTGTGGTTACCCATCAGCACACACACCAACTCCAAGTGGCCAATCAAGAACTACAATTGGTATGTAATGTGTGCAAAATGATAATACATAATAACTTTAACTTGATGTTTAATAGTTCTCGCATCTGTGCACCTGTACACAAACAAACATTAATAACATATGGCGAATTGACTAGAGTCGAATGAAGATACAAGAGTAATACTATACTTGTCGGATGTATTTTTAATGAGGACAAAGCTCGGGATCTCACGTGAGAACAGTTGTAAAGTAGCAAGTCTCAGTTTGTTTTGAGTCATAGGGTGCCAAAGAATAATGCTACACAAATGGCAAACTTGTGTCTCTTGTCACACACAGACCAATCAGCAGCTACTAAAAACGGTGACAGAGCAGAGTACAGAGATGGAGGGGTTACGCAGCCAGCTCAGGTAACTAAATAACTTTTGGATTTACAAAAGCTGTCACCAAAGGCAATCCTCTACAATTACATTTTGTCAAAGGTTGCTGGTTGCAGGATCCAGCAACACTAATGTCTATGTTGTAGTTTCCTAAGTGGGGATAATGATTAATAGTAACTATTGACTGAAATGTTCTCTGGATCGTATGTTGTAGAACGACCAAAGGTGATTTGGGGACAGCCACAACCAAAGTGGAAGAAATGAACAAACAGCTCCAGTTAGTTCAGCACCAGTTAAAGAGACAGGTGAGAAAATTAATATTTCAGAAAATGATAACTTACTCTTGAGTAGAATTTCTGAAGCAACTGATTTTTTGTTTGTTTGTTTGTTTTCATTGCAGCATGTGTAGTGTTTAGACATTTTGCCCATATTCGATAATTTAGACTTTTTGGCATATGTTTTGACATTACGTACTCTAATATACAGTATGTCCCTGAGTTGTCACAGCTGAAGGAAAGGACATTATCTATCTGCTCATATAGTTACAATAGTTTCTACAAGATATTCTAGTGTGTGTCTCAATCAGTCTGAACCCTTTAATGTTTAGCAGTTAACAGAAAAATAAAAATAACTCATTTTTGACCGGAAGAAAGAAAACTCTCTGCTTAGAGCTTAGGCTGTTGCTTTGAGACCAAGACGGGTAGATGGCGAGCCTGCTGTAAATATCATGCAAATACTGCATATATTCAGGAGGAAGAGCTCGTTGAGGCTCGCAGGCAAGAGGAAACAGCAGAAAAACAAATTCAACAGCTTCAGTCAACAATCAGTCAGAAAGAGACCAGGTGAGCACAGAAGAACTGTAGCTTCACTTGACATAACTCATTCCCGAGACTCGCTTTATTATTTGAGAATTTCTACTACAGTACACTGTATTCATTGTAGAGGCCATTTGTGCAGTTCACAATCAATGTCTTATTTTTTTTTACATTTGTTGAGGCTCAAAACGACATCCCAGGAGGCAGAAGATGTTCGAGGAGAGCAAACTATGTGGGAGCAAATGTCAGGGAACCTGAAGGCCCGATGCACTACCTTAGAAAAAGAGAAATATGATGCTCTGGACAAAGTTCGAGAGAGTGTGCAAATGGCCGAGGAGGCAATCCTGCAGAAGAATGAGGTAACTCGTACTCTTCCATCGCCACCAAGAATGATGGTGGCATTGTTTTTTTTAGTCTGTTTCACAACCCTGGCTATCCACTGGATTCATTCATCTCTATCATCTCAGAGAATTTTCATGAACACAGGAGTTGGTCCCCTTCTCGCCATTTCCATATTTTCTGTGCGCTAACTATTTAATATACAATTACTGTTTTTATGGCATTCTGTGTGTATAATAATTATACTGTCATTTTGTGATTGTAACTGCAAAGTACAAACCGTAGCTATGTTTGTGGACCATACCACCAAGTATTCATGCATGTATTTGGTGAAAATATATTTGAGGAACATTTCGGTCTTCAAATCAATGCAATGTGCTTATTTTCCTTAGGCTGTATTAAGAGAGAAACAGATGATGGAGGAGCTTGAAAAAACTAAGAAGGTCATTCCACAGCTGATTGACGATGCTGCTGTGCGCACCAGAAAAGAGGTAGGGGGTATCTCTAAATGGTTACTAAAGCAAAACTACAGTGGGATTATTTCTGCAGACATTTATGTAATGTACTCACATTTAAACCCCTCATTTAGCCAACCTCTTTTTCTCTCCTCTGTCTCGTCAGATAAATGGTGATTGATTCTCTATATCTGCGTTATGGATTAAAACAAAGCCTAACCCGCTAAAAAAAATAATAAAAGCCTTTGCTGCATCAAACTGTTTAATCCTGCAAAAGTTTTATGTGACTAAGTCACTCGAACCATCAATCGGGTTTATGAGAAAAACAACGTTGAGGACTGAAACCCGGATGCAATTGGATTTTTATCCCCAGGGTCATTAAAAATCAAATAGAGGGGCTAATGCTAAAAATCGAGGCAGGTTTCAAAGATTATCCACCAATCAGTTGTTTAGACTGTTTTTCTCCTGAAATCTCCTAAATGCACATTATGTCTGTGCTATGGTTATAGTAAATATACACATACACTCATACATGAAATAAACAATTGTGGAACTAACTCTAAAAATGGTAAGATTGGGAACATAAATACTAGAAATAGTAGTAGCAGAAAGGTAATATGATATTTGACATATTTTGTTACTACTTTATGCAAAATTCGAACCACTGTAGCACCACTGCCCTGAATTTGATAGGACAGCTTCACTTTGACTGTAAAAAGTAAAGCTCACTCAGATAGAGCCCCCTAGTCTGACGTCACGTTTGTGCGCTGTCCATGCTGGAGCACAAGCCTCTGACTGTAAATTCCAGGCAGACGTGATGAATGTGCCATATTATATTTAGTACACAATTTTTAGGTATTCAAGTAATTTTTAACAAAAAGTTAAAGATTTAAACATAGTTATCACAACACTTTAACTCAGGCTTGATCTCTGCTGGGGAATGTGTTGTAAACATGCGGTCTGTTTGTTAGCATCTAGCAAGTTAAGATAGCGTGAAGACTTCGATATATAGCAAGACGAGTATATCCAGATACAAACGATTTCATGAATGACAATTTACACCATAGGTGTCAAACCGTCCAGGAGGGCTGCAGTCATGCAATTTTTGGATGTTTCCGTTCTCCAACACAGTTGATATATGATCAGCTCATCAGCAAGCTCTGCATAAGCCCGATAATGATCCTGCTGATTGGAATCAGCTTGTGTTGGAAGAGGGAAACCTCCGAAACCTGCAGGACTGAGGCCCTCGAGGACCGGAGGTTGACACCTATTATTTACACCATAAAAGTAGTGATCGACGTACTGTTTCAACAAAAACAACATACCTTAAGCTTCCACTTCCATTTTGCCCTCCAACCAACTCCATTTTTTGTTGCTAGCGGCTCCAAACCGCTGGTTTCAATGAGTCGCAGCAATGTAGTGTGGATGCTTTTTGTGACACTTGACATACTTCCCACCTTTTAACGAAAATGCTTGCTGAAAATCAAGTTTTCTCCATATATCCCTTATGGGGGGGGCTTGTCCTCCAGGAGGCGGACCGATAGCTAAGCAGTGACGTCAGCGAGAAGGGACTATTTGAAACATTTGGAATAGAATTAAGTCACAGAATGTGATCTATTTTGTACAATACAATTTACTGTTTGCTCATGAGTTCCAATCATACAATACATGCTGTATTGGAGCTGAATGCCACATTTATGTTAAACAGGTGGATAGTATACGCAAGCAGTGCAATGTTGAACTCCGTCGTCTGGCTGAGGAGCTGTCTTTATTGCAACTGGTAAGAGTCCAGCTCACAAACAGAAATATGTTTCCAAATGACCTTAACTCACAGTCACTCTTTACTACTCTGCTTTTCCAGTCTGGTACTCCTACAACCTGATTGTTTCACTTAACTTGTTTACCCTCCCCACCTGTTTGCAGGAGTATGCAGAAAAAGAATCTCAGTATGAGAGGTCTAAGCGAGAGCGGAACGCTTTAGAGGAAGAACTGGAAAAGGTATCTTTTGCACTGAAGATTATGCTGATCCACATTTCTTACAGAGTTTAATTATGCTTGAGGCCTTCATGAGCCGCCATCATGATCAACAATGAGGGTGAGGTTTTTGTTGTTGTTGTTTGGGGGGATTTAGGTGGTTAAGGAGGGTCGGACAGAACCAGAGCTTGGACAATTTGATGTCCTTCATCAGAGGTGCCTCAATGCAGAGAGAATGAAAGATGAAATAAGCATCACTTTACAAAGTACGCAAAGCAAACTAAAAAAAATGGAAATGGGGTAAGTCACTTGTGCTAGTTACTTTCTGTGGTTAATAACTTGCTGTAATCCACAGGACAGTTATTCAACCAGATTCCTTCTGATTATCTAGTTGTACATTACTTTGTCCAATTATTCTCTGCCATCTTTCCATATTTGTATGATCTATATAGCTACAATGAAGAATTGTCCCGCAGTCAGGAAGAAGTGCAGCGGCTGAAAGGTTACTTGGCTGCAGCAAGAGAAGACTGTGTCAAAATCAGTGACGAGCGACTCCAAATGCAACAGGAGAACTTTCAGATACGCAGGGAGATGGAGGAACTGCGCAAGGCCTCTTTGCTTGTCCAAAAGAAGGCTAAACAACAGGTAAGGGAAAAGAAAAGAAAGGTCGCCCCAGTATGCCTTTGAATTGCGGTTAATAATGATGTATGTATTTGTACCTAACCTGTCTTTTTCCAGGTGTCACAAATGGAGCAAGAGTGCAGCCTAAAAGAGAAGTCTCTCAGTGCACAGATGAGTGACCTGGAGGAGAGTAGTCGCAACTCAAGTGCTGATCTGATGCGACTTCTCACTGCACAGACCAAAAGTATTCAGCGCTGGAAAGACGAGGGGAAGAACATGGCCCAAGCCTTTGAAATTAAAATTAAAAATATGAAGTAAGAAATGAAGATTGAGCTCAGCTTAGAATTGATGCCTGACTACTAATATGCATATTGATGCCATCGGACCGAATCCTTGTACCTCCAAAATAATCGCTTTTCAGGACACTCCCAAAAAGGGCACGTTTGTTAAAATGTTAACATTACATCATCAAAGAGAAGAAGCCATTGTCAACACTTGTCAATCATTTGTAAAAAAAAAAAATAATAATAATATTGAAAAAACAGCGCACATACACTTGTGGACTGACCAATAGTCTAGATTTCTATCTTTCTATCCAACCTGTTTTCCATGTCTCCCTCAGCCAACACATCTGAGGATCATTATCAGGTGTCATGCATGCATAGCTGGCCAATTAACTGATCATTTGAGGCACCTGTGTTGGATGTTGGAGACATGGAAAACAGGCTGGATAAGGGTACTTGAGGACCATGGTTGAGAACCATTGCTATAGGAGGTTTCGGCCTGATGCCAGCGTTACGGTAGTTAAAACTAAAGAAGGGCTCTTCTTGAAGTTATTCTTAATCATGAAAGAACTTCAGTAAGATCTATCGCTGGAATCCATTGGTTATCGTTTCAATTCTGTGAAGTGTCTTGACAGTTTCTTTTGTCTTTCAGGGCGGAGCTCAATCAGCACAAGCAGCGGTCACATGAGTTAGAGCTCCAGCTCGGAAATAACCTCAAAATGAATGAAGAGGTGTGTGAAACACAAATCGTGTTCATTTGGAGTCAAAAGTATCATGTGCAGGCTCTCCTATATAAACACAGTTTAACCCATGACTTCACCAGCTTCAAGGGGCATCTTAAATTGCTGAATTGAATCTTCAAGACTCGACTAGTCATATATGCTCTTTGACCTGATAGGCACACATGTATAATCAAATGATATCCGACAGCAAATCTGCTTATTTTAAGGTTAATAAGCTCAAAGGTATTTATTTTATAATGTGCATGCCTACTTGTATGTCTTTGGATTAATAGCAGACAGTACTGAGAGATACAAAAGCTGGCAAACCTTTTCTGCTTACATGAGTTGTAACATCCAAAACCTCTTCCACTTCTTGATGTCGTGTCATACAAGTGTGTGATATTGTGTTTGTGCAGTATGAGAGACAGCTAGCAGAGTATCAAGAGAAGGCCAGTCGCCTTCAAAGACGACTGGCTGATGTTGAGCAACGCGCAACTACTGCTTCACAACAGGTACAACTGATGTTATGCACATGGTAGTCACGGTGACGTACTGTAGTGTGATACTCCGATCTTACCCTCACGACCACTTCTTCAATACTGTGGTTGCGCAGGTATGAAGGAGTTGGGGCCTACATGTGTATCCTTGTTTTTGTTTCCAGCAGCATGTCAGATAATATTTTTGTGTGAATAATATAATTGTATCTTTTTTCCCCACCCACAGATTACAGTTATGGCATCCAAGCAAAGAAAAACGTACTTTTGTGAGCCAAAGCATGAATAATGACACTTTTTACACATCCGTTGGAACTGTGATGACTATCGTGTGTAAATACAGTTGATCTGATGTTGAGTTTAGCAAGTCGCTTAAGGTATGGTCAATTCCTCGGTTACCTAAACCTTTTCAGCTCGAGACACCAAGTAGCAATGTGGTTCCTTTCCATATCCTAAACTTACACACACATGTGTACAGTATGTAATGCATTGACATCGACACATACACCCTAATTAATGGATGATAGAGTGCACAACTGATCAATTTACAATCCATGTTTTTTGTATTTTTTATATACAGTACTGCTCAAAAGTTTGTGAACCTCTTAAGCAATTTGGACTTTCCAATTGTTTCTACCTGATTTTGTTCAACCTGAACCATTACATTTTAAATGAAATAACAGGTGTAGGTTTAGCAATTTAATTCAATGCATTGTTCTTTTTTTCTTTCTTTTTTTATCAATTTGTGTAGGTGCAAAAGTAAGTGAACCCTGAGCTGCATTCCTTAAAACATGAAGTAAGATCAGGTAGGACTGAATTGGTAGCTAAACTAACCACTGAAATGGACCAATGAAATGAGAGAGGTTTCGCAAAGAAATTGTGCATCACTGACTGAAACGGAGACAAAACCAAGTCACTTTAGTCAGTCTTACCCAGGTGAACCCATACATGTCAGTCATGCTGAGAGGAAGAGAAATCTGAGCGAACTTCAGGAAGTGGGTAGCGACAGCACATCTGTCTGGGGAAAGCTATAAAGTCATCTATTTTATTTTATTTTTTTACCATAATTCCACTGTGAAGCAGATCATCTGCAACTAGAGAACACTGAAAATTACTACAATCCAAAGTGGATGTCCTTCTAAAATATCAGCAAGACAAATGATAATTCAGGTGAAAGCCAACCTGTGCATCACATCGAGGGATTTGCAGACCTCTTTTGCTGCACCTGGGACACGTGTGCATGCTTCAACAATCAGAAGAAAAGTCAATCGACAAGGCTTTCATGGAAGGCTTGCTAGGTAGAAGCCTCTGCTCACAAAAAAAAGATCAAAGCTGCCCATCTCAACTTTGCCACCGAGTTCCTGGACTACACTAAAGCTTTTTGGAAGACCCTTCTGTGGACAGATGAGTCCAAAATTGAAATTTTTGGTCACAACTAAAACTGTTGTGTTTGGTGAAAAGTCAACACTGCAAATCAGCAAAAGAACCTTCTCCCTAGAGTGAAGCAGGGTGGTGAGAATGTTAAGTTATGGCCTGGCTTTTCATCCTCAGGACCTGGACAACTCCATATAATCCAGGGAATCATGAATTCAGAGGAATATTGTGAAATCCTAGATCATAACCTGAAGCCGTTCTTTGTGAAGTTACAGCCTGGTAGAAGATGGATCATGCAACATGACAATAATCCAAAGCATTCCAGCAATGCAACCAAGGAATGGCTAAAGAACAACAATATTCATGTTGTGGATGTGCCCAGTTAAAATCCTGACTTAATTCTTTCAAGATACTGTGGGCCTGAAGCAGGCAGTTTATACTAGACGCCCATCCAACCTCTCTCAATTGGCTGCATTTTGCAAGGAAGAGTGGCAAAAATCCCCCAAAGTAGATGTGAAAGACTGATAAGTCACTAAAGAAAGTGTTTGGAGGAAGTTCTCATTGCAAAAGGAGGTGCAATGTCCGATTAAGTGAGAGGTTGACATACTTTTGCACCCATGAAATCAGATTTTTTCTTAAATCGACAACTTTTGTTCAAGAATGAATGACAGTATTATCATTATATATATATATATAAATAAAATAAAGTGAGCTTCAAGCTTGCAAAATGAAGCAGTTCACAAAATAAAAATAAATAATAATCTTGTCATGTACACAAAATTTGATCCATCACGGTGAACACACACTATTAGTGGCAGTGTGGCACCCACTGGAGTAAGGGGCAGTTTAAGTGCCCGCAGAGCAGTTCAGGATATGGGTGTCTTGCGCAAGGACACTGCAGCCATGTGTCTACTAAGGGATGGTGTTGAACTGGGTTACTCACAGTATGTGATGATCCTAACCTCTTACCCACGACTGCCCAAAGTGTCTAGATGGCATTTACATTATGTAACTTGTTCTATACATTTGTATATATGTTTAATAGCAAGTTAGTTAGTTGTTTTTAATGCAAATCTAATGTTTTATAAACTAATATTTAAATGGAAAAAAGAGGTGCACTTGTTTTATTTGTATAGATTTTTTTGATCTGCGGTATTTTCATTTATTAAATTGGAAGTTTTGTGTTAGTTTTTCCGGAAACGTCCCCATTAAACAATGGACACAATGAACACATCGATGACCTCACTGAACCCTCTCATTATCAGTGTCCCTTTTAGAATGGGGGCAATTAGTCTAATTTGTTACTGCGATCCAGGCAGATTACTTGACTTTGTTCAGTGGTTGCCAACCTTTTTTGCTTGTGAAACCCCAAACCTTTTTGTCATACCATGTCCATGAGTTCTCCCCTGACTCATATGTGTTGATGTTTCTCCAAAAGTAGAAGATCACAGCTGATTATTAAATGATAATCTTTTTAATTAGCTTCCTTAATTTGAACATTTAATTCTTAGACGTCTTCGCTTTTTTTGTCCTCAAAATGAAACGAAAATAAATATGTTGCCTTGAAAATAAGTAATATAATGAATGAACAGGCATTTAAACTTTAAATATGAGGAACTAAACCCAGGAATAATATTCAGACCTGCAGCAATTTTACTAGCTTACATGCAGGTGTTATGATTATTTAGCTGCGGCTGTGCTACAGGTTATTGATCTTGAAAATAAATTATTAAACAATTATTTTAAAAAAAATAATAATAATAAGTGCCCCCTGCAATGTGCTCCCATACTCTTGTTGGGAAACACTGACCTTGGTGATCAAAATTAAATGTCGCCCCACTTATTCTCAGGTGACTAATTTAGCATATCTTTGTTATGCTGTATTGTTTTGCACTGGAATTGTATACAATTGACAATAAACTTATATTTTTTACTAAATCTGTGTGTCTGTTTAATTTATGAATCATTACCAGATTTAACACAAGTCTTACATGAGTACAGAGTGAGTATACTTTTATCGTTTCTGCAAGTGGGTGGAGACTGGAAAAGGGGGCCTTGTTCATATATTTACTGCGGCCTTGGTTGTCTGCAAGGCATATTGGGAAAACCTTATGTTGCTAGGAGACTGTAAACGTGAGCTGCTGGCACAACGCTGACGCGATACTTGACGTTTTGTACGTATTTTGGAAAAGGTAGGCTGAAGTAACGCTGATTTCTTACGTAATGGCCCGATAAAGCAGTGTTCACGATCAATTAGGACTTAAACGTATATTTATTTATATTGAAAATAAATAATTGTTGAACACTCATCGTTTTAAGTTCTTGATAATTGAAAAAGCAAGTGTGATTCCAAGCCATGCAATAGCTTTGCCTCCCCGTAAAAATGTTTGTTTTATGCTTCGTGATGTATATTTTTATCCCGTGGAAGCGGTAGACTTGAGAATTTAATAAGCATGTTACCATGACAACAAATCATAAAACAATTATACTGCATACAGGAAGTAAGGGCCATGGTTTCAACATTATATCAGCATTTTCGCACACGTCGTGAGTGATAAATAATACAATTAGAAGTCTAAATTTACACCCGTTGCTTTGCTTTAACTACAACGCAGTGAAAGCTGAATTCGGCACCAGTCGTCAGAGGTTTCCACTCGCCAACATCCACGTAACACTCTTGATTACTTCATTGGCTCGTTATCGCGTAACATTCCATGACTGATGTCATTGGTATTTGCATTTCTGACGTGCGCACAATCAATCGCACACATTAGTGTCCAGGAATGGCCGTTATTGATAATGCACAAAATTTGCTACGGGGTGCAATCATTATAAATTTAGAGTTATGTAAATTATATGAATACTATCCTCCAATCCATTGCACATTGTGTGAGGACTTTTGAACTAAAATGGCATCGACATCTAAAAGTTCCTCGTCTGGACACAGCGAGGAGGAGGATTGCATGGGTAACAACATATATACTTCTTTATTATTTGGATGCATACACATGTGCATTTACTGAAGATCAAATTTAAGAACTATATGTATAATTAGGCTTTTACAAATGCAATAATGTTCCATTTCGACCCCTACAGAAAGGTATTGCCAGTTTGGTTATAATTTGGTCTGTGGTTTGCATAACCCTGATATAAAATCTCCACAATAATCATACATGTATTGCTTAATGCACATAATAATAGCTTATAAGAGGAACTTATTATTATTTGTATTTTATTATTTTTAATTCAGCAGCCTTCTCATATTGCATACAAGGCATGTGTTCTGAGGTGGCCAGTATAGTCAATTGTTTTGTTTTGTTTTGTTTTAAAATATGTGTTTCTTGTCTTGATTGTGAGCAGCAACAAGCATGACCCACAAGGAGGATTTCAGTATTTTCTGATTACTGACACTCATTTCCACTATTTCAGAGCTCGAGCTCCCACAGCAGCAAAGTCCCACCATGTTACCTCCACTCCACGAAAAAGGCACACAGGTATGAGGAAACCGATATTATGAGTTGACTGAAACTAGATAAATATTTCCAATGAGCATGTAGTCTATTTAATTATTTTCAGTGGTTGTAATTTTTATGGCGGCATGGTGGCCCAGTAGTAAGCACTTCTGCCTTAGAGGTTGTAGGTTCAAATCTGGGCTCTGGCCTCCCTGTGTGGAGTTTTCATGTACTCTCCATGCACAAAGATTAATTGAAGACTCTAAATTGTCATAGGTATAAATATGAGTACGAATTGTTGGTTGTCTGATTTTTGTGCCTTGTGATTGGCTGACAACTGACCCAAAGTCAGCTGGGATAGGCTCCAGCACACCCATGACCCCAGAGAGGATAAGCGGTACAGATAATTAATTTATTGATGTAATTTTTATGGTGGACCTGCCTTAGCCTTCCTGTTGCTTTCCACCATTATTTTTTGCTGATGTCCTTTTTTTGTCCCATAATCTAGGCTTTGCTGAAGAGACGTGTTAAACGGAAACTGCCAATGGATGAGCACCTAAAATCCCAGGAAAGGAGGTATTTCCCAGGCTGGCATTCTCAGGCACCTTCTTCATCCCAAGAAACAGAGCCACCGCAGAGGCGCAGCATGCCATCGCCTGTAAAATTGCCTCCATTGCAATCTCGCTCCAAGGTCAGTGACACACATGAGTGTAAGGTAGAAGATGATAAACAATCACATAGGACACCCCCCCCCCCCCCCCCCCGTGTGGCAGAAATCGCTCAAAATTGCTGCATCAGAGTTTTAGCTTTCGTATTTATCTACCGTAGGCTTTTACAATGACTATAGTGATTTTCCTGTCACTGAAGCATTTGAACTTTCACATGATGAATTGTCTGAGAAAATGCTTGTAGGTTTGATTTTAACACAACAGAGTGGCAGAAAGGAGGGTTGAGTAATTAACGTACACCCTTAAACACATGCGCCCTGTCTGTTGCATCTCTGATAGTTATAAAGGCCAAATCAGAGCCCTTCAGAAATGCCTGGTTTTACATGCAGTGTAAATAAACATGGATACTACTAAAGAGATCTATAAGTAAAACAACATTGAGTGCTTACGTGAAAATGGTCATCCAAATAATAAGCTAATCCATGATTCTTCCTCTTCTTCTTTTTTACAGCTCCATGCATGTGTTGAAATTGAAATTAGTTCCTATGACAAATCATTTAGTCAACTTACCTCATTTGCTCCCAAAAACGTATAAAATGTTTTTTTAAATTTTAAATATTGCCATGGTTCCAAAAACTTATTTATACATTTTTTAACAAAAAATTATGATAGAACATACAGAAGGCTTTGATGCAGCGTCTGACCTGAAGAGGTCGCTTAAAGCAATGGTATTTATTACAAAAAACGGCCAGCAGGTGGCAGCAGAGTATAAGAGATCAACCAGGGCCATGTTGCATCAAGTTATTTCACCCAGTGTTTTTAACAGGCTTGTGAATAATGATGAAACTATGAAAAAAGAGACTATAATCTTACTTTTGGTAGATTCCATGTTTGTTTGTTTTTATAGCAATAGAACACAATATTCTGTGGGCCTTTCAAAACCAGTCAAAATCCAGTAAAACAGCTTGGAGCGAAGGGGGTTGCTTCAGTGAAAATGACTGGGATTGAATGAGCTAATACAGATGTAATAAACTGTTAATATTTTGTAAGTATTTTATGCTCCCTGTATTTTTTTGTTTTTGCTCATGTGTTCTTTTCACTCTTTCAGAATCAACTCTCTCTAAATAAAGCATCAACTTGTTGTCCTGCCAAAAGACCATTTTCCCTTAAGAAAGATGCAAACCTAGAAACACCCTCTGAAGTCCGAATTTTTGAACACAGCAAGGACGACTACACGATGGTTAGCAAAGATGGCGTACTGTCAACTTGTCGGGAAAACTTTGACTTTGTAAGCCTCGAGCGGTTTGAGGAGGAATATCAACTCCACCGCAAGCTGGTTCTCATCCCCTTCTTTGCTCGCTTCAAATTATTCAAACCTTTCTATATCTGGCATAAAAAAGTCTGTGGCAAGAAGATGCACGTGGCTCAAGAGGCTCTCAAAGATAAGTTGTTCATGATCAATCCGGTAAGTAGAGAAATTTTCTTTGTAAGCTTGTCTGTAAAAAATAGTGGCAAGGAAAAGGATTTGATCCTTTTGGAATTTCATGGTTGATCGAATACATTTGTCATAAATTGTGTTCTGATCTTCGTCAAAGTCAAGGCTATTGACTTATACTTTTTTTTGGTGGGGGGGGGGGGGGGGGGTTAGTAAAGATATGAACGATTAAAACATTATCTAGACCAGTGGTTCTTAACTTGGGTGTAATCGAACTCAAGGTGTTCAGTCAGTCAGTCTCAGGGGTTTGCGGAGGTCAAGACACACACACCAACTCAAATGATTAATGATGATACGCCCTGCTTGGCCATCATTGGCTGCAGGTGATCAGGCTACATTGCTTGGCCTATCTGTGCTGCAGGGACTTTGGTGTGTTCAGTAATCGACTTGTATATTAAATATGTCGAGCAAAAAAAGAAAGTGGTCTGACGAATATGAGCAATATGAATTGACATTAGTAAAGGAACGTATGGTGTTCCACAGGGTTCAATTCTGGGGTCTCTGCTGTTTTCATTGTATCTGCTGCCCCATTTTAACAGAACAGCAGTCATTGTTTTAAAATGTTGCATAAATCTAATGTTGAGTTGAATTATTGTAGTCAGTTGCATGATTTGCGATGCCAGGTTAAGCAATTCTAGTTCTCTAAAGGAACACTTTCTTAAACGGCATGGAGATGGGGACTACAATAACAGAATGCTTTCGGGATTCAAGGTGAAGACAGACAGATTTGATGAAATGGCTGCTCACCATGTTCATTTTGTTCACCAGTAAACCCTCAACCTATGTCTTAAATTTGAAAAAGGAAAACAAATCAATAAAGAAGTGTTTGGTGAATGTGCGTATACGAAACTGGTGGGGTTCAGTACCTCCAACAAGGTTTAAAATCACTGATTTAGACACAATTTGTCAGTTTCTTTGATTTACCTGAAGATCAGATCACATTTTATGACAAATCTATTCAGAAATTCATCCAATTCCAAAAGGTTGACATACTATTTCTTGTCACTGTATGTCACAATGTGTAAAGATGTGCTGAAAGTGGTCACTCTAGACTGGTTTTATATAATAAAATGAAACTTATTTGTGTGTCTTCACAGGATTTAAGCCCGGCACTGTCAGACGTCTGGGAAATGTGTTATCACATCAGAACAACAAACTTGTGTCATATTGATAAGAAGTGCACGCATACGCTCTACGAATTTCATGAAGCTCAGTTCACACAAGTTGAAGAGGTACAATTATTTATTCCTGAAAACACGAGTGTGGAATGTTTATGTGAGTGTTAGTGTTTTTGTTGTTTGCATGATTTTTTTCTCTCTGAATTGTTTGCTTTAATTAGGCACTGAGTGACCTGCAGAAGTTCCAATACCTGGTCAAGGAAGTGACACTGTGTTCCTGTAGCAGCTTCCTGTCAGATCGTGTGTGCATTTTCATTGTATTGAGATTTTAGTGCCCAAATATATCGAGAAGTTTTTTGTTTTTGCCAATTTTCTGTTTGTTACAGATAGCGACAAGCTGAGTGAAATCCAAGTTCTATTGGGGATTAACAGGGGCTTCTTCTGCCGGCGCCTCAACTGGTAACTTTTCTTGTTTAGTTTTCTGTTACGTTTGTTTCGCTTCAACTCAGTCCATCCCTCTTGCATCTCACAGCTTCATCCGACTCGTTGACTATTTGGTGGTCAACACATTGCACACGTTGTTTGTGAGTGCAGTGGACAAGATGCTGGCTGTATTCAAAGAGCAGGTTAGTCAAACCCCCAGCCTTGATATCATTCAAACCTGGGGTCAGCAGCTGGAGGCTGAAAGCAACCCTCCTGAGGAAAAGGTGGATAAAAAGGTAGGGTGTTGCCTCTTAACCACTACATCCACTCTTTTTTTAATTATGTATATCTATGTCAAAGATTTGTTACGTGTGTGTCTCAATAGGGTGGGGAGTCGGAATCTTCCCAAAGTAAACCAATGTTGATGAGTGAACTTGTGCTAGACACAGATGCTCTGTCCTACAGACCATCTGAGCAGAACTTCCAGGTTAAGAAAAAATTGTTTATTTTATAACAATTGACACTTAAACTCGAGGAAAAAAAAATAAAATAATAATTATTATTATTTTCTTTCCAACAGGAGACTGTTGCAGAGATCATTGGGAAGTTTCAGAAGACTGTATTGTCCGTTGGGACACTCACAGCAGATGAGGATTTTATTTTGCTGTTAAGTCACGAGTCTTTTCGGGTAAACAAATAACCCTCAGCTGTGTTTAGTTCACTCTTTCTATATTTTGTACGTATGTTTTAGATACCACTCTGTAATTTCATATGTTTCTATTAACTTTTAGAATCAATATAGAGATGCTCCCAGTTTGGAATCGGTCATTGAAAATGATGGAGACATAAAAAGCATCTGTCAAAATATTAAGGTCAGTTACACTTCACATTAGGAAGTATTAGGAAGTGACACTCCCAATGACACTGCAAAAAGGACAGTAGAAAATTTAAGAAAAAAATATAGTAAAATAAGAAAATTATTGCTTCAAAAAGGCAAAATTATCTGGCAACAGAACAAGCACATTTTACTTAAATTTACCTGTAAGATTTTTAGAAATAAGAAAATAATACTATGTTCATATCAACCAAAGCAGTCTTAAAAATAGTATTTTTAGACTAAAAACAGCAATATTTACTTTTTCAAGCTGTAATAAACAAATAAAAAAATCTTAAAATACATAAGTATTTGTTAACATTTGGCCAATATAGCCTGAGTGTCAAGCAGGCAAGTAACAGGTTGCATTTTTACTGTCTTTCTTTGGTATGACCCAGCCAGGGATTGAACCCACAACCTCCCAGTCTGAGGGTAGTACCACTAGACCACTGAGCTGGTATTGGAAATAGGAAAAATTTGCTTAAAAAATATAACGAAACAAACCACTTAAAGGGCTATATTGCACTTTTGTCTGATTGGTTTTATACTTACATATTTTTTTTCCCATTTATCTTATTACTAGATTATGCAAACCCCAAGTTCAGGGCCTTTGATGTTGGTTCTTAGTCATCTTAAAATGTGGAAAATGTTCGTTTTAAGCCTCACAGTACTTAAAACTGGCGGTTAACGTTCAATGCCAAGACTGCTTGATCAAATAAGATAATTAACTCATTCACTGCTATAAAT
Source organism: Vanacampus margaritifer (assembly GCF_051991255.1). Classification (NCBI taxonomy): domain Eukaryota; kingdom Metazoa; phylum Chordata; class Actinopteri; order Syngnathiformes; family Syngnathidae; genus Vanacampus; species Vanacampus margaritifer. Next base: position 19,805,303 of record NC_135438.1, on the reverse strand, counting down.
TCATTAAAAAAAAAGATTATTAAAAATTAGGGACAAGAGGCGATAATTTTTTTAATTTGTAATTAATCGCATGACTTCACTAGTTAACTCACAATAAATCACACATTTTGTATCGGTTCTAAATGTACAATAAAAAAATTATAGGTTTTTATACTCTTGTTAACAAAAGTGTTACAAAAAAAGTTAAACTAATAGAAAAAGATAAAATTATTTTTTTACGTTTATAGCCGTCAATGGTAGTGAATAAGTAAAAAAAAGAAGAAGAAAAGATTAAAAATTCGGGGCGTCAGGCGATTAAAGTTTTTAATTGTAATTAATCGCATGACTTTACTAGTTAACTCGCGATTATTCACAAATTTCCTATCGGTTCTAAATGTACAATACAAAAATTCTAGGTTTTCATACTCTTGTTAACAAAAGTGGGAAAAAAAGTTTAACTAATAGAAATAGTTAAAAATGATTTTTTTATGTTTATAGCCGTCACTGGCAGTGAATGGGTTAAGTAATAAGTATCTTAAAATAAGAATAATAATCTTGTCTGGCAATTAAATTTTAAGTAAAAAAAATAACTTAAAAAAATTTAGGTTAAATTACATTTAAATTATATCTTACTTAAGATTTCAGTTTTTGCAGTGAAGCATTATGAAGTAACACTCCCAATGACTTTGTGTGTGTGTGTGTGTGTGTTTTTTCCCCTTAGGAATCGCTGCAGTTCACATTTGAAGCTGCACAAGTGTGTGCACGCATGTTTGAGCGTTTTCAGCTGTTTTACAAAGAGAACGAGGGTCTCGATTTGAATGCTCTACGACAAAAAGATCACGGTACAGGCTTACTGTTTATAGTACATGATTATCATTATTCATGTGAAGCGATTGATGCTGGCGCCTGGCACACGTGACAGGTTGTAATCCTTGGCTCATACCTTGCTTTTACTGTTAACTATACTTTGTTGAACAGGATTGGAGTTTTTTAGAACATCGCTTGACTTGTACCACCATGAGCATGAAGAAGCCGTGGCTCTCCAACCACAGAGACATCTTGGCCTCCTCCTTGTGGACAAAACAGAGATGAAAGAGAAGCTCATCTCTTCTCCCCTGCGCTGTCTGAAGGTCTCAATAGTGCACAATCATACTGTGCACCCAAACACAAAGACGATCATACTCTTTCATTGTTGGTGAAAGGAGCAGTAATATAGTAGTAACTTTCTGCTATCTTTTATAGGTCATTAATGAGATACTGACGCAGCAGGCCAAACGGAAGCTGAAAGGTGTCATGGCCGAAGCTGGTGAAGCACAATTTAAACTAGAACTCAGTCCCACTAATACAACCGAGTTAGCCAGCTACCTCACTTTCCTTGATGAGATACCAGAAAGGGTAAGATTTTTTCATTTGTACATGCTAATTAATCTTAACTCATTCACTGCCATTGACGGCTATAGACGTCAAAAATTCATTTGAACTATTTCTATTAGTTAAACTTTTTTTCCCACTTTTGTTAACAAGAGTATGAAAAAAAATATTGTACATTTAGACCAGATATAAATTTTGTGATTAATCATGAGTTAACTATTGAAGTCATGCGAATAATTACAATTAAAAAATGTAATCGCCTGACGCCCTAATTTTAATAGTCTTTTCTTTTTTTGAAAAAATATTATTTTAAAAAAGAAAAGAAAAGATTATTAAAAATTAGGTTTTTGAAAAAAGATTATTTAAAAAAAGAAAAGATTATTATAAAATAGGTCGTAAGGTGATTAAAATTTTTAATTTTAATTAAATAAATTACTCCAATAGTTAACTCACGATTAATCACAAATGGTATATGTGTTCTAAATGTACAATAACATCTTTTTTCCCTAGGTTTTCATACTCTTGTTAAAAGTGGAAAAAATGTTAAACTAACATAAATAGTTTGTTGACGTCTAAATTCGTCAATGGCAGGGAATGAGTTAATTTGAAATTGTGAAGATGGTATATTTTTTTTCTCCCCCCAGATGAAAGTGTTGGAGCAAGAACAGGAGACGGTGTGTCAGATGTACAATCTGATCAACATATCCTCACTTCCCATCACAGCAGATGATGTGGCCTTTGCCTCCATGGAGCCTTACATGAACTCATTACACAACATGATCAATGATGCAATGTTTGACAGGTACAAAGTGATGGAGAAGTTTTCCAAGTCTCTGCAGGTAGACATAAAGGATCTGAACCAAAAAGTCAAGAAAATCAAGGAAACGTCACAGGTATGTTGAGAAATTAGTTATTCTTAAAAAAAAATGTAATGTTGAGTATCTAAGTTGGTTGCCAAGTTTGGATGAGATTCCCTGATACATTTATATCACGGATATATGCGTAGGATCCACAAATCCTTGAAGTCACTGCTGACTTTTCCCAAGTACGTCTTCTGCTTGGGGAGCTTCAGATTTCCATCGATGAGCTGCAAGGCCAGGCCTCAGCGTATACTTCTTACCAGAAACAATTCAAGGTAATGCACTCATTAGGGAAAACATATATATATATATATATATATATATATTACATTCCCCCCTCCCTTATCTAATGATGATGTTTTTATTACTTACAAAATAAATATTTGGCTTTAATGCCTTTCCTGAAGTTTTTTCTCTTGGGATTAAAAAATTCCTTCATCTTTGCCTTTTTTTTTCAAATATTGTTTACTGCTTCCTCTCCAACTGCCTGCCTAACGTCTTTCTGTGAATACTCTTAAATTTAGTTGGAGGTGACCAAATTTGATGACCTAGATGAACTCAAAGCAGAGTTTAGGCTGAAGAAGCTTCTTTGGGATTCCATGGCGGAATGGGACTTATTACAAGAAGGATGGCAACAGGTGAGGCACTCGTTCTCAAAATGTGTACTGCGTGATCAAGATACTTCAAATGCTACCTACCGTATTTCAACTCATCTTCACTTATTTGTCTGTGTGTTGCTTCTTCAGTGCACGCTTGAGAAACTGGACATGGAACAGTTAAACTCCCAAGTAAACAAATACACCAAGTACATCAACCAAATGGAGAAAGGCTTGCCACGTAATAATGTCGTGCCATGTCTTAAGGATAAGGTTGAAGTTATGAAACAGAGGGTGGGTGTGCAGTAAATCGCCTTCCATTACAATGTGGACGAATGAAGTACATTACTTCCTATTGATGAAGGGTAAGCTGACGATTGTGTCATGTTTTCTGTCCAGGTGCCTGTAGTCACAGATTTGCGTAACCCATGTATGAAACCAGAACACTGGAGGACCCTGGAATCTGTTGTGGGTAGCGCATTGAGTGTGGAGCTCACTGTGGCGGTTATGGAGGAACTCAACGTATTCTCCTACGGCATCGACATACAGGAGGTCTCCCCTAACTTCTCTTTGTTGTTCAGCCTCAACGTTTTATGTCTGTATGATATATTTATTTCTGAAACATCCACACTAGGCTTTATTTAGCATATTTCATCGTTTGATGTAACTGATATACACTGAAGAAACAAAACATTTTGAATTTTAGGTATCAGCACAGGCTTCAGGGGAAGCATCAGTGGAGACCATTATTAATAAGGTTGGTGAAGAGTTTTTCTTCTTCTTCTTCTTAGATTTTCATCGCCGTTCTTAGTTTTCCATTAATCTATCTTTAAAAGAGATGATTGTAATTATTAGTGAACGGTTTAGGGGTTATAATTTTGAGTCATTGAAAGAGGCCCATTTCAATCACTGCAGGTTGAGGATGTGTGGTGGACCACTACTTTCACTCTTATGCAGCACGGTGACTCCAAAGAGGTCTTCATCTTGGGTGGCACAGATGATATACAAGTAAACAGGAAGTGCACATTCTCCTATAAATTATGTCAAATACGTTGTAAGTTTAAAAAAAAAAATCTCTTTCTCCCCTTGTTGAGGTACTCTTGGATGACAGCATTATCAATGTGGGCACAGCAGCATCTTCTCGCTATGTTGCTCCTATCAAAGCCAGGGTGGACAAACTCCTGATTAGGCTGACCCGTTTCAACCAAACTCTGGTAAAGGCTTTGAAAAGAACTGAAGCAAATGCAGTATTTTTTTTTTTTTTTAAATCTGCCTTTATGAAGTTTAGAAAATATGTGGCTTCCCGTGCGGATAGTATTATTACATAGGAAAAAGTAGAGAGCTGGTTGTGTTATGTTTCAGTTTTGTAGGGGTTGGATTTTGTTTATTATGGGTATGTTTGTTATTTTTGTCTGTGGTTTGTGGTTGTCATGTGTTCCTGATTTCTCCCCTTGTCTCATCACGTCCACCTGTGTTTCTTCCCTTCCCAGTGTGTCTGACCAATCGGTGCCCTCAACCTATTGTGTTCCCCAGGTGTGTCTCATTAGTGTTGTTGTATTTAGTCTGTTGTGTTTGTCCAGTCTGGGTCGGTCCATTGTCGTTTCCAAGTTTTGTCGTTTCGCCCATGTCTTGCTAGTTCCGTGTTATGCCACTTGAATTTGCTTTGATTTCGGACTTTGTTGTGTTTTGTCGGCACGTTGTGCACCACCTTGTTTTTGTTTAATTAATAAAACCCTTTTGTTTTGGACTTTACCTCGGCCTTCTCGCCACACACACACTTGGGTCCAAAACCACAGTCAACAGTGACAGGTTGACATGATGCAGAGAAGGAAGTTGGACATACTGTGTGTTTAGGAGACCAAGTGGAAAGGGAGTAAAGCTAGAAGTTTAGGAGCAAGTTCAAGTTATTCTATCATTGTGTTTTTTTACAAATTTTTGACCACAATGAAATGTTGAAAATCTTGAACGAACATGCTCTGATTTTTAGAGATACAAGGATTACATGAAAGGGAATATACAACAGAAAAAAAGGGGTGGGGGCTACATATTTTTAAAGACTTTTGTAAAAATAATTGCACAACTTTATTTCTACCTCCTCTTTCTGTACAGGATGAGTGGCTTAATTGCCAACGCAACTGGCTGTATTTAGAAAGTATTTTCTTGGCCCCTGACATTAAGAGGCAGCTTCCTGCTGAGTCTAAAATGTTTCTCAAAGTGGACAAGTCATGGAAGGCCATCATGGCTAAGGTAAAAAAGATGCCCAATGCACTCAAAGCTGCCACACAGCCTGGTAAGTAGCCATTAGTCAACACATGGGAATAAGAATATGAAATCCACATTTAAGTACAGTCCACGTTCAAAGTTTACGCTATCCTACACAGATCTTTTGGAAACATTTCAAGAAAATAATGTTCTATTGGACAAGATACAGAAGTGTCTTGAAGATTACCTGGAGTCCAAGAGAGTTATATTTCCTAGGTATGCATTAGTTTGGTTTGATATAAATTAGAAAAAAAATAAATATATAATTCATATTACTATGTATTTGTGCTTAATAAAGTATGATTTTTAGGGCTGGGTTTAAAAATTCAAATAATCGTTATCAAATCGATTTTCCTTTTTGAGCCTGATATCGATCCATAAAATCATGAATCGGTTATTTTAATACCTTTCCCCCATAAACTTATAAGAAAATAGAATTTTAAAGGCCATTTTTTTGTATCTTACTGTTTTCTTGAAATTTACTGTTTAAATCAATTTAAAAGTATTTTCTTTTTATAAAATATCTGACTTATTGCTCTTTAAGACAATTCAGAATCTTTTAAATGTATATTTTATTTATAATTATTAAATATAAATTATGAAATAATTTTCTTCTCATCCTTGCTGATATCAATGTTTGCTTTAAACTAAATCATTTAACCAGTTACTGACTCCGCAAAATTTAGAATTGGGAATATAATGTTTGTGGAGTTTTTAATCATGTCCTTGATATTTAAGAAGAATTGGTGTTCCATAATTAATCAATATCGGATTCAGTTGAAGTGAATCGAATCGAACTGAGCTCTTGTGAATCGAAATCAAATCGAATGAGGAAATTAGAATCGATACCCAGCCCTAATGATTTATGCTAGAAATATTTCATGTACCATACTTTGCAATGTTTCTTCTCTATTTTACAGATTCTACTTCTTATCCAATGATGAGTTGCTTAAGATTTTGGCACAGACACGAAACCCCCAGGCAGTGCAACCTCACCTGAGAAAATGCTTTGACGCAATTACACACCTTGAGTTTGCCTTGGTGTCTGAGCAGTCAACTACTGGTCCACCTCAACTGGAGCCTGGAGAACAGGAGAAGGTCTACACTAAAGACATCTTGAATATGGTTTCCCCTGAAGGAGAGAAGGTCAGCTGTGGTTACGTTGAAGCCTGTCAGTCTTTTTTTGCCTTATATCACTGTTTTAACTTTTGTGCGCAAGTGTAGGTGGGTTTAACAAAAGGTCTGAAAGCAAGAGGCAATGTGGAAGATTGGCTTTGCAAGGTGGAGGAGGCCATGTTCAACTCACTGAAACAGCTCAGCAAAGCCTCCATAGCTGACTACCAAATCACGTCCAGGGAGGAATGGGTGGTGTCTGGGTATCCTTCTCAGGTATACACACGCACACATTCTCACACACTTATACTCTTCGTGTATTTATAGTGTTTTCCACTACTACACTTTTTTTTACCCAAACTTGAGAAGGCTTACTGGGCTTCTTAGAAAAGTCAGACACTGATCAAGCATACATTCAAACAAACATTGTTTGCTTCAGTTGTGCAAGTCATTACTCACGAAATACTGTCCTATTGGTAATCCACCAAATGTAACATTTTAGTCTTTTATCTGAATTATGAAAAGTTGTTTCTGTTGTTGTTCACTTCTATTTCCGTAGTCCTCTGTGGTATATCCTTCACAGTATTTCCTTGGGGGCACCATGATTTGCAGAGCCCACCTTCTCATAACCGTATTTACTGCATGCCTGAAATGATCTTGATCGTATCAGTGTGTGTCCTTGGCAATGACAATGCACACCTCTTTCTCAATCGTACCCCCCTCTCTATCTTTTACTGCCTGTTATTTCTTCGCAACTTTTTTTGTTTTTTCATCAGGTGGTGCTGATCATTTCCCAGATGATGTGGTGCAGAGATATGGAAGCTTGTTTGGAGGGAAATCACGACCACTTTGCTGCCTTGCAGAAATTTGAATTCACCAACTTTGATGTAAATGACAGTAGTTACTTTTTCCTGTTACATCAAAAACTGACAACAAAATTGTCCAGTATTGAGTGCTCTTTTATTTTTCAGAGGTTAAATTCTCTCGCAGCTTTGGTCAGAGGCAAGCTACCTACTTTACACCGCAATATCATCACTGCCCTCATCACCATTGATGTGCATGCTCGTGATATTGTGACTGATTTAGTCGCACAGAAGGTAGAGTACTGTGTGGCACACACACGACCAAGCATCTTACTTTTTATATTTGGCTTAGTTCACATTTCATTTATGGCCATTGACTTTTTGTAGCATTTAATGTATGAGGTTGAACATTAACTTGAAGGCGATCTTTCTTAGGTGGACCAGGGGACAAATTTTGAATGGCAGAGACAATTACGCTACTACTGGGATCTTGACATTGACAACTGTATAGCCTGCATGGCCCTATCCACTTACATTTATGGCTATGAATACCTCGGAGCCTGTCCTAGGCTGGTCATCACTCCACTAACGGTAACATGGGATAAATAATGCACACAGGAATGGGCACACAAGGCTATGGGCTATAAAATGATAAAACACAATATGGCCTTCGAGTTAAAATTTCTTAGCTAAATTTCATTTACTATTTAACTCATTCACTCCCAACCATTTTCACTGAAGCAGCCCCCTTCACTCCCAGCTGTTTTACTGAATTTTGACTGATTTTGCAAGGCTCACAGAATATTGTGTTATATTGCTATACAAACATGAAACCTACCAAAAGAAAGATTAAAGTCTCTTCTTTCATCAGGAAAAAAAAGTATATTTCTATCTGTTTCCGTTGGGAGTAATTAGCATTTGAATATAGCTAAGTTTCATCATTATTCACAAATCTGTTTCAAACAGCTTGTTTCCCAGTTTGCCCTGTTTGATTTCTTATACTCTGCTGCCACCTGCTGGCCGTTTTTGTAATAACTACTATTGTTTCATGCATTCTCTTCAGTTCAGAGGCTGCATCAAAGCCTTCTGTATGCTATAGCATAAAAAAAAACATATACAACAAAACCTAATACATCTTTGGGTGCATGGTAATATATATATTTTTAAAGAACGTATTTATATGTTTTTGGCAGCAAATGAGTTAATTTACTTATATCTTTTAATTGACTAACATGCAGGATCGTTGCTACTTGTGTCTAATGGGAGCCCTCCAGTTGGACTTGGGAGGTGCTCCAGCTGGACCTGCAGGAACAGGGAAAACTGAGACTACAAAGGACTTGGCCAAAGCCTTGGCAATTCAGTGTGTGGTCTTCAACTGTTCTGATGGACTCGACTACAAGGTGCGATGTGATCACAGTAATTGCATTTTGCTGTCTTTCTAAAGTCTTAGGAGAAGAAAAATGACTTTTATATTTAATGTGAAAATAAGTACTGTATAGTTAATAATAAATCAAACATTTACTTCTGTTAACAAAAGAAAACCATTTAGGAAAATGTTTTTGGGGGGGGGGGCAATGGAGGTCAATTAGGAGAATTACCACATTCAAACAAAGGATAAATAGTGGTCAGTACACCTGACAACAATTCAAGTGATTTAGATTAGGCCCAACTAAATTGCAGTTGTAAACAATAAATGCTAACTGGGATATGTGTGAAAGGTACTAGTCACAGGAAGGTTAAACAATGTCTAAAGTAGTGGATACATGACAGCCCAATGATGCTCCAATGGTAACCTAAAGAGGGCTGTATACAGGAGACTTGCAATCAATCACATGGTTTTGGAGCACCTTTGCAAGTGGACAACTAAACTTGTTAGCTCTATTCACTCTTGCAAGCTCACGCTTATTGCATGCATTACTTGATGCTGTTAGATGGCACTGTTGCCAAAGCAATAAAGTCTCATGTCTTGCTCCATTTCATAATGGTGAACTATGAGATCATGTACTTTGTTGTGTATTTTAATCTTACTTTCAATATTACACTTCTAATTATCCAGGACAATATTGGTTTATGCTTCAATTTGTTCATTTATACGTCTATACAAATATCCAGCAACAGATGACAAATACCCATTCAGAAAATATTGATGTCATCTATATACAGTGTTTTCCAAATTGTCTGGCATATACTGCTTTAGTATTTCTAAACTGTAAGGAGGATTGGCATTTAATAATTTTGGGATCATCAATTACTTGATCATCTGGATTTTTTTGAACAAAATCACCATTATGACAACAGTATTTTCATTGCCAAATATTTGTGTCACATTACATTTCATCATAAAAAACAAAAACGAATATGTATTTATTTAAAAACACATTTTGTTGGCTCCTTTTCGACATCACCATAACAACTCACTCACATTGGGCGGAGACAAGTCCAGGGTGTACTTCGCATCTCAGTTAGCTGGGATAGGCTCTAGCTAACCCATGCCGCAAATAAGTCCAAGCAGTACAGAAAAATCTATAGATGGAAGACACTCTCTCTCATCTATTAAAATTGTAAATAAATTTAAAAAATCTATTTTTAATTAGATGTCAGTGAATTTTATTCTGCCTGTATCTTATCTGAAGATGCAAGAGTTGCTATTTTCAGGAGTACCTTCACATATTCATTCCTGTTAAAGTGCAACTCGACCCCTGACTCTTGCCCAACCCCACTAATATTTGAAAACAACACTGAAAGGCTAAACAACTACGTCAGATTCACAAAGTGACACGCTTGTCCAATGAGAGAACAGCTAAATGTGTAAGTGTTTGTCCCAGTTTTTAACCTGAAGATGGCGCCACTCAGACGGTTGTTGCCCCAAATTTAAGCTTTCAACAAGCAGGCACAAAAATGTCACGACCAGCACATGTAGTAGACAGTCCTTAACTTTTTTGCTGCCAAATGTTATCCAAAAAAACAACCCATCAGTCCTTAAAACGTTTACTCCACATGCTTACATATTACTGTTTCACGACATGAAAAGGTGACGTGATAAAGCCTCATTTGTTTACATTATTGTTGTAATTTAATTTATGATTACATTTACGCCACACTTGTTTGGTGGAATTTGGGAAGTTGTCCTCGTAGTGACTCTTAGAAGACTGCAAGTCAAAGCTTAAGTTAATAAATCTAATGGAAGTAGATAGATTAGGTGTCTCTCATATTACCAAGATGTATAATAGTGAAGATAATCGATATGGATAGATAATGAATGAATGAATGAATGAATGAATACAATTTTCATTTCATTCAATTACCGATAGATTATTTTTCAAAAATGGTTCAGCCTTCGATGGTACATTGTCTTGCATGACACCTGACATTACAGCCTTGTTAGGACATTGTGACCATCCACCCAAATAGCACAACATTCATCAGAGCATAAAACTGTTTGAATAACTGGCTTTTTATCAGATGCTATTAACAGTATGATGATCTCGCTTAAGATTTCTTGAAATATTCAGTGTTTTCATTCATTTCGCAAAGCATTGGACTTTTTCCTCAACACAGTTGATTATGCAAATAATTATGCACTATGCTTACAGCTGATGCTGATTAAGTATTTTACTGGTTTGGTTCACCTGGGAAAGTAAAAACTACATCTTAAACGTCTATTTGACTACAATTATATTGGACATGCATAGTTGTTAAAAACAGTGTCCAGTCTATCCATTCATTATTGCTGACACTGTTTAAGACAGCGGCCAATCAGAGCACATATGAACAACCATTTCACACCTATTACCAATTTAGAGTGAACATTTTGGAACATTTAGAGCTAACATACATGTTTTGATAGTGTGGGAGGAAAATGGAGCACCAGTAGAAAATACAAGCAGGTGATAAAGGCCCAACATGAGATTCATACCCATTTATTAAAATATCATTTATGATAATCCTATAAAATAATTGTGATGTTTCTTAATATAACAAACCTTATCTCTCAATCAGATGATGGGACGTTTCTTCAGTGGCCTTGCTCAGTCTGGTGCTTGGTGCTGTTTCGATGAGTTCAATCGAATCGATATTGAGGTGTTGTCAGTCATCGCGCAGCAGCTCATAACCATACGGAATGCCAAAGCTGCTAAGGTATGTACAAACATTTTGAAATGCTACAACAACAGACATGTTTGCATCACGTAGCATTTCATTGTTCTGAAGTCCTACTGTATTACTTTTTAGATGACAAAATTTCGATTTGAGGGCCGAGAGATCAAGCTGGTGATGACATGTGCAGCATTTATTACCATGAACCCAGGCTATGCCGGAAGATCAGAGCTACCTGATAATCTTAAATCTCTCTTCAGGCCCGTAGCTATGATGGTGCCCAACTATGCACTTATTGCTGAGGTAACAGTTTTACTGTCTTAATCACAAATTTACAATAAAATACAGAAACATACCATGTGGATCATCACATTTTCTACCATTTATTGCATAAAGGCCTCTATACCTTTGTTTGTACCATAACCCTACTCTTTCTCCATGCAGGTCATTTTATACTCTGAGGGATTTGAGTGCAGTAAGACTTTAGCAAGGAAGATGACCCAAATGTACAAGCTGTGCTCTGAGCAGCTGTCTCAGCAGGACCACTACGACTTTGGAATGAGAGCCGTCAAATCTGTACTTGTCATGGCAGGGTCAGAGAATCACACATGCAGGATTTACCATCTCGTTTTTCTTGAAAGTCACAGAAGATAGTGTTAGGTCGTATTATATGCATTTTTCTACGACGGCGTATTAGGGCCACATATAAATATATATTCTTTAGCGGGTGGGGCAATATTGCGAGAAACCCCCCCCGACTTTATTAAGTGGAAGATTTGCGAGAGAAAGAAATCAGAAACTTACGAGAAATACACGTAGCATAGTTTATAGTCTGATATTTTAAACTTTACTCATCATACACGGCAGCTAGAACGACAACACTTCCTCATCCCTTATCAGCTGACTAACACTAACCAATCAGAAGCTATCATACTTTAAATGCAAGTGAATGGCTGAGAGCAGCAGATTCGATCACATCATCTTAGCTACTTGTACAAAAAAAAAAGAAAAGAAAATGTATGAATAAGTAAATAAGAATTCTGAAAACATAAATGTACAAGTAAATATACATTTTAACAAATTAACTTAAATGCTCGATCTGCTAAAGCAATTACTATCTCCTTATTTGAAAACCCGACCGAAAAGTATTGGCACAAACATTTGTATGTGTATTTCTCGAGTTTTTTTCTCGTAAAACTTTATAAAATTATGTTATTATATGTAATCCTAATATGCCGTCGTTTCTTACATTACATGAACAAAGCTATTTTACTACTTAAGAGTCCTAAGAAGAAGTACTGCAACACAACCTACTGACATAACAGTTGTTAGATTTTTAACCGTTAAAGCAGTAACCACAGTTGTTCTTGGTCTGCATTAAAAGGCAGAAGCTCAATGGATACTCCTACACTGTTGGTTATTGGCTTTTATTAAGAAAACGCTAGCAAATGTCACATGATTCATAGCATGCCTTTTCCTTGTCCCCACATTCGGTTCCCTTTTTAGTTGGGCAATCCCAAATGTTCATTATCCACCACTTTAATGACTATATTGCCTGCAGTCCTTTATATATCCAACTTGTTGTTAAATTCAGATGCAATGCGCAATATTAAAGTATTACCTCACTTTAGCAGAATGCATGCATCTTTATTATAAGTCTGCGCTGACTCTTTCGTTCCAATTGTGATGGACTAAATGATTGATCTTCTCCCATAATGAACCTTTGCAACATATAACAATCAGAATGCTTTACAATACAACAACATTGGAGGAATACCTCAAAGCTAGGTGATCATTAACACACAGAATTCCTGAATGTAGTTTTTGGCCAGGTGCAGATCCATCTTGTCCATTTTATTGACAAGAGACCTAACATTCTCTACTGTTAAATATATCCCAATGAATGCATGATTCCAAAGGAAAATGTTGAAGTGTAGTTTTCTTCATTCATTTGTAGTACTTCAATCTGGATTCATGTCAAAACTCCTACAAAGAATGTAGTGTAGTGCAGTATACTACAGTTTAGTACAGTGCTATGCAAGCTACAGAAACTACATGTGCATATCATGTGATGATCTGTCTTCAGGTCTTTGAAGAGACAGAACCCTGACCTAATTGAGGATGTGGTTCTGATTCGAGCTCTGAGGGATTCCAACCTCCCAAAATTCCTAACAGATGATGCAGACCTGTTCGGGTAAGAGTGCTAGTTTTATGAAGAGGTGTCAATTTGATCATTCTCTTTCTTGTTCCAGTAATATTTCACATTCTGTAATGCATAAAGGGTGCTTCTATGTAGAGTATACCTGTGTTTCAGTTTTCCCACATTTTAGTATGTTACAGCCTTATTTTAAAAATGGATTAGTGTAATTTCTAGTCTTCAAAATTCTACACCCAACACCCCATAATCACAACAAAGAAACCATTTTTTTTGTAATTATTTGTAAATAAATCAAAAATGCAAGACTTTTAATATGCATTGTATATATTTAGTAACTGTATACAAATCATCTAGTGGCATCCTGTCTGACCTGTTCCCTGGTGTGAGCATCCCCGAGCATGACTATGGTATACTGCACTCAACCATTGTGGATTGTATAGTGAAGCGCAACCTGCAGCCTCTGGCCACCATGATAAATAAGGTACAAATGACTAAGGGAATTGCAAAGTAAAAAAAATTATTCAAACTGTAGGAAAATAAATACGGTAAAAATCAGATGGCAATGAATAGCGATTAAACAGTAACACATGTTTTGCATAATCTGGCCTAAGACCTTTTCTTTTTTTAAATAATGCTGGATGGATAGTATTTGGCTGGCTTGGAGTAACAACTTGTACCCATGTGTGTTGAATACTAGATTATTCAGCTCTATGAGACTATGATTGTGCGTCACGGTGTTATGTTGGTTGGGCCCACTGGTGGTGGAAAGACCACCGTTTATACCATCTTGGCAGATGCACTGGATACCCTTTATGACTCTGAGTACAGAGAGGAAAATCCCTTCTTTCAGCTTGTGAAGACTTATATTCTCAACCCAAAATCTGTCACAATGGGAGAACTCTATGGAGAGGTACAATAATCAGCGGGGATATTATGACTTTTTTGGCACATTCACTAACTTTCGATTTGCTCTTCTAAAAAAATCTGCTTTAGGTTAACTCACTGACCCTTGAATGGCGTGATGGGTTAATGGCGCTGAGTGTCCGTGATGCAGTCGACGACACCACCGATGACCACAAGTGGGTTATTTGTGATGGACCAGTTGATGCTCTCTGGATTGAGAACATGAATACCGTGCTGGATGACAACAAAATGCTTTGCCTGGCTAATAGCGAACGTATCAAACTTTCACCATCCATACACATGGTGTTTGAGGTGACAGCTATTTCCGAACCATACATGCTATATACTGCTAGAATATTTTCGTCCTTCCATCAGCATGACTTGAGACAAAATGTCACTTATTCTGTTTTTCAGGTCCAGGATTTGGCTGTAGCATCTCCAGCCACAGTCAGTCGCTGTGGAATGGTCTTTATTGACCCAGATGAACTCAAATGGATGCCCTATGTCCAGACATGGCTCAGTGGTCTAGGATCTAAAGTAGGATTTTGTCTAAAACATTTTCTAGCAAATATATATATATTTTTTTGAAGATTGGCAAATTAGTTTACTATCAATGCTACTGTACTAATGCACATGCATCTGTATGCATCTGCGACAATACCAACACAAGGTCTAACCTGCCTCTGAGCACGTCTCATACTCGACTTGTGCTGAGTCCTTAAATCCTCAAAAAAAAATTGTGTTCGCTGTTTGTTTACAGATTAAGCAGCAAATTCCAACTCGACTCAAATGGGTTACTAATTGTAATTTTGCCCAAAAATGTCATAGTACAAAAAAAAAAAAAAATCCAATTTGATCATAATGATAAATGTGTAGTGCCTTATCTACCATGTTGTCCTAAGTGCCGTAGCAAGCCTCATATTCACTTTTTTGAAAACATGCCAAGTCAACCTACGGAAAGTTTAGTTTTTTTAATTTACCATGCAGGATCCATCACCGTACACTGGCCAACTTTTGGTAAAGTTTTAAATCCAGCTAGCAGCTAGCGCTAAGTTAACCTGCCAAGGGTTTGTCTCTCTGGTCCAATTTTGCAAACTCCCTTCTGCTTGGACGGTGACAGAGGCCAACAGCAAAGTAATGACAAAGGTGTTGATACATTGCCTAGATGGGCTTTATTGACTGATTGCTTAAAAGTTTAATTTAATGCTCATTAGTCGGCTAAACATTCCTACACGCGTGCAAAAATTTCCAGTTGTCGCTCTTGAAAAGCGCACTTCACACCTCACCGTGCACCCCCAACATACGTGTGTACGTCACAGGCGTTGCCATTCTAACATTCCTTTGACATTCATACATGCAACAGTATGCTATAATCATTCTCACTCAAATCCAAAAATTCTGTTTCATATTTGTTTTTAATGGTTTATTAGTATCTCAATCACCACCGATTCGTCCACAGCCCAAGTAGACTCAAAGGTTTCTACCATCAACTAAAGGCCAATTGACATATGCTATGTATTACAATAGTGGTTTCCTTCTAAATGACATGTCAAAATGTTGTACTGATTGCTTCTCCATCTTCTCTCAGCCTCATAATTCTCTTGTTTTTTTGTTTTGTTTTTACCCATAGACAGATTGCTGGTTTTCATGTTGGTTACATCTTTAATTTATAAATGTCAGCACAGGCAAAAGCAGAATCTGAAACTGAGCGTATCCATTCAGCACTATTTATTGTTTGAATTATCCATGTAATAGGCATACATGGGCAAAAAAAAAACATTACATGTTGAATGTTTTCAATACTGGCTGGGTTCAAACAAATGGTAGTCTGATGGTCTCCTAAATTGTTTATCACATTTAGATGTAAATACCTGAAATACTCTTGTCGTATATTCATCTTTTGATGTCAAACCCAAGATATAGAAGTTAATAGATGCCATAATTACCATGTTTAGCCTTTACAAAGACATATTGAGACACTCTTTTCAGTGACTCTCCGTTTCTGGTCATTTGAGATTAAATCAAAGATGAAGTGTTATTTAACCGCTTTTCCAATGGGACAGTTTGTTTCTGTCCAGCCAATATAAAAGCAGATTACAAATTTGCACAAATCTCTAACGTCACTGAAAACATGTGTTTTTTTCATATCTTTCTGTCCTTTCAAGCTTCCCGACACAGTGAAGACAATATTGCTTGAGTTATTTCAGCAGTATGTGGAGGATGGGCTCCAGTTTATATGGAAATTTTGCATCCAAGCGATTCGCCAGGTGGACATAAGTAAAGTCTGCACTCTTTGTGTTCTGATGGAGTCACTGCTGCTCGGCAAAGACGGACCAGATTTTAATATGGTACATCATACTCAGACGATATCTGTAAACTGAAAATGATGGATCAGTCAAATTGCTTCACTGTTTGTACTGTAACATTCCATTACGTTCTGACAGCATATTATGTGTGTGTTGGCGCATGGCAGGATTCCAAGCGCCTCAATGATGTGCTGTGTCAGACCTTCATATTTTGCTACTTATGGGCAGTAGGAGGCAACCTGCCCAGTAATCACTGGGATGATTTTGACAACTTTATCAGAGAGCAATTTAAAGACAACAACAGTGCGAAGGTACTGCACAACTCATTCACAGGTAGACATGATCATTGTAAACAGGATTGTAGTTTTATTTGGTCAGTTGATGGAATAAGAAAGTGTGTTTCTTGTTTAATGGAACAAAAAATCTAGTGGTGAACTAATCATTCATTTGGACCCCCCCCCCCCCCCCCCCCACACACACACACACACACACACCACCACCACTATTATTTCAATAATATGCATAACATATTTTTTATACAATTGTAGGTTTAGTAATTGTTAAATATATGACGTAGGTCACGCCGTGCTGCAGAAAGAAATTACAGGGGGTGGCATTACATTATTTTGAGGGGGCACACTTCTTCAACCTAAATCTAATATTCTTCAGGCTGAAAAGTGGTGTCGTGACAATGGCAAAAGTGCTCAGAAATATTGTCTTTCACTTAAAAGCGGCAGTTCATCATGAAATCTAAAAGGCAAATGTAAAACAATAATGTAGTTGAACTCAAAAGTTCATTAGCAACAAAGCCAAACAACATTTTTGTTGACTATGTCCGAAGGAATATGGCTCTTTTATCTGGGAGTGGCGAGCAGTTGCCCTCCTTCACTGTTTGGATTTAATCTGTACGATATGGACAAAATTTCATATCTTGTGGTTTTTGTCAGACGTCTCTATTCTTTGGTCTTTGACTCAACATGAGACTGCATCGTTTCAGTGTTTTATGGCGTCTGCATGCTGCTCTTTGTTATTTTATTGATATTTATTTACTTAAAGTAAGTTTAAGTATTCACTTCCCTATTTCTTGCTATTAATGTATCAATATTATTTTTTATTTACTTGTATATTTACCTACTTATTAAATTAATACATTTTATTTTGTGTTATTTCATTTCACTTGCCTCTACTGCAAGACTGATAATGATACAAGAACGATATTATATAGGTTCAGTGAAAACTAAAAGGATCATGTGTAAAGTGCATTGTTTATTAGAACTTGATGGCAGTCATCAACATTAACAAGCTTGGCAATAAAAAACAGACTTCAACTCACATTGTACTGCAATGTGATGCATAATTTTATCCTGCAGCATAACTTGTTGTTGTGCTTGTGTTTGTGTGCCTGCGTGCGTGTGTGGGTCTGTTTAACCGCATTACAGTGTGTGTTGTTTGACAATTTTGTCCGTGTGTGTGTGGTTCGACTGATTAAAATAAATGTTTCCCACTTACTTGTGAACGTTGTAACGTGAGGACTCACAGCAATTCCAGGGATGTCAACTTTGTAAGCCTGGATCGAGGTTTGACGTTTGGTGGCTTCCATTACAATACGTCGCTTTGCATCACTTTTTTTTTTTTAATACACAAAAAGGCAGCAACAGGCAGACGCAGCTTGCGACATAAATGACGTGGGCGGTCATTCGGGCGCACTGGCTTACCCAGACGTAGATTTGTGTGTCAAATCTGATCGCCTCCCCATCCTGATTGTCATTGGCTATCTTTACCTGTCAATCAAAGCCAAACTTGAAAGGAAGTATAGCAGAAGCAACGTAAGTTTACGTGACTGATGGGAAAAACTGATTGGCGAGGCCTCTCAAAACAGCTGCCAACCCAGGGCGGGCACAGCTGACTCCCAAGGCGAGTCCAGCCCCCTAATGCTCACTCATGCCGCCGGGTCCGCGACCCAATAATCGACCGCCGCTTACTTTCCACATCTGGGGCTTACAGGTGGTCACTGCTGCGTCCCGTGATTCGGGATCCCGCCACTTGTCTCACTCTGCTTTGCTCTCGCTGGCTATTGTTAGTTTCTTCAACTAGCCGCTCCGGGCTCCAGCTAGTTCTTGCTAGTCGCTCTTGTTAGCTGCTGCAGTGAGTTCTTGTTAACCACTCTTGCTCCAGCTAGCTCCTGCTTACCGGGCTGCTCGCTTGCTCACTAGGCTTGCAAAATGTGGTCTCTCTGAGGCACCGTAGTGCAGGCGCTTCAAAAATGCTTTGAACTTAAATTGTTGCATTCTATTAATTCACCACAAGATGGCAAAATTCTACACACTGTCTCTTTAAGCGGGACCTCAAATCTACAATAGTATGTTCTATGCAGCTCCACTAGTCTAAACACCCCATTCTGATTAATATTGCGTTTGTGGAATATGAGTTCAGCAGGAAAATCCAACCATTGTTATCCATCTCCGGGGGTGGCCATTTTGCCACTAACTGTCAACTGAAAATGTCATCACAGTTGCTCAGGTCTCAGGTAACGACCAATCACGACTCAGCTTCAATAAACAGGTGAGCTGTGATTGATCGTTACCTGAGCCCCTAGTAACTGTGATGTAATTTTTAGTCAACAGCAAGTGGCAGTACATGACAAAATGGCCGCCCCCTGAGATGGAAAAAAATGGGTGGATTTTGCTGCTTAACTCGCATTCTACATACACAACATTAATCAGAAAACCGTGTTTAGACTAGTGGAGCTGCATAGAACATATTATTATGAAGAAGATTTGTGGGCTAAATTCCCCTTTAATGTACAAAATTCTGCTTGTGGTAAAAGAATGCGGTGCAGACAAAAAGCCTGCATGGGTTGAAATATTACTCAATTTCTGTGGCTGTAGATGATGTGAGAACGTATACTGTAATAATTGAGCAAAAACAGAACATGATGTGTTATAATGCATTCTTTAAGTGCATGTACAAGTCAGCAACAATTTAATCTAATGCATAATATTTCTGAAGTATTTGCATGCGTTTTATTGATTGCGTTTCCATTGTCTTTTGTAGCTTCCTACCAATGGAGGACTGTGGGATGTGTTCATCAACTTTTCCAAAAATTCATTTGTCCAGTGGGAGAAAATAATACCATTATTTTCATACGACAACGAGCAAGCCTTCTTTGAAATGTTGGTTCCCACCGCAGACACCGTCCGCTATGGCTATCTGATGGAGAAACTGCTCTCAGTACGCCATTCTGTACTCTTCACTGGTTCCACAGGAGTGGGGAAGGCAAGTAGTGACAACAAAAAAAGTACTGCATACTGTTTCAGTGGTAGACCAGGTTCAAAAGGCTGGATGTTTATGATGATTATTTAAATTATATTTTTATTAATGGCTCAACTGTATGTACTTAGAACAGTGGGCATTTGGCTTGATTCGCAGCAACTTTGCATTGTACTCATCTACTGTAGTTTTGCCATTTCTCAGAATTCTTTCAACTTTATAGTAGATGCAGGATGCAACGATCAAAGAAATATGTGCACTTTGTGTCTTTTACAGTCAGTGATTGCTCGGGGCCTTCTCAACAGTATCCAGGAAAATTGTGGCTATATTCCTGTCTATATCAACTTCTCTGCTCAGACTTCTTCTGCCCGCACACAAGAAATCATTGAGTCTAAGCTGGAAAAAAAGAGGAAGAACATGCTTGGTAAATAGGACTGTACACTCTCATTAAAATAAAAAATAAAAAAAACACACCAAAAAAACTGTTTATAATATCATTTTGTCTGCTCACACAATCATTTATTTGCAAAATATGTTTTTGGGGGTCATTTTCACTGCTGTATCATCACTCAATCAACACATTAATGTTCCATTTCTTTTCACTCGTTTCATTAACCTCGCATCCTAATCCGGTTTCCTCTCATTCTGCGTAGGTGCGCCTAAGGATAAGAGAATAGTGGTGTTTGTAGACGATCTGAATATGCCCAAATTGGACAGTTACGGCTCTCAGCCCCCCATTGAACTCCTACGTCAGTTCCAAGACTTCTCTGGATTTTATGACAGGGAATTTTTCTTCTGGAAGGAGATACAGGTACACTATTGTGAAATAACTTTATAAAAAATATTGTAGCGGTAGCCATAATATGGCTTGTAAATAATCAGCTCATTAAAAGACAGTTTAAATCACATTCTATATATGACAATAAATGCATTTTATCATTTAAAAAGTGGTAAATATATCATTACAGAGGCTTCACTCTTTCAAACTTCAAACTCTGCCCTTGTAAGACGCCATGTTTATACTCTACGGAATTGCTCCCCAAAACGTATAAATATGTTTTGTTTTAAGTGTTTTAAGTGTCTCAAAGACATATTTATACGTTTTTATGTTTTTTTTTTATGCTAGAGCATACAGAAAGCTTTGATGCAGCCTCTCAACTGCAAAGAACGGTTCAAGAAATGGTATTTATTACACAAACGGCCAGCAGGTGGCAACAGAGTAAAATATATCAACCAGGGCCATGTTGAAAGAAAACTCAATTACTCACAATTCTAAATAGGCGTAAAAACGGAAACAGATACAAAAAAATTATTGATGAAAGAAGAGACTTCAATTTTTCTTTTGTTAGGTTCTATGTTTTTATAGCAATAGAACACAATATTTTATGGGCCTTGCAAAATCAGTCAAAATCCATTAAAACAGTGAGTGAAGGGGATTGTTTCTGAAAATGGCTGGGAGTGAATGAGTTAATAATCAATTACAGTACTAGTAAATAAAAAAAATCCAGAGCCTTCTTCCTTACCTTGGCATTTCCTCGTTTTCTTCTCCAGGACATGACTATTGCAGCTGCATGCGCTCCACCAGGAGGAGGACGCAACCCTGTGACTCCTCGGTTCATTCGCCACTTCAGCATGCTTTGTCTTCCCACACCCTCAGAGCAAAGCCTCAAACAGATAATCATTGTACACAAACACACTCATAGTGCATACTGTGCTTCAACCTGCTTATGTTTTTTGTCCTCAACTTTCCTGCAGGCCATTTTGTCTGGTTTCCTCAAAGAGTTTGCTCAACCCGTGAAGGACTGCGCAAAACAGATTGTGGATTCAGCCGTGGAGATTTATAACAGATTAAGTGTGGATCTGCTTCCCACTCCAGCCAAGTCTCATTATGTCTTCAATCTCAGGGACCTCTCCAAGTGTGTCCAAGGTGAGAATTGAGTATAAAAAATACACCCTATCTTACAGTTGCGTGTATAAATGTTCCCTGTAAACACATAACTATTGTTGTGTGCTTTGACTTGGCAGTAGTGATTCTCAAAAACATTGGTAAATTCCCAGCCCTAATACCCCTTTGTCCAATGCCATACATTGTCACAATGTCTCAATATTGTTTCTCATTCTGAGTATTTAATCCTAGTGGGCAAGGAAAGAAATAACAAATTAGTTTCTGGAAACCATTCTGCCAACTATAGCCTATTTACCATGCTTATGTTACCATAGCTTTAGGCCAGTGTTTCCCAACAAGAGGTACGTGTACCCCTAATGGTACGTCAACACGTTTCAGGTGGTACGTGAAAACATTTAATAAATAATCGATATCCAAGATCAAGAATGTGGAACAGCCGCACCAAAATCACAACAGCTGTGTGTCAGCTATGAAGTCAGGGCTCTTCGTACTTATCTGGACATTGGTGGAGCATGCATGATGTAGAAAAAGCTTTAATATTACCTTTTTAAACGGCACAATGCACCCTCAACATTTATTTATTTATTTATTAAAATTTAACATGCTACAAATTTGTTGTGTACCAAATATTCTATACTGTATTTTGTTTAAAGTCTGGTTTTAGAAAATTAATGAATGAATGAAATAGATTGTGTTCAATGATTATTTTTTTTTTATCTACCCAAAATTTAAAAATGTGATTTTAGAGATGTAATATATTATTCTTAAGTGCTATGTTCATGATATTTGACATTTAAATAACTGTTTAAAGAGGAAGTCAACCTCCCCTTTACAATATGTTCTATGCATCCCCGCTAGTCTAAACATTAGAGCTGTCAAACAATGTTTTTTTTTTTTAATCAGATTGATCACATCATAGAATTTTGATCAATCGCTTGATTAAAAAGCCTTTAAAACCAAAAATTTTTGCCTGCCAAATTTAAAGCGCCGCTGTTATGTTTCAATTCTTTCAACATTTAATGTTATGAGGAAGTCTTCAGCATTTTTTTATCCACTGCACACGCTCGTCATCTTTTTCTAATCTGTTAATTACTTGCATAATTTAAAATGGAAAAACAAATGAAACCGATAGTTTGACATGAACAAATATTCTGAATGTCATACGCAAACATTTATTGAATGCTTTACTTTAATGTATGTTTATTGCTCAAACACAACCTGTGCTACCTTTAATGTAACCATCCGCTGTCAGATGCTAAAGCATCATCTGCGGTCAAAATTAATAGTGTGCTTAATCTGCGTTAATACATGTTTAATATGATCATTTTAGTGATTAATTAATTAGTTAACACTTTAACCTTGACAGCACTACTAAACATGCATGGTATTGTGATTACTGCGTTTGTGGAATATGAGTTAAGCAGCAAAATCCACCTGGTTTTATCCATCTCAGGGGGCAGCCATTTTGTCACTTGCTGTTGACTTAAAATGACACCACAGTTGCTCAGGTACCAACCAATCATCTGAAACGTGATTGTTTTTTACCTGTGCCATGAGCAACTGTGATGTCATTTTCATTTGACTGTAAAAGGCAAAATGGCCTCCCCCTGAGATTTATAAAAGGAAATGGATTTTTAACTCATATTTCACAAACGCAATATTAATCAGAATTCTATGTTTAGACGAGTTGAGGCACATTCATCATATTATTGTAAAGAAACTTCTTGCGTTGACTTCCCCTTTAATGGGGATTCACAGTAGCTCCCGTTTTTTTGTGGTAACTGTTATGAGTTAAGGCAGGTTTGTACAACGGCGTATTAGAGCCACGTATAAATATATATTTTTTTAGAGGGCAGGGGCAATTATTTAGAGAAAAAAACTTGCAAATTTGCCGCTTTATAAACTCGCAAATTTAAGAATTTTTTTTCTCGCAAATTTGCAACTTTATATAGTGGCAGATTTGTGAGAAAAAAACCTCCAAAACTTACGAGAAATACACATAGCGTACTACTTGACTGTTTGTGACAATACCTTTCGGTTGGGTTTCCAAATAAGGAGATAGTAATGGCTTTAGCATAAATTAACCATATCATGTTAAGCATTCGCTCTTTGAACCGTTGTGTACGGCCACTGGCCAACGACAGAGACGCCTCGCCTTGCGAAGGTCCACACCCGAACTATCAAGCACTTAAGTTAATTTGTTAAAATGTAAATTTACTTGTACATTTATGTTTCCATAATTATTATTTACATATTCATACATTTTGGTATTTTTTTTTTGTACAAGTATCTAAGTTGATGTGTTGAATCTGCTGCTCTCCGTCATTCACTTGCATTTACCTATGGTATGCTAGCATCTGATTGGATAGTGTTAATCATCTGATAGGGGATCAGGAAGTGTTGTCGCTCTGGCTGCGGTGAATGACGATTAACGTTTTCATTTAAGAATAAATCCGTCTCCATCCTGCCTTTTCATTTTATAAACAGTGTCCCATCAACCACCATCAAATCCTCACATGATTAGACTACAGCTACACTAAGTGTATTTCTCGTAAATTTCTTTTTTTTTTTCTCGCCAATCTGCCACTATATAGTCGCAATTTTTCCAAAAATTTGCCACTTTTTAAACTTTGCGAGAATTTTTTTTGTAAAATTGCGAGTTTAGAAAGTGGCTAATTTGCAAGTTTTTTCTTGGAATATTGCCCCCGCCCTCTAAAAAATATATATTTATACATGGCCTCAATACGCCGTTGTAGGTTTTTTCTTTATTCTGATTCGTTTTTTAAATTTATATATGTACTTATATATTTTCAAAACAACATTTTTTGTTTTATGTTTGAGGTAAAAAAAAAAAAAAAAGAATGCCTAAGAATTAAATGTTGGATTAGAATGGATTTCTGATTCATCGCTTAAGATTCATTGTGGTGCAGCAAACAATTACAGTCCCATAACTGTGGCATATTGGCTCCCCTTCCTCTAGTGCAGTGATGCTTACTTATAAAGATAAATAATAAACAAGGCGGACAGCAGATCAATTTATGAGAATTATTTAATCCAAGTCGATTTATGCAAATTACAGTATTTAAGATGTTTGAGTAAATGACTTCCACTGGCTAATGACTGAGACATTTCAGGTTAACTCTTTGACTGCCAGACGTTTTCAGAAAAGGGATGCCGTGGGTGCCAGCCGATTTTAAGCATTTTGACTGATCTTTCAAGGTCCATAGAAAATTATGTGTTTGGACTATGGAAACACACATACTGCCAAAACAAGATTGGACTCTCATCTTCCATCAGAAAAAAAAAAGTTTGTTTCTACCTTATTCCGTTTTTGAGTAATCAACAATAGAAAATGGTTAGTTTCACCTGTTTTGAAAAAAAACGTCTTTTAACGTCTTTGGCACTCCTCCATAGCATTTTACGAAACGTTATTTAACGTTTTTGGCAGTCAAAGAGTTAAAAAAACAAAACAAAAACACATTGATGATATAAAATACAAGAGCAATAAGAGTTTCAGCTTCATATTAAAAGTCTTTGGTGAAGCCAAGCAATCTTACATGGTTGTATAATATGAAGTCTTCTCTCACTGTCTTTATTTCAAGGTATGCTGCAATGTGAACCAAGTCAAGTGAGAGATAAGACTCAGATCTTTCGTCTTTTCTGCCACGAATGTCAACGTGTTTTCCACGATCGACTCATCAATGGCCAAGATAAAGAGTATTTTAACATGATCGTCTGTGAGACAGCCAGTAAGAATGGTCAAAATATACCCAATCTACCCAAATGCTCATTTGAAACATGCACATATCAAAATTTGGATCATCGTTATTTTCATACTTGATACAAAATACTCCACCTCTGATTCATGTCTTTTTTTTTTTCAGGCAAATTTTTTGGGATTAACTTGGATCCCTCATACTTTGTGACTGAGCCAATCATATTTGGGGACTTCATTAAGGTATGATTCTTCACACTGACGCCAAACATGCAGGTACACTCTGGTTTTCAAAAAATTATATAATTATAATTTTGAAATTAATTTCCATGACAAAACATTTACATAATGTGTATTTAAAAAAATTAAAAAAAGTTTAAGATAGAACAAACTTGGTAATTGATTTGAAAAATGAAAAGGAAAAAAAAAACAAAGGATTACAGACTAGGAGATCAGCTATGCCCGAGTCACCTCCTCTTGCCTTGCTCCATTTTTGAGGGACATTACGTTTTGCTTAACATATTTGTTAACATTTTAGATGTGATGAACATATACAGTACCAAAAGTCCCCAGTATTCAAATAAAAAACAAAACAAAACAAAAAAAACAGCTAAACATGGTATGCCTTTAGGTGGGTGCAGAAAAGGAAGAACGTCAGTATGAAGATCTTACAGACCTGGATAAGATCCAAAATGTTCTGCTGGACTATTTATGTGACTACAACGTAACTTACTCCAAGGAGAGCAAGCTGGTCTTCTTCCAGGATGCCATTGAGCATGTTTCCAGGTATTCATGAACAAACAGTTCCCTAATATTGATCTTGTTTGTATTTGAGGATGCAATATTTGTAGATATGGTATTCATAGGACTGCAAAAAAAATAATATGGCTAAAGGGTCTGCATGTTGCAAGAACCTTCAATAGATTGGGTGGTTAAAAATTTAGATTTTGAGATTTCTCCAAAAATACCCTCATTATGGTCTTCATTTTCATTTCTTATTAGCCCAAAGGTTAACATAATTGTAATCAAAGTGTATGAAACTAAATGATTAGTAGACAATGTGCAACATGTTTTTATCCAAATTGTAGCTAGCGTGTCCTGGGAAACCTGCCCCAAAATAACCCGTAGGTCCTCCACTCGAACGTCATTTCACAAATGACTTCTATAAATGCGTACAGCAACCAATAAAAGTAGAAAATACATCATGTTGTGACCCTCCAGCACGAAATTGGACAGAAGATGCACGTACGGCCGTTAAATCTTTATAGCATTACATAGTATTTATGTATTATATGCAAGTCCTCCAACAATAAACGACCATATTGGTCGTTTTACCATGCACCCAAATACGACCAAGTGTTTCGTATTGTAGTTTAGCGACCTCTATTGGCCATGTTGAATAGTAAAAAAATAGTCAAGTGAACCATAAGTGGAGTTAATGAGACTCGAACTCGGGTCGTTTGGTCAGAAGACGAGCGTCTATCTTACTGGGTTAACGGAGCTGTTACTACTTTGCTGTTTTTTTACTGTTAACATGTATGTCAAGTTGTCGTCAGCGGGACTAATGTGTGGGGTTAGTTTAAGCTTTCAGTGAAGTTGTACACGTTACATCTTTACATGAGACACTAATGGTTGAGGAAAGGAAGAGGCTGAGGTTGTAGTATGTTTGACGTTACAAAATATGTAGTCAACACTGAAACACTCACTGCCTGGTTAGCTCAGTCAGATAAACTCTTGTTTTCAGAGAAGATGACCCAAGTTCAAATCCTGGTAACACTTATGATTCACTTTACTATTTTTCCGCTATTTACATGGCCGATAGGGGGCCGCTAAACTACAATACGCAACACTTAGTCGTAATTTGGCACATTTGAAAACGACCTTTGTGGTCGTATTCTGTTGGAGGACTGTCTCATTATATAAATAGCCTACTATGCAACTCAAAAATGATTCTACTCAACAACAGGATTTGTAATACTACAGTGCAGTGTCATGTTTAGTTTCATATCACAACACGCTAAAATATTATATTTGGGACGATATAACAATTCTTTTGGGTTTTTTAAAAAGCAAAACCACTGTTAGTTTCTCTCTTTGTATCATACATATAAAATGCTTTATTTCTAAGTTTTTGTGCAAAATATCGAGGAAATTATCTTGCTATTCAGACAAAGAAATCTGCCTTTCAGTGCAATAGTTTTCTCACCTATGGTGCACCTAACTAGAAAGTGATTGCCAACTTACTTGAAATCCAGGCACCTCTAAACATCATTCTAAACCACAAAGGCTGCTGCAGTGTTGTTATAGAATTGATTTTGCCAATCGCACTTTCTAGAATCGCTCGCATGGTTCGCCTGGAGCGAGGCAACGGCCTGCTGGTAGGAGTGGGGGGAACGGGCAAGCAGTCGCTCACTCGACTAGCGTCCCACATTTGTGACTACCAGTGCTTTGAGATTGAGCTGAGTCGAGGCTATAACTACGACAGCTTCCATGAAGACTTGAGGAGGCTCTACAGGATGGCTGGGGTGGAAAGGAAAGATACAGTGTTCCTTTTTACAGATACTCAGGTATGACTCCATTGATAAAGGAAGAAATTATGCATGTCAAGCAGTTTGTCTCTTAACCCGCATTTTTTTTTAGATTGTTGTGGAAGGGTTTTTGGAAGATGTCAACAACATGTTGAACTCTGGTGAAGTACCCAACCTCTTTGAAAAAGATGAGCTGGAACAAGTGCTAGCTGCAACCCGCCCAAAAGCCAAAGAAGCTGGAATCAGTGAGGAGAACAGAGATGAGGTAATCATATGCACATTCGTCCCAAAACAAATATCTCAATCATTCAGCAATTTGTACACCAATGGTGCACTGCATTTTAATGCAAATGGTTAATTTCTCATTAGCTGGGAGCTACTGCAACCACGTGAAAATGGCAGGAAAATCACAGATATCTAAATTTCAACATTTTCCCTTAGATGTTTGGTGGCACTACGAAGCTCCGCCACCGAGTCCAGTGATTCCCAACCAGTGTGCCACAGTACACTAGTGTGTCGTGAAAGATCCCTAATTAAGGCCTTTTCACAATGAACTTAGCAAGGTGTAGCATGTCGTTGACGAACCCATTCATTGTTCATTATTCATTGTGCTGCGAGGGTCTAAGGATGGAACATATGTCACATTGCACTGCGATATGCAAGGTGGGCGTTTACCGCAATGAAGGGTAAATCGGTTCAATTCATTATTAAATGGTTAATTATTAAACTAATAATCAATTGATTCATTAATTGAAGGAAACTCAAATTTAATATTTAAATAAATTTAGCCGATAGTCGATTTTTGATAATTGTATCAAAATAACAGATAACCTCTTTAAATCAGTCAATAAAATGAAGGTTGTACCCTTTAACAATTTTGTGAGTTCTTTGTTCAGCTTAGAGGTTAATATAAATTGATAAAACACACACACAGTAGGCCCATACAATCAGATTTCGATTTTGTGCATGTTTTTTTTCCTAATCTATTTATGAAAATCTACTTAAAAACTATCCATCCATCCATCTTCTTAACTGCTTTTCCTAGCAACGGTGGCGGGAGCCTATCCCAGCTGGCTTCGGGCAGTAGGCAGGGTACACCCTGAACTGGTTGCCAGCCAATCGCAGGGCACACAGAGACAAACAACCATCCACACTCACAATCACACCTATGGACAATTTGGAGTTTCCAATCAACCTGCCATGCATGTCTTTGGAATGTGGGAGGAAACCGGAGCACCCGGAGAAAACCCACGCAAGCACGGGGAGAACATGCAAACTCCACCCAGGAAGGCCGAAGCCCGGACTCGATCTCACGTCCTCAGCACTGGGAGGCGGACGTGCTAACCAGTCACCCACCGTGCCGCCCTACTTGGGAACTAGAAAAACGATAAAATAATCAAAGATTTAAAAAAACAATCAAGAAGAGAGAAAATGTCTTAAACATTAGGCAAAACATGGGACCAGAAGTTAACCTAATTACTTAGCCTAATTGGATGCACCAATTTGTACAATCTGGTTTGCAATGTTTGCAAAGTTGCACTTACAGAAGGTCTAAGTTTGGCCCCTAGACGCAGAGAGGTGTTCCTGGGTTGACGATTTGGCAAGCCAGTTCGTTGAAGAAAAGATGAGTAGAAGGTTCAGTTCAGGAGAGATTTCATCAAGATGGAAGAAGCCCTCACGGCTTGGATCGTGGGGGCAATCCTTTAGGAGTCCATCTGCTGACTGGAGAGGGCCCTTTTTGTTTCGGCTTCAGAGCGCCTTTTTGTCTGTGCCACCCTGTCATCCTTTGAGCCTGGCAGAAACAATAACAGCGTGTTTCCTTGGGCCTGTTGCAGAGTGATGGCCGCCGTGAGGGTCGCGTGTAGTGACCACGCAGTTAAGAAAAACATAAAAAGGAAGACAAATTTGTTAAGTGATGGTCTCTGCTTTTCCACCATTAAAAGGGGACAACAATGGCGGGGAGTCAGTTGGGTTTGGCTTCTGCGGCACGCAGCCGGGCGAGAAAAAGAGGGAAGACAAAAGAGGGAAGAGAAGCCAGGAGCAGGACCCAAAGAGGCAAAGGCAAACGAGGAACTGGCAGCAATGAGGCCTGTCTTTTTATAAGTAGCAATTGCTAGCATCCTCACCAGGGGCCTCATCTACAAAGGGTGCGTACGCACAAAATCGCGGCGTACGCACCTTTTCACTCTTACGTTCAGATGTGAAATGAGCGTGGGAATGTGCAGTGCTTCACGGCAAGATTTTCTTGCTTTGGAGCCGTTGGCAAGTCGTAGAGATGATGCTGGGCAGTTGCGAGAGGTGGACTGTTCGCCAGGTGGTAGCTGTGAAATTATATTTACTGTATGTCATATATTATTCAGTTATCATTTTATACCCACGGGAGGGGAGCGGAGGATGGCGGCATCCATGCGTCGAAGACGTAAACGTTGTCATGGGGGTGCGGGGGTGTTGTAGGTACGGCGGACGACACAGGACGAGGGGATGGATAGTTTGTGACTGCGCAGGTTTTCCGATCACAAATTAATCAATGACTAACTGATGCCCTTTAAACAAGCGCATTCAACATACTCTCTAGCTAACGGCGGCGGGCATGCCACGAAATATTGTCACTGTGGTGTACGTGGGGGATGCGCATCTTCCAAATTTAAACCTCCACAATCACAAACAGATTGATGCTCCTTAAACACGCCATTCATCCAGTATTGGCGGCGGTGGAGGGTTGTCTTGTATTATTTTATTAAATGTAACTTAAAGCCTCCGCGACGGCTGACACATTACGAAGGCACTTTCGTCAATGAGGTTCTTACAGACTTCCGAGGACAGCCTGCCAAAAATAACAGTTTTTTGTGCCTCTACCTTGTTTACAAGCGTCTCAAGCGCACATTGTTTGTTTTCATTTGTGCCTATTCTTTATAATGTAATTATCTTATCATGCAATGTAATCATTCCCACCCTCAAGCCCTGTTTATACTTATTTTGCATATTTATGTGTGGGCATGGAAAGAGAGGAGTCTGGTCCTCTAACATTTCCGCATTGATTTAGAACGGAATGTGCTTGGATTCGTACGTACGCACAGATTCCTTCATTTTGATTTTTTGTGTGTGTGCGACGTTTCCTGGATATGGACGTACGCTGTGCTTTAGTATGAAAGCCACGCAAGTCTTTGTACATAAGGCCCCATATGGGTTCTGTCTTCATGTCTCAGGTTTCAACTGAGGGGCCGGTAGAAATTTACCAGGTTGGAGGGAATTTTGCAAAGAATCAACAGCTTGAATTTTTGATCCCATATTTGATTCTAAGGTCAAGATTCAATCAATGCAAACACGGACAGTCGAACACATGAACGGCATGTAACCTAGAGCTTACAACTGTTAAACACATGCACAAATGAAAGGTTAAGTGGGGAATATGTCACAAAAATGAAACACCTTCACAATACTTCATTGGGTCAATATTTCAGAATGGCAAATACCTAACATTTCCTAATTCATTTAAGACTAACCCTAACCCTATTTTTGGAAAGTTTTTTTTTTCTCATTCACTCTTAAATTCCAGAGCTGGGTGGGGGTTGGCTGTCTGTGGACTAAGAGGCAGACCGTCTCTTGGTCAACCAACCCCCACTTTGGCGTGTTGCAGAACAACGGGAGGAGTCCTGTTGTCTTTAATGAAGTTGCAAAACTTACAACCGGCTGATAATCGTACTGCAACGTGCCTTCAAGTTGAATTAATGTTCACCTTGAGAGCAGTGTCATGACGTCATAAGATGCATCCAATAGGTGAAGGACTTGCCGCTAGCATCATGGCACTGTCTTCCTTGTTCGCTGCCCCATGGCAAACACCAAAGAAACCAAGGGCAGGGTAAGGCTTTAGAAGTGCCGCAGGAAATTATCCAAATTCCTTTGATTTTTCAAAAACATATTTATTAATTACACACATGTATGTGGCCATCTATCTATGCCATCAATGTATAATGACAGGCAGAACAAATTAATACACTTCCATTAGATGGCAGGAGGTATAATAAGCGTAGCCAAGTATGTTGCCATTAATATTAAAGTGGCTAAAACCGCATAAACAGGCTGAAGAGTCCCCCAGCAGGGTCCGTGGACGAGGGGGATCCCTGGCCAAGCTCACCAATCTGGTGCAAAAACCAAACAGGCAAAAATTGAGACTGGAGGCAAAAGGCTGATCCGGTCAAAAAATAATTGATTCCAAGCAGAGGAAAAACCCTGAGAGTTCTGTCCAGATTTTTTATACAGCAATCCTGGAAAATCCCTAACCATCTGATTGGTCAGGGACTCAAGCTAATTTTCCTGCAGTGAGCCACCTTTTAAATGTGTCTCTTTTATGTCCTGTCTGTACTGTAATGGTGTCGATTTCCATATTTGGGTTTTCCTGTTTTATACCGGCGGCAATGTGCGTATGTAGTGTGGCGCTTTGAGTTCCTTTCAGTTTTATATATCATTCTCTAAATGCCAATCTTGCTTATGACTTACACGTAAGTATGCTTTGCTTTGTTTGTTTTGTTCCCTTGTCTCTCATCTGCAGGCTGTTAGCAACTGTGCGACAGCAGCCATTCATTTAAAATATTCTATCAGTCTGAGACCGCCCTGCTCCCTTACTTGTTGAAGGCACTTGACTATATTGGAGTCTCCTCTCTTCATGATTATATATTTTTTTGAAAACGCCAGTTTCCAGTCCTGACAATTTCATACAGGCTGGCAAAAGAGTGAAATATGCCGTAGAAACAGAATAGATCATGGCTTCCTCTGTGTATACCATCAGCACTGTGTTCAATTAAAGAAGCCCACGTCACACTAAGTTAACTTGTGAGTACATTGAGACGAGATAATAATTTGATGCTTTTTTTTAATTTAGTGGTGTGCTGTGGGATTTGTCTAATGTAAAATGGGTGCCTTACTCATATAAGACAATTCTCACAAAATACAATGAATTGTTTTAATGAAACAAATTGAATATTGTAATATGAAAGGTCTATGTGGCCATATAAATAGCATTACAAACTTTTTTTTAAATGGATATAAAAACATGAGCTGTTTATGAGGTGACAAACTATAATGTGCAATAATCATTGTTCATTGATTATTTCAAGTTGGGTTCAATCACATTTAGAACAGGACCCGCTAACACAAATGACGTGTAGGCTACAGCTTTAGAACACACTACAATTGAATGACATCAGGTTCAAAAGATTATTGAACAAGTGATTTGATGTCATATTTGGCACTGTGACTATGTGGCTGTGTCAAACTTGTTGTGTGTTTGTGACCTTCAGGTGTTCCAATATTTTATCTCTCGTGTCCGGGAGAAGCTGCATATTGTGCTGTGTATGAGTCCAGTCGGTGATGCCTTCAGGTCCCGCTGTCGCATGTTCCCCTCGCTGGTCAACTGCTGCACCATTGACTGGTTTGTGGAGGTACAGTATGCTGAAATGACGCTGCCATTTTCTGACCATGGCAATTCATTTGTCAATACAGTTGGGTATGGGTTATATTGTGTTTTAAATGAGTTTAAGGTGCATTTTTGTATAGGCGTTATCCACCCCTGTAACATTATCAATGCTGCAGGCTACTGGTATCAACCTATGTAATGCCAACTTTCCCTTCCAAGGCCAATTCCCATTATTTCTGCTGTAGATAAAAATGGATTTCAAAACTCATTTCAGCTTTTTTTCTTCTTTTAATTAAACATTTAGTTTAATTGTTGGATGAGCAGCAGATTGGATCAAATAGATATACCTAAGTGACTAAGATTACATGTTTAACTGCATCAAGACTGTGACCAATTGACATCAACAAAGTCTTGCATTCTTCTTTATGGTGCTTTTTCTACTGCCCTTTCCACTTTTCATTTTGGGGGTTACTCCCTTGGATCGCCAATTTAGAAGCTAAAATGCATGCTCTATAGTGTTTAAATCTAGAGATGAATCTAGCCCAGAGTAGCTGCATGATGACGGATCTCCCCATCAATTTGGCTGTATTTTTCTTTAAATTGGCGACAAAATGTTTCTGAAGAAGTTCAGAATTCATTTTGATCACTGTAGTCAACAAGATTTATGAGCCTGCCTGAGAAGAAGCCATGACATTGCCTGCATTTGGTTTCACAGATTATCCTGTCGGGTTTTGGGGTCAAAAGCAGACATTTCTTTCCCCCCAAATTTTGCCTTTCCGTTTAGTTAAATCTTAAAATTAATCTCATCTGTCCTTTCATGTATCTTTACCCATTTGACGTCATTTATGTGGTACACGAGTGTTTTGTTTCTTCTTCCGGACATTCCAAATGATTGTGCTCGGGAAGGCCAATATTTGCAAAGACTGAAAAAGTTATCGTCCTTCTTATTTGCAGGTTTTTCACCCGTAGACACTCTCAATTTTTTCAAGTTGGTTTCACCTCAATTTGCAATTGTAGCCTGCACATGCAAAACCCGAATCTTCTAAGTTGTTTGTCATACCCATAAGTCAGTCCATGGAAATAAAACCTGAAATACTGATGGTGTGTCTTGTATGTAACTTTTAATATATTTTAACTTTTTTATTTTAACTTTTTTTTTCTTACTGAATTAATTGCTGTTAGGATACTTTTGGAGGGAGGGCGGGGTCTATAAACAGCAGCTGAATTGCTCCATTCCCTTACCTGTTGTTCTTCTATTCTCCTTTTATTCAGTGGCCTCGTGAGGCCCTCCTTTCTGTCTCTCAGGCCTTCTTCCAGGGTGTGGACTTTGGTACGGATGAACTCAAGCAGAGCTTCTCAGATTTGTGTGTGGAGACGCATGTCAGCGTCACCGTCATGGCTGATAGATTCTACTTAGAACTGAGACGTCGCTATTACACCACGCCCACTTCCTACTTAGAACTAATCAACCTGTACCTGTCCATGCTTGACAACAAGAGGCAGCAGCTAGTGCTTGTAAGGCGAAGCCAAAAAATAAATGGAAAATGTGTGTAGAAAATAGCGACAATTTTTCAGTCATTGTAATATCATCTCAGTTAAACATCACGCTATCATGTGCATTTCTATAGGCAAGGGACCGTGTTAAGAGTGGTCTGACAAAGCTCCTGGAGACCAATGAGCTTGTGGCCACAATGAAAGTGGACCTTTCTGCTCTGGAGCCACTTCTCAAACA
Organism: Vanacampus margaritifer; assembly: GCF_051991255.1. Classification (NCBI taxonomy): domain Eukaryota; kingdom Metazoa; phylum Chordata; class Actinopteri; order Syngnathiformes; family Syngnathidae; genus Vanacampus; species Vanacampus margaritifer. The sequence continues at coordinate 19,770,293 of NC_135438.1, read as the reverse complement.
GAAAAGCATTGATGTTGACGCTTTAATGGAAAAACTGTCTGTTGACCAAGAGAGTGCTGATGAGGTATTTCACTCTTTTATACCCAAATTTTCTTGATAAATCCCAAGTCTTAGTATATTTGACATGTGCAGCTTTTGAATTTCACAGACACGTCGTACTGTGAAAGAAGAAGAGGCAATAGCAAAGGTCAAAGCTGAAGATACTCAGGCGATAGCTGATGATACCCAAAGAGACCTGAACGAGGCTCTGCCTGCCTTGGAGGGTGCTAACCAGGCTCTGAATTCTCTGGACAAGGCTGACATTTCGGAGCTCAAAGTGTTCACCAAACCACCTGACATGGTCATGACTGTCATGGAAGCTGTCTGCATCCTGCTCAACTACAAGTATGTGTGCTTCTCTCTCTCAGAAGAACTAGAGCTAAATTCCTGTAAAAAAATATATATAATGGCAAGAGAACCAAAAACTTTTACAGAGAGTGTTAAAAGAAATGAAAAATGCTAAGACATTTGCATTGTACACTTTTCTCTGTTCTAGTTCATCCCAAAGTTGTGATCTTGAGGTCGTGGTTCTTTGTAAATTATTCCATATCAAACTTCGAAATTCAATTGTGCCCTTATGAATCTTATTTTATGCATTGGAGCACAATTAGGCTGAAACAGAAAAGGTCTCCAAAATATTGGAAGCATACAAATGAACAATTAAGAATACACCTACTCTAAGTGATGAAGTAGTGTTTGGATTCTTTTGTGTCATGTCTCATATTGTGTATCAGAATAATAAATGTCAGTATAGTAAACCTGTCAATACATTTACCGTACATGTATATAAATCAATGCACATTTTATAATGTGCCCTAAATTAGCGGTAATATTTCCTGTAACCTAATGTTTGTTTTTTATATTATATAAAATATACATATTATTATATGTTATATAGTAGCACTAACCATTGACCACTTTATCTGTAAAATTGTAACGTTAATTTGACCAGCATTGCATTTTGAATCTCTTATTTTTCCTTGCACAGGCCGGACTGGCCAAATGCCAAAAAGTTACTTGGTGATTCCAATTTCACCCGATATTTGACTGACTACGACAAGGACAATATTAAGCCTCAAGTCCTGGCAAAGCTGCAGAAATACATCAACAACCCGGACTTCATACCCGAGAAGGTTTGTTTCTATTTTTAGTCAAAAAATGTTTTTGTGGTAGTTTTGATTGATAGCTACTTGGTAGCTTTGATAACATTTGCATTTGAAGTTAGTTCATGGTAAAATGTGTAATTTTAATTTTCAAGTTGACGGATTTCATCATTTATCTTTTTGCTGGACCCTTGTTTGGTTTAAAGGTGGAGAAGGTTTCCAAAGCATGCAAATCCATGTGTATGTGGGTTAGGGCTATGGACATATACTCCAGAATCCTCAAGGAAGTTGGTCCAAAGAGAGAAGCATTTGCAAAGGCGCAGGTCAGCAATTTAGTCTACAGCACAACGCTGTATGCACTCACTTGAAACGGTTCACTGTTTTGGCATGCTCAGTTATACCTGCACATCCAATATAGGCGGAGCTGGAACTCACAATGGCAACACTGAGAGAAAAGCAACAAATGCTCCAGAGTGTGGAAGACAAGATCAGGGTTCTACAGGAATCATATGACAGCAGCCTTAATGAAAAGCAGGAATTGGGTGATTGCCATGTCCTTTGTACCTGTGCTGAAGTATTAACTATGGATTTGTTCCTGAATGTACACCATTAAGCAATTATTTGCTAAAAGCAAATTCCTCACCTTATCTCTGACTATTTTCTCTTTGCGCAGTTAACACAATGGCAGTGACACAGGCTCGGTTGACCAGAGCAGGGAAGCTCACATCGGCTTTAGGAGATGAGCAAGTGCGCTGGGAGCAAAGTGTTGCCACATTTGATCAACAGATTATCGATGTTGTAGGCAACGTCTTTATCGCCGCTGCTTGTGTGGCCTACTATGGAGCATTTACCTCTCACTATAGAAAATTGGTAGGAAGAGTCTCCTAATTCATTCATTCTAACTTACAATATAAGCAGCTATGAAAACAACACCACAGCTGCAGTTTTACGCAATACATACTCTACTCTGCACATTGCACATATGTACTCCATGTATGTATGTAGCTGTTAGCCTCACATGTAACACAATGGATGAAGAATATGATGACTAAAGGTAGTTTTTTTCAGGGCCGATGCCAGTACCGATTGTTAGTATCCAAGGACGTCGATAACCAATATTTGGAGCCGATATTCATTTTCACTAAAAGGGAAACTATTAGCATCAAAATGAGGGGAAAAAAAACCCTCCCCCTTTTATTTTTTTAAGCATATGTTTATTGAACAACGTTTAGGGTTTGTAAAATATTGGAATAAAAAAAAAATAATAATCTTAGTCAATAGACATCTTTGTTTTAAAAATATAACAAAAAGTTTAGGGATCTCGCAGGGTCAGTATCAAGATAAATAACAATTTTAGTAAATTGTTTTCTATAGTTGATAGTTTCCCAAAATTTCAAACTATCTGAAATATAACATTTTTACTAATTTAGTTTTAATTTCAAACAAAAATAGACTGTGCAGAGAGTTCCCAGGGTAAGCAGCATCACTGAAAATGTAAATAATTAGTTCCCTGAAGTTAACATTTTTTTAAAAGGAACTCCGACTGTCATGACAAGTTTGCTCTATATTTATTTAGCTGTTACTAACATAACTATGAGATTCATTTTACAAAAATCATTTCCAGTTCAATACTTTTTGTAGAAACTTTATTTGGATGAACGTCGCCGTTGTCATTTACGTCGCAACACATTCAGTGCGTAAAGACGTAGAATGGGGGCAGGCTCTCTGCCGAGAAAAGTGAAACAACTATAAAGACAGCAAGGTAAGCCCTGTAGCGTTCCTAAAGGGACGATCAAAACTCTTGAAGGCATCTGGTGAATGACGAGAGCACGGCGTGGGGGAGGGGTGACTCCTGATCCATGTAGTGTCTTTAGGAACGCTACAACGCTTACCTTGCTTTCTTTATAGTTGTTTCAAATTGCTCGTCAGAGAGCCACTCGCCATTCTACGTCACTACACACTTAATGTGTTGCGACGTAAATAACAATGCTGGTGTACGTCCAAATAAAGTTTCTACAAAATATATTAGACTGGAAATGATTTTTGACAAATAAATCTTATATTTATGTTAGTAACAACCAAATAAATAATATAGAGCAAACTTGTCATGACAGTCGGGGTTCCTTTTAAAACAGAATCTATTATCGACCGTATGATTCTTCAAAATGGCGGATGTCGATAATCGTGAAAATGCTGAATATCCGCGCCGATAATCTGCGCATCTGATAATCAATCTGTCCCTAATGATGACGGTGGGCTTGCTTAAGCCTGTGTCAAGAGAGATTCGCTGACGTACTTGCAGCCACTGTGCGATGCTAGCCCAGTCCAAACTAGACTACGCCGCAGCCAAGTAACCATCATTCTTCCCGATCACGACCCTCCAGGTTTTACTGTCATTGCCCACGTGAGTAGCGCTCTCTAGCACCCCCTCCAGGAACTCCAAAACGGTGGGTACTCTGAGCTGCTGTTTGGTGCATAGGGAGACAAAAGTCCGGAACTATCCTTCCACCAGAAGTAGAGGGGAGCCTCTGTCCAACTCAATTAAAATACAGTATTTTAAAAGCTTATCAAATCAAGGGTATTGAATAATTGTGAAATAGTTAATTAAGACAGTGATCTGCAGAGTAGGTTACAAATCATTTAGAAGAATTGGTGATTTATTTAAATAGAGACGCTAAAGGGAAATTTGATTGTGAAACGTAAATGTTTTTGCCCCAATAAAAAAAAGGGGAAGAAAACACACAATGTATTCTTCCCTCTGCTCCTATTCCTCTGAATTTTGTGTTTTTATGTAAAATATGTCCACTTTAATATTTCTAATACATAATGAAACAAACTGAGAAAACAAAAAGCTAATGTGTCAGTTTCCTTGCTGTGTGGACAACTTCACCCTAATGGTGGTACGTTATAAATTAAAAATAAAAGACTGTTGTCATGCCCAATTAATTCATTCGAGTTTTCACATCTTCCCTCCTTCTTCAGCTGGTTGACGAGTGGATAATACAGTGCCAACAACTGAAAATTCCCATAAGTGCCAGCTTCAGCCTTATCAACATTCTGGGTGACCCATACGTCATTCAAAAATGGAATAATGAAGGTCTGCCCCGGGACACGGTGTCCACAGAGAATGGAATACTGGTGAATGAGGGTCGCCGCTGGCCTCTCATGATTGACCCCCAAGATCAGGTGAATGAGCTAATTAACTGTCCTTAATACACAGTACAATATACACGATTATTGACGGAATATTGTCACTTTATTAAAAGACAAAACAAAAAAAAGAACTTGAAAAATCACTTATCTTCCTCTCAACTACTTGTGTTTACTTTAGAGCTGCTCCTGTTTCTGTGGTTCTTTTCAATTAAATAACTGGAAATAATATCCAGTAGACTTGCTGTCAGAATAAATGAAATGTTTACACAAGATAATACTACAATGTATTTTTAATTTTCCACTGACTTAAACAGCAAAAGTATGTGATCATCTTTTTGACTGAAATATTATTTGAGGTTTAATTTCTGGTTTCATATCATTCCACACTCAGACATAAATTACCCATTCTTTCTTTTTTAGGCTAACCGATGGATACGCTCAAAGGAGGCCAAGAATGGTTTAAAAGTGATCAAGCTCACTGATCCAAACTTTCTTCACAAGCTAGAAAATGGCATCCGTATGGGCATGCCTGTTCTGCTGGAGGAGGTAGAAAAACACTGCTGAACTTTACACATTCATGTCATAATTGATCATTAAAAAATGCCTGTTGCTTTAAAAGTTGCTGTATTTTGTTGACTCTAAAATAAATTATAACAAGACAAAATTGGTTAACAAATTTACTACAATTCATGCAGACTAAATACAAAGCATGACGTTCGGTCCAGAAGTATCTTGAACAATGAAAGCGATGAGTTTTAAAATTGAAATAAAATAATCATAATGCGACTAAAAATCTTATGTTCAGTTTTTGTCATTTTAGAGATCAGGTAGAGGTAGAACGTAAATGATCTATGTCTAAAAACCTAGACGATAACCAAGGGCCACTTGTATCAAAATGATGGAAAAATAAATGTATGTCAAAAATGGTGTCGAACAGACTCACTAGTTGACTGAAGCTGTGTCGGTTGACAGAAAAGTAGAAAAAACAATTGCGGTGTCAAGGCTGTGTTCTCTCCGCTCTCAAAATCACAAAAACACCATTGTCCAAATAATTCAGGATCACATCTACCATCTGCCATCTAGAAAATATGTTTTACACTAAATTCCCATTAAAAAACAAAACAAAAATGCTAATCCAAAGTGGAATTATGAGCTACACGAACAGTCAAATTTGATTGACATGTCTACATCTGTGCTTTCTTCTGTGTGTGTAGTTAAAGGAGTACTTGGATCCTGCTCTGGAGCCTGTGTTGCTGAAGCAGACATTTGTGGCAGGTGGACGGACTTTGATCCGACTTGGAGACTCAGATATTGACTATGACAAAAATTTCCGGTTCTATATGACAACTAAAATGGCCAATCCACACTATCTACCAGAGGTAATGACAGCACCTAGTCTCACAATTTCACACTTTTTCATTTGTTGTAATGACAGTTGTAGTGTATTGATACATGCTGCCTGTCATGGAAGCCGCACAGGACTGATTCCCACCAGTTTTCAAGGAAAGGGTCACTGTTGAGATTTATGTATTTTTCCTGGTCATTGGTGAATAAAAAAAAAAGGCCTATGTGAGCAACAATGTGTTTGACAATGCTTTTGTTGTTGAATTCATGTTTTCATGTGTGTGTTTTTACCTCTCAGGTGTGTATCAAAGTAACAATCATCAACTTCACTGTGACAAAGTCTGGCTTAGAGGACCAGCTGCTTGGGTATTACTCTACACTTTTTTTCTTTTCTTTTTTTGATGAGCAGTAACAAGCGATGCCATCCCATTCTTCCAAACGATTTGATCTCCTCCAACCATTCTCTTCTCAGGGATGTGGTGTGCCTGGAAAGTCCACACCTGGAAGAGCAGAGAAACGATCTGGTTGTGCGCATCAATAATGACCGCATCCAGTTGAAGAACATTGAAGATCGTATTCTGAAGCTTCTCTTCACCTCTGAGGGAAACATACTTGACAATGAGGAGCTTGTTACCACTTTACAGGAATCAAAGGTAAATCTGACTTTGGTAAATAAGTACCTTGGTGTCAAATTAAACATTTTAATCTTACCCTACAACTTCCAAAATGGGCTTCTAAAGCTACTTTTGCTTACCTATTAACTCATTCACTGCCATTGACGGCTACAGACGTCAAAAATTCATTTGAACTATTTCTATTAGTTTAACTTTTTTTTTTTTTTTTTTTACTTTTGTTAACAACAGTATGAAAACCTAGAAGAAAATTATTGTACATTTAGAACAGATATACAATTTGTGATTAATCGTGAGTTAACTATTGAAGTCATGCGATTAATTACAATTACAAATTTTAATTGCCTGACGCCGCTAATTTTTAATAATTTAATCGCCTGCCGCCCTTAATTTTTAATAATCTTTTCTTTAAAAATAAAATAAAAAGTTTTTTTTTAATGTCTAGGTTTTCATACTCTTGTTAACAAAAGTGGAAAAAAAAGTTAAACTAATAGAAATTGTTAAAATGATTTTTTGACGTTTAGCCGTCAATGGCACTGAATGGTTTAATGTGGTCTTTCATTATAAACCATGTTATAAATCTTATATGTTTACATTGAATAAACTAAAGAACTACAAATAACATCTGAAATTGAGTTGGCCACTTGGTAGATTCATCTCTTGATGTCAAGCACAAATGTTTTTATGTCACTGATAAAAAAGAAATCAGCTACACTTTCAATTTTGAGGGTCACTTATGTGTGTGACTGTTTTATTATTCCACTCCATTATTATTTTGTGCTTTTCTACCTTCCACAGGTGACATCAGCAGCTATCAAACAACGACTGGAGGAGGCAGAGGCCACCGAGCTAATGATCAATAATGCAAGAGAGGGTTACCGATCTGTAGCCACCCGAGGCTCTGTCCTGTTCTTTGTCGTCGCCAGTCTCTCTGAAATTGATCCAATGTACCAATTCTCACTCAAGTACTTTAAACAGGTGAGAAAGACTGCATTTGCTGTTTATTGATCCCCTGGAAACATTTAGACTGGTATTTTGTGATGAACACATAACGATGATTTTCAAATTTTATGAATGTTTCTTTATACAAACAACCGCAGCTCTTCAACTCTACCATTGAGATGTCTGAAAAGAGCGATATATTGGAAGAGCGTCTCCAGATCCTGCTCGACCAGATCCTACTCAACTCCTACATAAATGTTTCCCGGGGCCTTTTCGAGCAGCATAAACTCATCTACAGCTTCATGTTGTGCGTTGAGATCCTGAAGCACCGTGGTGACATCTCTGAAGCGGAGTGGCAGAATTTCATTCGGTCTTCTGCAGTTATGGAAAAGGTGGGATGGGGAATGAATGACATTATGCTAAAAATAGCTTGTTGAAAAATCTCCTTTGATTTTAGCGTCTTAGGGTAAAATACATATGCTGAACATTGCAGAGTGGCAGTTGGTGACAAGGAAAAAAAATGCCAGGGTTTGCAAGTAAGGAAAGAAATTCACAAGGCATTCTGTGCAACCGCCTGCTTGGATTGCAGTGATAACAAATCATTTCTCACTCTGTCATGGGTGGTTAATGAGAAAAGATTTTTAAATTTCAGCCAATTTGGTTAGCAGGTATTCTCAAGCAAAATTAGAAAGTGGTCGGACTAATATGTGTATGGTGGTGTAGATCAGTGGAAGAGTGGTCGTCTCGCAACCCGGAGGTTGTGGGTTCGATCCCATGCCGTTGTGACCACGTGGAAGTACCTTGAGCAAGATACTGAACCCTCAGTTGCACCTGATGCTGTGATATCAGTAGGTAAATGAGTAGTCGAATGCAAAGCGCTTTGATGGTCTTGTAAGGCGTAAAAGCGCTGTATAGATGAAGTACCATTTGCTATGTGCAATATGAATTCACACAACGGAACATATGGTGTTCCACAGGGCTCAATTCTGGGGCTTCTGCTATTTTCATTGGGTCATTTTATTTTTCAATAAAGAATGGTTTGGTGCAGGGGTGCTCAAGTTCGGTCCTCAAGAGCACCCCTGGTTTGGTGAATGCGTGTAGGAAACTGTTGAGATTCACTACCTCTGAAAAGGTTAGGGACCACTGTTTTAGATATTTGTTTAGATAGATTAGTTTGCTAGATTAGAACACTGCAGGGACAGGATGAGGAGATGTTCTGGATATTGTGGATCTCTGCACCAATGACCTCCCTAGCTAGCTGTTTTGATGAAAATCTGGATGAATGCCTGCAACTAGGGAACCACACAGTATACAGACTTATGTGCAACTGTAGAAAATAACTGGCAGCTTCTGAAATCGGTTTTGTCTCTTCTGTTTTCTGAGGTTGAATAAATGTTACTGACCTGGGTTTTTGTGACAGTGGCTGGATTTGTGTCAGAGAACCACTTCTCTGAGCTGACGTGTTCCTCCTCGTGAGGTAGACTTCCCGAAGTCTAAAATCATTACAGTCCCTTATTCCCTCCATACTTTTTTTTTTTATTGAAATGATGTTCCACATGCTGACTTAACCTTTTGTAGATTTAATGCCTCTTGTCAGTCCTGCTCAGGCTTCCATGGTGGATAACACAACAAATAAATTTGTTATGCTAATGAGGAGAGCGAGAGGGAACTTGAATTTAAAAATGAATTGATTTGCTGCCACAAGTGCCAACAAGTCTGCTGTTTGGAGAATCTTTCATGAATCTGATTAAAACTTCACTTGAGAAAATATTTCTTATGTTTGAAAACATTATCATCTCTTCTTGAGTGTCTGGGGTTCCTTTAATGGATGTACACTTATTTTACAAATATATTGTTCTATCCCAGTAGCATGTTTATTTTTCAGAAATCTTAGAACTTGCATGCAGCATACTGATTGATTTGCAACAATAAATGTGAAAACCCTTGTAGAATATTATAAGAATGGAAGGTCATTTGGACTCCAATTAACCCCAGACTTATTTACTTGCAACAACAGTCTGATTTGATGGACGGGTTTGAAGACCACAATACAAACTGGCTTGGGAGTATATCATTTGTGTGCTCATTTTATACAATGATAACAGGTCTAGCTGGCTGATTGTAATTGTAACAGTGTCCTTCCTTTTCTGTTTCTCACTCTCGTGTGTCATTGTCTTCTATGTACATCATCTCCACTTCTCCTGCGATATTTGTGGAATTTATGTTGACGTTATTAGTCAGCCAGCAGCCCAACCACCCTCTCTTGTAATCATCACTGCTTTCATATCTCCTATAGGAATTTGAGGAGCGGCCAGATGTCCCATGGCTAAGTGATTATTACTGGGAGACATGTTGTGAACTGGAGGAGTCACTTCTCTGCTTCAAGGGCCTCTCCAAAGAAATCATTGCAACACACATCCATATTCAGCTCGGTAAACTTACACCCCATCTTCTGACCTGGCTAGCCTGGTTCAGTGATTCGTTTATCTTTGGAAGCTTGTGTATTTATAGAGTATTAACTAATCCCAATTATCTTTATTTAGGAAGTTTTGAGTCATCTTTTAATCCAGAAAGTTGGGAGGGCTATGTGTCAGTGTTGCCACCTCTTGATTTGTCAGAAGAGGGGAAGCAAAAGAGTGGAATCATAGGCTACTGGAATGAAAGGTTGACTTATTTTCAAAAGCTGGTCCTTATCAAGTCCTTCATGGAGGAGAAGGTAGGTTTCAATCATCAATATATGATAGTATCATAAAAGCAGAGGCGGGCATTCCATCAATTCTGACAGACTTTCTGTCAGTCCGTCATTGATGAATGACGGACTGGTGGACAGTACCTCAGTACTGACAGAATGACCACCTTTGTCTGTTGTTCCTAAAATAGTGGCGATGAAGTGATGACGGAAGCATGGTTAAAATAAAATGACGGACTGTTGATTACAGTTTAGTTCGGCTTGATAAAATGACGGACTGACGATGACGAAAGGGTTGCCCAAGGTGCTCACGAATGATGTAACCAGCAACATTTTGTAAATTGCCCACCTCTGTATAAAAGTATATTTTATGTCTTGTGTCACTGAGAGACGTTTTGTAGGGTGCTGTATCATTGTGTAAAATCTCAACGAATTTTCTAAAGTAATTACATTCAGAAGTGTGGCCTTTGAGAAACATGAGACAATGAGACATAATTAGCTTTTTCAAGGTACCTACATTTTACGCAACTATAATAGGAGGCTTGGGAAAGTGTGATCTTAATGATGCTCAAAATGTGACATCCTGGGCAACAATAAAAACTGTTGATTACAAGAACAAGACTAGCCTTGTTTGCGAGAAGGCCGTTTTCTGTTTTTCTCTTTTAATTGTTAATTAATACAATTAAGTTTTATTTGTCAACCAGTAAATAGACTTGCATTATGTTGAGTTCCACCCACCCTTTGTATCGTCTTTTTGTGATAATGTGAAGCCATAGTACCAAAGTAATATTTTTGTAAATTGTGTCTTTCTTTCTTGTCCAGGTTGTTTTTGCAGCAACAGAGTTTGTGATTGTCAGTTTAGGGAAGCAGTTTGTGGAAAACCCTCCCATTGATTTGACTAATCTCTACAATGACATGTCCCCATTCACGCCTCTGGTCTTCATTCTCAGCACCGGATCTGACCCAATGGGTGCCTTCCAGCGTTTTGCAAAAGAGAGGGGTTGTCTTGATAGGTAAAACCATGGAAAAGATATGTAGATGACTCATCAGGAAGAATGTCATATTCAAAGTCGAAACATTTGTCTGCTACATTACACCCTAGCACAAACATAAACTCTAAAGCCCCTGTAAAGTGAAAATGAAGTCTTATACATTTATTTTGTGTAGAAAAGAGTAAACAAGCCTACCAATTTAAATAAACAAAAAAATAATCAAGTATATACAATTAGGCTTCAAAGTAATGAAAAATAGAGCCTTGGCCGGCCCGCGAATAGACAAAATGTGCGTATAACTGATTGAAATACACGAAAAATTGGTTGAGAAACCTGAGAGAAAAAATATGCCAAACCGCGAGTATGCGGGGGGTTTCACTCTAATAATAAATAAAAATTGAATGAAAATTAACCTGTGAAAGTCCGATACAGATATCGTTGTTGAACAGAATTATTTTAAATACTATGAATGAACTATGCTTGGACAGAAATGGGGTGGCAGAATAAAACAGCCCACACTGCTGACCGTAAATACGTCTTTACTCTCAGACTGCCAACAACAAGTAGATCTGAACAAGCGCATTATTGAACCAAAGCACGGTCTTCAACCACGCCCCCGCCTGCATATCTGCTGGGTGAGAGGCATCTTCCTACTGCTTAATTTTTGTATCTGTGAACATCGAGCTGATGTGCCTTGCCCAAACAAAAATTCTAGTTTGGTCTCGTTTGTCCATAGGACATTCTCCCAGAAGCGTTGTGGCTTTTCAATATGCTTTTTGGCAAATTCCATTCTCACTTTTCTTAAATTTTTTATACAATTTATTTTCAACAGGGAAACTTTTCCTTGGTTGTCTTCCATAAAGTCCACCTTGGCTCAAACAATAACTGCTGGTGCGATCTGGCACTGATGTGCTGTACCTTGACCTTGGAGTTCAACTTTGATCACTCTTGAGGTTGTTCTGGGCTCTTTTGTTGCCTTTCGTCTTTCTCATCTCTTCAGCTTGTCATCAATTCTCCTCCTGTGGCAATGTCCAGTGAGGTTGGCTACAGTCCCATAGCTCTTACATTTCTGAATGATCTGTGCAACTGTACATTTAGTCACAGGAACGTCTACAGTAGCTGCTTGGAGATGGTCTTACAGCCTTTACCTTTAATGTGTTGTCTATTATTTTCTTTCTAAGCTACTGAGACAACTCTCTCCTTCGCTTCCTCTGGTCTATGCTTAGTATTGAACACATCATATCACCAAACAGTTCAGTGACTTCTCGTCACCCTTTTAATAGGCCGACTGACTGATTACAAATTTGAAGACACCTGTGATGCTAATTAGAGGCCACACCTTGTCTTTTTGATCATATTGTTTTCAATCTTTTCTAGGGGTACCCATCGCTTTTGTCCAGGCCTGTTTCTTTTCTTTCTAAATAATTCTGTTGAACCACTATTCAAAAGTACGACATTGTATTAGTTCCACATATAAATATATATATTTTTTTGAGGGCGGGGGCAATATTCAGAGAAAAAAAACTCACAAATTTGCCACTTTATAAACTCCCAAATTTACGAGTTTTTTTTCTCGCAAATTTGCCACTTTATGTGTCGAATCTGCTGCTCTCTGTCATTCACTTGCATTTACCGGTACCTATGGTATGCTAGCATCTGATTGGATAGTGTTAGTCAGCTGATAGGGGATCAGGAAGTATTGTCGCTCTGGCTGCGGTGAATGACGAGTAAAGTTTTAATTTAAGAATGAATCCGTCTCCATCCTACCTTTTCATTTTATAAACAGTGTCCCATTAACCACCAACAAATCCTCACATGATTAGACTATAGCTACGCTACACGTATTTAGTTTTTTTCTTGCAAATCTGTCACTATATAAAGCCGCAAATTTGGGACTTTATAAAGTGGCAAATTTGTGAGAAAAATACTTGTAAATTTGCAAGATTATAAAGTGGCATTTTTGTGAGTTTTTTTCTCGGAATATTGCACCCGTCCTCTAAAAATATATATTTATACATGGCCCTAATACGCTGTCGTACATAAGCAATGTAAGATATTTTCGTCCACGTATCAAAATAAATTACGTAAATGACTTTATAGGTTCTTTAAGAAATGTGATGCAATAAAGATGGTTTTAAAATGATATCATATTTTATGCAACTATATATTGAAATAATCTTTTCTCTTTAACTATTAGGGTTGAGTCCATTTCATTGGGTCAAGGACAGGGGCCCATAGCAGAGAAAATGATTAAATCAGCATTAGAGGACGGAGGTTGGGTTTTCTTGCAAAACTGTCATTTAGCAGTCTCTTGGATGCTCGCCATGGAGGAGCTCATTAAGACCTTTGCAGAGCCTGGTAAAGAAATATTAATAAATGTGTCATTTTACATACACACTATTACACATGGAACTGTTGCCACAATTATTTGTTTTATTGTAGTGTATATTGAGTGACACATTCTTTTCCTCTGCAGACATCTCAATCCATGAGAACTTCCGCTTGTTCCTCAGTTCCATGCCGACCAAAGTGTTTCCTGTTACGGTGCTACAAAACTCTGTCAAGGTAAACTTCAGCTTGAACATTAAATGCATTAGCGATTTTTCTGTTTGCAATACAATGAACTCTTAGGAAACAAATGTGTAATTATTGACTCTGTTAGCTTGTATTTGTTTCTTCAAGGTGACAAATGAACCTCCAAAAGGTCTGCGTGCCAACATTCGTCGCGCCTTCACAGAAATCTCTACCGATTTCTTTGAAGCGCACGCTCTGGGGCTGGAGTGGAAGAAGATGGTCTTTGGACTCTGCTTTTTTCATGCAGTCATTCAGGTTTATACCTATGCAATGGTGCAATATTTTGTCAATTTGCTTTCTGCTGTATTAGTAAACCTTTAAATGTTTATCTTGTTCATGCGCACTTCAGGAGCGCAAAAAGTTTGGTCCTCTTGGCTGGAACATTCCCTACGAGTTCAGTGACAGTGACAGGGAATGTGCTCTGCTCAACCTCGAACTCTACTGCAACAATGACGTTATTCCCTGGGATGCGCTTACATATATCACCAGTAGGTGAACCCGAATCAATGTGCATAAACAACCTACAATCACTAATAAGTTTAATGCACTCACACATTGTCAATTTGTGGATGAACTCTTTCATCTGGCCATTAGAGTGGTTCTAAAACATAGGTAGCCAAAACATGCCCAATTAAAATTAAACTGCACTAATATACTAACCACCAGAGGGTGCTGGAACTGCATAAAAGGAATTTGTACAACCTCTCTTTTTTGACCCGATGTGCAGCTTTTAATATGACCTTTAAGAGGATAATCGGTATAGAGCATGGACTGATTAATTTGTAAAATAATATATGATAATATACTGAGTGCACCAATGGAAAGATAATAGTGGTTTTTAATTGTGTTGATTAATCCAGCATGTTACTGATCCTTCTCTTGTGGAAAGAGCAAACGGGTCAAATGTGAGTGTGTATCCCCAGGTGAGATCACATATGGAGGCAGAGTGACAGATGTGTGGGACCAACGCTGCCTCAGAACAGTCCTAAAAGGCTTCCTTTCCCCGAAAACCCTGGCACCTCGCTATACCTTCTCAGAGTCTGGTACCTCTTAAAATTCCATTTGGCTTATTCTGTTGGACTGCAATTATTTGAAACACAACTGTTGATTTACTGTTTTCTCCTGTTCATTAGGTGTCTACTATGCCCCTGCGTTAGACACATTGGATTTATTTATAGAGTACATTGAGAACCTTCCAATCATTGATGACCCTGAGGTTTTTGGCATGCATGAAAATGCCAACCTGGCCTTCCAGGTATGGAGCTTGCAGTTGTAAAAGACACAAGTAGGAATTGTCAGATGGAGTCATTCTTTAATGGGCACTTAGCAAACCATTAACATATACATGATTGTATACAATATGTCATTTGAAAAAAACATTCATAATGGGACATGGGAAACACAACAGAATGTTCAGTCTCAATGCATGTTTAGATTTAAAAAAAAAAAAAAAAAAGTTTGGCAAATTACATTCTCTCTGTACTTTACACGTGTTTGTCTCCACAGCGGCAAGAAACCACGAAACTGATCAACACCATTCTGGATGTAAATCCTCGCTCCTCAGCACAACTAGGAGCCAAAAGCAATGACGAGATAGTGTGCGAGCTTGCCGAAGCTATACTTTCTAATCTGCCTGGTACACAGACACACAGACACTATTTGTTTTTCTAGAATGGTTATGAAAGGATTTATTTAAAACAGAACTTTTCCCACTTGTACAATGCATGTCTGACATTGTGTTTTTGTGCTCGTCTTCATTTGTGTGTAGAGCGCCTTGATATGGACGAGGCGATGGAGTCTATATTCGAGAGAGACGATAATGGTCGACTCAACTCCCTCACAACTGTGTTGGGCCAGGAGGCCGACAGATTCACCAAACTGGTTCGCTTATTAAGGGTAATCATAAGAATGTTTTTAACCTCAGTTAACTGTTTCATTCTGGTCAACTTTTTATTACACTTGTCTTGCTGTTTTGTGGTACATATGCAGTTCAAACACAAACAATTGAGGGATGCTTGAAGGATAATGTCCATGTATTTCTTTTGTATTGTCTTTGTAAATTCTTAGTTATTTTGGTCAAGGTAATCAAAGAAAGTTAAATTGAAACAATATGTACTAATGAAATCCAACTGAACCATACATGAGCAATAAGGGTGGGATCCTTTGACTGTGTCACAATTTGATTCGATTTTGATTTTTGGGTCTACGATTCAAATCAGAATCGATTTTCGTTTCAAAACGATTTTTGATTCAAACTGATTTGATTGACAATGATTTCTGCATCAATCTATAGCTGTGCAAAGAATCGTCATGATCTACTCCAGTCTGTTTTGTAAGACAGAATGACAAATGGACACATAAAAGTTTATTTTATTATTATTATTATTATTTTTTTATTAAGTTTTGAATTGTAAGTAAAGTGACTTTTTTTTCCACAAAAACAGTGTGTGGACCACAACTATTGCTATACACTTGATAGCTTTTATGGTATAGAATAAATTTAGAATAAAAATCGATTTTGGGACATTTTATATCGAGTCTGAATCGTTAGTACATGAGAATCTTGATTGCACGTACAATCTTGATTCTTATGTGAATCGATTTTTTGGCACACCTCTAATGAGCAAAAGGAACAACAATAAAGTTCCTGGGTCAGTTTGACCCAGGGTATCACGACTTCAATAGTTAACTCACGATTAATCATAAATATGTTCTAAATGTACAATAAAATATTTTTTCCCTAAGTTTTCATACTCTTGTTAACATAAAAGTGGGGAAAATGTTAAACTAATAGAAATATGGCTGCATCTTTTAGTTATGATACAGTAATTTCATAATAATTCATAAAATTGAGTTAAAATTAGAAATATTTACTGTACTGTAAAAAACTAGTGTGATATTGATTTGTGTTGAGGTCATTTTTGTGCCACTAGATGGCATAATTGCATTTGCAAGACGTTGGTGACAGCTAAGTGCATTATCCTTTTCATATTAAGATCTATCGAATTTTTAACATAAAGTAACTTGTGAAATTCCGCACCTTTTTTAAATTGTATAATACAACTTGACCCCACTCTACACAAATATATGCATTATTATTAAATTTATTTATGCAAAATTTTTACAAGGATGTGTCTGCTGCGTTGCGACTGGAATTCCCCCAGTACAGGCTTTCCAAGTAAGGGGGGGAGGTCATTCATCGTTCCGTTAATGATAAAAACACATTAATTAACCTCTTTTGTTGCAAATATTTAAAATGAACCAGTTTCAAAAAGTTGCATCACAAAATAGTACCATTGTAGTTATGTAACTTCGAAATGGGTCAGTTTGACCTGGCTATGTTTAATATTTCAAAAGCATTTCGATAAACATTAGTAAACAGCTCACTATCTGTTTTCATTGCAAATATGCCTAAATGAACCATTTCTTACTGTATGTTGGTATCAAATTTCATAGCGAAAAACTAGTGTTTGTTGTGCTTTAACTTGAAAGTGGGTCATTTTGACCCTCAAACATAACATTAGGGTTACATTTGTATAGGCAAGCAAACCAATCGTAAATAGTATTTGTAGTGATGAAACCATTTTTGTGTTTCCAGGTGTCTCTCATCACTCTACAAAAGGCCATTGGAGGTCTGGTGGTGATGTCAGAAGAGATGGACCGGATCTACACAAGCTTCGTTAACAACAATGTTCCCGGCCAATGGTCGAACGCCTCCTACCCATCTCTAAAAGGCTTGGCTTCCTGGGTCAAAGACTTATACCTCAGGATCTACTTTGTTGAGGTTTTGTTCTACTTTATTTTCTTGATCCTCAGAGGATGAACTCTAACACTTATAAACTCATCTTTTCATTATAAGCATCAAACACATAGATTCTTAACATGCACACTGGTTTCTGTGGCAATGACCAAAGTAGCTATGCACAATTATCACACGTTTGAGCAGTTCCTAAGGGAGGGTTGGAAGTCACAAACTAAAAACACATACACAACCTGGTTATTTTACTACTTTTGCCTTGTACATCACCCCCAACACAAACATTTCTTTAATGAGACACATTTGAAAATGTGTGCCCTCGCTTTATGCACACACACATGCGGGCACACACACACACACACACAGTTGGGTTTACATGTCTAGTGGGGACATCTCATTGAAATAATGCATTTCCTAGACCCTTACCCTAACCCCGACCATCAAAAATGACTGCCTACTCCCATTCCTTACCCTAACCTCAACCATAACCCAATTCAAACCTAAACTCTAAAACCAAGTTTTGACACTCTAAAAGAGGTTTGGACGCATGGGGACCACCAAAATGTCCCCACAAGAACACATGGTCCCCACAATGATAGTAAAAACCCCGAAAATGGTCCCCATGATGTGATATAACACCCCCCCCCCCACACACACACACACACACTCACTCAAAAAGAAGCCCCAAGAAAGAAGATAATGTCACAATGTTGTAAAGTGAGATCTACAGTACATTGTACACATACACTGTGCCAGTTGCACCACTCTTCGTTTTCTTTCATATGCAATGAAATGAGATGGCTGATGCCCACATGACTTGAGCACACTGCACGAGTTACTTGAAGTTGAATTACATTTATATATTTTTATCTCCTTTTAGACTTGGATCACACGTGGCCACCCCAAATCTTTTTGGATATCTGGATTCTTCTTTCCTCAGGGCTTTCTAACTGGTATGCCATTGATGCACTAAAAATGTTTTCTTTTCATCTTTTAATAGACCATGATGGTACAACAAATCTCTCAACTGACAGAATATATTCTAAAGTTATGGTCATTGCATGGTGTGATAATTGTTAATATATGTGTTGAGTTTGAAAAAAAAAAATCCTTGTTCACAGCTTGGCGTATTCGAAGGCCAGCAGAAGAGTAATAGAAAAAGAAAAACACTTTTGAAGTTAACGTCGATATTTTCTCCTAACTGTTGACATGTAGCGGTCCTGCAGAATCACGCCCGACGGTACAATTTGCCCATCGATGAGCTGAACTTCCGCTTCAACATGGTGCCTGTGTACCGGGACCAGATGGCTGTGGCCGAGGCTCTGCGCAATCTGAACAGCAACGCTCAACTCCCGATGGACGCGGAGGTACTACAGTCCACGCATGTTGTTCATGCCTTTTTAGACAATATTCCTTTTGTAATGAATGAAAAATCAGTCTTGTATAAAGTCCCTGAATTCAATACTTGATTAAAAAGTACAAGTATCTAACTATTTTCACAAGTTTTTCATACTTTTGTTAATTAAAGCAAAGTGGACAAATATGGTTAGCAAATACAAATGTAAACCGATTTTAATTCATTGACATAGCAATTTTATAAAGTTATTTTAAGTATAAAAAAATATATCT
Organism: Vanacampus margaritifer; assembly: GCF_051991255.1. NCBI lineage: Eukaryota > Metazoa > Chordata > Actinopteri > Syngnathiformes > Syngnathidae > Vanacampus > Vanacampus margaritifer. Next base: position 19,751,439 of record NC_135438.1, on the reverse strand, counting down.
GTATACTAAACAGTTAAGAGGAGTGTCAAACATTTACTCATAGATTTTTGTTGAGGCAATTTTCTGCCACTAGATGGCATTGGTATTTAATGTTGGACATTGGTGACAGAAACAGTACATTTTCCTTTTCAAATTCAGCGCAATTGGTATTTGGAACATGAAGCAACTCGTGGACTCTTAGCCATTTTGTTCATTGTAAATTACAAGTCACCAGTTCCACAAAATACATTTTGATCACATTCATTATTGCTAAATTGTGTGTTAAGCGCTTTGTGGAACAGAGGTCACCAACTTTTTGAAACTGAGAGCTGCTTAATTGGAAGGGCTACCACTTTATAACACTTCTTCTTGTAGAATATCACATCACAAATGATTAAGACGATGTTATTGATTAAAAGCCTTCAATTATATAACATTTGTTGTACTTATGTAACACAAATAATTTTCCGATATGAAATTATTTGAGCATTGAAAGTAAAAGATGAAAAAGTGACTTAAAAATGTTAACGGTTGTTCAGAGGTGCAGATCCCATTTGTCACCTTAATATTGTGAAAGGATTGTTGGATGAGTACAAAATACATAATAATTACTATGAATGTTTCTTTTTTGTGGATGCAGTTGCCAATGCCTGAGAATGGTGTGCTGGTGCACGGCATGTTCATGGATGCGAGTCGCTGGGATGATGACAACATGGTGATCGAGGACTCATTACCTCGAGTGATGAATGCCGTTCTTCCGGTGGTGCACTTTGAGCCACAACAGAACTACGAGCCCGAGTCTGAGCTCTACCAGGCGCCGCTTTACAAGACCTCAGCTAGAGCAGGAACTCTTTCCACCACAGGTGCTTACATCATCCAAGACCCTCACATGTAATACCTAAGGTACATGTCAAGTTTATTTTCAATTCTTTATTTTTCTCTCCCTCCAGGACACTCAACTAATTTTGTTGTGACTGTAATGCTTCCAACGAACCGACCAAGCGACTACTGGATATCCAAAGCGTCCGCTCTGCTGTGCCAGTTGAATGACTAAGTCCTTTTGAATTTAGCCACATATTTTTTTAGCGTTTAAAATAAATGGAAGATAAGCCACAATGTTCAGTCATGGATGGTGATTGTCTCTGTCTTTCCACATACTTTGGTGGCAAGTGAGCCATGATCGATCCGAAAAGGGCTACACACATTGTTATCAAGCTTGCGAGCAGTACATCCTGATCGTCAAAAGCTGTTTTATTGTAACATCTCGCCCCAGGCAAAGAAAAAAATTGAAATTTGAGTTCAGAGGGCATGGATGGGTTAAGCGACCTTGCTGAGCTGATGCACGCGGTCATGGTCAACAAGCAGCGGCACTGTACGGAGTGCTGATCGTCAAATCGTGAAATGTTTCCGCCCCAAACCCCATACATGTAGCAGCTTCCCATTTGTGTCACTTTGGGCATGCTGTGTAAACACATTGGGTATGTGCATCCAACTGATTGTGAAGGCAGCTAGGAACTGACAAACACAATCTGTCATTTACACACTCACACACACATAGGCACACACACTTACTTATTCTATTGCGTGTATCCAGGGTTGCTTTGCAGTGGCAGCATCTTACACAAGGAAGCCTCACATTCACCCATTCACATATACTGTGGTCGGCTAACCAGGCTAAGGAGCGAGCAGAGCTCCTAGCATGGAAAACTGAGCCCAACAATTTTCCAGGTAGCCCAACCCTTTGATAAGAAATTTGGTAATTTTTTCAAGTCGTATTGTCACCTAACTGAAAATAATGCAGGGTTCTACGTTAAGCCTTTTCGAGTGGTGGCCCGAGAAACCAAATTGTGGTGGCCCTGCCAGATCCAGCACTGTCCCTGTATGTCCCCGGCTTGGTCCGATACCTCACATATCATAATTTGGTCAATTTGATATAAAAAAAAAAAATCTATACTATTAGTCAGTCACATGTGCGCAGAGGCGGTTCCGGCTTGATTTGCGTCCTGGGCGAAATATTTGTTTGTGTTATTTCATTTAACTTGCCTCTACTGCAAGACTGATACAAGCAAAATATGAGGAGACCATATATGTGTGTAAGTGCACCAAAATAAAACCTCCACTAACTGGACGTGGAAATGTGCGGTTGTCTAGCGAGTAAACTAGCGAGTCTTGTTTCGATTTTTGGGGCGCCTGCTCGCCACCGCGCCCTCGGATATATTGTGCCCTGGGCGGTCGCCACTACACGTGTGTTATTTTTGACAAACTATTCACCTATAAGATAACTACCTGTATAATAAGTAATACAAGAAAATAATTACTCTTATAGTATTAATAAAAGATAAGTCAAAAATATTGTAGGCCTATATGATATATTAAAAGTTATTATTTATGAAATGTGTAAGAACATTTGTATTTTCCACTCTGCGTCCAAACCATATGGACAACATTTAGCCATTCTAGAAATTCTGTCCATAAAAATTACCAAAATTGGTGACTAAGGGCAGCCTTGGCAGAGTCCAACCTTCACTGGAAATGAATCCAACCCTCTGCCAGCAATATAGACCACACTCTGACACCAGTTGTACCAGGACCGAACATCATGTATTCGGACACCCCGTACTCCTTGAGCACCCCACACAAGATCTCCTGTGGGACATGGTCAACGCTTTCTTCAAGTCCACAAAAAAATTGCAGACTGGTTGGGTGATCTACTGCCTCTGGAGTACCACAAGCCAAAATCGCCTGATAGGCTTCCTCTATTATTTTGACGGCATCCCTCACTGGTGGTGTCTACCAACGGGTTGGGGAATTGCTGCCATATCAGGCAACCTGCCACAGGTCCGGTTGACCACCTCAACATTGGAGGCGCGGAACATGGTCCAGTAAGATTCAATGTTCCCAGCGTCACCCGGGATGTGGTTGAAGTTTGGCCCGAGGCGGGAGTTGAAACAATCATCGGGGACTCATGCTGTGAAGGGTCCGCCAGGTTGGACCCCCCCCCCCTCCCCTTCCAAATGGATCCGACGGGATCGGTTGATAGATATGCCCCTCAACCCCAGAAAACAATTGTGCCGTGACATTCACAAGCTGAACCTGTGGGGACTGTGATGTAAATTTCAATGGACAGTAGAGGGCTGTAGACGATCAAATAACAGAGTTGGATAAAAACGGTGGATTTTTTCAAACTTGACTTCTGATTAAACTTGGATAAAGCCATGCTTCAAAGCTTCAAACTACATTCAAAAACAATATCTCTACATAGCCCTTATTTACTCTGCTCCTCCCTTGAAATACATATTGCAAAAAGCTATTTAAAGGTGGGGTCTTTAGTTTTCACTCAGAATTAAACACTTCATAAACACTGGATTTATACGCATGAAATCCCTCTCAAACAACACCTCTTGGCTTTTGTGTAGTCTGTAGTTTGTAATTTTGTTGTGTTTTGCCATAAGAGGGAGGTTTCCTGGCAGAAATTTAATGTTTACCCCTCCAGCGTATGCTGAATGTTGCGCAATGTTGACGAGAAGAGTGTGGGTTGAGTCATGGGTGGAGTCCGTTTTGAACACAAACGGTCAAAACTTAAGACCCCACCTTTAAAAAACTAATAAATGGCTAATTTTTGGATGCTTAGTAAAATAGGATTTTGTAATTTCCACAATACAGTACATTGATGTACAGATGTGCAATGTTGGACAAGTTACTTCCAAAGTACAAACCCCAATTACAATGAAATTAGGACATTGTATAAAACATACATAAAACAGAATACAGTCATTTGTAAATCATTTTCAACCTCTAGTCAATTGAATACATTACAAACCCAGGGTCAGGGTGTTTAACTTTAGATGTTTCTCAGGTACTTCCCAACTGTTCAGTTCAAGATCTGATTAAGTTATTCAAGACATCAAAAACATTAGAGAACATACAATCCAAATCTTGAAGTAAAAAAATAAAAAATAAAGTTCATTTGAAACAACAGAGCAAAGTAAATGATGATGTGAGGTGTGGAATGCTAAAGCTGGGCTGTTTTGTAATATAAAATAGATTTTATAAAACCAATCACGGTAGATGGAAATTTAGGAAGGCAAACTTGAGTATTCATCAATATTATCCATGAAAATGTGAAGAGATCATCTTGGAGTGATTGTTCATTTGATCTGTACAGAAAGTCTTTGCATATATTATATATGAGAGACAGGACTCAAAGGGAGATTTGCATATTTAAAGAAATATTTCCTTTTTATGCGCAGTATGTCTGTCCTGTTTACACTGATAATTAGTGATTTACATGTAGTTACATTGTTGCATTTTTAAGTGCTTTCCTTCAGTTTTTACTTGTCTAATCTCATTTTCAGCATCGCTCTATTCTCTTCATTAGCCGCCCAGCTGCCGTCCTGTTCTATCCAGCTGTGCCTTGTCTGTTTGATGAACACAAATACTCAGTTTCCTGTTTCCCATCTTCCTCGTCCAAATCTGTATTACCATTTACCATATTGTTACCATTTTGTCTAGACAAAGCAGCCATTTCATCCTATTTTTTAAAGGTGAGGACCTACCATCAGATTTTTGTTTCTGCAAAGAAATGAGGGAAAGCAATTTTGATCCCAGGTCCTCGTTCCACTCACTGAAATTTTGTGTCCATTGTTGTGGAGTAGATCTTTTCCTCCGCGTGTTCGTTTTCTTTCGGGTAGTGAGAATGTCGGTTATCTGGATACAGGCTGGAGATCGATGAACAGTTCCTTCAAAGCTTTTATTTCTACAGAATATTCCGGGCACAAGTGAGTTACAGACAATGGCTGTAGCCTCTCACAAGTGCGAAGATTACAGAGGACAATATTCTTATACTCTCTTGAAGTGGCGGTACCACACAGTTTCCAGTAAGCAGTTCAACCAGAGTTGACCGGACATGAGATAAAACTCAAGGACATCATTCAAACCCAAACCCCATTTGAGGAATAGAGGGGGTTATTCAGTCATGACTGCACCTGGCAGAAATTGCGATAACACTCACAAGGATACATCCGCAGAACAAAGCTCTACTGAGGAAATGAGGAAATTAAAACAGTTATGACTAAATCTGGGCAGAAGATACATTTCACCACCTACTTCAACATGCATCATTATCACGTTGTGTCCTTTACAAGCTTTCAAATGATCAAGACCCAAAAGACATTTGAAAAATATAATATTTGCCATTAAACAGTATGAGCTAGATCGCACACATTTTGAATTGTTGTTTTTGAAACGTTCATGATGGAGAGTGAATATCAGAGGTTACAATCACAATGTGAACTGACCCAAAGAGCAGGATGGGAACCAGCCTACTAGTTTATGAGGGCATGTGTGCATGTGCACAATGACTCTGCAAAGCAAATGATCTCTGAGGGACAGGTGTGTGACCTTCCCTATTACCCCTAGTCAACTGAACAAAGTACACTGAGATTTGTTCCAGCTGACCAGGCATCAACTGTCCAACCAAAAAGGAACCAACAGTAATCACCAGGACTGTGTGATTGGCATGCTCCACCTCCTGACTATATAAAATGTAACTATGACTTAAAAACTAATTAACTAAAAATGCCCTTCAGATACTGTCAACTGTCATTGGTAAGTATGCCCGTCTTTCTTTTTATTTATCTTCTACGACACAAAATTAGCAATATACAGTGGAACCTCGGAGTTTGAACGTCTCGGACCAACCAAAAAATCTGAGTAAAAAATGCCTCTCATTTCTCATTTTTGGAATTCTAACACCCAAGCAAAGCAAGCGAAGCCGAACATACCTTGAAAACGGGTAAACGAGTGAAGCCGAGCAATACCGAATGCTCACGTTGCGGTAGTTGAGACAATGCACTGCTCATTTCCAGTCATATCGTGAATACTCCCGGAGGTGCTCCATACTTGCGAGTGCATTTTGATTTTTCCACGACAATTTTTTTCGGCGTGGGGCCAAAGAAAGACAACAGTGCCAGTGGCAGCAAAGAAAAACTTACAGTGCTACGAACTATAGTGGATTTAGGAAGGACATTATCGCCGTTACAACTACCGTGATTACTTCTGCAAATACTGGCACGAGGACCCCCCTTAGCTGTTCAACAACGTGCCTGACGTTAAACAATGCATGCAAGGACCGCTTAGTAGTCTAACAATATGCCCAATGTAAAATGGACAAACTCAGCACTGAAGTAAAGCAAGCATTAAGATAGGATTTATCATCCACTGATGCCATCACACCACAACAAAAAAGGTTAAGGTATTTCTTATTATTTAAATACTGAACATGGTGTAAATGTAAAAAAAAGAAAAAGAAAATACATTAAAATAGGAATTTTCTGTTTTTGGAGCTTGGGAACGGATTAATTGCATTTACATTATTTTCTATGGGAGAATTTTTTTCGGAGGTTAAACAATTTGGACTTTGAACACTTTGCAGGAACAAATTATGTTCACACTCCGAGGTACCACTGTAGCTACAATGGATGTAAAAACTACATAATTGCTAAAATGGCAGGTATTTGTAATATAAAAAAATATATGATCAAGACAAATCATTTAAGTTATATCACAAATTATAAATAATATCACTCTGGTTGGTAACCCGGTGGGTAGTAGGTAATGTCTGGTCGGTGCTGGATTTCACTTTCCTTTCTTTTCTTTGATCCTTCCTCTGGTCTCCTGACAACCTCATGACTCTAGCTGGATTCTGAAGTATTCGGTTTAGGTGAACGGTATAGGATTTTTAATAGGTTTTACGTGAACTAATGAATACACACTCACACGCATGCACACACACACACGCACATGCACATACTCACCCACATACAAAATTAAAATTAATAAGAAAAAAACAGAGAGCAATGATGATGACCCGTCAAATCGGTAAATTACCGAATGAACAATACTGAGCTCTACAGAAAAAAAAAAAATATATATATATATAAAATAAATAAAATAAAAAATAAAGAAATAATATCACAAAAACATGGCATTTAACATATTTGTGTACTATGAGATGGCACAGAAAGACTGAATGTGGTATGCTCTATACAGGACAATATGCCCTTAAAGACGGCATATACCCCTTCATCTCACAGTTGTAATTGGATCCGGGTTCAAATTGCAGCTCACAGATCAGTCAATTTAGCAAAACACTAGTGGAGGAGTCAAGAGACACAAGCATGAATTCTCCTTTCATTCATTCCAAACTTTATCTACACCATGTTGTTCAAAGCGTTTTATGAGAAAATATATTTTTAACCTACAACATCTCTCACTGATAAAATTTGAATTCCATCCGCATTCCGTTGTACCAGCTACCTAGCACTAAGGTAACCTGGAAAGTTTGCAAACTCCCTTCACCCTGCAACGATGTCGTCGGATGCCAACTGCAGGCGTTGATATATATATCATAATTTTAGTTGTTATAGTGGACGCCAGGATAATATGGCTGTAATGTGTTGCAAACTTACCAAGCTTATCTATATCATTTTTAACATGAACATCATGCAAATCAACTTGTGATTGTGATTGGTTAGTTAAGATCCAATCATGAACCAGAAGTGTTGACATTATCCAAATTATGCATTTTATTGGTTTAGATACGCAAATATGTCATGTCCATCTATGGGTCTGAAGGGGTTCAGAATAAGAACTCTTTCAGCTCAGGATCCAAATGTCAAATGAAAGTCAAGTCAAGTAGTGTAAAAAAATAAATAAAAGTATTAATGGCAAATTAATAATAATAATAATATCAACTCAACATAAGATATAATACCCATATTCAAATTACCATGGAACAAAAAGTGCTTTGCCTCCTTTAATCAGTAAAATCAACTTAAATTTGACCCCATAACTGACGAGTTTCAAGCTGGTAAAAAGATGAACGCTGACGTCCTGTAGTGAACGTACTGTAGTCAATAAAATGCCAAAAGTTTGCACATTTGTTCTTTATTTTTCCCAGACACAATGAGCATTTATATGTGTCTTTCAAATGAAATTATTTCACAGTGAGCAGAGAGACACAAACCACAAGGTAAAACACTCTGACCAAAATCCAACACTCGTGTCCCCGCCAGTGGCTGTGTTGTTACTTGAGTCACTGTCTTTTTTCCTCTTTGACAAAAGGGGAGATAATTATTTAAACCTTGCTGAATTTGTAACTTTTCTCACTTTATACCACCATGGAGGACACATCAATTGCGCTGCATGGTGCTCTGTGCAAGAAATTGCCTCAGTGGAGAGAGGATGAACATGAAAAAGGTAATTGGAACTGCCTCAAAATTTAAGGCAAGAATTTCGTCATCTGAAGGCAATTGGGAGCACGAGCTCCAAGAGACCAGTTAGGGACATACTGCCTAAATTGGGCAAAATCTCAAAGCGCCTACAAGGTCCCCAAACTGAAGATCCACATGTATAATCCCACTTTAAGATTGCCAATGGATTCTACGGGATTTGAAGAAGATTTGAGAGAAAGCATTGTGGTCAGATGAAACAAAAGTTCAACTATTTGGCATCAACTTGACCTGCCGTGTTTGTAGAATGAAAAAAATATGTGCCTACGTGTCCTGGTTTGAGTCAGGTACTTACACCACAACTGTATATCACTGAAAGACAAGGTTAGCTAACTGGTGTTAGCACGCTACAGGTCCCAGTATGGGAGAGGTGGGAGGTTAGGGGTGTTTTTGTTGTTAAAATATCACGTTAAAAAAAAAAAAAGCTAGAAATGCTCATGGTGTGAAATATAATCACTCATCAGCTGTATTGGGCCAACGAATATAATAATAAAAACTTAAAGGAGCAAATATTGCCTTTTCAATGCATTCTTGTTTTCACTACTACCAGTGACACATTAAATAGGAACATGAATATTAAAACAAGTGTGACTGATTAACAAATTGTGCACCTGACTATAAGCATGGAGACAAACTGTGTGAAAGGAGCTGCGGCTATTCACATTCTTGGGTAGAGAACCTCTTAGTGAGGGAATAAGAGCAGTCGGTAATGCGACATAAAATAAACACCAATATGGATGAGTGCAAAAGTGAATAGGACATGGCTGCATAATTAAACATAGCCTGGCGCCTGGTAATTGGCAAAAACATTTTGTATCGTGTTTTTCCCATGTTGTCTGATGAAGATAATAATAATAATAATCTGAGAAATTGTCACAGAATGTATTGTACACCACAACAAAAAGATTGTATTAATCAAAACCTTTTAGATACAAAAATGTAAAACCAAAAAAAACACCAAAGTATCTAATTTTTACATGTGGAAAAAATTAAGACCTGGATTTATTCTAATACGGTATTAGAAAACAAGAAATGACCAGAGTGTTCTTACAAGTGAGAAGGTACCATGGTGGCAATAAAATTCTGTATTAATGGGGTTGAATAAATGAAGAAAAAGCAAGATTGTGATCTTTTAACTTTCTACATGACTGTAAAAAAAAAACACTTGTAAACAGATAAAGGGTCTGAATTGTAGTATACAAGCGACCCTGGTAAGTTTTGTAGGTCCCCAGGAGTTGGAAGCATGGAGGGGAGCAATATTTGAATGTATTTGAGTTTTTCCACTTTTTTTCCTCTTCATAGCGTAATGATCCGCTTCATGTGAAGTCCTTGGACACCGCCTCGATGAAATTGGGAGCCGACATGAGGATGGTGAAGGTGCAGATGATGGAGAAGAGCGAAAAAGCCACCAGGCATAAGCGATCCACCACCGCCGCTGCAAACTTCCACTCGCTGCAGATGGCCTGGCCCTCATCCTGCTCTCGGAAGCGCCGGGCGATATACTGCACTTCCTCCAAGATCCGAGACATTTCCGGGAGCTGCTCCGGCAGCAAAGTCCGTGTTTGCTCCGAGTGGATGTCACCCGGGGACGAACCAGTGGGGTGTCTGTCGCCACCGCTACCGCACATCAGCGCACTGGGATCAGTGCTCGGTGGGTAAGACGGGTTGTCTGTTCCCATGGAATGATATCCCAGGTACAGGTGAATGTTCCCATTCGTGTTAGTTGACTGGGTGGGTATGGTGCTCATCTGAATGCTGTTGGTGCTGGTGTGGTGAGGAGGGGGGTGGGGATACCTGTAGGCTGAGCAAATGCCAGACTGACCACTGGTTTTTCGTTCCTCTCCGGGCTTCTTCATGCGTAGGAACCAAGCACACCAGTTGAGAAGAATGACTCGAACCTAGATGCAGACAAGAGGAAAAGCATAAACATGAAAAAAATCATGACTACCAATAACAGGGTACGCACATATTAACCCTGGAGAACCCAAGAACCCTTTTCTTCTTTGGAAAATTATGAATTATACATTAAATGACTGCTATAAGTTCACTGAACACCAAAATATGTTTTTTCAATTTTAACCCTTTTTTTTTTTAACTAGCTCAGAGTTGCTAATTTATCAATATATATATATATATATATAAAACATACTCCTAGGCATTCTGCAACATCATATGAAATAGATTAACAAAAAAAAACACAATTTTACCATCTGATGGTTTGCTGAGAAGATGGTTTTGTTTGGATTGATTTCCAGCTCAACAAAACAGCATGTTGCCAGCCAACTTGTCACCACAACTCTGGCTGATGTAATTGCAATATTTATCCACTAGATGGCCCCATGCAGGGGTCAGAAGTGGCACTCTGGACTTTTGAAGTTAAATTTGTAAAAAAAAAAAGAAAAAGGTCTGTTATTTGAGTAGCAGAATTTATAGGGGCCAATTTTGACCCCGTGGGTTCTCCAGGGTTAAGGTCAGATGCTGACATCTTTGTGTGTGGTGTGATCAATCAATCTCCACCTACCCATTTAGGCATCGTCCCTCCTTGGGGGTCATGGTGGTGGAACTGGAGAACCAGAACTGTCACCACCACTGATAAGCCCACAATCATCATTGTGCTGGCAAAGTACTGAGCTGAAAAAGATGAAACAGAACACAACATAGGTGAATATATAGAGTTGATATTAAAAGCCTTAAGATCTATCAACATGATTAGAGGCAGTCTGTCAGAGATATGAAATGACTTAATTCACACATTATTAAACAAATGCAATATACCTGTATTTCATCCATTGTTATCTAGTCACTTGATGTCCATTCGGAAGTTATCCAACCAAAATAATACATTTTCATGTCAAAATAAAATTGAGGCTTTATAAAAGCTTGTCGGAGTGAATGCTCCGGGGCATTTTGTTTCGTTTCAACGCGATCAGTTCAGCTCCACGTGTGATGCCTTAAGACAGAGGTGGGCAATCTCGGTCCTCGAGGGCCGGAGTCCTGCAGGTTTTGGAGGTTTATCACTCCCAACACAAGCTGATTCCAATCAACAGGATCGTTCTCAGGCTTATGCAGAGCTTGCTAATGAGCTGATCATATATCAGCTGTGTGGGAGAAGGGCAACATGCAAAACCTGCAGGACTCCGGCCCTCGATGCCCACCCCTGCATTAAGATGTCAGCTGCTATTATAGTAGGGGGAGTGATAATGGATTTTTTTTTCTCCAATGAGCAACAAAATGGTGATATTTACCATTAAACTATTGTTGTGAATGCAAATGGCCAAGACTGTAAATATCCAACCCAGCCACAGTCAAACATGACTGTGGAAGCATTGTGTTCTGGGTTGCAAAGGTTACAGCCGGGTGAGCCATTCAAATCATGAATTAAGACCTTTCATTAGCGGAAACACTGAAGAGAGGTTGTGGATGCTTCTTCCATCATGACAATGACCCAAAACATACCGCCAGAGCATCAAAGGAGTGGCTTCAGCAGAAAGTCAGTCTTCAGACCACAACACAATCAAAGTCTGCGCAGGTAGCTCGTTTCTAAGCGGTACCCAAGAAACTTGAAAGGATTTGTAAGCTTCTAAAAAGGCGGCAGTAGTCCTCCTTAGCTCTGTGCAAACCTGGTGACTACAAGGTTTTCTCCACCGAATGAAAATGCATGATTTGCTTGAGTATCAAATAACATACTTATTTCATACAATGCAATGCACATTTTCTAACTTTTATAGTGTGCAACTGTGCATTTTTTTCTGATATTCTATCTCTTTCCATAATCAATAGAAAACCATTAAAATGACAGCATTAGGGCTCTATTTTCCCGCCCAGCGGAATTCTCGCGCGACGACCTTTCGAAATCTATGTGAGACAAAGTTTTGGTATTTTCGCAATTGCATGTAGTTTTGCGCCGTTGTGGGCGTGAACACAGCCAACTTGAGTCGCTGGCATTTAAATCCCGGATACAAGTGGCCGAAATGAGTTTCCTCCGCAGGGTAGCCAGGCTCTCCCTTAGAGATAGGGTGAGAAGCTCGGTCATCCGAGAGGGACTCAGCGTTGAGTCGCTGCTCCTCCACGTTGAGAGGAACCAGTTGAGGTGGCTAGGGCATCTGGTTCGGATGCCTCCTGGACGCCTCCCTGGGGACGACCCAGGACACGCTGGAGAGACTATGTCTCTCGGCTGTCATGGGAACGCCTTGGGGTCCCGTCGGATGAGCTGACTGAAGTGGCTGGGGAGAGGGAAGTCAGGGCTTCCCTGCTAAAGCTGCTGCCCCCGCGACCCGACCCCGGATAAGCGGAAGAAGACGGACGGACGGACAAAGTTTTGGTATTTTCGCAATTGCACGCAGTTTTGCGCCATTGTGGGCGTGAACACAACCAACTTGAGTCGCTGGCAATCGAAGTGGCTCCTGTCCTTCCCTTTAAAATTCCTTGACATGGCGGAAGAAGAAACTGATGACTCAAAGACAAAGGAACCTTATAAGGAACCTCCACGGCGGATGATATAAAGTTGGCTAGGAAGATCACAGATCTGTGAATGTGCCCATCATGGCATACGTCCCTCATAACGATGCCGTGTATTTAAAAATAATAATAAATATGATAATAACAATAATATATTTTCTGCATTTCTACAATTCTTCAGAGGGTTCAATGCACGTTTGTTGTCCTGTTTACTGTATAAATGGAATATGATGACATTCATCAAACATCTGTGGAGTGCAGAATTTGTTTGCCTGCACCTCGATCAAATTCACCAAAATCACGATAGAATACCTGTGGCGCAACTTCGATATGGTTCCAAAAGGAGTCAAGTTCAGCCGAAAACTGGTCAGGTGCATGTCAAAGGACCCACCGTTGGTAAGTCGAGAGAGATCAACCAAACCAACACCTGCAAATCAAGATGCGGCAGTTTTTGCGCTCAAGCGCAGCTGTGCTGTCTACGAATATAGAGCGCTGAATTTTTTTTCCGCAGTCAGTAATTGTAAGTGAACATTTTGCAAATTCAGTAGGTTTCCAAACAATAATTTCCCCCAATATATGTCGTGAGCATGATTTAGGCATCTAACTTACATTGGCACAAATATCATTACAAGTTTGCCACTGGGGTGGTTGCTTTTGCGACAACATTGTTGTAATAGCTAATTTGCTTGACATCTTTCCTCTGGTGAATTTGTTGTGGCTTCATAAACAATTTAAATCACCACAGATGTTACTTTCAGTTGTCATAAATGTTTCCACAGTGACAAGCCTTCAGCAAATGTTCTGGGACATTTTAGCAGCAACAAGGAACCGTCGTTGTAAATATGACATGACACGAACTCTCTGGAGGGGAAATTAAACATTTAGCATCTACAGTAGTTCATGTTGTTGAAACAGACATGGAAAAAACAAGTATTTCCCAAGCATAAATGATCATTTTAGTGTGTTGTGAACATTGAAAATTGGAGAGGATAAAAGTGGTTAAAATATGTTGACACACCTACGTTCACTTTTCAGACTAGATCTATGCATAACTCTTCAACAAAATGTTTAATTCAGCATATTGAATTGCTAAAGATAATATTGCTAGACAAACACAACTTACCAATCAGAGGAACAGAGTCTGATGTAGCAGGCATGATCTCTGCCACCAGTAACATGAACACGGTTAGTGACAGAAGCACAGTGATGCCTGGAAAAGAGGAGATCATAGAGAATCTCACTGTGATCTTGATAACTGACAGATTTCAAAATCAGAGACAAGAATTGCACATTTATTTTGGAGTGGTTGCCCACAAGAGAATTATTAAGTGATATTTTTAAAACTATCTGCATTTCAAATAATTAATTAAGAAAAAAATGTAACATTGCTGTACTATCACTATCAGCATATGTACCAGTGGTGTCCAATCAGGGTCAGCAAGGCCTTATTCCATGAATTTGTATTTGTTTAAGCCCAGCAGTCTATTTTCTTTTCTTTTCTGCTTCTAGTACTGTTTGTTGATGTTGCATTATTATTTTTTGTCCATTCAAATTTCAGTCTCTCTGAGCCACAGTGGCAGGTGGCACATGTTGGACTTTTAGAACTCTCAGAGAGCAGCTATTTGACATGTTGTCTTGGAATCCAGATACATATTGAATCGTCTATCATTGGAGAGATATCTTTGAAGAACACATTTAACTGACATGTTCATTTTTCAATCTGGGGAACAAAAAGAAGTCTGATGGGGCCAAATTGCGGTGAATAGGGAGGGTGAGGAAGGACCCGGTATCAAAAGTCACCTAAAGTCATCAATAAAAGTTCTTCTTCTTTTTCTTCTTCTTCTTCTTCTTGTGCAATTTAAAAAAAATAAAATAAATGAGGCCATTTATTTTCTGGAGACAGAAAATAACCATTGTTTTTATTTTATTTTATTTATTAGTGAAAAATGCTTATTGATGGTTTATCCCCATTTTTTTCAAGAATGTTTTTTTTCCCCCCATTTACAATGGACATCAATTATACGTTGATTTTTGCTGTTAGCAGGCTATCTGCACCCCCATGAATAGCGAGGGTCCACTGTATGGTAAACTTTTTAGGAATAAAACCTGCCTCATTTTTTCACCAACATCTGGGCCTACTGTGCTACTATATTTGAATATTGGTCACAGTGGTAGTAATTGGAGAGCCAATTATATTTTTTAAGGCTGTACTTGGTGTGAAACGTTTGGGAAATATTACTAGTAAAAGAGAAAACATTGGTTAGCAACTGCACCAAGTCATGATGGACTACGATCATCGTTTTGTGTTACCCAGTGAGATCTTCTCTCCGGAGTCTGCAGGGAGCAGGAAGACCAGCAGGGCCAAACCAGAGATGAGCACGCAGGGGATGAGCAGGTTGAGACCGTAGTAAAGTGTCCTACGGCGCATGGTGACAGTGAATGTCACATCAGGGTACGGTTCTTTGCAGCAGTCGTAGTAGAGCTCATTCCGCTTGGCTGGCACACCTACAAGTTCATGGCAAGTAAAGAGGTACCAGAGGTCAGGGTTCATTATAGGTTTTGAAGGTTTATTAGTTGTACACTATATTGTTATTGCTATGATTGACTTATTTCGATTTTATTATTATTATTATTATTCTTAGATTTTGGTTGCTATGGTTTTCTTTGTGTCCCTTTTTTAAATGTCTTTCTCATTAAGTTTTATTGTGTTCACCTGTGCTTGACGGTCCCTTGTGTTATCCAATCAGCTCCCTTAGCCACACGTGTCTTGTTCGGGTGCTAATTGTCTCGTCTCGTCCGTTTGTATTTAGTTCACTGCTTTCGTTCAGTCCTTGTTGGTTTGTTGTCCGTATCATGTCTCGTTGCTGTTTGTTTACTGTCTTGAGTGAAGTCATAGTCCAAGTATTTGTTTGTAATGTTGTTTTTGGACTATGTCGGTTTTGTGTTGTTGTTTTATTTGATTACCCAAGTAAGTGAGCCTTTTGTGTAATTAAATAGCTTTTCTTTTCCCACCTATGTTGCTGTCTCTGCATTTGCGTCCACCACTATACCCAAACATAACAGCTCTAACCTCATTATACATCTGCATTTATATAGAAAAAAAATTAATTTCATGCATTTATAGTGTACAATAAAAACATTTTAGGAAGATCAATACAGCTTAAAATAAAAGGTGTGTGTGTTACAATCTATATGTGATTGAGAGGGTGTGTGTTGGGTTTGACTTGTCAAGCCTGGATTTAAAATTGATTGACGTGAGGTTGACTGAGCTAACATTTGAATATATTTGTTCCTTTGCTTGGCCCTCCTATAACTTATGGAACATTGACAGAGCTCTGTGTGGCACATTGGGAGATGCAGCCGATTTGCATATCTTGTAATGCGGTTATGAACATTGCTGGTGAACTGAAAATAAAAACTCTAAAGAGCAGAGAAAACTGAGATGTCTGAAGAAGGAGTGCATAAATTCTGTGCAGATTCTGTATTAATTTGTTAAAAATTGATAGGTGATTAAGGTGTTTGAAGAGAGGTACTGAATGAACAACAAAGTTCCTCTAGACAGCAATTCTGCAAAACATTTTGGCAGGATAAATATGATATGGTATCCCCATGTGATATTACAATGCACAAGATATGGATAAATTGTGTTACAATGAAGAGTTTTAAGGCAGTCCTGATTAAATATACTTTGCAATTCACAGATAATGCCAGCCGACTTGGATATTTTATTTTTAACAACATTATGCAAGACTCCAAAGACATTTGTTGATGAGACTTGAGACAATTGGTAGTAAAGCAGGAATTTCCACCAATGTCAAACATTGTCTTTTCTGTGGCAGTATTGTTTGCATTTCTCACTATTGAAGACATTCCAGATGAACTAAACCATAAAAGTCTGAACAGAAAATTTGAGTGCATAAGTTTACATATCCTAGGTTTATGTAAACTTATGAGCTCAACTGTATTTCTGCCAACTAGTGGTGAATGGTGAAAAATACAGGCTACCTGGTGGCTGCAGTCATCACATTGGTGACCTCTGCCCTAGGGCACAAGTCTCAAACCCGCGTCCTTGATGGCCAGAGATTTCTGGTCAGCTGATCATTTGATGCAGGTGTGTTGGAGGAGGAAAACATCAAAACCATGCAGGACTGCAGCCCTTGAGGATCGGAGTTTGAGACCTGTGTACTAGGATATGGGAACAAGTTGTGTGCCAAAAAAATGATTCTCATAAGAATCGGGATTCTCATTTAGTATGATTCTGAATCGATTTGAAATGTCACAAAATTTATTTTATTTTAATTATTTTATACTGTCTTGCCTTTTAGTGTGCCTTTATTTGGAGCACTGTTCATGTTGTACCCGATTTGGCCAATTAGGGGCAGTGTGGTTCCCCGCGGTCTAATACACTGTTAAGTTGTAGCCACATTAGAGAGTAGAAGGAAAAAGTCACGATCAAGTTATTCCAATAAAAGTATTTTTTTTTTGCAGTGTGGAGCCTTTCTTTTGAGTGATAAAAGTGCCGCAGTTGCGCGCTAATTAGCATTAGCGAGTCAGACTGGAGTAGATCATTACAATTCCTTGCACATCTATAGACTGAAGCAAAAATCATTGTCAATCAAATCATTTTGAATCAAAAATTGTTCTTTTTTTTTCCTGAGAGAGCTCAGTCTTGTTCATTCAGTAATCTTACCAATTCGACATGTCTCTTGCTCTCTCTCTTTTTTTCCCTCTTTTTCTTTTTTTTTGTATGTTCGCTAGTATGTGCATCAAAAACCGTTCTTAATCGAAAACCGATTCTGAATCGAATCGCAGGCCCAAAAATCGGAATCGAATCGTGAGACATTCAAAGATTCCCACCCCTATTGTGAACTTATGAGCACAACTGTAATTACAGAGAACTTTTTCTGACTTTAGATGCAAAAGTTAAATCTTTTTGAATATTCTAATAGTGATACACTGTGTGATTATTTCAGTAAATATATTTTTAAATAACAACGGAACGTCTGACCTTCCCTACTGAAGCTGCTGCCCTCATGTTTAGAAAATGGATTTATGGTAGTATTTTCGAGTCACGTCTTATTGATTACTAAAGCAGCCAGAAGGAAGACTCCGGCAATAAAACAGAGGCAATTCCTTCATCTCATTCATTTGACAGCATCATGATACTCTGAATCTGATCAGCATCAGAAGTGGGCACAGTTATGCAAAATGACAATGCTATAATGATGAATATAGTAATAATGTGAAAAATGATGTCTAGTGTCAAGGCTACAAGGACGCATACTAAAGAAGTGTACAAAATGATGGCAACGTGTCACGAGAACTTATGAGTCCATTACTTAAAACATTAGTGGCAAGGAGAAAGCGGCTGTTGATGTCTGGTGGTTTCGGTGTGCTGAGAAATATTTTGTCCAGGGTGGGATGACCCTGCTCACTTGCACGAGCCGTCAAAATTGGCTAGAGGGTTCCCCACACAAAAAAATCTGTAGTCTTAAATGTACATTGCAATCCCAACGACTCCAGTGGGAGGCTGTGCTCCCTTTAACTGAACTTGAACACCTTCATTTTGTTATGCCTTCTGCAATCCTTTAATAATCCATAATCCATTTTGCCTGAAAACCCAGAGTTCAGTAAGTAGACCATGCTGATCACAATAATGGAAGCCCTGTTGTCAGAATAATCATTTTTGCCCCACTAATCTTTCTAATACATCACTCCAAAATACAACTCCATATCACCTTCGGGTGGTGAAAGTCATAAAGGTGTGTGTGTGTGTGTGTGTGTGTGTGTGTGCTCAACCTCTAATCTTCAGTGTAATGCATTGTGTAACAGCAGGCCAGTGATTGCAATGTCTGATAGAAAAAGAGGACTGCATGTCAAATTATCATTTTGATCTGCATCATGGCGAATTATCTGCTAATACTCAGCTTTGTCGAAACTGCACATAAAAAAAAAAACAACTGTCGTTCAGTAATTTGGCACTCTCAACCTTCTTCACTGAGTTTTGCTTTTGTTTCTCAGATGACCATTTTTTAAGGGGGGGGATCACATCTGGATTAAAATCCTAGCGAATCATACTTTTAAAGCTCATCTGAAAAACTGGTTTAAATCCAAACAATACAGGCTGCTCGGACCTGTGATAAAACCCGAGGAGATCTTTTAAAGTAGTGGCAACTCGTCTTTGATATCTCTGTGGAGCTTTTTAAAACACAACTCAAGACATTCTTTTTTTTCTTTCTTTCTCTTTTGTCTCTTTGTGCCGTTTGTCTTTGAAAAGCGCCAACATAAATAAAGTTTACTTACTTACTGTTCTCATTAGAGTTGTTAAGACCTCAAATCATGTCACATGATACATATACGTAAGTATCCGTAGTCCGCACCATGATCGTCCAAACGGGTGCACATTTTTACTCTGTTGTCCAGCAATGCATGTCTACATAATATGTAATCTATCACTAAAGCTCTCAATTACATATAGTAGGTATTAAATAAATGAATAAAAATTGTTATAATTGTGACGGATCACCAAGCAGCAGGAGAGCGCCAACACATCTGGGCTTTCTTACAAAGTTTAATCCTCGTTTATTTATTTGTTAATAATACATATTGCAGCACTAAAAATATGGACTGCACTTTACCACGGGCACTCACGGGCTTTAGACTGTTGATTAAATGTGGAGTTGTGAATTAAAGGATTTGTCACCTCTTTACCTCTAGCCCAAAGCATAACTGCAACATCTGTGTCAGGCTCGTTCATGGTGCGCCTGTGCGAGTATGTGCACGATCTTAAAGCGACAGCCACAGCTGACAAACGAAGACATGACTTCAAATTAGGTAAAAAAACAACAACTCTGCCCTTCCCCTCCCTAAAAAAACTGTGGAGTGTTAGGGTCCGCACACTCTACTATAAAGGGAAGATAAAAGATAGTCAGAGTAAAACAGTCAGGGCTCCTCATACTCATCTTGGCATTAGTGGAGCATGCATGATGTAGAAAAATGTTTAATATTACCTTTTTAAACTGCACAATGCACCTTTATGCATTTTTTGTTACTTATGTTGTGTCTATGTTTTATGTTTCCTGTCAAGGGACTGTGAATGTAAATTAGCCGCATGCTAACTTCAGTGCATTTACGCAAATATTGTACCAGTGTTTTTCATCAATGTGCATTGTCCCTTATAAAATGAATTCATTATTTAATTAATAAAAATGAAATGGACAAAAATGAAACATAATGCACAAGGATATTTACAAGCAAATATTTTTTTACCCTGAATTTGTTTTTTTACAATACAGAACTGTAAAAACCAATGTAAGAAAAATGCAATTCAGATACAGTAAAAATGTAATTGAGTACTTGAATATCTGCTTGCAACTAGCTTGCATTGACTTGACTTCCAAAGTTACATCATCAGCTTGATAATAAAAAATATATATACTGTATATTTATAATAATCAAATGCAACACAAATTGCTATATAGTGTGATGCAGATATCATACTTATGTATACTGTTAAAAGTGCCCATCTAAGTTTTACTGTAGCTGTTATATAGCCTACAATAAAACGAGTGACGCCCCTGCATGGAATGATAAAAGAAAACGGATGTTCAACATTCAATGGTAAAAACTTATCAACCTAGCTTAGCCTAAATGAGAATCATTTGGTCCAAACTGTAAAAAAAATCTAATAAAAAATAATCAGTTATGCAAGTATGCATGTATGTATGCATGTAAGATTCCAAAAGCTCTTTGATGAATGTGCTTGAACATGATTACATTTGTACAAACATTATAGAGATTAAATTTAAAATATCTGCGGCGTTTCCATCTCATTTATTCAAATCTGCATGTCTTGTGAGAAATAACCTTTAATGGCCATCTATTAATATGATGGATTGAAGGTCTGCATGGGTGTGTTCATGCGCATATGTGTGTGTGTGTGTGTGTGTGTGGTGCCTGTGATGGTGCTGCTGTTTTCAGAGGCACCGGGGCAGTGTGTGCTCTTGGCAAGCTTGATGTCTGACTGTGCCTGAATTAATTGAACCATCACTGAGCCAGCTGTCATCACACACATCCATGACCGCCCATTCATTTCTACAACCAGCTGTGTACGCTTGCTTTGTGTGTATAATATGTGCTGTATGACTACGACGGGAATGTGTACAGTGTAAAATTGCCTTTGAAATTATTAATGATTGAAAAGACTCCGTTTTTGTGTTGCCATGACAACTTGAAAAGCATATGAATGAAGAAAAAGAAAAATATCTCAAAAGATAATGAGAGTATACTGAAATAATGATGGTTTCGTCTCAATTTACTCCAAATCAGATCCTCGTTAGTTGAACATAAAACTATTATTCTGAGGTATCTATGGCAACAGGTGCATACACAGGTTAAATGTGTTTGTTCTGTCATCTGATGGTAGAGTATTTAATTCCTCTGCCTGTCATTCTACGTTGCTGGTATTGATAGATGAACAAAGTTAAGTTTCTAATAAACAAAAAGTTTTTAGGACCAATTTAGTGTAAGTGGGAGTATTAGAAATTGGATGTCAAATTTACATGTAGAAATTATCATTTGCAAAGGTGACTTGGTATGCTGTAATTAACAACTCATTCCCTCCCAGCCATTTTCACTGCAGCAACCCCCTTTGCTCCCAACTGTTTTACTGCATTTTGACAGATTTTGCAAGGCCCACAGAATATTGTGTTCTATTGATATAAAAACATAGAACCTACCAAAAGAAAGATTAGTCTCTTCTTTCATCAAGAAAAAAAG
This sequence comes from Vanacampus margaritifer, assembly GCF_051991255.1. Classification (NCBI taxonomy): domain Eukaryota; kingdom Metazoa; phylum Chordata; class Actinopteri; order Syngnathiformes; family Syngnathidae; genus Vanacampus; species Vanacampus margaritifer. The sequence goes on along the minus strand of NC_135438.1, from coordinate 19,729,933 downwards.
TGTATTTGTATTTGTTTCCGTTTTGCAGCAATTAGCATTATAATATAGCTACGTTTCATCAATATTCACATTCCTGGTGAAAACACTGGCAAAAAGAGCTTGTTGCAACATGGCCCTGGTTGATCTCTTATACTGTGCTGCCACCTGCTGGTTGTTCTTTGTAATAACTACCATTGCTTTAAGCCACCTCTTCATGTCAGAAGCTGCACAAAAGTCTTCTGTATGCTCTTGCATTAAAAAACAACAACATACAAAACATGTAAATACGTATTTGGGAGTGAAAGACAAAGTATTAAAAAAATGCGTTTTCACGTTTTTTGGAGTTGAATGAATGTATTTCCACTAGATGCATTTTCACTAGATTTTGCTCTGAGTAAAGATTGATCGATCGCTGCTGTCAGTCTTGAAGTTCATCTATAGCAGAAGTGGGCAAACTCGATCCACGAGGGCCGGAGTCCTGCAGGTTTTGGAGGTTTCACTTTTCCAACACAAGCTTATTCAATCCAATCCAATCAACAGGATCATTATCAGGGTTATGCAGAGCTTGCTGATAAGCTGATCATATATCAGCTGTGTTGGAGAAGGGAAACATCCAAAACATGCAGTACTCCGGCCCTTGAGGATCGAGTGTGCCCACCCCTAATCTATAGCGAGGTGGGTGGGTCATGGAAAAAAATGAGCACCAAGCAACAACAACCTCTGGTGCTCCTATGTTATGCGCGCCGTAACCAGACCACAGGCCCAGAATTTTTTGGAGTCCATATTTTTGTTATCTATTTGTTTGTCCATTTGCAGCCTTAGACTGCTGCACTGGAAAGTACTGACTTAAATAATGAAGAACTGCAAATGAAACAAAACACAACTTTTTAATCATCTTACCAACAAGATCCCACTCGCCATTGGGTATGTAGTTGGAGATGTCCACGTCCATCATCTGGAGGTCTAGCAGCCAGCCGTTGTGCGTCCATGAGCCAAATTTTAGGTCACACTTCTGCACGTCGAATGGGAACCAGCGCACATCAATGTAGCAGGTGCTCTTTAAGATGCCTGCGTAGAAGTTTGCTTGTTTACTATCAAATGTGTATGCTGATGCATTTACATAATGTTGAGGGTCTTCTGCTCAGATTTAGTTATAACTGTTTTAATTTACTTATTTCCTCAGTAGAACTTTTATCTGTGGATGTGTCTTTGTAAGTGCTGTCGCAATTTCTGCTCGTGTCGCCATGTCTGAAGGACCTCGTCTGTTTCCCACATCAATAGGCCAGTGTCTGCGGTTGAAGTCAATGTGTATTGGATAATATGCTGTAAAAGCCATATCTACTTCCGGCTGTCGTCATGTGTATTGAACTCATGGCTGGGGGCTGGGTTTTTTGGAATACTGCTTTTCAAGATAGTGTAAGAATGCTGTGAGTCCGCTGTAACTACACCCTTGCGAGAGGACTGCAGCCATTTGTCTGTAAACTTGCTTGTGTCCGGAATATTTTGTAAAATAAATCCTTCGAAGGACCTGTTCACCGATCTCCAGTCTGTATTTAGAAAATCAACATTCTCTCTACTTGAACAACAACAAACACGCGGAAGACAAAGATGGTCTTCTAACAATAACTTCATTGTCTTACCTGGCGGGATGTACTGGCAGGAACCTGAAGCATTGACTAGTACATTTGTATGGAAAGTTGCATCAAACCTCTCATCAGCACTGCAAAGGAAATAGATGGAATATAAAACCAGCAGGTGAACAATTCACATGTATGCACAGAAAATCAGGTTAGAATGAAAGTGCACGTGAGCAAGCAATTAAAGGGATTAAGGTTTTTTTTGTATCCGCAGTCATACAACATGTTTTTTTTAATTTTACAGGTGATACATTGTTAGTTGTTTGCCATCAAGATATCCTTCAATTAAAAAACAAACTTCATTGTTTGGAAAAATGTTACTGCTAGATATTGGCAATTAGTAAGATTTTTACATTATTCACCAAACCAAACGTCATAATTATGGAGAGAAGTCTTGGTCACAATATTATCAGTGATAATTTTGTCCTCGAAATTTTTTTGTCATAAAAATGTTTTGAGGGAAAATGAAACAAAAACTAAAATAGAAGCCATTCATTGTGATGATGATGATAACTTGAATTGACTGAAAATTTCATTAATGATTAAAACAAAAACAACGCAGTGACGAAAATTTACAAAATCCAATCAGAAGAAGGAATCAAACGAGGGTGGCAAAAAAGAACCACTCAAAAACTGTTCACTGCACTTTATTTAATGTTCAAACATGTTTACATTTGGCTGTAAAATTAATATCAGACAATTATGCACTTTTTTTATTTAGGTGAACATTTTTAAGACGGCATATTGTTGTCAGTTTCATATATTTCACTGAAACGAAGTTCAATAAAGACACCGTTGTGTTAAATGTGTATTGCGTGTTAAACTTCAGCTAAAAATAGTGGTGTTATAATTTTCTATATAAAAGTTTAAATATATGTTGAAGGAAAACAGCAACTAAAACAGCTCTTTATTTTCATTGACTAAATTTGGATTAAAACTAAAATATAATCAAATGACAAAATGATGACAAAGTATTATTTAATTTTAGTTAAAAGACTGTAAAACTAAATAAAAATTATTATTATTAAAAATATTATTAATCAACAGTTCTCCATTGTCGATAATCCATCCCGCTTCACAGGTGTGGCATATCAAGATGCTGATTATACAGCATGATTATTATACAGGTGTGCCTTAGGTCTTTGCGAGTTAAATTTTTTTCCACATTTATCGCTGTTAAAAAAACAACAACCTTCCACTGTTTCTGCTGTTAAGATGGATGATCCTATTTTGAAAGTAACATTTCTTTGTTTGTTTTTCTGAATGCAGCTATAGCTTGCTTAATGATTGATAACACCCCTTTTAGAAAGCTAAAATCTGTTATTTCTATCCTTATCACACATACACACATCTCGGGAATTGTGCCGAAGGTAAAATTCTCATCAATCAGCCTCCATTCTTCCACCTAGCATGTTTGTCCTATGTCTTTAATAATAGTAATGTTTTAATGGTTACATCTGACAGTGAGACAGTCTAAGTGGGCGGAATACGGGTGATGCATCCAAATTAAACACCTTCCTTTGACAAATGATGGCAAACGTTGCAGTCAGCGACAATAACAAGAACGCATTAAGATCAAGAGGAGCGCCTTCAAAACATTTAAATATCGTTGTAACCTGTGGCAAAAGTTTTACCATTTACAGTAGACCAACCAATAGGTGTGTTTCCAGAGAGTTGTTGCACTCTTATGAGGTGTTTTTTGAGAAATGTCCAAATAGAAGTATTTCGCAAAAGTGTAATAGAAACACTTTTTGCGCATTCCCTCTAGTCATGTGACCCCCGTCCGGCCACAGAGTACAGGAAGTAGTAAGTACGGTATGGCAAACCCTTTGAGCATTTATTCCATATCCTTGATATCAGACTGTAGTGTTTCTCACTAGTTCAGTCTTTGTCAGCACTAGTTGGACAATTAGCCACACTGGCTATGCACTTTGTCATACTAGTTGCACAGAAACTCTGTCAAGTCGCTCATTTTCAGCAACGTGTTAATTAGTCAAACGTGAATTCTTCTCACTAGTGACATGTGTCCTATGATTTCCTTGCACTAGTTAGGTTGTGAGAGCTGAAACAACCATTAGTTAACTTGTGAAAGACAAAACACTGACAAGTTAACTAGTGAACGGCTCTTGAAGTCTACATGTTGAACTAGTGACACACAAATGTTTTACTAGTTAACTAGTGATGCGACAAAGATATCCACTAGTTACACTAGTGAGACATTTGGACTGAACTAGTTCAACTAGTGAGGTCCAAAACGTTCACTAGAAGAACTGACTGGTCCATGACCTGCGAGCGATTAATGCGGCCGTCTTAACTCCTACTTTTTCTGTCCCGAACCCTCACTCGGCATTGTCCCAAATTACATCAACCCACACTCATTTCACTTGCATTGACCTGGCTAAAGCTTTCTTTTGCATTCCACTCCATCCTTCAATTAAGTCATTTTTTGCTTTCACTTGGAATGGTGTTTGCTACTCCTACAATCGCCTGCCTCAAGTCTTTGTCCTTTCACCTGGACTCTTCAACGACTGTTTTCGCCAGTTGCTGTCTCTCCTTGAACTGCCCCCTGGTGTTCTCCTGGTGCAGTATGTGGATGACCTCTTGCTGGCAGCTCCATCTGAAACTTCTTGTTTTGAAGCCACCAGGTCTTTGCGCTTCATCTCCTTGAAACAGCATCTTTCCACTGCTGCAGCTGTTGTGATTCCTGATTACAGTCGCATGTTCTATCTTGACGTGTCTGAAAAGGTCAGCAGTGTTTCTGCTGCCCTTTATCAGAAGGAGGAAGTCGACAAGTTTGTCTGTATGCATTAACTCCATTGGAAAAATACAAGCAAAGACACCCAATTTGTGACACCTATTGACAACCCGGACTTGATCCTTTTCACAGATGGATGTTGCTTCAAAGGCAACGATGCCCTACAATCTGGATTGGCAGTAACCCAACCCACAGAAACAGGTTTTGAAGAAGTCCAAGCAGAAAGAATTTCAGGCTCTCAGTCAGCACAAATAGCTGACATTTTGGCATTGACAGCAGCTCTCAGATTGGCAGAAAACCAGTCAGTAAATATTTACACAGATTCGGCGTATGCACACAGGACAGTTCATGTTGCATTAAAAGAATGGTAGCGAAACAATTTCTAAACTGTAACCGGTACACCCATTAAACATCAGGATGATATTCTTAATTGTGAGATGCTTTAATGCTCCCAACAGTGGTGGCAGTAATAAAATGTAAAGGTCACTCTCGAACTAATGATTTTGTATCAGCAGGAAACGAATCAGCAGATCGAGCAGCTAAAAAGGTTGCGGGGTACCGACCTACACTCCAACTAACTGTAAGTGAGTCTGAATGTGACAATCAACAGGAGGAGATAGTAGAAACAGTTAAGTTGTGGCAGGAAAAAGCAAGTCCAGAAGAAAAGAGTGTGTGGATGTCCAAAGGGGGACAAAAAGATGAGGATGGCATATGGAGAAAAAAAGGTAAATGTATTCCATCTCAGAAACAATTGAAAAATCAAATTTCTGAAGCCCATGGAACATGCCATGCAAGTGTGGAAGAAACACTGAGACGACTCAACTCCTGGTGGCATCCTTTCATGGGACAAATTGTTAAAAGTGAGCTGCCCTCATTCCTTTTAAATTCAGCGCAAAGGTGGCCCACGGTAGGGATGTGTCATATTATACATAATTACCGGGTTTGACACTATTAGGATGTGATGACAAAATCCGTAACATCATACGTCATTGTGTCCATTTGGATGTACTTTCCTTGTTTGCTACTGCCGCATCTTTGGAGAACTTGAAGTCTTCCATTAACCTACCATGGTTTTGGGAGGAGTATTTCTGCATGTAAAGTAATTATTTTAAATCAAATTTGACATACTGCATCTTCTTATAATAACTGAAATCTGCCCTCGGTTTACCCTATTCTTCTTTTGTAGATGAACAAATATCACTACCACTGTCATCTGCAAACCTTAAACCATTTCATCTCTGAAGGGGAAAAAAACATGGTTATATATGTCCTCATGTAACCTCTTATATAAGGATATGTTGTTGTCCTGAACTGTTGTGTGAATCCAGGTGCCCAACAATTTGTAAATAAAGGGCGGGATCAGCCTGGGAACTCTTCCTTGTTTATACTACAATTTTCACTGCTTTGCAAAACATGCTTTCGAAAGTGTCTGAGAAAGGGCTTGGCTAGCCCGGTTTCCCACGCTAACTCGTTAAAAGACGGAGCGGCACATGGTCCGGACAGAGTCAGCTGCGGAACACGTACGATTGCCCAGCCGTTTTGCAGCTCGTTCTACCCGGACCGTGGGCTCTCCGGTCTAGTGTCAAGGTAAGCGCTGATGATCATCATATTATAATGCTTAACGTTGTAGTGTATTGATTGCTGTTTGCGGGGAATAAAAGGTACAATAATTCTAGCAAATCGAGTTGTGACTGTTGCTGTTTGCGGGGAATGGAAGGGATAATCATTCTAGCATAGCGCAGGTGTTGATTACTGTTTGCGGGGGATAAAACGTACGATTATCCTAGCACAGTATAAATGTTGATTGCTGTTTGCGGGGAATAAAAGACACGGTTATTCTAGCAAAGCATATCAAGTCTCTGTGTATTCATTGTTGCCGCCGACCACTCACGATCCTGCATAAAAATATAAAGGTGAGGTAGTGTTTTCCACAAAACAATCTCCTACGACGAGGATGCAGTAAGAACATCTTTAGCGCTAAGCCTATATTGAATATCTGAAGTGACGTTGATGCTCAATGAGATGAATTCACCTCAATGGTTGCTCTTTTATATACTTGTTGTGATTGTAGTTTGCAGAGGTAAGGTACAACAGTGTATCAAACTGAAAACTCTCATATTTAGTGTTTTGAATTTAAAGTGTTATTTACAATCCCAACCTGTTGTAGAGCAGAATATCTGGGACCCATATCAAATTGGAAGGGAATCTCAGGTTCTGAATACCAGGGTAGCTCTCGGCATCCCATGTAAGGTATACGTCTGTCCACTGCTGGAAGGAACAGAGACAAACCAAATGTTAAGACAAAGGGATTCCTAAGTAAGAGGAGTGTTGTCAGGAACAGATTATAGGATATGTCTTGGCAATGATGCTTTTTTTTTCTTCTTCACACTATTAGAGTGGACGTAAACAATAATATGCAATGTTGTTCTTGTCTAGCAGCTTTAACCAAGGTTGCATCATTCGGTGACTTGTGCAGGCTTGATGGGGAAAATATTCCAACTTGCATTTCGTCCTGCTAACAAAACAGCTAATACAACAGCGATAACTCACGTTTGAACCTTGTTACCCTCTCCACCCCCACCCACATTTTATCATCTTATAGAAATAAATAGTAGATTTTGACAAAACAAACTGCTCAATGAGATTGTATTTTTATTTTTATTTTAGGGATGTTGAAATTAGTGTGTTAATTTTGATTTATTTAAATTTCCTTTAACGCCACTCATTTTTTAACGGAACGATGAATGACCTCCCCTTACTTGGAAAGCCTGTACTGGGGGAATTCCAGTCGCAACGCAGCAGACACATCCTTGTCAAAATTTTGCATAAATTTATTTAATAATAATGCATATATTTGTGGAGAGTGGGGTCAAGTTGTATTTTACAATTTAAAAAAGGTGAGGAATTTCACAAGTTACTTTATGTTAAAAATCCGATAGATCTTAATATGAAAAGAAAAATGCACTTAGCTGTCACCAACGTCTTGCAAATGCAATTATGCCATCTAGTGGCACAAAAGTGACCTCAACACAAATCAATATCACACTCGTTTTTTACAGTACAGTAAATATTTCTAATTTTAACTCAATTTTATGAATTATTATGAAATTACTGTATCATAACTATAAGATGCAGCCATATTTCTATTAGTTTAACATTTTCCCCACTTTTATGTTAACAAGAGTATGAAAACTTAGGGAAAAAATATTTTATTGTACATTTAGAACATATTTATGATTAATCGTGAGTTAACTATTGAAGTCGTGATTAAGTCTTTCACTGCCAGACTTTTCAGAAACGGGATGTCGCCAGTGCCAGCCGATTTAAGCATTTTGACTGATCTTTCAAGGTCCACAGAAAACGTTGTGTTTGTACTATGGAAACACACATACTACCAAATGAAAGATTGAACTCTCATCTTTCATCAGAAAAAAAAGTTTGTTTTCTACCTTATTCCGTTCTTCAGTAATCAACAATAGAAAATGGTTAGTTCCACCAAAATGCTCTGTTTTGAAACAAAAAGCGGAGAAAAAGAGCTTTTTGTGAAACGATGTTATTTCATGCACTCTAGTGAATTGTACACTTCTTTTTGTCCATGAATGATGCCACAAACACCTAAATAGTGCTTTACTTCTGTAAAACGCTATCACCAACAATGAAAAAGTGTTTTTTGGTTGCAAAATGTTTATTTCCATTCAACAGTGTAACAATTTGACAAAACTATTTCGCAAACTATTTACAAATGTGTGCAACTGTGGTACTATTTACAATTATGTGGATGTTTCAAATACAGTTTTTCTTTTTGTAACGCTCCCATGCGTGCCCAAGGAGACGCAGCAGGATTTGCACAACAGAGTAGTTTCACTGCGATTGTCTCTTTCGCGTGCAGACGTTACACTTTCTTGACGGCCTTTTTTTCCGGGGAATAGCAAGTAGCAGACTGTAACCACTACTCCGATGAATATGCATTGGACTCGGGGCACTCTTTGTCGTCCGATTGAACGTCCGCCTGAGCGTGCTCGGTTGTGCTCCGCGTTTTCCGGTGTTAGCATCGCTAGCCGGTGAACCTTTATGACGTCATCATAGCCGCCGCGTCAACGCTTGCAACTTCAGCGTCAACCTCGGAGTCACCATCATCATCATGGATGATGATCATCGTCGTCATCAATGTGCTCTTTAGCGTTGGTCAATGCCTTTCGTCTTTGAAAAAATTCCCAAGTGTGAGCTGCTTGCAACCGGTCGCCATTGTTCGCTTCTTCAGCCATCTAGCTCCGCCTCACGTCTTCTACTGTCGCGTCAATGCTTCCAACCTCGGAGTCACCATCATCATCATCGATGATGATCATCGTCGTCATCAATGTGCTCTTTAGCGTTGGTCGATGCTTTTTGTCTTTGAAAAAAAATGCTCGAGCGTGAGCTGCTTGCAACCGGTCGCCATGTTCTCTTCCCTTCCCCAGCCATTGTCCCCTCTAGCTCCGCCTCACGTCTTCTACTGACGCCTACCCAATCTTGTCAAAAGAGAGTCATTGCTGCCCTCTAGGGGCCAAAAATAGTCATTAGGCTAACTAGATCTGCTTGAAACTTTCTCCACAGCTGGCAAAGGCTTTCCTCCACCCGTTTCAAAAAATAAATAAAAAAATTGGATGACGTCTTTTAACGTCATTGGCGGCCCTATGTAGGTTTTTACTTGACGTCTTTTAACGCCCATGGCAGTGAAAGAGTTAATTCGTCTGACAGCCCTATTTTATTTCTATAGTGGCAATTCACACAAAAAGTTATCAAACATAAACACCCTTGTCATTTGTTAGCATTATCAGCATAATTTCACTCTCATTAGCGATCCTTTCTCCTTTTTTCAACATTAATACGCTTTGGGTTCCTGGTTGCACTGTCACTAGCAGTTGTCATTGTTTTGGAGGGCAATTTAGAGCTATAAATAAATACCTAAATAAATGAGGGGAAAAAGAAAATACCAGCAATGTGTGACGCACAGAGCCAATTATATTTAAGTGGCGCGAGACAAAGCACAACTGAGCCCTCTGCGACAATACCCAGAATGTGAACCAAAAATGATACATGAACTATGATAATTTTCTGTCTAGAATTAGGTAAACTGATTCACTCCCACCTATTTTCACTAAAGCACCAGCTGTTTTACTGGATTTTGACTGATTTCGCAAAGCCCACTGAATTTTGTGTTCTATTGCTATAAAAACATGGCACCTACCAAAAGAAAGATTAGAGACTCTTCTTTCATCAGGAAAACATTTTATATTTCTATCTGTCCGTTTTGCAGCAATTAGAATGTAGCTAAATTTTATCTTTATTCATAAATCTATTTAAAAATGTGAGTAAAAGAGCTTGTTTGCAACATGGACCAGGTTGATTTCTTATACTGTGCTGCCACCTGCTGGTTGTTTTTGTAATTACTACCATTGTTTCACCCGTTCTCTGCAGTTAAGAGGCTGCATCAAAGCCTTCTATATGCTTTACCATAAAAAAACATAAAAACAATTGTATAAATACGTCTTTGTGCCAGTTAAAACATTTAAAATAGAATGTATTTATACGTTTTTGGGAGCAAATGAGTTAAGGGAGAAAAAGATGTGCGTAAACTGGTTAGTTCATAAATGGATGATCCACTGTATCTGGGTTTGAGGCACAACAAAAACTATTCTCCTGTCTGTACACACGGGATCTTACTTAGGACTGCACAGTCACTTCCACTGTTACAATCAATGTTAAATCCCAATCATTTACACGTCAGATGTTCATTGCCTGATGAACCTCTACAGTCAAATTCTTAAAGGTGCAGATGTCGTCTCATCTGTCTGCTGTCATTTTGTGAGCCATGTCTTGTAGTTTCCGGGTCTCCTGCTACATCTGCAAAGCCCCTTCTAGACATTACTCCTGCTTGGATGCCGTGTTAAGGAGGTGGCTTCCCGAATAACTGAATCATTCATAACATGCGAGTCAGTCAGTAGCTGACTCAGACAAACTGGATTTAGACTGTGACATTTTTAATGTGCTAGTCTAATGGTGTGTGGGTATAACAAGGATGTTGTACCTGCCTGACTAGTCTGATAACACATTGACAATTAACTAAATATAAGAAGCCCCTTAAAAAGACCTCCAACAAATATGTGAATGTTGATGAAATATAGAGAGTGCAAACATATTTTTTTATTCATTCAAGCTCATTCAAACGAAGATAAACTCCTCAAAGAAAGATTGGTGGGAACCTTCATTAATCACATTTATTCTACAATTTTAGTCCTACAATTTAATGGCTCCGCATATTTTCCAATCCCTATCAAATTATTTTTTTGCATACTAATGCAATACACAAGCAAGTGTTCAACATGTGGCAATAGTTGTTGTAATTGACAAAGCAATACATGTTGTGAAACAGAATTTGTAATTCAACTACTTTCTCCTTTGATACAGCCCTGGCAATACATTTTTTACTTGTCAAATTTAATAGGAGACATTCGACTAGACTAAACCCGGGAATTCATTTGTAACATCCATATGTCTAAAATGTTAGTTTTAATTTGTCAGTTTGTTACAGGAGATCTTGAAATGTGTTAAGATTGGATATATTTTTAAAAGCTATGTTGCAAAAACACAAATGGTTGAGATTCACTCCTATAAATCAGATGCCTTCAAACAAATGTTGACATGACTGCTTTTCAGAAAGAGCAAATAAGAACGTTCCCAAAATATACGAAATGTCAGTTCATGTGCAGTGATCACACAAAAGTAGTCAAAGAGGAGACATACCAGCTGAAGCCACGCATTTGTGATCAAAACTTGGTTCTTCTCATCCTGGAAGAGAGAGAAGGAGCATCAGATAACTGTACGACAATGTACAGACAAAGAAAAATATTCTACACAGTGAGATAAAATCAAAAGAAGCAACACTTCATATCTGACTAACAGGAGGTGAAATTAACTTGTGACTGAGCTGCTGTGCTCACTAAAAGGCAATGACGGCTTCTTCTTTTTTTGCACCATGATTTATTGTAAATAGAACCTGTTTCGAACAATTATGGGGGGAAATTTTTAATTATAATGAAAACTGATCAAATAAAAAGTCAAATATAACAGGACATTTGAGATTTGGAAATGTTCTCTTAGCAAATGCAGTGCAGTGTATGTCATGTAGGGATCAGTGGTACATTTGGGATTAAACGTAACGACTGTAAATGTATAGAAAGTGAAAGATATCTTTATTGACAGTGCATTAAAACAAACAATATAACAAAACACAAGAAGCTAACACACTGGAATAGGCACACAAGAAATGAACCCTTGGTTTAAAAAACATACAGTTCTTGTAACCAGTAATTCCAGAACATTGAAGTGTACTTAAGATCACTTAAAGAGGGATCATTTATTGACTTTATGTATAGATTAATTCTAATTGTAGTGATAGTCACTCACAGCTAAATTGTTACATTTCTTCTTTTGACTTTGCCCTTTGTCTGTGTTTTGTTAGATATTGGAATACCAACAGATTTCAATTAATTGATGGAAAATAATTATTTTGGATCATATAGAATTAATTTGGATGCAGCATGTCTTGAAGAACATGCACTACCTGGACTGCAAATAGCAGTGGTGCTGTTGATTCACCCTCAGTAGTTCAGGCCTGAAGATGAACATAATTATAACAATAATTAAATGAAGGTAATTTGTTATTTCATAAGTGTGGATCAGATCTAGAAGTTGCTATTTCAGAAAGGTTGGTGACTCTGGCATGAAAGATTGAGACAGAGATTCTCCCATTCTTTAAATGAAATTCTTTAGTTTCTATTCTTAGACATTAATTGAAAGTGAATAAAGTGAGCTTTTTCAAGGGGTAGATAATCTAAGTTAGCACACCGGCTACCAGACCATCATTATATAGTATCTGCATTTCTTCTAGAATGCTTACATGTGTGATAAAAGGCAAGCCTGAGTGTTATTTTTCTTATCATCACATTATCCTTATAGAGAAACATACTGAATGTACATTACTCTAAGAAAACAAAAGGAAATTAAGATCCCACAGTCAACCCATAATTAGTGTGTCAAAAGCCCCTTATGCAAATTTGCAACCCAAAAATTTTATAGATGGATAGATAGATAGATAGATAGATAGATAGATAGATAGATAGATAGATAGATAGATAGATAGATAGATAGATAGATAGATAGATAGATAGATAGATAGATAGATAGATAGATAGATAGATACCTGTAGATAGATAGAATATAAAAAACAATGACGCCAATAATATCTATCTAATTAATATTGCATTACCCAACACATATTTCATTGTGAGTTGCTTGAGGCAGGGTGACCAGTTCCATGATCATCCTACCAAGTCTGCCCATGACTGGCGATGAAGCCAGTGGCTGGCATCAAGCTGCCCTAATTCCCTTATTAGGGAGCTACCCAGAACCAGATGGGAGAATCATAGGCCATGTAGTACACACACAAACACACACATGCACAAGCATGTACAAACACATACATGAGCGGGGGGGAGCGGGGGCTGTGGGCCGGTGGGTTGCCTGGTGGGCCTGGTTCTGCTGCGTTGGGCTTGGGCCGTGTTGGGGTGGGGAAGGGGGGCGCTCCGGGCTCCTGGGTTTGCGCCCTGGCGCTGACGCAGCCTGGGGGGGCCCTGGTTGGTTGTGCTTGCCCTGTCCTGGCCGGGGTCAACGGCTCCCTTCTTTGGTGGAGCATCTACCGAAATTCAAACACAATCTGCTTCTTCCTCTTGTCGTTGAATCGGTGGAGGCTGATGTCTGTGGATCTCACTCTGCTTCATCTGTCCTTCCTTCCTTTCCTCAGTCTTTACTTTGGTCTCTTGAGATTTCCCTAATTTGTTGTAAGTTAGATGTTTCTGGGGTTGGTGAAAGATTCTGGTTTGTAACCCTGTGGGTAGTAGGTGGTGTCTGGTCGGTACTGAATTTCACTTTTCTTTATTTTCTTTGATCCTTCTTCGGGTCTCCTGACAACTTCACGACTCTAGCAGGATTCTTAAGTCTTCGGTTTAGGTGAACGGTATGGGATTTTTAACAGGTTTCAGGTGAATTAATGAGCACAAACTCACACGCACGCACATATGCACACACGCGCACACATTCACGCTCGCACACAAACACACACTCTACGGCTGTGGAATTTGTTCTGTTACTACGTCTCCACTAGCCTCACGATCCACAAAGTGATGGCGAACTAACATTACATGCGGTATATCCAGTCGCAACACTTTTTTAATATATATATATTTTTAATACATTTTCTTGAAAACTTCTTGGGTGGTGGCCCGCCCAAGTAAACTGGCATAGGAAACACTGTTTTATGTGATTCATCAACCCATGCTAGTTTGCTAACTCAGTAATCTCTTTTTTTTTTCTTCCACTAACGCTTCTAATTCTACAGTAGCACAAACTTCATTTTTTAATGCATCAGATCTACCAAACATGCAAAACAGTCCTTGCTACTTTTTACACCTGTTGCCAACAGTGCACACATTCTGTTAGAGTAAGTGACACAATCTAGTGTCACAATCTTAGTGGATCACACGTAACATATCCACCAACAGTATGAACTCTCTGTTTAATCAGACCTGGGCAAAATATCAACAAAGTTGGGTTTAGCATGTTAGCTTGGCCCTCAGCAAACGTTCCAATTCCTCATGTGAGCCCTTTGCAAAATTAATTGTCCAGTCCTGTCTTAGAATGAACAAGTGAATTAGCACCTGCTATGTGTGGTGTCGATAAACCAGGCCCTATATGTTTTTAATAACAACTAACATTTATTAAAAACATATTTTTAATCAGGGGTGTCCAAACTTTTTCCTCCAAGGGCCACATTTTGAAGGATGCAAGGGCCACTTGGAAATGTTTTTTGTTCAAGTTGTCAAGCACACCAAAATTAGTCAACTGAGCAATTTCATATTGTTTATGAATTACAGTGTTGTTTTTTTACTGCCAGTTTACAATTTTACAAGATTTTGAGGTGGTCGAGAGCCTATAACCCACCAAAAAATATCAGCCCCTGCACAGAACAGCAGCCCATCGCACAATCAGAAGCAAAACAGAAGCAATCTGTGATAAGAAAATCATTTTTTAAAGTAGTTACTGGGGAATCTCATGTGTTATTTTCACAATTTGAACCTTGACACAGAGCAGACATTGGAGAAAACCCTTTTTTGTTTGTAAAAATTAATGATCTTTATTCACCACAGTGTTATGAAGAGAAATGTTACTTGTTTAATTGTAAATAGTTCATTTGCATATTTAGGAATGCTCTACACTATATGAAGCAATTTATTAGTAGCAGATATAATTTTTATTATATGCTGTGGGCCGCTTAAAAATGGATAGCGACCCACAAACGGCCCCCGGGCGATAGTTCGGACACCACTGATTTAAATGTTCAGTCATTTTTAAGAGTTCAACATCATTTTTTTATATTTATGCAATAGGTTTAATACATAACACCATTTAAATAATTTTAAAGCCACTCAAAGTCAAGTTAAATGCCATATATTGTTATAGTGCCTTGCTCAATTCAACAGCTCAGGTGCGTGGATTTATTTTTGTTTTTTTAAGCAACGTCTCTCCTGAAGCTAATAAAAGGTTATATAATCTTTTGATCACTTTTCTCTACTTTGTACATAGCATAGAACCTTAAAATGTTGTTTTATGGGCTCTCAAAATGTCCATACGAGTAATAGACTAGCAATCCTATGTACAGCCTACGGCACTTTTCTCAAGTGCATGAAGTTACCAGGGAAAGAGTAAACATAGTGACAAGACTGCCTCGCAGATTTGGCTGTGTACCCTTAGACCGTTTTGGATGAGTGGTTCATCGATAACGTCAGACAAGGTGACGACAGTAAGAGTAATGTGTATTTTGGTCACAGAATGATGGTGTCGGTTCCCCTTCGATTCGGGGATGTAGCAAGAACTTCTATATAAAGGAGGAATTTGGTCACACAAAGAATGTTCCAACAAAACACCCACTTTCAACAGCAAATCCAGATGTTTTTCTTTAATAACAAAACATTGCAAGTGAGGCTTGAGGCGAACCATAAGCCAGGCATTCATATTTGACAAGTTTGGAACAAGATCAGGTAAGGAGAGCTAGAACACAAAATGAGATGTGACAGAAAAATCCTCCTAAAGCACACATGTCAAAATCAGAGCAGAGCTTTGATGTGAAGCCCTGATGGTCGTACTTGGTAATTCGGGGTGATTGAACGTAGTTTTGTGTGAGAAACATGAAGGGGCAAGCCGAGTAGGAAATTAAGAAACATGTTACGGTATTTTGGTTTTGCTTTCGACTACTGTTTTTACAACCCTTGAGCTTTTTGCCTAAACTGTGATTACTTTTGTGAGATCCCCAAGCTTGCCTTGACTTGAGAACATTCCATAATAGGGCAAAATTGGGACAAAATGCTCACCAAATGGGACAGAACGGAACTTGAAAATGCTGTGTGATGCCAGGGAATACATTTGTTGCTGATCACCTAAAAGTTTATTCAAGTTTTGTTGCATTCAGTCCGATTTACTACAGACTAAATTTCCCATCCGCACCATGACGGCTGAGGCAAATGTTTTGAAAGTTCAAAAATCTGGCCCAGCATCTATGGCAATTACAGCCAGTTCACGTTTGCACATCAAGTCTCACATTTGTGGCCTGAAAGCGAGTTTGCTGTGGTTGCTTTTAACATGATGTAAATGTAGCATTAGTCCATTTTATTTGATTTAGTCTGAATTTTTATGCATTCTTGTCAGTGTTCGGTGCGGTGAGTTAGTCGCTTCAGCATTGTAAAATAAAAGTAAAATATGCATGCTTATTCTCCCGAAAAGCAACATTCCACTGATTGGCTGTAGTAAGAAGAGCTGATTATGATTGGACTCATCAACAGCTATGTGGCAACTTGTTTGTGCAGTCATTTGAGAGCGCGGTGAGAGGTTTGTGTAGCTCTTAATGGGTCAATATCGAATATCAATATAGAAAGCAAGTAAAAGAAAGTAAAAATTAAGAATGGTAGCCATATCCTTTATAAATGCATAATAGGGCACATTGCAATTACCTGTTTCTGTCATTGTATATCAGTGTTTGTTTGTTTGTTTGTTTGTTTGTTTTTAGAACAAGTACATATCTGTCAAGGACAAAAAAATTCAAAATGGAGAACTATAGTTCAAAAACTTGACTTGTTAAAAAAAAAAACTGAGATCAATTTTCGATTACGCATCCAAAAATTACTTTAAAAACAGCTGTCAGACCTTACTCAACAAAAAACGTGTTCTCCAGTGTTATATGACAGTTTGGCCCTGGAAAGGATTTGTTCTTTAATCTCCGTTCATTCCAATGGGATCCCAACACCCACCCCCCACCCCCAAAATAAATAAAAATAAACAAACTAAATGCATACACCAAAGAAAGGTTGAAAGAGGTTCGACCGTACATCTTCAACACTTTCTAAGTGCCTAAAACGAATAATACTTATATTTTTCTTCTGCTCAGTCAAAACACACTCACCACATCAATGATCTGAAGCAAAGTGAGACCAAGTTCCACCATGATGGGTGCGGAGTCGTTTTGGACTGGTCGTTCCAGTCGATTATAGTTGACCATCAGGTCCCGGTACAACTTCCTCTGATGTACTCCACCATGGCAGCCTACAACAGCAAAGAACTTCATTGACACAATCCCGTTTGAAGCATTATTAATGCGACGATAACAAGTAATCCATTTTCAATACTGCTTATCGTGTACAGGAGTGTGCGAAGCTGACTCAGGACAAAAGTCGGGCTACAAACTGGACTTGTCACCAGTATAGTTGAGTTTTTATCTCGTTTTAAGTTTCGTTCTTTATATTTAGTTAGTTTTAATTCGTTTTCAGGGCAGCTCGGTTTTATTAGTTTTTGTTATTTCAAAAATGCTTAATTTTAGTTTAGCTTTAATTAGTTTTAGTATTAGTTTTTGCATGCAAGATTTAATAAATACCACGGTAAAATGAAAAAAAGCAACACACTTCTTACTGAGCATTTCGGCCTAATTAAATGAAAAAGCAAGCATGTCACAACACTTTTCTGTGCGACACACTTGCAAACGTCTTTATTCCGGTTATATTGAAATAAATATACCGGGTGCCGGGTTCTTGTTCATTGATAAGAAGGACAAAACCTTATGTCCGTGTGTAGATTACCGGGGCCTTAACGGCATTACGGTCAAAGATCCACTACCGCTATTGGATTCAGGATTCGCTCCCTTACAGTCCGCAACAATGTTTTCAAAATTAGATCTCCGAAGGGCATACCATTTGGTGAGGATCAAAGAGGGGGATGAGTGGAAGACAGCATTTAAAACTCCGTTATCTGGTCATGCACTTCGGACTTTCTCATGCCCCAGACATTTTTCAACGGCTAATAAAAGATGTGTTGAGAGACAGTTTTCAGTTAGTTTTGTTTCATCTACCTTGATGATATTTTAATCTTTTCCAAAGATCTAAATGAACACCGTCAGAACCCTTCTGAGTCAGTGCAATTCCTGGGGTTCATTGTAGAGAAGGGTCACTTAAGAGCAGACCCCGATAAGAGCCAAGCAGTGATCGACTGGCCAACCCCAACCACGAGGAATCAGTTACAGCGTTTTTTGGGCTTCGCTAATTTTTAAATTTAAATAAATGACAGCCAGAGAGCACGACCTCTGACAAGGCTCACGTCAAATAAGTAGTAGTAATTTAAGCAGTTTAAATGGAGCCCAGAAGCTGAATCTGCCTTTGTCAAACTCAAAAATTTAACCATATTCATTCTCCACTGTGAGAATTATATTTTACAGTACAGGCTCACAATGCTTTACAAGATAAATGGTCCAAATGGTTTAGTTGGCCTTTGTTTCATTTACCCAAGGCCTGCCACAAAACACGTATTTTGTAACACTTCATAGTGAACGAACGTGTATACGTTTTTAAGTTGCACCCTATAATCTTCACTAAACATGGTCAACGCGCTGATTCCCATTGTTTTTTTCACATCCTAGAAAGTTGACCCTGTCCGAATGTAGTCCTCTGATTTCATCACATTGGAACTCTTGGCCAATCACAAACATGCCTACTCAGTCAGTTTTAAACATGTCAGCAAATGTGAGAATGCAATGTATGATTATGTAATTAAGCCATCAGCCACCCCTAGGTTTGTTTGGTGAATTACTGGTAATTATTTGTTCCACAACAATGGCACCTGCCGAGTACCACCACATTAAAGATGATAAAACTCCTTTGCATTTTGTTCAGGCTGTGGAAATTGGAAAATACAGTTTAAATGGCGTTACTATTCCAGATGTGGTCTTTATGAGCGTAATAATAAATAAATCCATTTTGATGTAAATGTGTGCTGAATGATCAACAGCAAAGAAAAAATCACATCTCTTTTTACCCGAGGAACATAGCAGCAATAAAAAATGTCCTTGGGCAGCCTGAATCATAAACAGATGGCCTGCAGGTAATTCATAAAGACTTTTGTTGCTTAGTTAGGATGTCTGATGTGTCTCAGCTGTTCAAGGTGCCATTAATTACATAAATGTTGCTCCTACAAGCTATTTCTCCCCCATGAAGTTATATATGCAGTATATGTGGTTGTGGTAATCATTCCAATTTCGTTTAACATTTTGATGTTGAACGGGACCCCACCCCAGAAGAGACATAGAGCAGGTCTCATAAAATGTTCGGTGGATCTCACTCCCTTCTGAGCTCTCTGGATGATTTTAAATGAGAGCACTTCAGACAGCCTCCCTAACTTGTAACTGTTTTATCTAATCAATGTCATTTTAAATTGTGTTGAAACTGCAACTTTTTGCTGACATGTATGTCATTTTCATTTTCTTGCAAATAACTTCTGCCGCCTCTTGGTCAGAACTCCCTTGGAAAAGAGGCTTTGAATCTCAATGGGTCATTCGTGGCTAAATAAAAGTTAAAAAAAAAAAAAAATACAGATATACAAGTGCTGTCCTTGACTAATTTATCTTTAAGTTATTCAGCATCTTCCCCATCAAACCATATAGCCAGCCTCTATCTCTGAAAACATATTTTGAATATTGCCTGGCAGGAAGTTATGTCTTGCTTTATATACTAGTTGTACAATTTTGAATTGCACAAAATAAAAATAAAAATAAAAATAAAAATTTTAGACTGCGGAAAGAGTGGAATTGTGTGGTGGAGGTATCCAAAATTATGGGCTGCTCTTTATAGCTTTTTTTTTTAATTTTTAAATTTTTAAATTTTTTATTTTTGCAATAAGAACAGAGGTTGGAGTGAATTGTTACTAGTGTTTCCTCAAATTTCTAAACGGAAATTTAAATATGGTAATACCAGAGAAACCAGTTCAGGGTGTACCCGGGCGGACCCGGCTACTACCCGACCCTTATGAAGAATGAGCGGTTCAGAAAATGGATGGATGGATGGAATACTGGAGAACAGTACAGAATGTGTAGTGATTTTTGGCTGAGAAAATGCTTTGCTTTTGCCAAGATGGACACATAATATAATATAATATAATATAATTTAATATAATATAATATAATATAATATAATATAATATAATATAATATAATATAATATAATATAATATAATATAAACAATTTTGGTCCTAACACTGACCCCTGGGGGACACCACCTTCAATATCCAAACAATCTACGTCCTGCCTAGCTGCCGAGTCCGGAGAAATTTGCTGTGGGGAGTTATGCAAATGCTCTCCTTTCTCATGGATGGTCAAAATTCACAACATCTTGTTCACAGACACATTTTCAGAAACGATGGTTTGACTGGTACAACATAGTTGCAGAAATGTTACTACACCTAGTCACTGCTCAGTGGAGCCAGTTTCAAATGTGAGGAAGCGTTTTGTTGCATGTGAGCCAATGGATAAATGATGGCCCAGACAGATGGACAGATGATTAAATGAAAGCAAAAAGAAAAAAAAAGGTCAGCCTCAAATCCATTGTTCTCACGTCAGAATGCTGTTGCAAGAATGACAGTGGGCATAAGAACAGATCCTCAAAAAACATCTCAATTCTCTTCCATGTATAACATCATATTCTAATTTCTTACAACACTTCAGCAAATCTTGTGACACTTGAGCTATGTAAGCCTATACTGGATTTACTGCACAAGTTTATTTTTAGTGATGGTAAACAGGAAAAGTGTGTTGAGGACTAAAGAACCAAAATGGAATTTATCGCAGCATGAATGTGAGAAACTAAATGTTGAAAGAGCGGATATCCAACATTTAATTAAGACATCTTGTAGATTTTTTCTTCACGGAACATTTGATGTAATGGCAAAGACCTAAATTGTCTGTCCGCACCATATTGTGGCTTGAGAGTGCCAGACAAAGGCAAGCCCCTGACAGCTTGTTCCTTGAAGCAACACTGACTTCCCACCAAGAGGGACCTCTCAAGAAAAGCTTTTAAGAAGCAGTTTAAGTTATAGAAAAATGCCAAAACTGCACACAGTAGAACACAATAAAGGCAAAATATATTACAGACCTTGGAAGACACAAAGGATCAATTCCACTGCAACAAAGAGAATTCCTATGAAAATTTATAGCAAGAGATACAAAAAAACAATTTGTGCCCCTCTCTCAGAAGTTTGGAGTCTAATC
Organism: Vanacampus margaritifer; assembly: GCF_051991255.1. Taxonomy (NCBI): domain Eukaryota; kingdom Metazoa; phylum Chordata; class Actinopteri; order Syngnathiformes; family Syngnathidae; genus Vanacampus; species Vanacampus margaritifer. The sequence continues at coordinate 19,708,889 of NC_135438.1, read as the reverse complement.
TGGCACTACACACAGACTACTTCGCACCTAACTACAAAGTGGCTGCATGTCACTCAGTGACATAAAACCACAACAAATTTCATGACGCTAACGTACAAGACAACAGATCGAATTTGCTATTATTTTCTTCTTTGAGTGCAATTAAGTCATATTAGGGTAGCTGTTTCACACATGCCTGAATAAAATCTGGGCAAGTATAATCTCACTGAATCATTTTATTTTCTAAAAGATTTTTTTTTTTCTTCTTTTTTCAGGAGAATTATTTATTATTTTATTTTCTAAAAGATATCTGTAACTGTGCTAGTGTTTTATAAAAAAATTAAAAAAGGCACATCCACAATTCTAATTAAAACACTTTTAATTCATGCAGTATAACGTATCGTCTAGTTTTGACAACCACATTAGTCGTTGCATTTCATTAGCCAACAGGAATTTAAAAAAAATATTTATAACTTAAAAATATGTATATATATTATGCCCCTTACAATATCCATCCATCCTTTGATTTTCTATGTACTTGTCCTCATTAGCATTGCATGTAAACTGTGGCTTATTCCAGTGACTTTGGGCACGAGGCGAGTACACCCTGGACTGGTCGCCAGTCAATCGCAGGGCACAAATGTATATTTGTAAACTTTCACACCCATGGGCAATTCACAGTTTTGAATGAACTTGAGGCGCATGAAAGACAAGGCAAAATTTAAACCTCGAACTCCTCCACTGTGAGGCAGACGCATGCACACGCTAATCCTGAAAATTGATTTATTTGTAAGTCAAACAAGATGATTGAAGAGAAAAGGGATGACCTTCATTAAGAATGCTCTTCTATGGTATGCTGCATTTGTTCATCACAGATTTTTACCATTTTAGGCTGCACCTTCACCCAGTGACAAGCTGTTTTGTTGTTTTTAAATGTCTTTTGTGTTGGCGTTCTTACAATTGTGCAGGTTTGCCCATTAGAATTTCCAGTGTTACAGTATCGGTTTTTAAAATCTGTTTTTAATGGCTAAAATGTAGCCTTGCAAAATAATGACCAGTCCAGGGTGTACCTCAACTCTCACCCACAATCACCTGGGATTCCAGTCCACCCTCGACCCCAATGAGGACAAGCAGTATAGAAAATGGATTGATGGATGTATAAAAATAATGGTAATTAAGTAACAAACATCCAATCAAAAGACATGCAAAGGATAGATAGATAGATAGATAGATAGATAGATAGATAGATAGATAGATAGATAGATAGATAGATAGATAGATAGATAGATAGATAGATAGATAGATAGATATCACAAGTACTGAAAACCAACCAACCATTCAAACATAATAGAGAGCTTTAACTTCATCTGATGGTCTTTGTGGTCCACTAATCATGCATTTAATTTTGACAGCAGATTACTCCGAGCGGATGAACATTCCCAATGGGCTTCGTGCATCATTGCTGGTGTGCCCTCCTTTTTTTTTTCTAAGCCAGATGTTGTTAGTCTAAAGAGCGAGACTCACACAAACACACTGACCCACACTAGCACTCCAGGCACACTGTAATATGTTCAGCTGTAGTGATGTGATGGAATTCCTAAACATGCAAGAATATTACACATACTCACAGTCACATCAGGGACTATGTCTGAGTCTGCGTCATTGATGGTCAGAAGCAAATATTGTAAAATAAAAAAAGCTAGAGTGTATGGTTATTTGGACATATTTCCATAAGCAGGAGTCATTCAGCGACCTACCTTGAAAGCTCAAAGTCGTCCAAAGGTAAAATCCTACCAGTATTGATTTAGTAGTCCTGTGTGACTCCATCACAGCAGTGTTGTAGGTTCCCTTTTTAGCCCACTGGAGGTGTCAAACTTGGAGAGCTTCATCAGACCGCTGCATCTCTCTCTCTCTCTCTATGTCTCTCTCTATTTCTCTCTCTCTCTCTCTCTTTCTCTCTCTCTCTTTCTCTCTGAAAAATAAACATCGTTGTCTTATATGCAGGTTTTGAAAGCCAACTGCCTGCATGCTTCGGTCAACTTCTTCAAACTTTATCCATGATGAGCGCTGTTCTCCAAAATCAGTGTTTCACAATTTATTCAGCCATTAAGGCATTCATTTTACATTAGGGATACATCGCTGCACACCAAACTAACAAAAATGTAACAAAAAGTATGAATATTGAAGTATGACACTGTTGTCTTAATGTACTCACAAACTTACTTTTAAGTGTGAAATCTTGGACAGTTTTTCTCAGACTTGAAATAATCAAAACTACTTGTTGAATATTCACATTCGAGTGCCACTTATGCACTTCAAAAATGCAGTTTCTTATTTATGTGAGCAAGTTGCAAATGTTTTGCTACATCCATGCAAATGTTAATATACTGTACAATTCTGGTTTGTCTCAGGTAAGTGTGAATTGTTGTATCCTATTGAAGTCATTTTTTGGATAGGACGTCATCAGTTTGTGGATCATGTGGGCACCTAGACAGCCCATCTGAATCCTGATTATATTTTCCCGCTCTGTGGACAGAACTGCCAACTCATAACTTCAAGTTTCGCAATAGTAAATATCAATGGCACACATTTTAGGGCAGGGAATTCTAACTTGTGTGCAGGATACTTCGCTTCACATTTGGACAATCCGCAACTTATGTAGGAAAAAGAGAAAGAGAATGATGAGAATCAGAATGATAGATAACCCTGATGTACTTGAATCGCTGAGCAGACAATAGATTGTTGTTGTTTTTTGGGCCAGTACTGGGGTGCTTTTTAATGAAAGCAAGATACACTATCTATTCATTTTCAGAAACGCTTTTCTTCATCAAATACTCGTAATGTTGACGAGACCCAAAAGAAGAGTCCGAGTCAAGTCTCTAGTCTTTAGTGAACAAATCTAAGTCGAGTTGCAAGTCTCAAAAAAATAGCGACCTAAGTCTCTCACGAGTCTATGTTGCGTGTCCCCATCTCTGGGAGAAAAAACTGTGGCCGTAACCCCAAGGAATAAGTGGAAGTACTCTGCAGTGCGTCAACGGAGTGGGTCTTCGTCAATGTTTAGGTCATTCATCAATCATCAGTGAAACTGGTGCCTGTCATTGACGGACTGAGAAAGTCCGCTGGTACTGACCTACTCATGGGAAAATGATGCTTCATGAACTACTTGTGATATATTTTATGTTACTCCTCTAGATGGTGCTTTTGGTTTAAAGATAAAGGCTAGTCTAGTGCAATGGAAATTGATAAAAAGTTTCCACTGCACCTTTAAACCAAGAGCACCCTCCAGAGGATTAAGAAAATAACACAAGTGAATAATGAAGCTTCATTTTCCCATCAATAAAGGTGCATTGTGGAGTTTAAAATGTTTATGTTAAAGATTTCCATGCATTCTCCACCAACCAGATGAGTACATAGAGCCCTTACTTTTTAACTGTGACTGCATCTATCAGCTTCCCTTTAGCGTGGAGTGTTCATTACAAACACAGTTTCTCGGGGGTCGGAGGAGTGGTGTGTCAACATGCTATATACAGAGGCTGCAGTTACGCTTTAGACCAGAGGTGGCAGTCATGCGTAGAAAAGTGACCAACTCCACAATGCACCTGCCGAAAACCCTCTTCCGGCAATGCTTAGGCCGTCAGTTTTTCTAAGTTTCCCATCATTGGCTAATTGTAAACAAAACAGGTATCTGTCATTGACAGAAAGCCCACCTTTGAAAATAATAAATCAAAATCAAAAGTTATTTGGTTTATCTGTAGCAGAAGTGAGCACTTCCAACTCTTCCTACCTCTGATCTGTTCAGTAGTGCTCATATGACAAGAGGAAGAGAACTAGAAGTTATGTAATTCTGCCCAGTACTTCAATTTGGAGTAACATATGAAATGATGAATGACAGAAGGTTCAAAGATACAGTCTTGGTGAAGAACAAGCAGAATGTAGCAGATCTCCTTCCACCTCAAGTCCTGGAGTAAGCAGGTAACCTCAGTGGGAGATTTACTGAACAATAAATGAGCTTTTTGAACACATTTGTTGTAATAATGAGAAAGTATCACCCAGCATGCATAAAAGGTCTACAAATGTTTGATTAAGTATCAAAACTTAGACGTTGACAGCTGCAACAAAGTAAAAGGCACTCAGTGGAATGTAGACCTCAATCACAATTTTAATTTGAATCATAACCAAACAGGAAGTACCCTGTGGGATTAAAAAAAAAAAAACATATAATGTTTAAAATCATGCCATCATTTCAGTTAAAGAGATTACATCACTGAATTTTAAGCTCTTCAGTTAACTATAGGCATATAATAGTATATAAAAATATATAAATATATAAAAATCTTACCTTTGACACTATGGCGATGTAATTTTTTTATGAAATATAAGGTGTTATGCTGCCTATTTTTCTAATGCGGAAGTAAAATGCCAGTTTCAGTAAAACCCCGCCTCTGCCCGTGTGGTTGTCGTGCCCCTCTCGTGATTTAGTGCCCTAGGCGTAAGTGTAGATTGACCCCCCCCCTCCCCCCAGACAACTACAAGTAATACAATTAAATAGCATAAGTACAGAGTAATACAACTGTTTAGTGCAATTTGTGCTGACATTATTAACTACAAAATGTTTTCAAACTATGTACAATATATTTGTGTAAGAATGACCTAGAATTTCTCATAGAGGCGCAAATGGAGGAAAACACAACTTTGATGATGTTTTTGGTGAGGAATTAGCATTTTAACATGGCTGAAAGCTCCAAAAAGTTGATTTTTCACGTTATTGTCCCTTTAACATGTGTGGCTTGTCTGCAGTCCCAGGAAAGAAGTGGATGCTGTCTGAAGTGGGAGTCTGTCAGTGTTTCTTTCATTTCTCAGCAAAACAGGTGTCTGTCATTAAAGGGCTGAGAAGAGACGACACATTGACCTTCCGTCAATATTGATGGAATGTCCACCTCTGTATTTGTACCTGTATTTCACTTTGATGCTACGGTCAATACTGCCGTCCATTTTGTCATCACTGACGCTAAATGTTGTCCTCTGATTCCATTTCCTCACTTATTCCATGTTTCTCTTGATTTCTGTCTGTCCTTCCCCATCTGTGTTCCATCTGTCTCCATGCTCTAAGTTTATTTCCTCCCACCTCACCGTTGTGTTCTTGTACTGAACTGTCAATGCACACAGCAGAAGGCGAAGTGTCCTAAGACCATTAGAAGAACACTCGAGGCACTTTAGCGCTTGCTATTTATCACTCCTCCTTTCATTTGCTTTAGTCTTTGTGCATAACAGCTCTCACCCTCCTCTCCTTATCTCCCTTTTTGCATGTCTACTTCCAACCTCGAACTGGGCACATTGTCGTATATGTATGCTGACTGCCATCAGCTTACATTAAGAAATGGCTTTTCAGCTCTGCCTGCAGGGATGGGACTCTGGCGTGAATGTGTAAGCTTGGTTATGTACTGTATTTCTCTCCATGCACTATATAAACTGTTTTATTTACACTGCTACCATGCTTGTGTGTGTTTTTAAGTTCACTTTAAGAGAAGTATCAAGTATTCACAGTAACGTTCACATTTAAAGCCAACTTCTTTTGAGTTTCCTATAGTCAGGTGCAGTGTTAATGTTAAACTGTACATAATGTTAGAATGGGTTACAATAATATTAATGTACTTGTTTTGTTTTTTGATAAACAGTTTGGCATTCTATGGTATTGTATTTAAATGGTGGTCACTATGGTGGTACCCGAGAGCTATTAAAAAAAAAAGAGTTGAAAACCACTCTAGACTATTCAGGTGAATAAGGTCTAATACTAATATTGCAATTTTTAAATAATGTCTTAAAACATACCTTTTTACTAAGACACACTTTAGTCTGTGACTATTCTTTTCTCTTTTAAAAAAAAAATTATTATTTTATTATAAAGTGTTTTGATTGTGGGTGATTTTAATTGTAAAGTGTTTTGGGACCATGTTTGAGTTTGAGTGAAACATGAAAAAGAATAAAAACTAAACAAAAACAATAACAATAATAAACATACAACAACAAAATAAAATAGTTATAATATTTTTTCCCTTCCAATTCAATTTACTATGAACAACTTCACAGAGGCACACACATAGCATCTTCGTATTAAAAACTGCAATCATAAAGGTGTCAGATAACACAGAACAGTTATTTTTCTTCATTCAAAACAATGTGTAGTGAATCGTAATATCAACATAGCAGTCTTGTCGAATAAATTTTGTGTTAAAAAGTCCATCAACATTTTTTTTTGTCTATACTCTGAGTTATTGTTACCCAAAAAAAAAAAAAAACCTTCAGGGAATATTGTCAATAGAGTCATTCTTTGGATTTACAAAGGCTTTATGGCACTGATGAGCCTGAAGTACCTGGCATATATTTGTTTACTTACATTTTCTCTTCTTTTTTTTCTTTAGCTTTGCCCTTCCCAAACATTGTTCAACACGCATACGCACACAAACCTTTCTCTATGAGTCACATCTGTAGCTGTGAATAATAGAAGCGTGCTTAGGTCAGACTGTTCAAGTAGACAGAAGCAAGCAAGCCAGGCATTGGCCTCAGCCCTGAGCTGAAGGGAGCCGCGGAGACAGATGACATTATCCCGTAGACGACAAAGCACTGCTTAACACTGCAACGACAACATGTTGGTGTCGAAAACCTACGATAGGGCTTCTTACTAGTTTCTGGCTGGTGGGTCCCACCTCTGACCTACTGTACTCAAACAGTGCAATGACACATTGGGAGTCCGGGGGAGGGGGGCTAGATAACAGTTAGCAGGGTGGCAGGCAGCTACCATTCATCAGATAGTCCTACATTTTTTATGTTAATGAACATTAAGTAGAATAATAAAAACGTAGCGGCGTACCTAGCCTGTCCAGTATGTAACATGCACTATCCAATGTTGCTAGGTGTTAAATCAGTCCTTCAAACACGAATGTATGCTAACTGGTCGGAGTGATATCAACTCTGCTGATGCATTAGCCACAATCTTCTTCTTCTTTTTCTCACTTTGATCCACAAGTGGTGCGGGTAAATGGTAGTGATGGAGAAACCGCAGCTTTCTGAAGCAGTGAATCAATATGAAGCAATGTGTCGAAATCAGGTTCAGTGGTACCTGTTGTAAAAAGTTTCAGAACACTGGACCTCATTTCTGGTGTCAGGAGGTCTGTCAAAACTGATACTAATTTGGCTTTGGAATAGCGCTATTGTATTGTTTGTCCTTGAAATGTCTGGTAGGCTGTAAGCTAAATGAATCATATGTTCATATGTATATCCATGTTGCTGAATATGCCATACAGATCTCTGTTAAGAGTTTGTGACAGACACAATTCTTAACTTGCCTTTAAATTTTCATGGTATTAGCCTATCCTTTGGATAGTACAGCTGATGCAAAATTGCTTGGCAGTTTGACAAATTAAGGCAAACCAAGTGTGGTTGTCCCATCCATGATGTACAACAGATTATGTGCCCCTTAACAAAGGAATGCAATTCAGGAATCCCTGACTGCTGCTTATAAAACGGGAGCTGTAATATAAACTACAGTATATAAAACATAAATTCTGTAGTTCATTATTGATTGGTAAACAAGATAGCTTGTCTATGTGCCCATGAATGGATCTGCTGCCATGTAGTGGTCATTCAATGGCATTACAGTCAGTCACTCAGTAAATATATCACACGTTTTATTAAAAATAAATAAATAAATAGTTTATGTGATTACAGAGTATTGAGTGCAGACATCTTGTTAAGCATGCTGGACACAAAACAACTTAAAGCTGCAGCTGCTGTGAATGCGCTATATAAATAAAGATGAGTTGAGTTGAGTGCTGATGAATGATATTGATTGTGTGGTTTTAAACACGATGAGTGACGTTGATAAATGGTTGCTTAAAATCATGCATGCAACTATGAGCAGCTTATTGCTATTTGTCCTTGGACTTTTGTGCGCACACACTTCACACTTAATAAACTATTGGAGCCACAACTTTGTGGCTTGACTTTACTTAGTGTGAATATGAGTTTCTATTCAACTTTGTAGTCTGAAAAAAAGAAATTCTAGAACAATAGTTGCAAGTATTAGTTGATTAAGGTGAGCTGAGGTATATCCGCAAGGCTGGTGTGAAGATGAGGACTGTCCCTAATATCGACACAGTGAGGAAGGCCCACAGGAAAATCCTGTCCAGCACCTGAGCCACAAACTTCCAGTCTTGTACAACCTGTATGAATAGAAAACCCAAATTACAGCCATAATATCAAATAATTCTGTGGATGTTGCTATGTATTATTCAAGATGATGTCCTGCCACAATTATTGGCATGACTCCAAAATGATTCCTCAAAGCCACACACCTCACGGATAAAGTGCTCCTTTTTGATGTGACGACTGATGTAGCGAACAGAATGTGTGGCCTTCTCCAGCATGGCAAGCCAGGCTTGATTTTCCTCCTCCTTCCCTCTCTGCTGGCCAGGAGCTCCCTTTCTTCCTATTCCTCTGCGAGGTTTCAGCTCAGGACTACTTATCTCGCTATCCGAGTAGTGGTATCTATAAGCAATGCATACATTGTATGTCATAATTACACCCCATAAAGTGGATGTTTTATTTATTTTTTTATTTTTTTATTTTTTTTACCTGTCAGTGTGCCCCCGCATACACAGCAGCCTGGGCAGTCTCTGAAGGAAGAGGGTCTTCACCCAGGGGGCCATCGGGTGGTAGGTTGCAGAGGAGCGATGGTGGACGTTAATGACAAAAACGGTTACAATGATGGAGAAGGTGACGAAGATCATAATAAAAAGCAAGTATTCTCCAATTAATGGGATCACCTGGGGCAAGGAAAGACAAAAAATGTATCAGAGAACATCCTGTGAGTTACATCATCCATAGTCAATATTTAATTACATGTAGGGATGTGTTGCGGAAATTACTACATTATATAATAATTGCTTGTATTCCAGTTGCAATGCATCAGACACGTCCACATTAAAATTTAGCAGTAATAAATGTAATAATAAAGCATATATTTGTGAAGACTGGGATCAAGTTGTATTTTACAATTTCAAAAATGCGCAAAATTTCACAAGTTACTACTGTCAAAGACTAGATAGATATTAATATGAAAAGAAAAATGCTGAACTGTCAATAATGTCTTACAAATGCAATTATGCCATCAAGTGGCAGAAAAATGAACTTAAAATAAATCAATGTCACACTCATTTATTACAGTACAGTACATATTTTTTAATTCTAACTAAATTTTATTAATTATTATGAAATTACTGCATCAATCACTAAAAGATGCAGCCATATTTCTATTTGTTTAACATTTTTTTTCCACTTATATGTTCACAAGAGTATGAAAATGTATTTAAAAAAATATATTTTATTGTACATTTACAACAGATGCAACATTTCTGATCAACCATGAGTTAACTATTGAAGTCATTCGATTAATTACGATTAAAAATTGAAATATACATATACACATATTAATATATATATATATATATATATATATATATATAATTAGCAATTGGTGTGTCCCGATATTTAGGTACTGGTGGCGGCACTAGAAATTAAAGAATAGAAAATGTCAATTTTAAGGAAATTTTCTCTATTAGGCTATACAGGTCGCTATTTAAAATTATCTGTCATTGTTTGTTTTTGGAAATTGTAAGTATAAGTACTAGTGGACTTCGCCTACTGCCTGAAGCCAGCTAGAATTGGCTCCAACACCCCCTCAACCCTTGTGGGGAATAAACGGTTCAGGAAATGGATGGATGGATGGATGGATGGATGGATGGATGGAAGTACTAGTGGTATCGGTATTTGGTATCAGTGACTATTTGAGGTTTATCAGCATTTCTTAAAAGTTTTTAGTCAATGTATTTCACAGATTTTCACTATTAACAGGCTGGCCCGGTCCCTTTCCTCAACAAATACAGGGGGTCAACTCTACTCAGATTTTAAGGGAGCTACAAGTGATTGAAGCCTTAAGTAGTATGTAATATGTATCGGTCTGAGTCCTCAGACCTTTTTACCTTTGAGGACGAAGGGATGATTTCCTCTATAACCAGGAGGAAGACAGTGAGTGACACCAACACAGATGTGGAAAGTGACAGTTTCTCTCCTTCATCTGACGGTAAATAGAAGACCAGCACAGTCAGGAAGGAAAGACCGAGGCACGGGATGATGAGGAAGAGGGTGTAGAACAAGGGCAACCTCTTGAGGATGAAGGAGTAAGTTAAAAAAGGGTACCAGTACATCCCGTCCCTCCTGCTTCCCTTCATTCCTGTTGCATTGAGGATTTGCCACTCGCCATTGTCAAAAAAATCTTTGCGGTCAACATAATGATCCACCAGAACCAGATCAACCATGTTGCCATCGTACGTCCAGGAGCCAAACTTCATGGAGCAGTTTTGGCGGTCAAAAGGAAAGAAGGTGACATCCATGGTGCAAGCGGACTTGTAGCTGGCAGGTGGGGTCCACGTTATCGTCCCATCCCACCGAACGATGGCTTTTGTCATCAGGGAACCCTCGAAACGACCATCCGCGCTAGTAATTGATGGGAAAGGGATTGGAACGAAATATTTCTTAAGGGTGAAAAAAAAAGAGAACATTGTGTATAACTCACTTTTCATACAGGACAATGTCTGGCAGCCATAAAGTCTCTGAAGGTACTCGGATGGATGTAATACCACCATATTCATCTGGATTCCATTTCAGCTTGACATCGACCCATTCCTTAAAAGATGTGTGATAAATAAGTTAACATTTCCACAACCACAAGATGGGAAGGACTCTGGATCGTGTGTCAGTATCTTGAAACTTAATAGAAATTAAATGTCCATGTTATTTACATCTGGGGGGAATCATTTGTATTCATGTTGTATCGAAAGTGTTGTGAATTAAAAATCTCTTTTCATTTAAAAGATGTAAGTGCATCAGTACAGAACAAAAAGTATCAAAAACTTTGAAACGGTTTGATGTTGCTGACGATTAGTTTTTTCTTGGAATTATCTTAGATAGCTTGGAGAGCTTTTACATGTTACATAATAAACATAGCAAAAGCTACAAATACACTTTTTAGATAATCTCTTTGAAAGAAATGCCATATTTACAGTACTGACAAGTTACTTCATATTGTAAAATGATTGTCTACTTTCAACAAGAAAATCATCATCGTGCTTTATCCAATCAAATTGTAATCCCACTGAATCAAATTGTTGCACTTTAAAATAAACCCTCTTTGAATCATATCACACCCCATCAAGATACGTATCAAATTTCCTTTTATTGGTGCAATGCACACCTCTAACATTTACGATAGCTCTTATGGGAAAATATTCCTAAATCCAAAAAGTTGGAGGCAGACAAGCATACTCGAACAGATTATGTTCAACCTTTCAGGTTCCACTGTATGTTTTCTTTTCTTTTTTTGTTATTCAGAACCATGGACAGCGGTTTTAGAGCAGTTCAGCTGTATGTTCATGATCATTGGCATGCTTGTTTATTGGTTTATTAAAATTGATTCTGAATGCCATTCATAGTTAATCAAAAATATCATGTGACGTCATATAAATGCTACCAATGACTGGCTCATAATGTGATTTTTACACAGTAAACAAGCCTGATTGGCTGCTTAATACATCTTTGTCCTCCGCCCTCTTTATCACCAGCTCTTCCTACACATTGAGTACTATTTCATCAACAAAATTATGCATTGAAAACTCGGCATCCCAAAAGGTATATCATTTCTTCAGTCTCCAGTTAGGCTGATGTGTACCTGCCAAAGCCAGACATTTGTAGTCATCAGTTGGTTCTTCTCATCCTGTTGGAACAAAGGGCACAAAGTTTGTTTTTTCGTCAGATCAACCACTTGTCTGAAGGAAAAGTAGTGCTTTGGCAACGTTTTGTGACATTTATAGGCAGCTACAAACCTTTATAAGGTGTGGTGGCAGTTACATGCGTTTCTTTTTTTTTTACTATTTTATGAAAAAAAATACAGTACATTTTCAAATTATTTTATACTCAACAACTTTATTGGGATTTAGCAGTTATTGTTTATCCCAGTACTGTATAATGTAAATGTTTCTAAAATGTGCATGTCTTTTTTTTTTATATATATATATATATATATATAAATAAAATTGAGCATTTTGGAAAATAGCTCTTTAAAGCTGCTCAATGTAGAAATTAGCATCAAATTTTCTTTACAATAGCCTTTTTATTTGACCATTTAGGACTCAAACATCTTCTAATTAGTAAATTAACACCTTACCTGTTCACAATGGGTACTCCTACAAGCCTTTCACCATACGTGTTCAGACTGGACTTAGGTTAAAGTTTCCCACTCAGTCTGTGGATGTGACATGTGTGCATTGTGTACGTGAAGTAGGGAGTGTGCAATTTCATTTTTTGGCCACAAGTGACAGTAGCGATTTGAAATTCAATTTCCTGCATTGAGCAGCTTTAATTACAAACACATTAGTAGTATATACGGTATATACATATTGCTGCTAATGCCTTGTATCACTGTCGGCTGTTATTGATGTGTTGCGTCCTCACCACATCCACCAGTTGTGAGATCTTGAGTCCAAAGCGCACAGTAATGGTGTCATTGGCATGCTGCACAGGTCGAACCCACTTCTGATAACCTCGGAACAGATTCCTTAGTAAGGAATCCTCTAACTCGGCCAGTGACACAAACTCATCTTGAGCTGGAAAGAAGAGAAAGAAAGCCAAAATTAAATTACAATTCATTGCTTGTGTATTGCATACATGGCTGCATTGTTGACCTCAGCCATCATCTTGCATCAACTCTACACATACATGTACTGTATATAACAAAAGCGCGACTGGTTGGTCATGTAATAGAATATTGACCTTTGAATTATTATTATTTTTTAAACATTGTTATTTCTAAATGCACCTAATACACGTCTAAAAATGAAAAGCAACACAAAAAACAGACACATCTCACTCATGAGCTATTTTTAGAACACACCCACGAGCTACTCATGTGGTCCCTGGTGGGCTACCTGGTACCAGCACACACCTCTGCTCTACAGCAACTGCAGCCTTGAGTCAAATCCTGCGAGTACTGCAGCCATGAAGGGACTACAGGTCATTTACTTAAACCTCTGGATTACTTCACTTTTTTCCCCTTCTATGTCATTTTACACATTACACGCAACGCGAAAGACAATCAATCTACAAGAGCCTCACAAGCAAATGAAACGATGTGGTGAGGAAGTGCCAGTGTCAGGCAAACTGAGCCATACTGTCAACTTTGACAGCTGGTCACGGCCGAGCAAAAGCGTCGGCTCTCCCAAGGCTGACAAAATGATCATGCTGACATGATCACCTCAGACAGAAGCATAGCCAGGGGAGAAGAGTCGAGTTGCTCGGTGAAGTCAAGCACGAGACATAACAGTCGCTTAAAGAGACGCTCAAACTGAGCGAGAGACAGCCGGTAAAGGAAGGCTGCTTCTGCTTTAGAAACTCTGAGGGAAACATCTTGGAGACATCAGCCCTCTCAGGCTAACAGACAAAAACACATTGTGCACGGTGTTCTCTTAAATACAGATTGACTGTTTTAGGGGTCAACTGGGATGCCGAGACACCAACAACCCCAAGCGATAATACGAAATGCAGATGGGTTGATGGAGACTGCTTCATAGTTTTCCACTGACATTATTTGTTCCGGATTTTTTTTCTTGCACCTTACCAGACACTTTCCATTCAATCCTGTTGAAGACAAGGGTTGCGGAAGAGTTGAGTCTATCCTAGCTAACTTTGGCGGGAGGTGTGATACACCATGGACTAGTAATCTAAATAACTGCAAGACACACATAAATACATTTGTATATTATCTCACAAAAGTGAGTTCATTTATTCAGATACCACACTGAATAAATTACTTGACACAATGAAAAGTAGTCACTGCACAGCTCATATAATAGTCTAAATGTATTGTTCCCTCAAAATATCTCAAAATATCGCCATTAATAGCTAAACTCTTGACAAGAAAAGTGCATACACCCCAAACTGAAGTTCACCATAGATTCACAGGTTGCTGATTGGAGTTTAGGATGCCCCATAAATGTTCACTAAGGTTTCACCTGGTTTCCGCCACCCAAGCTTGACACCATCTGGACCAATTAAGTTAATTTTTTGTGTCATCAGACCACAGGTCTCCAGTAATCCATGTCCTTAGTGTGTTTGTCTTCAGCAAACTGTTTGGGTTCTTTCTTGTGCATCATCTTTAGAGGAGGCTAATTTTTACAGACCAATTTGATGTAATAATAATAATAATAAAAATAATTTATCAGCACCTTTCATGTTTCCCAAGGACAGTTTACAGGGGCAGAGACAAATAATTAAAAATAAATGGATTAATAAATATTTTAATAAATTAATACATGAAAAGGTGCAAAATCAATACAGTAAAAGGAAAGACTGGCAGGAAACGTTAAGTAGAGTAGTCAGTCCGGAACAGGTGTGTTTTGAGTCTTGATTTGAAGGAGGAGAAAGAGTCGCTGTTTCTGAGGTAGGGTGGCAGAGTGTTCCAGAGCTGGGGGGCAGTGCGACTGAAGGCTGCGGGTAATGATGTTGATGTGCTAGTGGAAGGAGAGTGAGCTGTTGAATATGACACCCAGACTCTTTACCTGGGGGGAGGGGGAGACTGTGTAGCCGTCGATGGTCAGGAAGAAACTGTTGACTTTGGAGAGATTGGATTTGGTGCCAAGGAGGAGTACTGTTTTATTGCAATTAAGTTTGAGAAGGTTTGCGGTGAACCAGGTTTTTATTTCAGAGAGGCAAGAGGTGAGGGAAGGGGGTGGAAGTGTGGAGTTGCGTTTGTTAAGAGAGGTAGAGCTGGGTGTCATCCGCGAAACAGTGGAAGTGGATATTCAATTTGCGGAAGATGTTGCCGAGGGGCAGGAGATAAATGATAAAGAGGAGGGGTTCAAGGACAGGACCCTGGGGCACGCCTGTGGTGACTGTTGAAGGTTTGGAAGAGAAGGCTTAGTTTGACAAACTGGGTGCGGTCTGTTAGGTAGGAATGGAACCAGCTGAGGGGAGTGTGGGAGAGGCCAATGGAGGCGAGTCTGTAAAGAAGGATGGGGTGTGAGATGGTGTCAAAGGCTGCACTCAGATCAAGGAGGATGAGAATGGAGACAGAACCAGTATCAACTGCGGTGACGAGGTCGTTGGTGATTTTTATTAAGGCGGTCTTGATGCTGTGACGGGGGCGGAAACCAGATTGAAATGGCTTGTAGAGTGAGTGGAGAGATAAATGAGAGTGAAGTTAGATGGCGACAGTTTTTTCAAGAATTTTGGAGATGAACGGGAGATTTGAAATGGGACGAGGGTTATTGTAATTACTGGGGTCTGAAGCGGGCTTCTTTAGTATGGGGGTGACAGCTGCAGTTTTGAAGAGTAAAGGGACAATTCCAGAAGGGAGTGAATATTGAATGATGGCAGAAATAAGGGGGAGAAGGGAAGAGAGACAGGATTTGACAAGGGTGGTGGGGAGTGGATCAAGCTGGCATGATGTGGATTTTGAATTACTTATGAGTTCGGAAATTTCAGGGCTGGTGGGGAGAAGAAAACTGAAGAAGAGGTAATGGGGGGAAGGGGTTCAGATGGGAGGAAGGGTAGCGAATTGCAGTGGAGTTGATGTTGATCGTGTGAATTTTCTGGTTTAAGTAGTCCAGTATGAAGGTCTGTAGAATAGATGTGGGGGTAAGGAGTTGGTACTGGTGGCTGGGTGAGGGGTTCTGGGGTATCTGAGGGTTTGGAGGACGGGGGGGGTCGTGGGTGGAGCGGGGGCTGTGGGCCATTGGGTTGCCTGGTGGGCCTGCCTTGCCCCGTTCTGCTGCGTTGGGCTGAGGGCGCGGGCTGTGTTGGGGTGGGGGACGCTCCGGGTTCATGGGTTTGTTCTTCGGCCGGTGGCCCCCGCGGGGCCCGGAAGTTGTGCCCTGGCGCTGCCGAGGCCTGGGAGCCCTTGGGGGATTGTGCTTGCCCTGTCCTGGCCGGGGTCGACGGCTCCCCTCTTTGGTGGAGGTTTTTCATGCATGCCAGATCCACCACACCAGCATCTACCGAAATTCAAATACAATCTGCTTCTTCCTCTGGTCGCTGAATCGGTGGAGGATGATGTCTGTGGATCTCACTCTGCTTCATCTATCCTTCCTTCCTTTCTTTAGCCTTTCCTTTGGTCTCTTGAGGTCTCTCTAATTTGTTGGAATGTATATGCTTCTGGGGTTGGAGAAAGATTCTGGTTTGTAACCCTGTGTGTAGTAGGTGGTGTCTGGTCGGTGCTGGATTTCACTTTTCTCTGGAGTTGGGTGGCTGCGTGAGTCTGTTCAGGACGGAGAAGAGGGTTCTTGAGCTTCCCTCGTTGGATGAGATGAGGCCGGAGTAATAACTGTTTTATGTTTAGGAGATATGGTCATTGTATTGTAGGATTGTAGGATGTGTTCATGTCCGTTTTTTTTTTTTTTTTTTTTTGTATAGGTGCTCAAGTTGACGTTTTTTGGTTTTCATGGACCTGAGCTCGGGGGTGAACCAGGGGGCTGTTGTGGTGAAGGAAACAGATTGGGTTTTCAAAGGGGCAAGGGAATATAGGGTGTTGGTGAGTCAGGTATTGTAGAAAGTAACAAGCTGATCAGAAAAAAAAGAGTCAGGAAACTGTCAATTTTGGAGCAGGCTGTATCAATGTTAATGTCCTTGGTATTCCGAAATGAGATGAGACGGGGAGATTTAATTGCAGAGAGGCAGAGTGATGTATTGAAAGTGAAGAGGAAGTGGTCTGTGACAGTGAGAACATTCGCAGTGGGCTTGGAGGGGGTGAGATCAGAGCAGCAGACTAAGTCTTGTGTGTGACCTTTAGTGTGGGTTGGAAAATCGATGAATTGTTGTATGCCAAAACTGTCCAGGCAGGATGCAAAGTCTCTGGTGAGGAATGATTGGCATTGTCCATGTGTATTTTGAAATCTCCCAGCAGAATTAAATTAGGTGAGAGTGTGGATTAATGGGTGAATAATGTAGATAATTCACTGATAAAAACGCTGTGTGGCTTAGGGGGGCGGTAGACTGTAGCGATTATAGTAGGAGAAGGTCCCAGAAGCTTAATAGCAAGGCATGCAAATGTGCTGAATTCGGGAACGCAGACAGGCAGGACTTTCCAGTTCTCGAGGTGAATTACCGCGAGACCTCCTCCACAGCCGTTCCCACGGGTACGCCAAGTGTAAACAAAACTTGGAGGAGTAGATTTGTTTAATGCGGAAAAGTCATTTGGAATTTGCCAGGTTTCAGTTAAAAAGAGAAAGTCAAGTTTGAGGTCAGTGAGAAGATCTTGAATGATCCTTTGTTAGTGAGAGAGCGGATTTGAGCAGACCAAAGTTAACAGAGGAGGTGTCAATTTTGACGGAAGCATTAGCCGACTTAGCTGGGATGGCTAGCACATGATGGTTCACAGTTCGGTCTGAGTTTTCCGGCGAGCGGCGAGAAATGGACCAAGTGGAGTTAATTGTGCCAGAGTGGTTGCGCTGAGTGTGTCTGCGAGAACCACAAAGGATGTAAGGCTGGCGAGGAGGGTGAGCGATGTCCGGTGATGCAACGCCAGTGGCGTAACTTTCATATTCCAGCGGATCTGAAGTATGTCGGCAACTGAATATTGGAATAGTCCTGCCACAGGATGATAGCAGAGCAACGAGAAAATCCAGGAGAGTCCGAACCAGGTGAAAAGAAGGTAAGACAGCATAGCGAGGTAGTGACAGGTAAGCATCAGGAGCCGGTGTCTTGGCAGCCGGTATACAGTAGCTTACGGCGTTAGCCCGTACACTAGTGAACAACAATACAGGATCGTCGACTACACGAGAGAAGCAGCAGTAGTTCCCTCGAATGTGATGAGGCAGGGTCGATAGATTTAGCGAAAATACAAAAATAACTTAAAAAACGATACCTGCGAGCAGCAGCAACATTGATGTGTGTGTGTGTATTTTTAAACAGCTCTTGCATTGATGTAATTACTGTATACTGTATTGTCTATTTGTCCGTGGTTGTGATTGGTTAACGTAGCTTGTGTTGTTGTTTTGCTGTTTTGACCATTGTGCCTTCACTGTTGCTTTCAAGCAGATGACAGTGGGATTCACTGGTCACTAGAAGCAGTACACAGTAATTGTCCTGAAGTTACACGACAGAGGACGCCACAATAAATCAGCAGTAACCCAAGAGCTCTGCATATTCAGCAGCGTAAGACATTGGTGCTTTATATTGCAGCGCAGCGACAAACACTCATCAACAGATGAGGAGTGCAGAGAGCTGATAAGCAAAGAGTGAGACGGTTTGACCCACAGTGAATTCCCAGTGGTGTCTGAGAGCGACAAGAAAAGATTGGTATGGAAAGGGAGGTTAACTGCATTTAGGAGAGTCAGAACAGACAACACAGAAACCCTTTTTTCTCTCTCCCAGATTCCTTTTATGGATTATGAGAAACATGTTTGAGTTTAGTTTATTAAAAGGACAGTGTGCAGTAACATTAAGAAGATGGCTGCACCAGATTTAGCACAATGCTAGTTTCCATCTGTAGTCCCCATAAAATAAGATGCAAGAGCAAGTTAAAATTACATGCAAACAACATACAAAGTGCCAAATGCATAGTGTTGTATCATCAAATTACAAGTCTTAAAAAGTTGGGGATAGGAGGTATCTGGGGGCTGGGGGGCGGCGGGGGCTGGGCTGTGGTGGGTGGCGGGTGTGGGCAAGAGGGAGCGTGGGCCGTGGGCCTGCCGTGCCCCGTTCTGCTGCGTTGGGCTGGGGGCGCGGGCCGTGTTGGGGTGAGGGGCGCTCCGGCCTCCTGGGTTTGCTCTCTGGCCGGTGGCCCCCGCGGGGCCCGGGGGTTGTGCCCTGGCGCTGCCGAGGCCTGGGGGGCCCTGGGGGATTGTGCTTGCTCTGTCCTGGCCGGGGTCGACGGCTCCCCTCTTTAGTGGAGGTTTTTCATGCATGCCAGATCCACCACACCAGCATCTACCGAAATTCAAACACAATCTGCTTCTTCCTCTGGTCGCTGAATCGGTGGAGGCTGATGTCTGTGGACCTCACTCTGCTTCATCTCTCCTTCCTTCCTTTCTTTAGTCTTTTCTTTGGTCTCTTGTGGTCGCTCTAATTTGTTGGAATGTATATGCTTCTGGGGTTGCTGAAAGATTCTGGTTTGTAACCCTGTGTGTACTAGGTGGTGCTGGATTTCACTTTTCTCTCTTTTTTTTATCACTCCACTGGTCTCCTGACAACTTCACGACTATCGGGATTCTGAAGTGTCCATTATTTTTTTCGATTTGGTGATAAATCAGATTAAAAGATCATTTCCATGCTTTATTCAAAAACAGGATATTGTTTCATATTGACAGTACAGTCAAATAAATGTACAAACATAAATTGCTTATGATTCAGTTTGGTTGGCAATATGTCAGAACATGGGCATAAATGTTGATCATTATTTTACAAAATAGCAGATGTTGCTGATTTTGGTTCAACATAATAGATAATCAGTCTGTTTGCATGGAGGACTGCAAAAATCTGACAATAGAGGTTCAAAAATTGGGAAAATTTGGACAATTTTAAAGTTAAATAATTGATTATCAATGGATTAATTTGAGAATTGATTAATTAATTATTAACTAAACATCAAGTATGTTAATTATGTGTCAATTAATTGATGAATTGTTGGAGTAGATGAATGAGTAGTCAAAATGTGAAGCGCTTTGAGGGCCTTGTAAGGTGGAAAAGTGCTATATAAATGAAGTACCATGTAGTATGATGGTGAATTACAATTCACTAAGGACTAATAAGGGTTCAGTCCGACTTGTGACCTATCACTTGAAGGTGTGTGCACACGTTTGTATCCAAATAGTCCATTATCTCATCCAAAATGATAGGGTGTATTCAAAGCTGTCTCTCTGTATGTTTATGTGTCTGATGATAAATAAATGCTGATTTCAGTCTCTAATGGATTTCACCCCATTGCATCACATCTGTCATCTGAAACACATCTGCCTCTGGATGTAGTTACATCTCAACAACTTCAGTTCACAAGCGCAAAAAATATTAATAATAATCACATTTGGTTGCCGAAGAGGCTGCGTCCTCCATCACCTGACTCTATTTGACTATGTGTGTGTGATTTAGGACAGAGGTGAAGGGCAGCATATTGATTGGACTGCAGCGTGAGTTAGCTGAGGGGGGATGTGGTTGATTCTCTGTGGACAAATCATGACACATTAGTGTGTTTTGGTTGTGAGCTACACTACATAATGAGACAAGATAGCACACACAAAGGTTTTGTTCATGTGTGTAAACAGCGTCCCCCAAAATAAAACAATCATACTATCTATCCCCTTGGACACTGCCACCATCTGCTGCTCGTTATGGAGCCACAGTGGGATGTACCACTGACATGAGAATTGGGAACACTGAGGGGAGCCCTTTTTCATTTAATTAAAGACACAAATGTTCTTGCAAAGGCTTTTTCATATTGTTGTTTTTGTTTATTATCTTGTAAAGACTGTGCTTTGTTTACCCATAACCCACTGACATATCTTTTTGCAAAGATTAATAACCTCATCAATTTCAGCGCCCTTGAATGCTTCATTTTGTACAAAAATGTCTTCACGTGCAGGTGATTGTTTGTTGAAAACTCATCCGGAAATGAACATGTGGTAAACTGAGTATTGTCACATAGCCGACTGTATGAGCTTTTATTGGGATGGTCCAAAGGGGAGAGAACATTTTCTCTCTTTACAATTTGGTGTTCTATCCAGACAGTGGAAAAGTCTGGATAGTGTGATGGGACTTTGTGTTTTGAGGGGACACACAACTTGCTGACAGTGACCATGTAAATATGAATTGGACCTTATTTCTGGAAACACACTTATCTCTGCCCCTAGAGACTAATGATGTGTCCCAGTTCTTGAACTACCTGTAATGTAAAGTGACTTCAAAGTGACACAAATTAACACACCCCTTCTGTTGTACTATATAGTAATTTATTATTTATGAACATATTTTCCTATTAAAAAGTGATTTGTGAGTGTATAATATGTAAACAAGCTATGTCACGTGTTACTTGTCATTAAACCAGATAGTCGGGAAAAACACAAACAGTATGTACAACAACATATTAACTGTATTTAAAACGTGATTCCAATCTCAAGGTCAGTAAAATGGAAGGTAAAATGCAACATCGTGTTAGTGACATTCATATATTGAATGTGAATGTTAATAATTGGGCAATGTTGCCTAACGTTGACTGCTAAAAAACAAGGATCATAACATTTCTCATTTGGATCATTACAATTCTCATTAAACAAAAAAAACAAAAAAAAACATAACGTGATGAGAAATGCCGAGTTGGAGAGTCACGCTGTCAAACCTAAACATGCACACTCTTACCTTGTCCAGCAACCTTGTCAGCGGTCAGGAGCGAGCACAACACAACCAGCACAAACTTCATCGTGCGTTTGACAAAAACTCGACTTGATAAGTCCTCCAATTTCAAACCATATTTCTGCAGCAAGCAGGGGTATCTATCTGCCTTGACGCTCAGTTTCAATCCACTACGCACGTCTTGGCTGCGATGTTGTGAAGATGCTCCCCGCCGGTTCTGTCACCAAACCCAGCGTCTCCTTGCGAGGGTGTCGGCAGCTCTCGAAGGAGGAGGCAATGGACGAGGAAGAGTAGGAAGGGGCTGGCCCGTGCAAGATGGAGAGAGAGAGAGAGAGAGAGAGAGAGAGAGAGAGAGAGAGAGAGAGAGAGACCCTGTCCACTGTGTGTGTCCAGTAGAAAAAATAATAAATGTACTCGTCCTCCCTCTGTGAATTAACACGATATGTCACGCCATGACTTTGATTGTTAACCTGTATTATATTAAATATTATATATATATATATATATATATACGTATATATATATATATATATATATATATATATATATATATATATATATATATATATATATATATATATATTTATTATTTTAAAAAATTTAATACCTTATTTGTTGATTTTACCAGCAGTCTGGCCATTCTGGATCTATGCATTTATTGATAACATCTCTGGCAACAACTGAATCCGAAGCGCTAACGTTCCTGTTAGCTGGCTGCTCTTCACTTGCAGGATTAACATGTCGTCCTCTGTCATCGTCAGCGGCTGCATTACTAGTCCAGGTTCTCTTTTGGAGCCACACCAATATTTATGGTTTCACTGTTCAACCAATGACTATGTAAACAATTTGTTTCAGTTTCAACTCGCTCTAATACTGTATGTTTACGTTTACCGTTCATTCTTCTTCACGTCCATTTTGTGCCACACATTCGACTCGTGAGACCGCCTCACGAGGGACAAGCTTCTGGCGCATACCAGTGCATGCTGGGTAATATAGTATAGTTATATTAGTATGAGTACCACAAAGCGCAAGACAAAAATACAAGGGAGGTTGCTGTGGGCTCATATGATGTTTTTGTACGCCATTAAAAGTCCCGGACCGGTACAGGAGGCTAAAATTGAGAAGTACTGGTACTCATTCGCATTATGATATTCTGAGGTTACTAACAGCAAGCAATGAGTTTACAAGGAATACATCATGTGATAAAGAATACTTTTACCAACTTCACTAACCTGTGTTTCTTCCAATGTCTGAATAGAACACAACATTTTCTATTTTTGGCATGCCCAACTAAGATTCCCTCATCACACTTCGAGTGCAGTTTTGTTTTTTTAATCTTGTTTATAAGCAAAACACTAAAAAACAAAAGTTGGCATCCTGGTCAGGCTATCTCCGTGTTAGCATTTGGTTTGCTGTCTCTTTTGGTCAGTTGTCCTCACAACATTTATTCAGTTGCTTTCACTGTGTCTCTCTTGTGTTTCATGAAATACACTGCACTATAATAATCATCGGTAAATGACAATGCAAAGTGATGTCCCCCAATAGACTTGGGATCTATCTTCCTACTGTCTATGTGGACGATGTCAAGTGCAGCTTTGGCTCTTGCATCAGGTTCTCTATCTTCTAGTTTAAATAAGCTTTCTCTGAGCCTTTGTGATCTTACCTGACCCAAAATCTTCTCCATCAAAAGGAGTCTACTCCAGTGGCTACTCATCTCATAGCGCTAGCCATTGGCTTAATCGCCTTCATTCTCACCAGAACCACAGTATGGTGCAGCTTCATTCTGGTTGTAACGTCCTGGCATTCCAGTCGAGCCCTGGCTTCAGTTGGATCCGGAATTCTATGTAAGACTTTATGGATTTCAGGTGATCTGCACTTTAAACATTAAACCACATCTGGGAAGCATGGTGGGAATTTATGCATGTCCAACAGCCTGAACTGTAACACACAGCAGCAGGCCCGGATGTCGTTGGCTTAAGCAATCAAATAAGCAGTCAGCTGACTCATAAACATGTCATGTTGAGCTCTAGAGGGAAATGGACTCTTGCTTTCTCCTAATTAAGTTTGAGCTTACAGCAGCTGGAAGAGGAACCTTAAGGTGAATCATTCCACTACGACTTAGGCACACACACACGCACACACAACACGCACACTCACACTTTTTATTTTGCTTTGATGGTAATAAAGTCTTTTTGTCGCTCATCAAGGTCCCAACTTCATCATGAAAACTCTAAGCTTAACATTTGTTTACAGTTAGAGAAAAAAACATGCTTGATTGGGTTGAAATCAGGTCAATTTGTATGTCTATATCGTAAGTATCCTTTCGATCTCCTGTGCCACTTGTTGTATTTTACTTGTCATGTCAGCCAATGATAGGTCACATATACTAGTCAACCATCCACACTCACATTGGCACTTTTTTAGAGTCTTCAATGAACCTGCCATGCTTGTTTTTAGAATGAAAACTCAGATTCAAATACCCAACCTTTAGAACTTTGAGGTGAATACCACCATGCAGCCAATATCCTAATTGTTAATTTAAATTTAGTATGGATAATGAATGAATGAATGAATGAATGGGGTGTTGTAAAAAGGGAGAAAAAAACATAAAAGCTTGTTGACTGTCCAAATGCCTTTGAACTAAACTGTTTTGGGATATTAAAGCCTTTTAGCCCTGGGAAGAAACCAATGATATTCATGAAATTCAAGTACTGTATTCACATAAGAAGATTTTGGAAATCCCTCCTGAAAGAGCTTAAAGCTGTGGATTTAAAGCTTGTGAGAATCTGTCAATTGTTATAACAATGTTGTGTCACATTTGTATTCTTCTTCTTCTTTTTACCAATGCCTCTTATCCTTAACTTCTCATTTAGCTCTTACTCATAAGCCATGGCTGCCTGGATCAAATTTCTGAAATGTAGTGTTTTCGACTGAACTCTTACATAATGACAGAAAAGTGCAATTTTATATTAGTGTGTTTAATAGGTTTCTATAAGTTTTTCCTTATGCCGTTACACAGATATCAGGATGTAATGTAGTACGTACGTAGAAACACAAAATGAATTTGTCTCCAGTAATGAGCCACTCGAGTATTGCAGAACAAGCAACAACAAAACAAAACAAACATTTAGGGCATGCCACATAAGTCGATAGAGTTTTTACATAATCTCAGGGTGCCATTGGTGCTGCAGCGAACAATTACAACTGTTCAAGTGATGTGGAGAGTCATCAAGCAAAAATGAGTTAAAATAAGCGACTAGTAGTACAATAGTTGCAATAATTACAATGCAATGGCAGTTGTGCAGAATCATTGCACAATTTAACTAGTGCAGTACCTATGATACAAAGACAAATGTGCAATGATGAGTCATTGAGTACCCAAAGTGTTCAGTGTCGTGGAATATTAATCAACAACTGTTAAAGCTACAATAATCAATATTGCAATACTGTCACACAGGGATGTGCAAAATCGGCAAACATGCGCAACAAGCCAGTATGGAATTGCGAGTCAACTGTTTAGGGAGTAAATTGGAAGAGGGAAGAAGATATTGGAATTTCTGATGGTGTTTGTGGGCATAGTTTGATAGCACCTACCTTAGGGAAGGAGGTGGTGACCAGGATGTGGAGGGTCAGAAAGATTTTTCTCGTGGTTCCTGCAGTGTGCAAATACCCAAAAGTGGGAAAGGGAGTACCCATGATCCCCCCCCCCCCCCAGCAGTTCTGTCAATTGCAGTGGGATTTTGTCCTTTTTTGTGGCAGCACCAAACCAGACTGTGATGGAGGAGTGAGGACTGATTCAAGGACTGCTGTATACTCAACAGTTCTTGAGGCAGGACGTGCGTCCTCAGTGGCCGCTGGAAGTACATCCTTTTTCAGGACAGAGTTGATGTTGGCCTCTCACTTCAGGTCCAGAGAGACAGTAATTCCCAGGAACTTCAAGGTCTCCATAGTTGATGCAGGCCAGTTGGACAATGTGAGGGGTAACTGTAGCCAATTATGTTTTCTGAACTCCACGATTATCTTTATAGTCTTGAGCGTGTTCAGCTCCAAGCTGTGTAAAATGCACCAGAGTGCCAGCTGCTCCACTTTGTGCCGATACGCAGACTAATTACCGTCTTTGTTGGGGCAGATGACTGTTGTATCGTCTGCAATCTTCATGAGTCTGCTATCATATTGCTGTATCATGTTATTATTATTATGATTGGGAAAATATTGTGACGAAACCTTATTACAAGTTAATGTGCAACATCCACCCCTACTCATTAGCAAGTAGCATATCACAGGAAAATTAACCTTTATATTCTTGTAATTTAAAAACAAGACTAAAAAAAGATTCAGATCTTGCAATAGTGAAGAAAAAACAGCATGCAAGGGGAGCTGCAATTATTTTTTGATTATGATAAAGAGATGGGTCTGATTTTCTGCCCCAGTTGTTCTGGTGCCCAGAAGCAGCTGCAGAGGAGAGGTAGTATTCGCTCTGCCACTCCACTCTTCCCTTGCTCAAGCAATGGGGTCCAATTACCAATTATATGGAAAATCCACAGACATCCTGGACGGCCCACTGTCCAGCACATAGATACAAGAGAGCCAAAGGACTGAAGCTCAAACAGGTAGAGAGAGGACATGCCAATGGCTTGGTTGGTGCGCCAGGTTATGCTGTAGGTTTTTGCTGGGGGGAAAAAAAACTCTCTGCTAAAGATAAACACACAATTTCAGTGTGCTAGATGTTCTTTGCCCTATACAGTTTGTTCAGTTCAATTTGTTAGGGTTCATGTAATTAAACCATTAGGACCTAATCACTCTGCCAAACCATCACAGTATACAACACCTGGCCAAGATGGTGTTCATAGCTGGCAAGAGTTACGAGTGTAGTTGCACTATACTGCATGTCTGAAATTTGTTGAGAAAGCAATGATTAAATTTAAAAAAAATCCACCATTCGTGTTTTTATCTGTGCAGCACAGGCTCCACGTTCTCCTTTCAAAAAAACTTCACTGAGTTGAATATGAAGGCAAAATTCGATTAACTGTGGAAGACTGGCTGAGCCCCATTCAATATGGCCACCATGTAGATGTGGCAGCCATACTGGATGGGGCGTGTTGAACCGTACGGGACATGACGCCGGCTTTAACGCTAACGTTATGGGAAAGAGTGGTGGAGGCTAGAATTCGGACATAAGTGGGTATTTGTGAGTAACAGCATAGTTTCAGTCGTAGGTGTCATGTCTGGGAAGATCTGGTTTTGGTTGAGGGTCCCGATTGGTCCTGAGTGGGTTCCTGCCCTTGCACGGGTTGACCAATCCGGGCCCTCAGCCACTTGTGCCTGGCCCCAGGTGTGACTAGTTACCTAATTAGTGTGGGTGTATTTAGTTCCCGGGTGGTGATCAGTCGGTGTAGGATCATTGCCGCTTGTCACAGTCACAGTGATTTTAAAAGTATCTCATGATTAACATCACATTTTTTAACAGTTGCACATTAGGAGATGGGTTGACAAAATCCCAATGAATTCTGCTCATTGACGTTAACTACGTTTTATTTTTTTTCAATGGGAAGTGCAACGTCTTGTGCAGCTAGTGCTGGTTTGTGAAATCCAAAAACACCCAACTATGGCCAGAAGATGGCAGCACTGTACCTCTTTTTAATGGGCTCCCGTGTATCAAATTACATGAAAACATGGCGAATCTTAGGAAATCGAACGTATTCAAGGATGACATGAATGATCAAAGCGTTTGTAACATTAAATATAATTCACTAAACAAAAAATATTAGTGTCAAAGTCACTGTTGTGCAGAGAGTGTATCTTTTCACAAAAAAAAACGTTTTCTCCTTATTTTTTCTATTTTCGCTTGATGTCACGCAAATTACCTAGTTTCAAATGGTGATCACTAAAGAACGGAATGAGTAGAAACATGCTTTTTTCTCTCTAATGGAAGAATGGAATCAAATCTTTTATATGGTATCCACCATGTTTATGTAGTCATAGCACACAATATTCTGTTTGCCTTGCTCAAAATCGGCTGGCACTGTGTTTTTTTTTTTTTGGGGGGGGGGGGGCGTTTGGCAATTTAAAATAAGAACATTTAACTTATGAAACCCAAGTTCAGGGCCTATGATGTTGGTCAGTCATCTTAAAATGTGGAAAATGTTTGTTTTAAGCCTCACAGTACTTAAAGCTGGCTTTTAACACTCAATGCCAAGACTGCTTGATCAAATAAGATAATAAAGCAATAAGTATCTTAAAATAAGTAGAATGATATTGCCTGACAATTTAATTTTGATTTTTTTTTTTATAAAAAAATTGAAATAATCAAATTTAGGTTAAATTTAAGAAATTCTATCTTACTTAAGGTTTCAGTTTTTGCAGTGTCACAGGCAGGCTGAAGCCTAACCCAGCTGTCTTTGGGCAGTAGGCGGGATTTAAGCGGTTTGGGGAAAATAATAGGGATGTAACGAGTTCATACATTATCAAGATATTGTGGGGAGGTTTCCGATTATCACTTCTGTAAATACTGGCACAAGGACCCCCGTTAGCTGTTCAACAACGTGCCTGGCGTTAAACAACGCACGCAGGACCACTTAGTAGTCTTACAATATGCCCAATGTAAAATACACAAACTCAGCACTGAACTAAAGCAAGCATTAACGTAGCATTTATCATCCACTGATGCCATCACACCACAACAGGTAAGGTAAGGTAAGGTAAGATATTTTTGTTGTTTAAATACTGTACTGGGTGTAAATGGAAAAAACATAAATATAAATTAAAATAGTAATTTTCTGTTTTTGGACCTTGGGAATGGATTAATTGCATTTACATTATTTCCTATGGAAAAAAATGTTTTGGAAGTTGAACAATTCGGACTTTGAACACTTCGCAGGAACAAATTATGTTCAAACTCCGAGGTACCACTGTATATATATATATATATATATAGATATATATATATATATATCACAAAACTGCATAAAAACTCTTGTTATTGTCCCTGTGCTCCTATTGGCTCAGTGACGCAAAGTATCCTGGTCTATGCAGTTCATAATGCTGTGTTTGACCGAAGCAGGCAAAAAGTCATGTTTTTTGATGGATATGTTGAAAAATATTTGCTGATTTGACTGATTTATTGGAGTGATAACTGCCACAGTATATCTAATTAGCTAAGTCATAATTATATAGTTTAAATAGT
Organism: Vanacampus margaritifer; assembly: GCF_051991255.1. NCBI lineage: Eukaryota > Metazoa > Chordata > Actinopteri > Syngnathiformes > Syngnathidae > Vanacampus > Vanacampus margaritifer. Next base: position 19,680,280 of record NC_135438.1, on the reverse strand, counting down.
ACAGTTAACATGAACCTCAATGTGCATAAATGACCTAAGATCACTAACAACACTTACTATTGAGGCACTTGACTTGCAGAGGTGGGCAAAACCGTGGTTACATTGGCTTGTCGTTAATGGATGTCCACCTTTCGGCGAGTGCTTCCAATATTTTGGCGAGTGCTATATGACACAAAGCTTTGAAAAAACAGACTGAGTCTCAACTGAAGCAGGTTTATGTCCTTCGATCCGGGTCAGTACAGATGGTCTTTCTCAGTCCGTGTATTTTTACGAGGCTTTGCGTCAAAAAGCCCAAAATTTTCTGCTCTGTTTTGCCCAGCCTCTCTTACTTGCTAATGCAAGCACACATTGTGAATTAAGTCAATTTGTTGATGATCTGAAATGTCTTTTGTTCCCCTTCATCTAGCCATTAGCGTGGGTCTTAAACATAGGTGGCCAAAACATGCCTAATTCAAATTAAACTGTACTACTAAACTAACCATCACAGAATAAATATCACAGAACACATTGATTTGAACAACTGAGCAATTTGTGATAGATAAGAATATTCCAAGATAACATTTAATAGGATACATTTTGTTGGGAAAACACAAACTAATGCCAGAGAGAGTGTTCACTTTGCATCCTCCTCCCACAGTTCCATTAGAAGTGGGCTCGGGAGAAACAGTGCATGTAAAATGTGATCGTTCTCTACCTCTGCTAGCGATCAAAGAAAACACCTCCCTGCTGCTGTGGACTGCATCTTTGGCTTTCTTCTTTTCCTACTGCTTCCTCCCCCAGTATCACACAAACAAATTGATATCTCAGCAAGGGAAAATCAGCACCACCCCCATATAAGCAAAAGAGTGAAGAGAATGTTAGACAAGTGTTTTTGAAACACTGCAAAACAACATTGAAGTACACAAGATTTGTTGATAAGTTCTGAATTTCTTTATCTATATATTCCATTGTTTTATGTACTAAAACAAGCAGTTTACAGAGCCATTGAAAGCTGCATTCATTTAGGCCCATCATATTTCTTACTTTGCACTATTGTGTTTTTGAATGAGCGACATGGTGTCTGCCTCATTTTTCTGAGGTTGAGGATTCAAAACTTCACTTTCTTGGCTTGCCTTTCAATTTGGAGTTTGCATAATGTCTTTGTGCTTGCGTGGATTTTCTCTGGGTCCCCTGGCTTCCACCCGCATTCCAAAATGTGTTTTGGGCTTATTGAAGAATCGAAATTGTTTATAGTTGTGAATGTGAGTGTGAATGATTGTTTGTGCCCTACAATTGGCTGGTGAGCAGTCCAGGGTGCACCACGCAGCTCACTTTAAGTTAGCTGACTCCAGCTCACCCATGACCTTAATGAAGACAAGCTGAATAGAAAATGAATTAAATGAATTATCATGATGTAAAATTATTTACAACCTATTAAATTGTATTATAACTGTATGCTGTTGGCATTTTTCTGATATATTTTTAATTATGTTTTTTTAAGGTCACTGGAACAGATTGTTTTCATTCAGTTCAATTTTCATTTCATTCATTCCAAGAGTTATGAGCAAGGTCGCGGCTATGACAAACAGCAGCTTGTAGTTGTACGAATGAAAAAGAAATACATCCCAGTGACGAAATATTACATTTATTTGCATTTCAGAGTCAAGCAACTAGAAAGGCAAATACCATTTTATAAACCCTTAGTGTAACGTATCAAAAAGGCCCGATTAAATTTGAATCCCTGCAGTCACAACTGCACATATCATTACAATACATTAATGGCAATCCGGAATGTTTCCTCTCACAGACCATCAAAATTACATCATCAAAAGTGGCAAGAAAAACAAGAATTAATAACCAGTGAACTAGAAACAATTCCTTGATGAACAAAACAATTCTATTTTGGGAGCAACCGACCAAGTTCATTGGATTCAATATTTACCGAGGCAAACCAATTAGCATGTGCAACGTTAATCATAGTGAACATTTAGAAACACAAGAATTGTAATTACAAAAGAAAAACAGCCTGCCCTTATTCATTAATTGCTAGTACATCACAAATCTGACTTCTATATGAGAGTGAGTCCAAAACGCGATGAGTGTGTGAATGATTGTTGTTGACTGCAGGCAGCTTAATGAATCGGACCCAGTATGATGTATTCCAATCAAAGTCACCATGAGAGAGGGAAGCGTAGTTGCTGTGAGGCAACATTCGCTGGGCTGAAGTCAGTTCAAGTTTGTTTTACAACGTAGCTACTTTATCTGCAGAGAATACTGTATGTCGTGCAGCCATAAATAAATAAACACACCAAGGTTTTCGTCATTGTTCAATAATTTATTATTATTATTATTATTATTATTATTATTATTATTATTATTATTATTATTATTATTATTATTATTATTATTATTATATTGTCTATTTCTATGTCTATCACTACAATTAGCTCTACTAAAAAAACATTATTATTTTGTTTTCATCTCATTCAGTTGGCAAACAAGTATTAGAAGTAAATATGCCCCCATGAAAATGGTCTGGTGTCCCCGTTGAAAGGGTCTACACAGCACACAGTAAATTCTGTAGAGTACATTTTATTCTAAACTGGGTCTATTTGGCCAAATTTGGAAGAGTAAAATTAATACAAATAAATAAATAAATACATAAAAAGTAAGTCAAAGGGTTGAGGAGCAAACCCACAACTTCAGGTTGGAATCCACTCCAACTGTGTGTTAGTAAATCGTTCCAGCTGGAATCTTCGTAACTCCAAGAGGTCTCCATTTGGATGTAAGCAAACAGTAGGAGTGGCAAAGCTCAGGTAGTAGAGTGACAGTCTCCCAAGATGGAGGCTGTGAGTTTGTTCCTCAATCCTTGTGTAACTGTTTTTATTTAATAAACAAGTAAAATTTTGTCAAAATCTCTCTTTGCAAAATATACTTTAATTGAATTTAATATCGGAGTGAAAAATCTTTTTTAAAAAAAAAGTACATGGTAAATGCCTATTTACCATGAATAGTGTTTTTTTACCCCCCAAAATATTAGCAAATAAAATCACATTCAATATTTGCTTCGCAAACCAAAAAAATCTTTGGAATGGTGGGAGGGGGTGCTGAGTGCTGGGGGGCGTGGGGGGGGGGTGATCTATGCTGGGGTCAACTGTAGTTTTAAATTGTCATATCACCAATCACCACTAGATGGCTGACATGCACTTACATTGGGTCTTATTAATTACTATTATACTCTAATGTGAGTAGGTCTTTTTTACAGATTTGAAATGATATGCAAGATAAACAATACATTTATGCAAGAGAGCCCTTTGCAATTGAAAAAAAATACAATGTGATAATTTTGTTGTTTGCTTCATACCCTTTATTGTAGAGTTAGGATTGTGGATGTTTTATGCATGCATTTAAAAATGCTATTATCAAAAATAAAATATATCAAGAGCACATATTTTCTATGTTTGCACATATTTTTCCCATATGTCATATAGCATTTTTGTCCTACATCTGGATAGGCAGTGCGTGGTCCTATGTGGCCCCCGAGTAGCACTGATGGAAAACTGTGGCTCCCTCCAACATTTAAGTTGCCCATTTCTGGTTTATAGTATAGCTGAGTCAGCGTAAGCACTCAATCTTGATGTAGCAAGTAGTACACTGGCCAAAAGGCCACTAACGGACAAAAGATTGTTGTAAAATATGGAACAAGTCAGTGAGTCGTGTGTGGTGTGGCTTTAGCTCATCTGAAAGAACTTGGGAACCGCAGGGCCAGGAATAAAATCTTTCGACAAGCAAAAATAAATAGATATATAAATAAATAATTTGCTGACTACTGTTGAGGTCTGCTAGCTCAAGAATTACACCAAGGTTTGCATCTCCTTGCATGCCTGCAAGTGTGTGGTGTGCAACAACAAATACACACAATATGCAAACTGTGTTATATGATAAAGAAGTTTAAAAAAGAAAATTAAGCAATTCAAAGTAGCGGTACACACATGATCAAGATTGCCAGTAGAGACTAGTGGTTGGAAGTATTATAAAACATGCACCTGCCTAAAACAGATGTATAAAATAATTAGCCCTACTGCTTTGCCCTTGCCAGTAGCTTTTTTAATTAGCAATTCGACATCAACACAAGCCACATTAGCCGCTTCATTCATGATTTGGAGATGTTATAGCTGAAAATGTTGTCTTGTTTAGAAACTATTTATAAAACTGTTATGGGTTTGTCTTCTTATACAATGGTATCAATTTGGAGGTAATTGGGATAAAATAATGGGTTAGCATTAACACATGCAGCGTTAATAGGCGTGAAATTAAGGCATTAAAAATCTGCGCTGCTCTCTGCAAAAGGCAAAACGCAAAACGAGCCGATCAACAAGTGCATTTTGAGTATTTTTTTTTGTCATCAAATGGGTCATTTGTTCAGAAGGGTCTAATCAGGGTAGCAGTAAACCCTGATTGGTGATGGGTTATGAAACAAATCCAAAAAGGGGTTGGAGGAAGAGACCCACTGTTCCCAGAACACACACGGTCACAAACACCCATAGGAAGATCCTGTCAATCACCATGGCAACGTACTTCCAGTCATCTTCCACCTGTGAGTGAGAGAAGGGGCAAAAATGACAGAAAATTTCAGTCAAGGTATTACTTTGAGGCATTGATGTACTTTTAAGGTGTTTCACCAAAAATGAACACTACGATAGACACTGCTCCAACGAAAATCAAAGTGTCAGTCGGTATACAGGAAGTGCTTTGGCACCGTTGTTATGACGAACACTATTTTGCATACGTGAGGTTTACTCCCATATCAGGAATTTTGAGCTGCTGTATTTTTATCTGAAAGAGTGGGTAGGGAAAACAATTCAATTCTAGTGGCTCTAAATAATATTATTGTTCTGTTTTGGGACCCGCCGTAATCTGCAACATTTGTGTTCTGAGATCAAGCAGAGCTCTCCAAGGTGTGTTTTTGCATTCATACATTATTTATGGGACTTTGTGCTCCATACATATTATCCCTATAAAACACTGCAGGATTTTATCAAACACTGGAATTATGTATTTCCTATTAGATTTAACTCGTGAAAATATTAGGCACCTGACACAGTGAACAAAAAAAAAAGAAAAAAAGAATGGAATTGACCTGCAATATTCAGCATTGTTTTCCTCTTTCGAGTTTTGTTTTCAACAGGAATTTTCATTTGATGCATCACACTCTAAAAAGAGAATAGTTGAACCAATTAAAGATTAATAATTGAATTGTTGACCAACTAAAAAAAAAATCTTCCATTGGTAACACACAATTGAATTAAGTTAATCCAAAGTGAATATATTAAGTTCAATTTATTATGAGTTCATTAAACTTCATATACAGTATTCACTTGAATTAATCCAAATGTAATCCAAAGTGAATAATGAACTCATAATTAATTAAGATTAATATTTTCACTTTGGATTAATTTAATTCAATCGTGTGTTACCAATTGAAGCATTCTTTTTAAGTTGGTTAACAATTCAGTTTGTGATCTTAAATTTTTAAACAATTCTCTTTTTAGAGTGTAATTTTAAGCACTGTCATGAACTGTCAAATGATTTGACAGATGTCTCTTAGGACACAAATGACCTCTTTGGCTCTGTTTCGGCTCCTCATGTTCTCAGCGATGTACTCGACGCTCTCGATGGCCTGCTTAATCTCGGGTGACACGACGGAGAAGGCCACTACTGAATTGATGCTCTGCTGTGGACTCAGCTGACGTGCCGTCTTTACAGTCGCTGTCGATTCGGGACTCTCCTTCTCATGCTGGCAAGGACAAGAGCAGCCTTCCACGGAGGACAACGTACTGTCCCCAAACTCCAGACAATTTAGGGAACCTCCTCCTACCTGCTGCAGAGTAAAAATAAAAACAAAGTTCACCTGAGATTCGGCTCAAAGAGCGACATACTGATACTCTTCAAAAAGAAACTTCTTTCAACAATCTGGCTAATGAAGGCTTGTCCTCTGGGTTTTTACTGTAAACAGAAATAAATTGTGTACATTAAACCAGCAACAAAATCGATAACAAGCCAGTATTTGATTAATGTTGTATTTTACAGCACCGTGTGTAGACTGAAGAATAACTTATGTAAGCCAGCATTCTATCAAACGCTCAGATGGAGCGTGCAGTTCAGAGAAGAGCAAATGCCGACAAAAATTATTGATGGTTCGGATACGTTAACTGCTTTACCACCGCATGCATCACAGAGCTCTTCGAAGGTGGTTCCACATCACAGATAAATCCAATTTATGACATTATTTCACATCTACCTGAAGTCTGTGTAACAATTTAACAAACAAATAACTGTCTTGATATAGATGGGGATGCAAATCAACTTCTCATTCTTATTAACTCTCAAGTCTTATTAGCCTCTGCAAAAAGTTGCCAAGAGAACATCATACAAAATACAAAATGTTGGGTTGTTTTCCTAACCCACTCAATGGGCAGTTGTAGATTTTGAGCAGATTTGTTTACTTTTACCCAAGGTTGGGTTCATCATTTTGACCCAGCAGATTGGGTTGAGGATTGGATTTGGACTCGTTGAAGAGCTGAAGCTGGTCGCCATTTTGGACAGTTTGTCTGCCTCATCTCTTTTGTTTCTCTTTTGCTTTTGTTTATTTCACACAATTTGAGTTACTTTTAACTAGGGGTGTCAAAATTAGTGCATTCATTTTGAGTTAATTCAAAGTTCCTTTAACGGCACAATTTTTTTAAATTAATGACCGGCCCTTACTTAAAGCCTGTACTGGGGAATTCCAATCATGCAGCAGACACATCCATGTCAAATTTGAGCAGTAATAAATGTAATAATATTGCATATATTTGTGTAGACTGAGATCAAGTTGTATTTTAAAATTTAAAAAACGTGCAGAATTTCACAAGTTACTTGATGTTAAAGATTAGAAAGCTCTTAATATGAGAAGAAAAATGCAATGAGCTAACGTCACCAACGACTTACAAATGCAATTATGCCATCTAGTGGAAGAAAAATTACCTCAACACAAATCAATATCACACTCGTTTTATGTTTTTTTTTTTTGCAGCAAAGTGCCGTCGTTGCTGTTTGTTTTGTTATTGTTTTGGGAAATTGGAGCACAAATGACTGTGCATGACAAATTCTGCACACTGATTAAACATTATGAAAGAAGGTAAAATCCATCCATCCATCTACTACTGCTTGTCATCCTTACGGTCCGTGGGTGGGCTGCAGCCTCTCATTGACTTTGAGAAAGATGCGGGGTACATGCTGGACTGGTTGCCAAAAAAATTACCAGGTCAGACGCAAATCAACAAAAAAACATTCACCCTCACAATCACACTTACGGCCAATCTGAGTCTTCAATTAAGGTAACGTGCATGACTTTGGAATGTCAAAGCAAGTTCCCGGCAAAAACCCACGCAAGCACGGGGAGAACATATACAAACTCTACACAGAAGTTTAGGTTTGAACTGACGGGCTACTCAACTGTAAGGCAGATGTGCTAACCAAGTTCCCACCATGCTGGCAATTTGACGAATTCAAATCATAAATTGCAAACTAAAATTTGATATCTGTGTGGTTCAGGATTGTGCTTAGAGCAGAAAATAAAATAAAAACACAAACAGCAGTCACAAGGAAAGATTGCTGTCATTTCCTTGAACGTAGCTCACTACCTCCATTTTGTTGAGACACCTCTGTTCAACACATTGTGACATCACGCTCATGTTTTCCCACAAAATGAAGGAACTCTTGCCTGCGTCAAGTTATTCTTCCTCTTCCTGGCTCCTCCGCCTCCTCCTCCCCCTCCAGCTCCTCCTGCCTCCCCACTGTTCTCCAACCCTCCAGCCTTGCTGTCCGCATCAGTCGGTCTCCGCATCAACATAATCCTCGGCAGCACTTTAAGAAACACTGAGCGCACCCATCCGGGCATGGTGTGCGTCATGGGGGTGCGGTAGTGCACGTTCAACACGAAAACCGTAATGACAATGCTGAGCGTGACGAAGATCATGGTGAAGAGCAGATACTCTCCGATCAGCGGGATGACCAGAGATGTGGAGGGGATGGTCTCGGTGATAACGAGAAGAAATACAGTGAGGGAGAGCAGGACGGAGATACAGAGCGTGACCTTCTCTCCACAGTCGGACGGGAGATAGAAAACCAGCACTGTGAGGAAAGAGATGAGGAGGCAGGGGATGATGAGGTTGATGGTGTAGAAAAGCGGCAGTCGGCGGATGTAGAAGGAGTAAGTGATGTCCGGGTAGATTTCCTCGCAGCAGTTGTACTTGATGTCATGCTTGTAGCCGGGAGCATCGATGATCTCCCACTCGCCGCTCTCCCAGAAGTCTTTCAAGTTGACCTGAATGATGGATACAAAACTACAGTTGGACAACCAATTATGATGAACAATGTGAATTTGGATCTGCACCAAGTAATATGCCTTCTGAGACCTGCCATTTATGTCTAACATTTACTTGGCAAATTGAAGATGATAACACTTTAAAATAGGCGTAAGGGTACCCTTAATATAAATATTTGATCTTTATGAACCATTAAGAAATTTGACACTGATTGATGACATATTTGGCACGGACAATCTATACATTTTACAACTTTGCATCTATTCTGTGAAGTCATTGAACAAAAACAAAAATATAAACACAACATTTTTGTTTGTGCCCCCATTTTTCATAAGTTCTAAAACTCTTTCTACATGCACAAAAGGCCATTTCTATCAACTATGGTTCACAAATTGGTCTAAGGCCCTGTTCACATGGAAGCAAAGCGAAAAAAATCTCGCAGAAACGTTTCAAGACATGAGCATGTCCAAAAGAAGACGCTGAGGACGTTTAACGGCTGTAATGTATATGCCAAGTCTGGAGTGGCGCTGTAGCGCAGTCACAGAGAGTTAACAGAAAGCGTAGAAGAAGAATCAGCGAAGAAGACGAACCACTGATCTGAATATATTACTGGATAGCTGATAGGCCAAGACTTTTGAAGCCGCGAGGCCGCCATATTACTCCTCCCAAGAAACATTTCTACAATCCTATACATTTACAGTATCGAAACATTTGAGACAGTACTTAATAGAAACAGCAAGATTTTTGAGGTTTTAAATTTGTTAAACATAGACAAGAGGACTTCAGACATTTTACAACTTGCCTTAAATACATGCATAAATGATATGCTTAACTCTTTGACTGCCAGACGTTTTCAGAAACGGGATGTCGCCAGTGCCAGCCGATTTAAGCATTTTGACTGATCTTTCAAGGTCCACAGAAAATGTTGTGTTTGGACTATGGAAACAGACATACTACCAAATGAAAGATTGAACTCTCATCTTTCATCAGAAAAAAAAAGTTTGTTTCTACCTTATTCCGTTCTTCAGTAATCAACAATAGAAAATGGTTAGTTTCACTGAAATGCTTTTTTGAAACAAAAAGCGGAGAAAAAGAGCTTTTTGTGAAACGATGTTATTTCATGCACTCTAGTGAATTGTACACTTCTTTTTGTCCATGAATGATGCCACAAACACCTAAATAGTGCTTTACTTCTGTAAAACACTATCACCAACAATGAAAAAGTGTTTTTTGGTTGCAAAATACGTTTATTTCCATTCAACAGTGTAACAATTTGACAAAACAATTTCGCAAACTATTTACAAATGTGTGCAACTGTGGTACTATTTACAATTATGTGGATGTTTCAAATACAGTTTTTCTTTTTGTAACACTGCCCTGCGTGCAAGGAGACGGAGCAGGATTTGCACAACAGATACGTTTCACTTCGATTGTCCGTTTCGCGTGCAGACGTTACACTTTCTTGACGGCCTTTTTTTCCGGGGAATAGCAAGAAACAGACTGTACCCACTCCTCCGATTAATATGCATTGGACTCGGGGTACTCTTCGTCGTCCGATTGAACGTCCACCTGAGCGTGCTCGGTTGTGCTCCGCGTTTTCCGGTGTTAGCAACGCTAGCCCGTGAACCTTTATGACGTCGTCATAGCCGCCGCGTCAGCGCTTCCAACTTCGGCGTCAACCTCGGACTCACCATCATCATCATCGATGATGATCATCGTCGTCATCAATGTGCTCTTTAGCGTTGGTCGATTCCTTTCGTCTTTGAAAAAAATTCCCAAGTGTGAGCTGCTTGCAACCGGTCGCCATGTTCTCTTCCTTTCCCCAGCCATTGTCCCCTCTAGCTCCGCCTCACGTCTTCTACTGACGCCTACCCAATCTTGTCAAAAGAGAGTCATTGCTGCCATCTAGGGGCCAAAAATAGTCATTAGGCTAACTAGATCTGCTTGAAACTTTCACCACAGCTGGCCAAGGCTTTCCTCCACCCGTTTCCCCCCCCCCAAAAAAAATTGGAGAACGTCTTTTAACGTCCTTGGCGGCCCTCCGTAGGTTTTTACTAAACGTCATTTAACGTTTTTGGCAGTCAAAGGGTTAATGATGTTTAAAGGAGGAAACTTGTATATTTTTTCAATAAAATAATTATAACTAATTCAACAAAAGATGACTCTGCCAAATCTAATATTGGGGTCTAAGGAACTGAGCGATAAAAGAAAAAAGGGGTCTTTTAAGCAGCATATACCGTCCACTTGTTAATTTAAATTTTTTTACTTGTTAAAAAATGGTGACCACCCCTGAAACCCAGCCCTATACTAAGAGCCTACAAGCTGTATATGTCTAATATGTACGTATACGTATAGTATATACAGTAGTCTGCTCCTGAGATGGGAGGAGTAAGATGGCCGCCCTGTTGCTTCAACATCTTGCACGGGCGTTTATGGGCTATCGGCCATACATGTCAACCCATAAGGTTTGTCCGTATCTCTTACGGATTTTTAAGTGTTGCAAAAGCATACGGGCGTATTTGGAAATGAATACGGATTTAACTGTTTTCATGAAAATAATAATATTAGTATATATTGCTTACCCTTTTTAAATTTATTTAGTATTTACTGTCGGCTACGTGCTACACGTGTGCATAAACTCGATTTAAACAACAACCGGTCACAAAATCTCGTCTATCGCGCGAGACTTCTAACAGTTTCCTGACATGCGCAGTTAAGAAATTTGTGTTAGCGCGAAAATTGCGAGTCGTTCGCAGTGGTTGAGAAAATGGGGGACAGGCCGGCCAAAAAAACAAGATACACCGGACGTTTTCGTTCGGAATGGACGGATTTTTTTAAGGTAATTGGTCCGTCAAAACTTGGAGAAGAGTATGCATCATGTTTGCTTTGTTCACGGGACATTAAGGTTGCGGCATCTGGCATTTACGATGTCAAAGAACATTTGAAATCAAAGTTGCACGAGAGAAATGTGAAGCAACAAAAAAGTCAACCGTCCCTGTGATATTTAGAAATCTGTTTTTTCTTTGTGCAGTAAAATGTCATTTGGAACAAGATACTGTCAATGTCTTCATATAAGAAAGAAAGTAAGGTAAGATTAATGTTATTGCATGAAACAGCTTTAGTATTGATAAAACTGACATAAGGATTTTTATGGGAAAATAAGGATTTTATGTGTTTGTAATACAGGTGGGACCAGATTAGGGTTGACATGTATGATCGGCTATCCAGTAAAATATACAGATCAGTGAGACGAACACTGGAGAAGTGACAATGGCGGGTAATTTAAGAACAACAACATCACGCAAAATATTTTGCTGTAAAAGCATGAGCAAGTTAAGGAGGTTGCGCAAAACAACAACGACACGGCTATCTGCCATTGTTATTGAAGCTGCGACCACTACGTCATCACTAGAGGAGTATCTCGCATATGGTGTCCACATTGGAACGGGGCACATTTTGAAATTTTTCTACTCTGGAGCCCGGTTACAAAAGTGATCTGTTTCAAGCTCCAAAACGGCGCCGCCGTGTGGACAAACTCCCCAAATATTAGGAAAGTGGTGCGGATACGTTGCTTTCGTGTGGACGGAGCCTAACCCCGGGATTACACTCCATGCGTGTGCGTTGCGGCTGTGTCTCACGTGATCGTGTGCGATAATGTGGCATTAAAAACGACAAACACGCAGAAAGTGTGCTCAACAGAGAAGCAGAAAGAGAGGTGGACTTTGATTGAGCTCACCATCCACTCCCACAGCTTCTGCTATGACGTTCCATGCAGCATCCATTTTTAGGTTGCCCAAATAAAAAAGGATGTGCTGTGTCATATATAATCCACCTCCATTATAAATCTCTCCTCGTCCATGTTCGCTGCAGTAAATTATGCGTTAAGCATTATGACGTTTTGCTGACATGATTGCGAAATAGCATCTGGTGAGTATTTTATTCTGAAAAGTAACCGGAATTTTTATTTTGAAACTGCGTCGGTCTTCCTGTCCCGCTCGATGTGTTCTGTGCTAGTTTGCCATTTGACGGATGCCGACGAATGAGTCGTCCGGTAAAAATAAAAAATAGGTCTATCCGTGTGGTGGCCTCCAGCACAACACAGCTGGTCCGCAGTCGATCCAGAGCGCATACGCAGCCGGTGTAATTTGAACAAACTGATAGAATGGAAACGAATCGGCTGCGTCTCCGCAGCGGAGCCGCAACGCACACGCATGCGGTGTAATCCCGTGGTTAATCTATGTTAGTGAGCATTTCTCATTTGTCAAGATAATCCATCCCACTTTACAGGTGTGGCATATCAAAATGCTGATCAAACAGCATGATTATTGCACAAGTGTACCATATAGTAAGTAATTTAAGGCCAATTTTAATGCATTTTTATTTTTGAGGTAGTATTGGAGTCATACTATAACCCGTACTAATTAGGGGTGTGAATTGCCTAGTACCTGGCGATTCGATTCGTATCACGATTCATAGGTCACGATTCGATTCGATACCGATTAATCCCAATGCAAATCTATAAATTGATTATTGCAAAAAAAATTAGAAAATACTAATCAGTAAACTTGTATATGTACACTGTACGATTTGTATGAAAATGTATTTATTTATCTGAAAATTCAGGCTTATAACTGAGCCACTGCATTTAACAAACAGGTTGCAGTCAGTTTCATGTTTGAACAGCACTGAAATAAAAGGCTTAATGTTGCATTAATATAAATTTTTTCCATGATTAATGTGTGAATCCTAACCCTAAGTACCAAAAGTTCCAAAAACATGCATGGCAGGTTAATTAAACACTCTAAATTGTCCCTAGGTGTAATTGTGAGTGTGGATGGTTGTTTGTCTCTGTGTGCCCTGCGATTGGCTGGCAACCAGTTCAGGGTGTACCCCGCCTACTGCCCAAAGTCAGCTGGGATGGACTCCATCTCAAATTCACAAGATACCTTAATGACAACGTCAGATGCTTGAAAGCATTCACCATCTAACTAGACGGGAAAAGAAAAATTCAGTTCTGTAAACCGGCTCAAATATAGTCCCCAATACTGACCTTGGATCCAATAAGTACAAGGTCAATCTTGGCTTTGTCATAAGTCCATGAGCCAAACTTCATTGAGCAGTTCTGATAATCGAAGGGGAAGTAGGTGATGTCCATTGGGCAGGAGGATTTGAAAATTGCGGGAGGAATCCAGGTAATGGTACCATCAAACTTCAGCAGTGCCTTCGTTTTATCCTCCACCAGGAAATCCCCAACAGCACTGCATGTGAAGTGCATGTGTATGCGCATGTGTGTCAACATCAGCATTGACGTGGCAATGAAAGAGTATGAGTATGTGGATTTGAAAAGAGCACACAGGTTAAAGGATGATGTGAAATATTGAAGGAGGAAATGAGAACAAGGAACACAAGCCAGGGAAGAAAACATGGGTGATGTGGGGAAAAAAGAAAGAAGTCATTAGGATTCAAATATTTCATTCTCGACATTCGGACCAACAATAGAACTCCGGAGAAAAAAATAGGTTAGGCATAAAAAAAAATCTTATTAATATAAATAAATTTGCACACAGTAACACTCACTTGTTGTAGAGAACAATGTCGGGTCGCCAGATCTTGTTTGACGGGACTCGAATGAACTCAATTCCATCAAACTCATCGGGCATCCATCGCAGCTTGTAATCATTCCAAATCTGGAAAACAACAAAAGAGGTCGATGAATAGTTTGTTTTTGCTGTCAAAGCCGCAGGCTGTACGGGTCCCTCAAGATACTACGGAAGAGGATTAGGGCCAGTGAAGAGAGAAAAAAAAGGGTGGCAAGATTCTCACTTTATTATCAGAATTTTGACTTTAAAATCAGAACTCTTGACTCTAATCACAGAATTCTGACTTTAAAGTGAGAATTCTGACTTTGTGATGTAGAGCTAAGAATTGTGGGGGGAAGTCAGAAAAGTCATGAAGAGGGTCTTCTGCCCAGATTTAGTCATAACTGTTTTAATTTCCTTATTTCCTCAGTAGAACTTTTATCTGTGGATGTGTCTTTGTGAGTGTTGTTGCGATTTCTGCCGGCCATGTCTGGAAGGCCTCCTCTATTTCCACAACAATAGACCATTTGTCTGTGGTTGAAGTCAATGTGTTAGTACGATTTCTTTGTAAATCTTATCGCATGCCGGCTGTCGTCATGTCTGGAGGACCTCCTCTATTTCCACAACAATGGGCCATTCTCTGTGGTTGAAGTCAATGTGTTAGTATGATGCCTTTAAAGTATCTCATGTCCGGTGAACTCCGGGTGGGCTGTTTCCTGGGGGCTTTGTGGTACCGCCCTTCAAGATAATATAAAAATGTTGTAAGTCCTCTGCAACTTCGCACTTGTGAGAGGCTGCAGCCATTGTCTGGAACTCACTTGTGCCCGGAATATTCTGTAAAAATAAAAGCTTTGAAGCAACTGTTCATCGATCTTCAGCCTGCTTTCGGATAACCAACATTCTCACTACCCGAAAGAAAACGAACACGCGGAAGAAAAAGGTCCTTTTCTTCAACAGTCATAATTCTAAGATTAAAGTCAGAATTCTCACTTTAAAATCCGAATTCTAAGATTAAAGTTAGAATTCCTAGTACCTAGTGAGAATTCTAAGATTAATGTCAGGATTCTCACTTTAAAATCAGAATTCTCAGATTAAAGTCAGAATTCTGATTTGAGAATAGTCAGAATCCTGCCAACCTTTTTGTTTTCTCTTCACTGGCCCTATTCCTCTTCCGTAAAATACTACCCTGCATAGGCTTTGAAAATCTTAAATGACATATTCTTATTGCGCACATTGTTTTGAGGTTTTACTGTGTTGTTTCTTCTTTCAAAAATCGACTATTGAAAGGCAGAAATAAATCATTGTCTGGTGGGGTTTAAATGCATTTCATGCCTGCTTGTAGCACAGCCAGTGTTTAACAGTGAGTGACAAATAACATTTACCAGCTACTGTACGGCCAATCTGTATAGAGAGGCAGGTCAATAAAGAAGAGGTTGTGTGAGGATCTTATCAACAGAAAGAGAGGAATCACTTGCTATTCTGTCAACATACCTGCAGGTAACATTTCATGAGCCGTGAATCCATTAGTCTTGGCCATTTGCATGCCATTCAAGATGAAGTCTTTCATTAGCAAGGCGGATTACTGCCCAGTAGAGCCGTTTAATTAACCACTTCATGCTACACTGGCTTTTCCATTTATCTGGGATTATGTTGAGCTGGAGATGAAATTCCTGGTAGGGTGAGCTGGATGCCTTATTGTTTATCAAATGCCACTGATGCCACACTGACAAGTGCTTCAAATGTGCTTGTATACTTGACATGTATCATAAAAATACATCACTAGCAAGGAGGGTGTGAAAGCACATCACGCAATAAACAACATTTGACAGGGTAGACATGGATTGTGATTATGAAGCATTAGCGTGAAAATAATGTTTTCATAAATGAGCTGAATACACCTAAAAATATGCTTATAGATGGAATCCCCCGGAGAGTTGCTACAATGGCGTCAATCCACTGTAATTATCGTCTTAAAAATAGACAGCTGAGAGAGACACTACAAACAAAAGTAACCTCCACAGACAATTTTAATGCATTTTAAGTGGAGCAATTGATTGCAGCAACAGTTCTGTTGAATGGTATCAACATCAAACAGACACAGTTAAAAATCATGAATCTAATGTATTGCTTTAATTAAGCTCGTATCAGGAGCATTTAACGTACATATGCCAAAATGAATGAGCAGGTGGCAGCGTGAAGCCAGGAGGTCGGCATATGCGGTTAAAGATCTGCAGAGAGGTCATACGTGACCATACATGCTAATGCTAACATTGGCCGTTAAATACTATCTAATATCTTTTTGTTTTCCCGGTACAACCTCGGCCACTGTGTTTAACATTTCAGTGATAAATGAAGATGGCATGACGGCACATATGGATAGAGGTTGAAGCAATTAATAGTGGCATCTCACACTGATTAATATGTAGCGCTGCTCTTCACCTCTATTTCTGTGGACCCTCGTATGTAAAATAGGAAGCACATGTTTAACAAGTGTGTCTTTGTACCACACAAACCTTGATAGTCCACCGTTTTAATGTGCTGGTCCACAAGGGGAAAATGCTATAATAATCTAAAGGCAACGATGTGTGTGAGTGTGCGTGTGTGCGTACTTACATGCCTGAGCCACAAATTTGTTTCCATGATCTGATTGACCTCGTCCTGCAGAGAAGCACAGAAAGATGTGACCTTGTGTGTAACTTTATTTTAAGTGAGTCCAATATTGCATAATGGCTTTAAAAAGGGAAAGTGGGTCAATGATAAATTATTTCATATAAATACATTTCTAATCCAACGGTTATTTATTTATTCATTTATTCTTATCTGCTGGATTTCCACATAATATATTTATATATATATATTAATGCTGTATATATATATATATATATATATATATATATATATATATATATATATATATATATATATTGGTGCTGTCAAAGTTAAAGAGTTAGATAATTAATTAATCACAAAAAAATTAGCGCATTAATCATGTATTAATGCAGATTAATCATACTATTAATTTTGACCGCAGATGATCCTTTAGCTGAAAGCGGATGGTTTAGTAAAAGGTAGCACAGGTTTTGTTTGAGCAATAAACATAACTACATGCATTAAAGTAAAACATGTATTAAATGTTTGCATATGACAATCATAATGTTTGTTTAAGTCAAACTATTGGGGTAAATTTTTCCCATTTTAAATGATGCAAGTAAATAACAGATTAGACAAAGAGGAAGATGAGCGTGTGCAGTAGATTATATGTATATGTATGTATAACATGACTACATAAATAAATGATGTAATAAAAAAAAATTTGTAAATTTAAATTGAATGTTGAACGTGTCAACCTAAAATAAATTCATAATTTGAAGATTTTTTTCTTATACAATTTAAGTTTATAGAGAGAATAAAACATTATATACTTAAGTACTTTAACCTATGCCTGCATGTTTATTATGTGCCACAAATCCCAGCACCTCAAATGTTACTATGTGAAAGGAATGTTAAGTAAGATTATAATGCACATAGTTATAGGAAGTTGTTTCGTTCCTTATTTGATACAGGTGGCAGTTTAGATGAGGACAATTTTATACCAACACAAAATGACACCATTTATTCCAGTCAACCTGCTTTGAGGAAGATTCCCAAACATACTCAGAGCATCTTTGCTCACAAGTCTATTAACTCCCCCTTCAGCGTAATGTAACCTTGAAGAGATAAAGCTACATATCAGTCAAGTCTAAAAATGCCTCAGCAGGCAATTTTCTTCTCCTTATCTAAGGCTTTCCTGTCAGAGACGAATGATGAATCCTCCAAGGGATATTTTGCAATGTTTTAGACTTCATGCCCGTGTTTTATGTGAAGAGCTGTTACATCTGAATCTGTGAAATTGCACCAACCTTAAAAAATAAATAAATAAAATAAACTGTACTACGGCGGTATTTCCCCTGCAGCTTATCTTTCACATTTCCAAGGTTATTACCACCGCCCGAGGGAGATAGATCACAGAATCAAATGCTCTACCTTGAGAAGAGGCATCTATGATTCGACATGCCGTACCATGAGCGCAACACTTTCGACCATGTGTTTAGCTTACAACTTTGACCAGCTGTGAGATGGAAACTTCAAACTCCACCGTGACAGGGTCTGAGACGTTCTCCACCGGTCTGATGAACTGGTTGTACCTCCTGAAAAGCTTTCTGAAGAGTCGGTCTTCTGCTTTCGACGCAAGGCAGCCTGAGGGTGCAATGAGCAAAGAGAGAGGAAAGCCAAGAGCAGGTATACTTGAAACTGTGCTTGATCAAACTGCATCTGAATTTGGAAGGGAGAATTGAGGGGGACGCAAATGAGCAACATCATTACAGGCAGACATCACAGGAACCATTCAAGTGAATTTAATCGCCTCAAGACATGGGAAAAGATGTTTTGATTGGAATTAATGTTGATCAACTACCGGAGGTTCTTCACATCATACATTTCATTCTCAAATCTTCAGAGGTTTAACTCTTCTGTTTCTACTTTACTTTGGGTATTAAATTATTAAGCCAATGTTGTATTTGTTTGTGTGCCTAAATCAATGCGTTCTGCATTAACGATTATATTAGCTTCTATATTCATCTGGATTTCAACATTAGAGCCCCTCATTGATGGCACTTTAACAAATCATCCACTGAACGAAGTTTCTGAATGTGTCTCATTTGAGGATGCAAAAATTGCCTCAATAAATCTTCCTATCAATGATGTCTTTTTTATTAATGTGTCTTTTTTATATATAGTTATCACACTTACATGTGTCGGTGTGTGTTTTCCCATCTCAGGGGGCGGCCATTTTGTCACTTGACATCACAGTTGCTCAGGTCTCAGGTAACAACCAATCACAGCTCAGCTTCAAAAATCAGGTCAGCTGTGATTGGTTATTGACTGAGCCCTGAGCAACACTGATGTCATCTTCAGTCAACAGCAAGTGGCAAAATGGATGGGAAAAAAATGGCTAGATTTTGCCTCATAACTCATATTCCGCAAATGTAATATTAATCAGAATGTTAATAATTGGGAGAAGCTTCATCAAGCAACAAAACAATGATCGAAAACAAACTGCCAACACAACATAGAAACTTCATCAGGGGGGAAAGTGGAAGGTCTTAGACTGGGCAAGTCAATCACGGGACCTTGACCCAATCGAGCATGCATTTTACCTCCTGAAGAGGAGACTGAAGGGAGAAACCCCCAGAAACAAAAAAATAACTGAAAGAGGCTGCAATAAAGGCCTCGAATAGCATTTCAAATGAAGAATGCAACCGTATGGTGAAATCAATAGGTACCAGGCTTGATGCATTTATTGCAAATAAGGGTTATAACACCAAACATTAAATGTTATTCAAGTAATAATGTCCGTTCTAATTGGCTATATATGCTGTGTCTGAAAACATAAGTCTCAAACTCTAGGCCCCGTCCAGACAGAAGCAAAGCCAGCTTCGTTCCTCAAACAAATCTTGTCTACACAAACATTTCAAGACGTGCGAGTGTCCAAAAGAAGACGCGGAGGACGTTTAACGGCTGTAATGTATATGCCAAGTCTGGAGTGGCGCTGTAGCGCAGCCACAGGGAGTTAACGGAAAGCGTAGAAGATGAATCAACGAAGAAGACGGACATTTTTTTTCTTCAATCTACAGAACAAACATGGCTTTGCATGTATCAAAACAACATGAAAAAGACGAACACAGGAGAAGTGACAATGGCGGGTAATTCGAGTACAACACCGCTTATTGAACGTGGGAATACAGAGGCAAAATATTTTGCTGCAAAAGCATAAGCAAGCTAAGGAGGCTGCACAAAACGACTACAACACGGCTATCTGCCATTGTTGTTGACAGACAACAGTCACGCGAGAATTGGAGTGTACGTCATCAATCTGCGACAATGCGCCATCATCGAGCTGCAACCATTACGTCATCACTGGAGGAGTATCCTGAATATGGAGTCCAGACGGACACGTATGGGGCGCATTTTGAAATCTTTCCACTCTGGAGCCCGGTTTCAAAAATGATCGGTTTCAAGCTCTGAAACAGCGCCATCATTTGGACGAACGGCCTGAATGGTGAGAAACTTGTGAAGATACATTGAAACTGGCTTTCGTGTGCACGGGGCCTTAGTTTTTTTTTCCTCCTCCAACATACCTGATTCAAATGACCAGCTCATCAGCAAACTCTGCAGTAGCCTCATAATGATCCAGATCATTTGCATCAGGTGTGTTGGAAGACTTGAGCATCCAAAACATGCAGGACTGCGGCCCTCGAGGAATGGCATTTGAGACCTGTGCACTACAGTAACCTACAAACATTCAGTTAATTTAACATTATTATTTTTTTAAGTATAATGTGAGTATCTGGGTGAAAAATACAAATCACAGCGAGAACGTGCAAAACCCATGTCTCGTCGTTTATGTTATGTTCTCAGTTTTCATTCAGTTTTTTTATGTTGTCATCTGCTTTTATTTTTAGTAGAGGAGTCAGTCGATTAAATGCAATGCTTTATCAACTGCACCAGCTGAACATGATGCATAACAATTTGCAACAAATGATGATAATTTCATACAATGACTACACTGGTTGCAATTACAAATAAACAAGTGCTAACCTACTAGTACTTCTACACACAAGTCCACAAATCAAGTATTCTTTTCACACGCACATGGTGACTCTCTAAATTGCCAACTAATTTGAAACTCACAGCAAACGCTGACAAGTTGTTTCTTTTCCTTTTTGGACATTTTATGGTCACTTTTTGGACATTTTTTATATATATATATATATATATATATATATAGAGAGAGAGAGAGAGAAAGAGAGAGAGAGCGAGAGCGAGAGCGAGAGCGAGAGCGAGAGAGAGCGAGAGACCCTGGATTGACTGGCAACCAGTTCAGGGTGTACCCCACCCAGTGCCCGAAGCCAGCTGGGATAGGCTCCAGCGCCCCCGCGACCCTTGTGAGGACAAGTGGTTAAGAAAATGGATGGATGGATAAATATATATATATAGAGAGAGAGAGAGAGAGAGAGAGAGAGAGAGAGATATTTTTACTTTTGTCATCCTTTTCTGACAACATAAAAATATGGACTCTAACCTTTTTTTCCTGAATATTTAATTATTCTTTTTTTTTTCATCTAAAACATTAATTAATTTGAAAATTATTTTGTCTTTAGAAATACAAATAAATATCTAAAAAAAAAAAATACTAATTTCTTCTCCTTTTTCTTCTTTTTTTTAGAGAGATCCACCACAGAGAGCCACAGGAGAGGGACTAAAGAGCCACATTTGGCTCCAGAGCCGCAGGTTGCAGACCCCTGGACTAGAGTTAGGTCTTTGTCCTCACCACCACCACTCCCTTCTTTCCTGAGTTGAATTTTCCTCCCATGTATGCTGTGATCTTTTGGTTGAAATACCAGCTTTTATTTGATTGATTGATTGATTTTTATTCTTTTATACCCCTGTTGAAACACGCAAAGGAACCAAGTTCCTTTTGTTTGAAACCTGTGAATTGTTCCTTTTTTGCCTCCTTGGCACACACTGGAAGCCTGAACCTCACAACTGTGAAGCAGACATGTTTACCAAGATGCCACATGCTGCCCAAACAAAAACTCAAATATGAATTTAGCTTAAATCACACATGCATATTTTTATTTCAAAAACAGTGTGATTGTGTGGGCTATTGATGAGGTGGCGCCTACTGGTATCTCCTCACGATGTTGGTTCTATTATATGGTGGCAATATACAGTAAAATGTCAGGAGGAAATTACAATCAAGATCCGTGGTCTTTACGTTGACCTTTTACCCTGACCTGAATCACATGACTGCAGCGAGTCTCACAGCCTCCATGTATTCCAATTTAGCTCTGAATCCAATTGAAAGCCACCAACTAGTCTTCTAAGCCAGAACCCCCAACAGTTTTATGTTACAATATCTCAGCAATTGTGAACAATCTCAGAGACACAAAGTTCTTTCATTTTGTAAGACCACTGTGATTTCTCTCTCATAGTCTGACAATTTGTCAGCCGCGAGGGTCCAGCATGGATCGCTACACAGTTTTTATTATAATTTAACTTCATTAAGTACCTATCTTTATCTATTTTCTGTTCACAATTATGCCCGTGTAAGGAGAGAGACCATTTGTAAACAATTTAGTTTTATCCTTTTAAGTTTAAGATCATTAGCACTTGGACTGTAACATTTGAAATATCACAATCAATATTGTTACAAAGGATTAAAGCGTTGCAGGAAGATCCTCACTTTTCTTTCATCTGTGCCATATCATAGACTAAAATAATATAAAGCTGCCATTACTACTACTAACAATGATAATAATAATTAATCAAAATGATTGGTATGTGCAATAGAAAACATTATTGTTGCTGCTGTGTTGAAATGCACTCTGTAGTAACATAAACTACATTCCCAATGAGGACCATCGTCTTTAGAATCATAGCTTTGAATTTGGTTCTTTAGATGATGAAGCAAAACATCTCACCCCAAATATAAACCAGGTATCAAATGAACAAGTAGAATGTTTCCCCACACAGTTTGTTGTCTTTAAACAAGTGAGTCATAAAAGCGACCAAATCTGTTGTTTGCTTATACACATCTCCCCACTCTTCCTCCTACAACCCCTTTGCGCAGTGAAACCACAATAAATAAATAAGGGGGGAAAACTCACTGTCTTTCCCTTCCTACTAATATCTTGATCCTGTATACATCAGCAAGGAGGTAACAAAGGATGCAGAATGAGAGGTGCCTTAGTGAGAATCCAAGAAAAAAAAAAGAAAGTAAGACTTGAAAAGATATGAAATGGTGTGAAATAGAGGTCTACTATTTCAGAAAACATGAAAACGAATTGCTTCTAAAAGACCCACGCAATTCCAATGAAATTGGCTCAGAACCTCCTTTAACATGTACTTTAACTTTTATGTGACTAAAGTTTGAAAGTTTGATGTAGTGTATATGTTATACAAAACTATCAGTTTACACTCATGTTCTGTAAATGTTTCCTTTGTGTGCTCTTGTTCCTTGTAAAATTCTCATCAGCCCCACCTTCAGGTTGTGAACAGGGCTGAGTCTTCTTAGTTAAACGGCTTGAAGTCAGAGATCAACAAGATTATACTTCAGCTTTTCAGTTATCTGTACCTTACTTGAGTGGGAATAAAGAAGAAAAATATTTTGCTGCAAAAGCATAAGCAAGCTAAGGAGGCTGCGCAAAACGACTACGACACGGCTATCCGCCATTGTTGTTGACAGACTGACGGTTCGCGTGCAGTCACGCGAGAATTGGAGCATACGTCATCAATCTGCGACAATTCGAACCGCGACCATTACGTCATCATTGGAGGAGTATCCTGCTTATGGTGTCCAGACGGATGCGTACGGGGCACGTTTTGAAATCTTTCTGCTCTGAAGCCCGGTTTCAAAAGTGATCGGTTTCAAGCTCTGAAACCACGCTATCGTGTGGACAAACGGCCTAAACGGTAAGAAACTTGCTTTCGTGTGGACGGGGCCTAAATACACATAGCAAGGAGACAACGAGAGACACCTGGACAAGACACACGTGGCTTGGGGAACTGATTGGGTAACACCAGGGACCTGGATAACAAGCACAGGAGGACATGATAAACCTTGACGAGACATTGACAAAGGGAGACACACAAGGAAAACATGACCCATAAACAAAACCAAAACACAGACCATGACACCCTTCTTCTTCTCGGTACCATCACTATAAAAGCTAAAAGTAAAAAAAGCAAAAGTTCAAAAAAGCAAAAGTTACATTAAAATGTTATGTAAACAGGTGAACTGTTTTAGATAAAAATGTAAGTAGTGTCATACATAAAGTTGATAGGAGATTGAGCTAATAGAATAAGACAGAAGGTGTACGCCGGGTAATTACATAAAGACTTGTTGTTGATGTTGATGTTAAACTGAACCGCTGCGGCGCTTCATTTAGTCAAATTACAAAGAGAGAACTGACTAAAGCAGCTCTTTGATCACTCCCCACACAACTGCACGCATTCGACACGGTTTGCATTTCACATTGAGAACCATTCCATACTTCATTCTGACAGAAAATGAGATGCAAGCTCTGCCTGCTTGCATCTTAAGAGAGGCAATTTCACAATCACCATCGCTCACCGTGTTGTTAATTATTAGTCTCTAGAATGTGGCCAATCAAACTGAAAGGCTCTATGCATAGCACAGCTGCATCAAGGGGGGGAAAAAAGTGTCCTATCCTAGTTTTGTACTTGTTGGGAATTTTGTTAATTTCTCCACGCTGGGTGTTCGGGCATACCGAGGTCCTTTGACATGCACCTCATGGAAACTACAGGTCATTGGATTCAAAGGTGAATTTGAACAAATAAAACATACAATAGTTAAGGCAAAAGATATAATGCTGTTGTCAACATTTTTTTCTTCTTTTTTTTTTTTAAAGGAAGCCAGTTACTTTTGAGCCATTGGCGGTTAACCGGTATTTTAAGTGCATGTTGAGTTATTTGGTGGATTGGTATCATCAATACCACTTTACTGTTCATAAAAAAATAAAACAGTCATTATATAAAAAAATTAATGTCCCGTTCATACAAATTAGTCATATTAAGTAATATAAGTAATATTAACCTACAGTAAATGAAGTAATTTCCAATGTATTTTTGTTTTTCATTATAAAATAAAATAATCATTATAAAATAAAATAAAAACTCCTTTGCTTATGGGATGAGGGGATTTTCACAGCCCAGCCCCGAAATCCCCCCCGAAATTTTTTTTTGCTCATCTCTTGTATATGGTTGACTGATCTGTATTTGCATGTTCCTTTCGAGTTTACACTTCCTGATTGTTTCTACCACTTTTAAACAGTCAGATTCCCAAATGACAGTGTGACAGCTGAAGCATAGTGTTGACCGCGGTTGTCGGAATGTCATGACAGCTGATAAAAGAGCTATAGTCCAATTATTATACCTCCATTCTCAATGCGGTTTTGCTTTTAATTGAAAGCGTTTAACTTATTATTGTATGATATTATTGGCAACTGTTTTTATATACAGAGTCTCCATTGGAGCTAATTCTCTCAGTGGTTCCTAATCAAATGTCAAGTGAATGTCACTGTTAAAAGACTGTGACTTTATGATAAGATATACGCCTACAAATCTATAAATACATCTTTACAATACAACAACTGCGTAAAAATAGCCAATTTCCTCTACTGCCTGAATAATGGGGCTAGTAGTTACGTTTGCTCCGCCCTCTTTGTGATATTATCTGGTACATCTCAAAATGCCAGCAGGGCTTACATTGGAATTAGTTGAAAGCATCTGTGATGACCTGAATGTTTACTGAATAAACACACATGGCATACAATCTGATTTTTTTTTTTGTCTATTGCAAAACACAATTACAACAGGAAATAAGGCAGATTATGTTAAAATACTACAGAGAGGAGAATAGATGTCCTGAAGTGCAAAGGATGTTCAATTGATGTCCTAAAATGCACAATATGAATTATTCAACATAATGTGCCGAAGCTGTCAAAACTTGGAGCACAAGTTTCTTGAAGTGTAGATCTCATGAGGGATATTTAACGCAGCCAAGCATTGACGATTGGAGGTCAACTTGGATCGTGAGAAGAAAAATGGCTTCGGATGGGTGTCGTTCAGGAGGATGATGGGAAGGGAACAGGAGGAAAAGGAAGCCAGGGAGGAGAGACACGCACTGATGGAGGAGATGCGTCCTTGCTGTGTGAAAGCCTTTTAGGCTTCGTTCTCTCTTGAGCGTACTGAGGCTTTTAAATAAGAGAGAGAAAGTTGAATTACTGTAAATGCATTGAATGTGGCAACTTTCAATCTTTAAGATAAATGCAATGTGAGTGATAACGACTTTACCGGTGGGATAGGATGACACTGTGTCAAGCAGGGCTACAATAATATATTTAGAGTGGCTAAAGAAAGGCTCACAGTTAAAGTCTTCTCAGCCATCTCTTACAAACTCGCAAATTCACTTTTTTTATGCTTTCGCCTGGAGCAGATGAAAAATAAATTGTACAAATTTTCTTTGTGGAACGCTCATGCCAAAGGTGGGTTTTTCATCCAGCTTTTTTATTGTAATTAATCTCAGGACTTCAATAGTTAACTCACGATTAACCGCAAATTTTATATCTGCTCTAAATGTACAACAAAATGTACAATATTTTTTCCCCTAAGTGTTCATACTCTTGTTAACATAAAAGTGGGGAAAATGTTAAACTAATGGAAATATGGCTGCATCTTTTAGTCATTGATACAATAATTTCATAATATTTCATAAAATTTAGTTAAAATGAAAAAGATGTACTGTACTGTGAGTGTGATTATTGATTTGTGTGGAGGTCATTTTTATGCCACTAGATGGCATAGTTGCATTTGTAAAACCTTGGTGACAGCTCAGTGCATTTTTATTTTCATATTAAGAGCTATATAATCTTTAACACAAAGTAACTAGTGAAATTCTGCAACTTGATCCTAACCTCGCCAGCCAGATTGATAATTGTGATTCACTCGAAGGAGTTCTTCACATTACCAATCTGGTACTTCACTAGGCAGACCCGTACTTCGAGCCAATTGGACGATGCGGCAAATTTGCAAATTTGTTTTGACCAATTAAGGCAACGGATGAAAATCTTGTCTTCCGTCTTGTCTTAGAGAGGCGGGGGCGGGCAAAGCACGAACATCTTTGCCAGATAAAAATGCACGAAACGCCTCTTGCTGTTCAAATTCAACAAGGAAACGGTGAGTAATTCTGCAAGAACATAATTAATTGCAGCATCCATTCATCTGTTAGGTTTGTTTGTTTCCCCCCCCCCGCCATCGGCGCTTATTGGTTTCGTCTCACCCTAAACAACGCCTGATTGGTCCGACCTAAAAAAGATTGGTTGCAAACGTATCGGTGGGAGAGGTACAAGATGTATTCTCTGGAGTTTGTGAACTCACAAATACCGCTAGAATTCATCTGGCTGGCAAGGTTAACTTGATCCCAGTCTCCACAAATATATGCATTATCATTACATTTATTACTGCTGAATTTTGCCATGGACGTGTCTGCTGTACTAGGACTGGAATGGGCTCTTTGCAAAAATCCACTTCTTCCTGAACTTGATACCACACCTGACCTCAGTAACCACGACGACAATGGCCAGACACACCTGGATTAATCAGTTTGTCCAATTATGAAAGACAGGAAATGAAGGTGTGGTATTGAGTTCAGGTAGGGGATTTGTGCAAAGAGCCTATTCCCCCAGTACTGGCTTTCCAAGTAAGGGGCGGTCATTAATTTCGCATTAAAAAAATTGTGCCGTTAAAGGAACTTTAAAATTAACTCGAAATTAACACGCTAATTTTGACACCCCTATTTTATTTTTTTTAATAATTCACTGTTCTGCAAATGATTAGCTTGCTTAGCGCAAAAAAAAGTGTAAATGAGAGCAGCACAAAGGTCATATTGTTCTTTGTGGAGGGTTAGGAGGTGTATTTGACCTTAAAACAGGGGTGCTGCAAAGGTTTTCCTTCGTGGGCCGCATATAGAAATAGATACATCACAAGTTTACATAAGCGTGTTGCACGGTGAGACATATGCCCATAAAGTCCAAAATACTGTAGGAATTGTTTTGATATTTTCAGAGGTTGAAGTTGAAATGAGTAGAGGTGTGAGTGCAAATTCTGGTGACGATTCATAGCATTTTTCTGTCAATAAGTGACGTTTAACTTTTGTACATTTGCAGTTGTGTTCAAAGGCTTACATACACCGAGGGTATGTAAACTTTTAAGCACAACTGTAGTTGCAAGGGCCACTATTTTTTTTTCTACTCTAACTCATTACACACAGTAAAATCAATCAAGCGAACAATTACACACTGTTTATATAAGTAGTCGTTTTGAAAAACAGCTTCATCAAGGCATTCTGTTCAAGGTAAAGGCAAATATTTTGGGGTGGCCTGCGGACCTCTTTCTCCCTGGAATAGATCTGCCCTTCCACTGATCAGTAGCCGAATCCCATCTCAGCATTCAGAACCAAAACAAGATAAAGCTGTTGTAAATTGACCATACTTGAAGACCATTAATGTGATATGTTCACAAATCAGATCTTAAAACAAAGCAGAGAGAGCATTTTTTTTTTCCTTTTTAAATGAATTATCTTTATTCTCCACAGTGTTGTGAAGAAAAAATTGTTTCCTGTTTTAGCTGTAAATTTGTCTCTGCAGCTGTAGATTTGGTAATCCCCATAACTCACATCGCCCCAGTTTTTTGTTGTTTTTTTAAAGGAATTATGGACCACGTCAAAAGTTATTTTTAGGATATGCCACAGGCCGCAAAAAAATGGATAGTGGGCCACAAAAGGCCCCTGGGCTGTAGTTTGGATAGCCAATGCATTTTAGGGTGATAAAGTAGCATTGGGTTGGAAAATGTCATAGAATCCAAATTAAACGTTGGAAAAAAAGGCAGATAATAATGACAGCTGTTTATGAGGTCTTTTCAACACATTTGTCTGTGAGTCACTTGTTTCGCAATGCCCCTTCTGTTCTGTGTTCTGCTCTATAAATGTTCTGGTGATATAATCCATGTGAGCGCACAGATACACACGCACACGCCATACCATTGTTGTGTTGCACAGTTCACTGACTGGCTCGTCAGTCATGCATTTAAATAGTGTAGACTAGAGAAAAAAAGGCCTCGTCTGCATGTATTAAAACTAAAGTGAACTTGAAATGACAAATTTGAAGAGCCACTTTTTGGAACTTTTGTACTGGAGGTATATTATATTTAAAATCAAATATCAAATATAATTTCATTTTACTAGCATGCCCTGAGAGAGTATCCTGACAAATGTAATTCCCAATCTGTTGAATGAGAGTGTGAAATGTTGTCTGTGATTCAGTGGCGACCAATCCAGGGTGTAGTTTACATTTTGTCCAAAACTGTCTTCTTTTTCACTGACCAGTGTAAACAGTATGGAAAATGGATGAATGGATCACATACTGGCAGAGTAGAAATGAGAGTTGACTTGATGGCTCTAACATAGCATTTATTCTGTTGTGCGTTCTTTAAATGCGGAAGACTAAATGGCAAGCATGTTTTGGCAATGTTCACAATTAAAGATCGACCAAGCACTTCCTAGCTGGCTTTAAAATCAAAAGACAAAACCACCACACTAGTGTTAATTTTAAATGTAGTCTCAGTTTCAATCACACTTGTTAGTTCTTTATCATAGTTAGTCAACCTCATCCCATTTTTATTTAGTCCATTTTTAGTCAACTATAAATCTAAATTATTTTGGTCTTTATTTTAGTCCAAGAAAACATGTTATTCATCTAGTTTAGTCAACAAAAACGGTCAACGTTTTGGCTAGTTTTAGTCATGACTATAATTTTACCACTATATATTTTTTTACATTAACAGGTGGCTACTATATTAAAAAAAAAAGTGTCTAATATGTCTTCACGCTATGAGCAAGTAAATTAGCCAGCATTAGTTAGCGGTCGGATTAATTATTTATGGAACATCATAGCTGTTGGATTAATGTTACATTATAACTAGAATTTACTTATTTTTTGTTTTTTTACCTTTCACTGTGAAATCCCCTCCTGTCTGTCCCATGTGTTTGTGCATACTGCACTTGCTAACTGCATATTTGAAAGGGTGGCAGGAGGGTTGAGGACCCAAATGCAGGGAGCAAAAGCCGCCAGGCAAGGATGCAGTTAAAAAAAGGATTTAATTAAGAAAAAGGCAAACAAGGTACTTGGCGAAGATAACAAAATCAACAATATCCAAAAACACAAGTCAAAGCAACAAACCAAACAGGAACACTGCAAAGCAAGGAAATGATGACGACAGGACATGGCATGGGTGTGACAGCGACAATTACTGAATGAAAGCAGGTAACTAAATACACACAGTAATGAGACAATGAGAGACACCTGCACAAGACACACGTGGCTTGGGGAACTGATTAGGTAACACCAGGGACCGGATGACAAGCACAGGAGGGCATGATAAAACTTGACGAGACATTGACAAAGGGAGACACACTAGGAAAACATGACCAATAAAACAAACCAAAACACAGACCATGACAAAGGGGTAGTATCACATGCAGGCTTGGGGAGTAACGGAATACATGTACCGCTGTTACGAAATCAGATTACAAAAAAAATGTAACTGTATTCCATTACAGAGAAAAAAACATGTAATCAGATTACAGGTACATTTATTAAAAATGGTGATTACTTTGATGGATTATTTCTACATTGGGAGACAGAGCGTCAGAGTGATAGAAAGTGCGCGAGTGGGACAGTTGCTACATGTCGAGGAGGTGGGAACGAATAAACTGACTAGTCGTGTCTTCCACACACGGGCAGTTTGAAAAAGCTTCATGGACGGGAGGAGGAAATGGCGACCGATTTTCACTGGAATTTACTCGGAGCGAAAGTTTGAGCTGAGAGTCCAGCAGCATGCTACGCGCTGTAGCTTCTGGCTAGCTAGCCCGCTAGCCTACAACCATAATGTGAATTACACCTTCCAAACAAATCTTTTTTTCCACCAATTCACTATTTAAACATCATTTACAACATATACACGTTAACATATCTATCTATCTATCTATCTATCTATCTATCTATCTATCTATCTATCTATCTATCTATCTATCTATCTATCTATCTATCAGTGACAGTTCGAAAACAGCATATGGACATCAATCAATCAATCAATCAAATTAACCAATCTATAGCCTACATGCTTTTTAATTACACAAGGATTTTTGCTATTTGTAGGCTGCCCGGGTCCCTATCACCTGAATTGCAAGGGCACATTGTATAGAATATATATTGTGGTGATATTTATTTTTATTTTGTGTTCATGAGCATGCTCGGTGTTGGAGTAATCCAAAAGTAATCAAGTTACATTACTTTAATATTATTGTACTTGGATTACATTACTAACTACATTTTTTAGCAGGTAACTTGTAACTGTAACAGAATACATTTTAAAAGTAACCGTCCCAACCCTGATCACATGATAGTGCCACGGTGACAGATTAGCAGAGACAAGATTTTACAAAATCATATAATTTTCATCTCGTTTTTGTTCATGAACTAAAATGTCCATAGATTTTAGTCCAGTTTTTATTAAGTGAAGTAAATGTTTTTCTCGTTTTCATTAGTTCACGAAAATGCATACTGATTTAATCCCAGTTATTTTTTTTAAATTAGGGTTTTAGTCTAGTCTAGTCTAGTCTAGTTTCGTTTTAGTCCGGTGAAAAATGTGCATTGACGAAATTATTTTTGTTTAGTTTTTGTTGACGAAATTAACGCTACACCTCACTGCTGTTATTGAGGGAGATTTCTCTCTGTATGTTCTGAACTTTTGTTTCAATGACAGCGTTTTATAAGAAGAAACCGCCAATGTCGAAATTTGGTCAATCTTATATTTTTTCACAAATCTTAACTATAGTGTTGGTCATTGTGGGTAAATCATTTTGACACACAATTCATCAATCTTACAGTTAATTGATGGAATTTTTATGCTCATTTCTAGTCACCGCAGACAATACCCACGGGTGCAGATGGCACTAGGGACGGGGGGGACGGGTCCCCCTCAGTTTCATAAAAAACGCGATCCGTCCCCTCCACTTTTGAAGGGTTTGCTTGATACGTGTACGCCTGCAAGCACAAGTTTTTCTGCCTTCATACTAAGCGCAGTTTGTCCCCCGGTGTGGTTGATATTCTCCCAGGCTATAGGTGGCAGTGGAGAGCGTCTATGGTGTGTGTGTGTGTGTGTGTGTGTGTGTGTGTGTGTGTGCGTGTGTGTGTGCGTGTGTGTGTGTGTGTGTGTGTGTGTCTGTGTGTGTGTGTGTGTGTGTGTGCGTGTGTGTATGTGTGGCAACCCCCATTTTTCTTGGAAATTCTTATTGGAAGCTGATACCTTTTTATGTTAAAAAAATAAAAATAGAATAAAAAACGTTTTGCATTACTTTTATAATAATTTTCACTATTTGTGGGCCAGCCCAGTCCCCACACTCCTTAAAAAAATATTTGAAAAATAAGGCCAATTTCTATTTTTGCTGTACACATTAAAAGCTAAATATGAGACAAGAGACCAAGACTTCAACTTGAATTTCCTAAATTTGGAAGATAGCACCTTTTTGTTTGAACCCGCCACATGAGCAAAAGTATAGGAACATGTGACAAACGTGTGTTTTTTTTGTCCAATTGGGTCCTATTACACTAACATAGCACTTAATGTCTACTCACATAATTGATTTGTATTTCGCTGATGTGCTGGAGATGTAGCCTACATACCATGAAACTCAAGAGATGTATATAATTGGACAACAAGCAATTGCGAAACTGAATGAAGAGCCACTGCGCAAACACTAACCAGTACTTCATATACAAAAGCAAGACAACTAAGAAGGTCAAGCTTGAATTTGCTAAAAAATACAGACACGCTTTTTAAAAAAAAAAAAAAAGGTAAAAAGTTTTATTGACTGACAGGAGACAATGAGTTGCCTTTACCATGGAAATGGAAAGGCAAAAATCTTGCGAAATAAACAATGTGTTTTTGATCCAAAACATACACTTAGTAGAATCAGGAGAGGGAATATCATGGCTGGTTCTAGGTTGGGCTCATGAATCATCATTAATGAAAACATGATGGACGCAGCAAAATGAAATCACAAGTCTACAGAACATATTTTCTATCAGTTAAAAGAAATATACAATCAAAATCCTACAGTATGCAGCAGGATAACGACCCAAAACAACAAATGATTTTACCAGGTTAAAGCACTTTACGTTTCAAACATGTCAGCTGACTTAAGCAGAGAGGCACAGTACAGCCTACATTGCTCGTAAACAACTGCATCTGCAAAAAGTATTTCTTTGGATTGTAGCTTCTTCTTTTCTTTTCTTTTTTGCTTTTTTTAAATTCTCGTAGCCAACTACATTTTGTCAGTCAGGTTCTATTTAAGTGAATACTTGATTGAGCATGTCTGGAGGAAATCAAGGCTTGGGTGTAGTCAAGTCAGTAGTAAAAAATAATTCAGCTTTCCCAACAATGTGATTAGCCACAGTTAGGTCATGATTTAACAAAAGGGACAAGTAATTCTTCACATGCGCCCCGGTAGATTTTGAAGAGGCTTTTTTTCCCCCTTAAGAAATAAAATCAAAGTGTTGTAATGGAAGTCTATCCTACAATGTGATGTTGATGGACAAAAAATGGAATAAAGTGTTATGTGTAGAGGCTGTTTAACCATAAAAAGTCCTTGTGCCACATGGCATAGATGAGATACTTGATAACATGTCAATAATGCCCTTGCATCCAAATGTTTGCATTAATGCTTTGAAATGCCACCACATAATTACCCTCTTCATGTTCCACAGAATAGTTCCATATCAGATGCACTGTCAGCCTCGGTAAAGGACACAGGTAAATAAAGCCGATAAAAGCTCCCCTCTCAATTTTTACTCACTTCACTTCTACAATTCAACCACAAGAGACTGCTGTTTTTCAAAACCCTCCATATTTTATTTATGCACGGGCATAATCATGGATTCATTGATTGTCAAGAATGAGGTTGACGTAATTGAGGCTATGACCCACGACCGCCAGAGGGGCATTTGATTTACTCTCAACTAGTTTATGGTGTAATGAAAGAGTCACAAGATCCAATAAAAACATATTTTTAAAACTGTAATTAATTTTCTATAGTGCTTGTCTTCTCGAGGGTGGCAAATGGGCTGGAGCATCTCCCTTCTCCAAAGGTGGCTACAAAAACCCACAGAAGCATGGGGAGAACATACAAGACAAGATTTGAACCCAGAACCTCCTGACCGTGAGGCAGATGGGCTAACCACAAATCCACTAAGCTGCCTTAAACACGCACCTTCAATACATAAATTCCAAAACAAGAGAAGAAGGTCAACTTGGAACACCCCGCCCACTCCCAACTACCGTCCCTCATTAGTTGCAAAGAGGGAATTAGATCCTGTAATCTGGATATGGTTTCCTGAAATCACGACACACGACTCCAAAACAACATTTGCATTCATCAAAATTCATTTTCTTTCTGTGCATTTCATTTTGACGGCCTAGTTAACATCAATTATAATCCTCTCTCTCCAAAAAGAATCATGTGTGTGATGGTCTACAGCTTGGAAATCAGTAATTGGCTACTCATACATGCACTAGACTTTACTTTAGTGGACTATAGAAACCTTCTTCCTGACTTCTCGCAACTTACAGAAAAGTCATGCTGTGTAGTCATCTCTAGGTTACTAATGCACTGGGACAAGTGGCAAATGCGACTTACCTTGTGTCACCAAACCTCCCAGGAGCAGCAGCCAAGTCCATCTTACAGCGTGATGCATCTCTCATCTGACTTTTTTGTCTTTTTACGCCGCTGCCCTTCACCGTTCTGAAGGAATTGGTTGAGTTGAATGTGGTTTGAGAAGTGGCGTTGTGCTTGCGTCTCTCATCCAGGAGCGTCAGTGTGGATTTGCCGGGTCCCTCCTTACTGATCTAAACTTGACTGAGCTCGTCCCGCCTCCTCCTCCTCCTCCTCCTCGCGTCTGCTGCATCCATACGACTCGCTCCATGCACGCACACACATTCAAGAAAGAAAAACCTTAATATTAACCCAGTGGAATCATAGCATTATATTAACAATACTAATAATTGAATAGTTTACAAAAGGTTAAATCTGTATGGGAAAATTCAATGCACTTCAAATTGATTTTGTCGCATTCATTAGATAAAAGCGGGTCGATATAATGCTGTCAAAGTTTAAGTGTGAACAGATTAATCAAATTTTTAATTTGGACCGCAGATGATCCTAGTTTGACAGCGGATGGGTATACGTTAAATAAATAAATAGAACTACATGCATTAAATGTTTGTGTATCATAATATTTGTTCATTTCGAAATATTGGGATAATTTTTCCCCCGTTTAAATTATGCAATGGGTTAACTGATTAGAAAAAGAGGTAGATGAATGTGTGAAGTGGATCAAAAAATGTTGAAGACGTCCTCATTACATTCAATTAAAAGAATTAACATAACAGGTGCTCTTCAAATTTGGCGGGAATTTTTTTTGATGAAAAGCCTTTTTAATTAATTGATTAATAATGATTAACCAAAATGCTAAGACCTAATTAATCTGATTTTAAAAAAAGAATCATGTGACAGCTCTAACATATATACAGTGGTACCTCGGAGTTTGAACATAATTCGTTCCTGCAAAGTGTTCAAAGTCCGAATTGTTCAACCTCCGAACCATTTTTCCCCATAAAAAATCATGTAAATGCAATTAATCCGGTCCCAAGCTCCAAAAACAGAAAATTCTTATTTTAATTTGTATTTATGTTTTTTACATTTACACGTTGTACAGTATTTAAACAATAAAAAAAAATATCCTACCTTTTTTGTAGTAGTGTGATGGCATCAGTGGATGATAAATGCTATGTTAATGCTAGCTTTAGTTAAGTGCTGAGTTTGTGTATTTTACATTGGGCATATTGTTAGACTACTAAGTGGTCCTTGCGTGTGTTGTTTAATGTCAGGCACATTGTTGAACAGCTAAGGGGGACCAGTATTTACAGAAGTAGTCACGGGTAGTTACAACGGCACGATAATCTTCTTTCTAATTCCACTGTAGTTCGTAGCACTGTATGTTCTTATTTGCTGCCACTGGCACTGTTGTCTTTCTTTGGGCCCATGGCGAAAAAAATTGTCGTGGAAAAATCAAAATGCACTTGCGAGTATGGAGCACCTCCGGGAGTATTCACGATCTGGCTGGAAATGAGCAGTGCATCGTCTCAACTACCGCAACGTGAGCAGCCGGCATTGCTTGGCTTCACTCGGCTTCACTCGGCTACCCGTTTTCAAGGTACGTTCGCCTTAGCTTGCTTTGCTTGGGTGTTCAAACTCCGAAAATGAGTTCAAACTCCAAGGCATATATATATTTATATATATATATATATATATATATATATACAGCGATTGGCTGGCAACCAGTTCAGGGTGTGACCCGCCTACTGCCTGAAACCAGCTGAGATAGGCTCCAGCGCCCCCCGTGACCTTTGTGAGGACAAGCGGTTAAGAAAATGGATGGAGGGATGGATGTATATATATATATATATATATATATATATATATATATATATATATATATATATATACATATATATATATATATAAATGTATATATATTTATATATATATATATTGCAACAAAATTAAATAGATCATCTTAAGAGAACTAGATTAGAAAGTCTGTCTAAATCAAACTGACATTTTTTCCTCGATATTGATTGATATGTTTTTTTTTTGTTTTGTTTTTAAATAACACTATTATTGTAAGTCCAGAGTTCCTAATTTGATTTGCAAAGGTGTACAGATGCACTGTGTCTTTGGTGTGTTTTGTAGCATAAATTGGTCTTGTCAGGACGATTTATTTTCTTACTCGTTTGTAGCATTTTATTAGTCTTTTTTATTGTCAATATATTTTCCCTACTTGTTTGTAGCGCTTAATGTTTATTAGTCTTGTTTTTTTGGTGTGGTTTAATATGTTTTCCCTATTAATCTGCATTTGTCCCATATGCTAGAACCAATGTCTTCAAACATCATGCTGCATCATAATTTAAGTCAAAGCCAAAAAAGTGCACCACAGAATTAAAGATTCAGCAAAGGCAGTTTTGCACAAACTGCTGCACTGGGAGCAAAGTTTCAGTTACGCATTGCTGTCAAGCTTTCATGTTATCTCCCCAGTTGACTCTTTGATTCCCCTCTCTCCAGATCTGGCTGATTAAGTTTAATTTAGGCTTGCAATTTGCCATGCAAGGTCATCAGGTTCGCTCACTCAGGTTGAAATGCCTCCAATAACTGGTTAGAAAATAGTTGGCAAAAATCCACACAAAAAAACTACATTGGTTTGGGGGTTTTTACTCAAAAATTAATGTTTGGACTACAGTCTCTAACGTCCTTAATTAATGTCTGACTTTATGATATACATGTTAAACATACGGAGCTTTCAAAACAAAACTATATCGGAGTCCTAATTTTAGACTGATGAGTGGTTGAATGGCTTTACATTATGTTTTTGGGGTCCCCTTTGGTTGAATTTGGAGGCCTGGACAACCCACGGCTCTTTGGCCAGTTTAATGTGACTCTCAAAGTCGTTTTGACCTTAGTGACCTTAGTTGGGCACAGTGCACAGTCGTCAAACCCCATTTATTGTGTATGTGGTGAGGGGCAGGTAGCACAGAATAGAATGTTTTTAAAGGTGGGGTACACCCTGAAATAGTTGCCAGACAATCGCAGGGCACACACAGATGAACAACCATTCACACTCACAATCACACCTAGGGACAATTCAGAGTGTTCAATTAACCTACCATGCATATTTTTCAGAATGTGAGAGGAAACCGGAGTACCCGGAGAAAACCCACGCTGGCACGGGAAGAACAAACTCCACACAGGAAGGCTGGAGCCCGGAATCAAACCCGCAGCCTCTGAACAGGGAGGTGGATGTGCTAAACAGTCAGCACTGTTAGTCTATTTAATTTTTTTGTTTGTTTGTTTTTTATTCGGTTAATTTTAATTAGTTTTTAGAGCAGGTTTGTTTAGCAGTTTTTATTTTTTTCAAAAACACTTCATATTAGTTTGTTTTTTATTAGTTTTAGTTTCAGTATTGTTTTTATTTATATATATATATATATATATATATATATATATATATATATATATATATATACAGTATATCACTGGCATCGGGCCGAAACGTTGCATCTCCAAAATAGTCACTTTTCAGGAGACCCCAGAAATGGTATGTTTGTTCCACCATTAACATTGCATCCTTAAAGAGAATAAGCCATTTTCAAAACTTTACTTTGGTAAATAGTTTTTATTTATTTATTTTTTCAAATTAACACCTACACGAGTGGAGTGGCCAATTGTATAGATTTTTGAAAAATGATAATTTTACCAAATTGTGACTTAGGAGGTTTTGGCCCAACGCCAGCGCTATGGAGTATTTGTGGAATGCAAGATTTGTAATAAAATAAAATTAGTCGATTCCCAAATGACTGTTTGACCTTCCTTCTTCTGTACAGTCATACAACAATATTCAAATATTTTAAAATACATCCTGAAAGCTCATGCAGGAAAATCATTTACAAAAATGAAAACGATTGACATTTTTACTATAATTAGGATATACTGTAGGTAGTTTTAGTGTTATAAATGAAAAATGTAGTTTGATATTGTTTGTTTTAAAGCGCTCTTGTTTATATTGTAGTTCATTAACGAAAATGTTTTTCAGTTTTCAATTGAATCACAATAATATCAATCATCAACCAATTTCCTCACTTCCAGTTTGTGCAATCTGTCAGTGTTATTCCCGCGCACAAGCATAACAAACGGCATATAAAACGAAATGAATAAAAGTCATAATGAAAAGACATAAATGTGTTTTTGCTGTCGCTGGTGATGCCGTCGGACGGACTTGGGTGCGACGCGTCATCACATGCTTCCCTTTGCCCGTCTTATTAGTGAAGATGCTTCAAGGAAGAACTAGGTGAGAAGCAATGTTTCTGCCAGGACTGTTTAGTGTGACGCACCGTAGCCTGCCCCTCCGCTCTGCCCCGAGACATGTTTAATTCATGTTTCTTTTTTGTAAAGGCTGGCTGCACACACTCCAAAAGCCATTAAGATCACCATTTTTTTCACTCCCTAGTGTGACACTAACTCTTCAGTTCCTCTCATCCAACGGTCTCTCTTTGCCATTCATTAAATATCTCTCTTTTTTTTGTATTTTATACGTCTTTCATCCTATACTTTCTGACATCCTTCCTTCTCATTTCACCTCACGTGAAGAGGCTTTCTCCCCTTTGCACCTGCTCCCGTTCATCCGACGTACACTAGTGCCATCTTTCTTCCTCAAGTGAAACATAACACATAACAATATCAGCTCCCTCGCTAGAACTTTTAGACTCTCCTGAATTATTCACGCACACATATCTGCAGCACATTCCTGACCCTAAGATAAGTGCTTTTATTCTCAATCCCACGTAATAAAATCTGAATGTCCTTTTTTTACACTCCTTGGTCGGATGGTCTTTCTGAGGTGGGTAGTAGAACATGGACGATCAGTAGATTCTAGGCCATTCTACAAAAGATGGAGGTGGTCACGATAGGGTGGAGGACCCAAATGCAGGGAAGCAGGAGAACCACGGCAGGGATGCATGTAATACTGAACACAATTTATTTAACAAAAACACGAACGCGGGAACTGTGTAAAACTCTAAATAAACAAAACCAACAACGTTATGAAAGACCAAAAATCAAACAACAAAACACAAGTGGTGACAGCGACAATGATCCAACAAAGACTGAACAAAACCAGGAAACTAAACACAAGCCAACTGACGAGACAACGAGAGACACCTGGACAAGACATAAAAGGCTGGGGGAGGTGATTGGATGACACAAGGGAACAGGATGACGAGTACAGGTGCAAACAAAACCTAACAAGCAAGACAGGACACAAAGCCAAAACAAACTAAGCATGATAGACACAAATCATAACAGATACACTGTAGATCCACTGCATGCTGAGTCTAGAAAATCATATCTACTAACCTTCGCTGTACGCTTCATTCTATTACTGTCTGCCCTTTACAATGTGATTCAAAGGAAATATATACCATGCTCGTTTGATACATTGCAGTTGATTAAATGTGACACCGTATGAAATAATAATGCCAAAGAATCATTATGGTTGCCAATGAATTGCCATTCCTTTGAAAAAAAAAAGAGAAACTTTTTATTTGACAACAAAGGGGATTTTTTTTTTATATCATGTATTAAGAGGAAGACAGCCAGCTGCATTGTGGGGTTTATTTTTACAGTGCACTATTGTGCACATGGGCTGAATTTAATACAACATACTCATCTTTAACGTAAAATCTTTTTCATGATCATACTGCAGTAAATCCAAGTCAGAACAGCATGTTTACACTTTTTCAAGCCTTTCAAGGTATTGTAGATCAAATTTACCGTATTTTCGGACTATAAGTCAAACTGTTTTTTTCCCTATAGTTTGACTGCTCCTGCGAGTTCTACTCAGGTGCGACTTGTATATTAAAATTCAAATTGGCAGCCAAAATCCCTGTTCTCTAATTGTGTTGACTTTCTGTGCATTGCCAAAAAAAAAAAAGAAGGTAGTATGGCCACCGCCAAAAGAAAGTACCGGTAGAAGATGAAGAACTATAGTGTGTGACGTAACTCGAGCGTAGGTGTCAACCATAATAATGATTTCAGGCATAAACAAACACCATGGTATTCTAGTTAAAGTAAGCCATTTTAAGCTGAAAAGGACAAACTTTTCCGTAGTTAGAAGTGGAAGTTTGGAATGCTCAACACGGAACGAATGAGCGGAACTCAACGCGGGCTGCATTTGGAAATTCCCTCTGATCATTTTGTAAAATCCGTGATCATTATGGGCAGACTGCAATGAGTGCTGTGTGGACTGATAACCAGAGATGGGAAGTAACAAAGGACAAATTCTTTGTTACTTTACTTGTGTTGTACTTTCCTGAGTATTTATTTTTATGCATGATGTGCAATTGGCTAGATCAGAACAATCCGTAAATATGAGGGTAATGCGCGCCGCCACTACAGAGGATAATTTGAACTTGATAAGAAGAACGCTGCAGACTGCCAGTCAACAATATGAAAGAAGGCTCAATCATGTCAGCTAGGAGTGGACCAGCAACATGAGCGAGTGATACATAACACCGTGGACTCGACTCGTCTGCCCATTTTTGCCCATTTTTGCCCATTTTAGCCCATTTTTGCGCCATTAACTAATATCTTTCAAATTAATGTATGAGGAAACATCCGGTAAAAATACTTTTCTACTTCTACTCGTCAACTATATTTCAGAGCCTATACTTTTTTTTTTTACTTTAAATTGAGTAGCTATTTCAGTGGATACTTTTACCAAAGTTGTTTTTACACAAGTAATTGTACTTTTACTCAAGTAGAGAATGGCAGTAATTTTCCCATCTCTGCTGATAACCTGGAGTCACCTCGGTCCACATGTAAAAGAGTTTTGGATGAAACAATTTAATCATAGAACTCATTCTGATGTTTTGGCATTGCTATTTGAACAAGGCTACATGCTGAGAAAATATTGTATTTATTTTCAATTAGCCTTTTAAACTTTAATTTATCTTTAAATGACAGTAATTTTCATGGCCATCTCACGTTTACAGAAGGCACTTGTCACAAAGCAGCCTTCAGGGAGCACAATCGTTTATACCCAAAGGCCAATTCAACAAATAGCTCTGGCCAATGATCTCAGCGTAGTTTACATGTTGACTGGTAATAAAGTAATAACAACTGCATACACTAACAAAACAGCTCTGACTGACTGTGACAACAAAGTACAACTTTAATCATTTTAATAATATAAGAGCAAAATAGAAAAAAAAGCCAAATGGAAGGGGATCAGCATTATGTTCATTACTGTAATTTTAAGACACACCAACATGCAAAAAACACACACACAACCGCAATGTTAATGTTTTTTGAATAATAAAAGGCCTAATCTGGCTCTAGCCATGTGTACATTTTATTCTGCATGGTCAAATGTGTGCTTCGCACACCTGCGCCAGCAGTAGGTAGACCTACATACGGTGCCAATGATTTACAATCTGCTGCAAGTACCGTATTTTAAAACATGCAGAGTACACAGAAACACAAGCTGATTTTTATCAAATAATCTCCTCAGGGGTATTGAAGGTCATGTGGTTTGGCGCACGTAGCCAAAATGAGTTTTCTCATGCTGACGTTTGCTCCAAGAATACAAGTTGCCACATTTATTTTTGGTCCAAATAACAGTATATAAAAAAAACTACTAGCTCACCAGTTTGTCCAAGTCCCTTGTGTGGTTTAGTACGCAGGTACAGAACTGACGCACCAACACGTCATCAGCATTTTGCAGGTCTCAATGTGTGTCAAGTGAAACAAAAGTTACAGGTATAAATGATTAACTCATTCACTGTCATTGACGGCAAAAAATCATTTTAACTATTTCTATTAATTTAACATTTTTCCACTTTTGTTAACAAGTGTATAAAAACCTTTTTTTTTTTTTGTACATTTAGAACAGATATAAAATTTGTGATTAATCATGAGTTAACTAGTGAAGTCATGACGCCCCAAATTTTTTATCTTTTCTTCTTTTTTTAATTAATTCACTGTCATTGACGTCAAAAATTCATTTTAACTATTCCTATTAGTTAAAAAAAAAAAAAAACACTTTTGTTAACAAAAGTATGAAAACTTTGATTTTTTTTTATTGTACATTTAGAACCAATATAAAATTTGTGCTTAATCGTGAGTTAACTAGTGAAGTCATGCGATTAATTACAATTAAAAAAAAATAATCACCTCTTGCCTAAATTTTTAATAATCTTTTAAAAATGAATTTATGGCAGTGAATGAATTAATAAAGTTGGAATTTGGAAGGAAGGAAGTAGTGTGTGTCTCTTTCACGGTTTTGACCCACAAGCAAAAGAATTACTTAAATAAGGTGAAAACCTGTTAGTACATCATAAGTGCTGTATAAGAGCGTCCCACTCATTAAAGTCAAGAGCTTGGATAGTTTCATTATTAATACAGCTAGCAGCGAAAGGGTCAGGCATTAAAATTAG
Source organism: Vanacampus margaritifer (assembly GCF_051991255.1). Classification (NCBI taxonomy): domain Eukaryota; kingdom Metazoa; phylum Chordata; class Actinopteri; order Syngnathiformes; family Syngnathidae; genus Vanacampus; species Vanacampus margaritifer. The sequence continues at coordinate 19,637,571 of NC_135438.1, read as the reverse complement.
AGCAACAATCAACACAATGTGACACTCACACACGCCTTTGTTACTAATCAGTTCAGAATGCAAAATGAGACATTCTGCCTCAGCAAGTGTACATGGATGTGGTGCAGTTGATTTACTAACAGGTAACTCTTGTTTTATTTCACAGGAAAGACAAGTTGGATGTTTAGTTTTTCGTGAGTCTTGAATCTATTTGACAGTGCAGGTAGTTCTCATCATGTTTTGCCACACAAGGTGACGCACCAGAGATCACATGCTATGGGCTGCTCATAGTTGTTTATTTAATAGGACAACCTGACTCCAACCAGCAAGCTTTGCAAGCAATTTTAAAACACAAATAAAGAGACAATTTAAAACGGCACAACTCCTATATCTCAAGTGATTTTTTTTTTTTTGAATGAATCAGAAGGGTTGTGAAAATGTGGCTTTGCAGTCAAGACAAATGGAGCCAAAAACAAAAAGCATCAAGACACAGCAGGGAACATTTTATGTGGGAAGACATTCTCAATGACTGGGTACAGAGTCAAACAGGGGCTGACAGTAAAAGAGAACGAATAAGGAGGTATACAAATACAACCAGACCAATCAATTGATATAAGACCGTGTAGGTGAGAGTCAAAAATGCAGGACTGTTCAAAAGAATGAACCCATAATTGTAGTGTAGTCTTGATGAGCTTACATTGAACAAACAATCTAGACTCCAACATGTATATCAAAGTGTCCAAACCGAATCCTAATTGAAATGGTGGTCTCAGGTCTGTTATGTTTCAGGTCTGTGTTGAAAAACTGATCAGTTCAGCATGTCCATGTAAGGAAACGGCTTTACCATGAAACTGGCTCCCAAAGGAGACACAACTAAAGGTTGGTGCTATTACAGAAAAATACTTGATAATATAAACCAAAATAGTTTTACAGTGCTGTGCCCAAAAAAACTGTGAAGTAATAAAATACAAAGATCTAGATGGATGGATGGTGCCAAGAATGCAACTAAAGAATATTAAGAAAACCCAAGAAAAATAAACTGACTGAAAAAAAAAGTAGTTAGCAAAAACAGCAACAGGGACAGTAACAGCAAAAAAAAAAGAAGTAATTATCAGAGAAGAAGAAGAATTTCTACAGATACAATTGGGATCTCACAGTGGTTGCTGCTCGAGCCCTAACTAGAGCTGCGAGCAGATAGGAGGCAAGCCTTGGGAAGCAAACACCAAGTAGAAGAAGTGGTATGTAGACTTTAGTAATTACAATGTACTTTGTAAATGGAAAACAAAAGCTGGCAGCATAAAAGTGTCACAGAGTAAAAAATATATAAATATCAGACAAGAACTGAAAGAGGCTGCAGTAAAGGCCTGGAAAAAAATATTTCAAAGGAAGGACGTGGCAGTCTTGTAAAATCAACGGGTCTCAGGCTTGATGCAGTTTTTGCAGGTAAGGTTTATTCCACCAAATATTAAATGTTATTCCATTTTATCTTAATTAAATAATATCTGTTAAAATAATTTTTGCTCACTTGAAAAGTGGGTGACTTCAAACAAAAGGTTCTCTTTCCTGATTTGTTTTATCCCAAACTGTAAAAGCCAAATGCCAAGGGTACTCAGTGTGTCTTTGAGTGTACCAACACAGCGACAACCCATCTCACCCCCCTAAGGTACAACAATGATGAGACCAGGTGGGACAAACCAGATCAGCGAGAGCACTGTGACAGGGATATGATTGTACTTCTCTTTCTAATGTGATTATGGGTTACAATAATGTCAACTGAGCATAGTGTGGCCACATGATTAATGCCTCGTTATTTGGTGACAGCAGCTGGTGGAAGCCGTTATGTTGGATCTCACACGCAAGCAAATGGACGACTGGTATCTGGATAACAAATCCTAATCAATTTGGAAGAGTGGCATGAAAAGGGAGACAGATTTGGGTTTAAAGCATGGCACATTTGTGGCTTCTGTTCCTATAAAATACCGAGTTTACTGAAGTGTGTTAGAAGGAAGAGAAGAGGGGGCAGAAAGATTGCACTTGGTAAGTATCCAGGTTTGACTGAGTGTTTATGATGGGGTGGTCGTGCTTTTTCTCCCACAAGCATGCAGACTGTCGAATAAGTCCTCCACACAACCGCAGGGGTGTCAGAGGCACTCTGCAACCTCAGGAAACTCAAGCAGAGAGCCAGACCAGCCACCATGATGCAAAGCTCTGTTCGCTCACACAACAAAGGTGATGATGTAAATCAGTTTCGCTAAGTGCAGCCTGAAGCACAATGATTAGATGAAAGCGAGATGAGAAAGTGTCATCATTTGCATCCTAGTGTCTTCTTTACCTGTTAAAAAGGAAAGTAGATACAGAGTTTGCCATCAAATGGGTCAGTATGTGATCCTTTGGTCATTGTGTGTATCATATAGTAGTTTAAAAGTATGCAGTTTATGGTAATAATAACGGATCCTACTGTGAGTGCAATTTCCAGTATCTGTCTGAGGACATGCATTTTTTACAGTTGGTTCACTTAAATTGCTGAGCTGAAAAACTGCGTTCAATTCAATCAAGGCCTTGGAAAGGCATACCAAAAGGGAGGGAAGGATTTACAGACATGGACAAAAATGTTGGTACTGGGATGCTTATGTTAAGGAAAATCCCACTATTGTCATCTATCACTTAAATAACTAAAAATGATGACATTGAATGTTGTCAAAATTGACAAGCCACAGAATAGCCTGGTGACCTCAAAGCATTTCTTGAAACCGTCACCCAAAAAAACTCACAATGGTCGGAGCATAAAGCTGTAGAAATAATCTTTATTGTTGACAATAGAAGTGAGTTTTGCAAAAAAAAGCACAAATCCGGTTAACAATTTTCTAGTAGTATTTCATGCAACACAAGTACATCAGAGTGCAAAATGTATCCGTGCAAATATGTTTGAAAGTATTCTCGTTCTTTCTCTCTCGCTCCGTGTAAGCGCTGGGAAGGAGGAAGTGTTTGGGAGTGTGTGGATGAGACCGTGTAAAGACATAAGTGTGTGCGATGAGGTTGACTAACTGTGATAAAAAAAAATGTAAAAAACAAGCGTGCCTGAAATAGGACTAAAACAACAAAATTTTTAAATGGCTGATAAAATTAACACTATCTGGCAACAGCCAATAAAAAGGCGATGCCCAATTACATCATTCCTTGGTGATGGCCCCACAGCCCTAGATTGGCAATAGCCAGATTGATTTGTGCTTCACTCGAGGGATTTCTCCACAATATCAGTCTACAACGCTTCGAGCTGACTGGACAAAGCAGAATCGTGTGCACGTCTACCTAACTTTTGTTTCGACCAATCACGGCAAAGAATGAAAATGTCGTCAACGACATGTGACTGTTGTGACTAGCTGATATCATGGCGTTGAGTTTATGTTGTCGGTTTTGCTATGTGGATATGCGGATACAAGAGAATTGTCACGTTTGTGTTCTGCTTTTCCTTGTGTGTCTCCCTCGGTCTTGTTAAGTGTAATCCTGCCCTTCCTCGTGTCAACCAATCAGTGCCCTCAGCCACTTGTGTCTTGCCCCAGGTGTGTCTTGTTGTGTCATTAGCGTGTGTGTGTATTTAGTCTCCTGTCTCCCCTCTGTCTGTGTCGGTTCATTGTAATTTCCCTCCCGTCATGCTACCAGTTTTTGACTTGTCGTCCTCCCCACGTTTTATTTTCTCTTGCCATTTGGACTTTGCTTTTGTTTTGTAGTAATTTAAGTCCTTTTTTGTACATCACCTTCGCCTCCTTTCCCTGCTTCCCTGCGACTGGTCCTCCACCAAACTTTGCCTTCTTGACAAGAATAATTCAGCGAGAACAGAATTAATTGCAGCGTCCACGCATTTGTCCACCGGTGTCGCCATGTTTGATTTGTTTCTTCCCACGGCTTCAGCGCTTCTTGTTTTCGTCACAGCTGCATATCCCGCCCCCAAATACAATGTCGCTCTGTGATTGGTCCGAAAAGCCAGTGGTTCGTATCGGTGGAAATCAACGGGAGTGGTACAAGATGGATTCTCGGGAGTTTGTGAACTCACAAATACCGTGAGAATAAATCCCGCGAGAGCAAGGTTACCACAGCCCAGTAGTAGCCAACAAAACATTAGTGTGTTGACAGAGGGGCGTTCCTTTTTCTTGACGTTACTTTAGGCAGCAAATAAGAAAGATCGAGATAACCTGACAGAGCCAATGCATGGTTTCAATGTACTGCATTGTGTCGCTGTGTTCGCACCAGCCTATGCAGAGAGAGGGAACCACTCCAGTTGAGGTTTCAAGATCAGGGCCTAGCGTAACACAACAGAATCAGAAGATGATCCTCTTCAAAAACCAGAGAGACACAATAATGAGGCCACCAAATCAACAACCAACTCTGTGGTTGCGCCCAGAAAGTCAGTCCATAGATGTTATGAACAGAATCTGTGACAAAGAGCAGTCTTAAAACAAAGCTCATCCCTCACCGAACACAAATCAAACTTGCGCTCAAAGATAAAGTTTTGTGGCATCTGCTCATATCACATGTGATTTTTGTCCAATTTCTGGATTGTTTACTTTTCCCAAAAAATCAGGAACTGAAATCATATTCTTGTCGGATGAATACTTTATTCATTCTTAAAAAAAAACACAAAAAAAACACACACATTAACAAATGACTAAGGAAACATCACTGTCTGAACACATACACAAATTGTATTTAATATATTGCCATTGATTTCAGACTATTTTTCTGTTAACTGATAAACAAGTTCTACTTAATATGAATTCCTCTAAACCAGTGGTGTCCAAACTCGGTCCTCGGGGGCCGGTAGTCCCGCAGGTTTTGGATATTTCTCTCCTCCAACACAGCTGAAGCTCATCAGCAAGCTCTGCATAAGCATGATAACGACCTTGTTGATTGGAACAGGTGCGTTGGAGCAGGGAAACCTCAAAAACCTGCAGGACTACCGGCCCTCGAGGACCGAGTTTGGACACCACTGCTCTAAACCTAACCCAACAATCTTCAAGGCAGTTGCAAAGACTTTTTATCGGTGAAAAGCATCTTAGTTCAAAATGCAGATTCTCTGTGCACTACCCCAAAGTACAATTTTGTGGGAATTTGCTTTGTATTTCTTGTGTAATGCTATGTGTCCTACTATTACAGAGGTGGGCAATCTCGGTCCTCGAGGGCCGGAGTCCTGCAGGTTTTGGAAGTTTCTCGCTTCCAACACAAGCTGATTCCAATCAACAGGATCGTTATCAGGCTTATGCAGAGCTTCCTGATGAGCTGATCATATATCAGCTGTGTTGGAGAAGGGCAACATGCAAAACCTGCAGGACTTCGGCCCTCGATGCCCACCTCTGTACTATTAACTAGTGTACAACTCGAAATCAATGCACTCTTAAAGGTAAGTCGTGGCCAAGACTTTTGCACCGTATATTTTGGAACATGTAGTGCAATTTGTACAAAATAACGTCTGACATCACAAAAATGTACCCCTTTTTTTAAACTTACATATTAAGGTAAAACCAATAAAATATCAACTTAATGTCATAGTAGCAATTAAGTGCATTATAAACTAAAACTGGGAAAGTTACTACCGCTGTAGTTGAGCACTTTTCTATACAATGTGAAATTTAACCATCTATTTCGCAAGACTATAATTATCGTGTTAAAAAGTAGAACAGAAGAACAGTTGATTGAGTCATGAAGCATGGTCGCGCTCCAGTGAACTCTCGTCAAATTAAAAAGCATGCCAAAAATATGTTAATTTTTTTTTCCGTGTTTAATTCTTTTTTTTTTCTTTTACCTGATTTTTTGGTCAAATGTTTTAATTGGGCATGAATTTTTATTGTAAAGTGTATTTGGACCATGTTCCATAGTGATTTTGCCCTTTATATAAACTGATGGATATGATATTGAAAAGAGTTTAATTACAGTTTCTACCTTGAAACCTTCAAGATAAAAACTGACACATTATTTAATTGTCACATGACAAATGTATGTATGTACAGTACATACAAATGTATGTATGTACAGTACATACAAATGTATGTATGTACAGTACATAGCTCTGGTGGAGAAAACTCCACCAGCTGCCACTGCTTGAAGGTAGACTGCACACTAGACCTTAACGTTAAGTTTCCATCAATAAAGCTGGATCAGGATCGGATGCGGCCAGGTGTGCCAGCTCTGCCTGATGAAAGACAATTTCATTCTCACATCCTAGAAATCCCCATACCTATGGAAAGAAAAACACAACAAGGTGGTGAGGTGTGCTGTAGGTGTGACGGAGGAGTTCAAAGTGGAGTACATCAGGGATCAGCTGGAAGGTTAGTCGGAGCAAGACGGAGTATCTGTGTGTGAATGGGAGGGACCCAAGTGGAAGAGTGAGGTTACAGGGAGAAGAGACCAAGAAAGTGGAGGAGTTTAAGTATTTAGGGTCAACAGCCCAGAGCAATGGAGCGTGTGGAACAGAAGTGCTGAAGCGGGTGCAGGCAGGCTGGTACGGGTGGAGAAAAGTGTCAGGTGTGATGTGTGATAGAAAATTTTCAGCTAAAATGAAAGGAAGGGTTTATAAACCGGTGGTCTTTGTTCTGGAGACAGTGCCACTGAGGAAAAGACAGGAGGCGGAGATGAAGATGCTGAGGTTCTCTTTGGGAGTGACCAGGATGGATAGAATCAGGAATGAGGACATCAGATGGACAGCACATGTTAGAGGCTTTGGAGATAAAGTCAGAGAGGCCAGACTGAGATGGTTCGGACATGTCCAGAGGAGAGATAGTGAGTATATTGGCAGAAAGATGCTGAGTTTCCAAATGCCAGGAAGGAGGTCTAGAGGAAGACCAAAGAGGAGGTTCATGGATGTAGTTAAAGAGGACATGAAGGTAGTTGGTGTGAGAGCAGAGGATGCAGAGGACAGGGTTAGATGGAGGCAACTAATTCGCTGTGGCGACCCCTGAAGGGAAAAGCCAAACGGAAAAGAAGAAGTAGCAAGAACGCAAAAAAAAAAAAGTTTTTCTTTTTTTTTTTTTAACTACCAATCTAGTAGGTTAAGCTCATATTGACTTGATTAACCAATAGATTGGTCTGACATTGACCATTCCGGGTGGTTATGGGCATACCAATTTTTGGGGTTAGCCAAAGAACCAATTAAATTGGTTACAATAGAAAGTAAGTCTAGATAGATGACTTGGAAATATGTTTATTGTATCAATTTATTGTATTCTAAATGTATTTATTAATTATTATAAGTGATTTCAATATATAAATAATATAGTGTTTAAAAATGGAAATATGTGTCCAGATAGATCATCATGCTTGACCAGCTAAGTGGCCTAGTGGTAAAGTGTCTACCCTGAGACTGGGAGTTTGTGAGTTCAATCCCTGGCCGGTTCATACCAAAAGATGTAAAAAATGGGGCCCATTTTCCTCCCTGCTTGAAACTCAGCATCAAGGGTTGAAATTGGAGGGTTAAGCTTTTTAGAGTGGTTGTTTTAACCAAAGGATCTTTCAGACACATAACTACCAGCTAGATTGGTCAGTTTTAACCTTTTTTTGGGTCAATTTGACCAATCTATTTTTAGGGTGAAACTATTAAATTGAATGGTATTGCTCACTAGCTGAAGCCAAATGTCATATCAGCATTTTTATTGTATTATTTATTTACTTACTTACTTACTTTAACAAAGCCAAACTCTTAACAGTCACGGCCACCCATCAGTGAGATGTTATACCACCCTGACCTGCTAATCAACAATTACTTGTCAGGGACAGTTTATTAATTTTCTGAAGCCTCATGACCAAGATGTCAGCAACTTCTAACTTCATGATGGGACACATGATAGTAAATCTTCAAATTGTCAGTTGTACAGAACAAAAAAGGAGCAACCATCATGAATCGGGTGGATGTGTGGAGGAACCTTCAGGATTAAGGTAGATTCTGCTCTGTTGCTCGCTCTAAAAAGTAGGTTGAATCAATATTTTACATTGTAAATGGATCACCTGACTAAATGGGATGAACTCAAAGAAAAGACTGTGTCTGCACGTTTCCTGTTTTATGAAGAATTTTCACAGGGCTTAACAACCTTTTTAGGACTAACTTTGCCTTGGCAAGGCATTAAAATTCTATATGACCACGATATTCAGTGAAAAGCCACAAAAATACTAACATCAATTTGAAGTTACTGACATTTCTAATGTTCCACCATGCTGGCTAAGTATCAGTAAACGTCATGAAACTTGATTTTTCTGCGATGTTCAATTCCCTCAAGTCACATTTATTATGCAAAAAATAATAACAATAATTAAATATAAAGCTGTATTGTAAAAGAAGACCAAGATTGGAAGTGCCTCTGAACCCCAAATAATTTTATTTGTTTCTTTTTTTTTAACTCATTCACTGCCATAAATTCATTAAAAATAAAAATAAAAAGATTATTAAAAATGAGGGGCGACAGGCGATTAAATTTTTTAATTGTAATTAATCGCATGATTTCAATAGTTAACTCACGAATAATCACAAATTTAATATCTGTTCTAAATGTACAATAAAAAAAATCTTGGTATTCATACACTTGTTAACAAAAGTGGGGAAAAAAATGTTGAACTAATAGAAAAACTTTAAATGAATTTTTTATGTTTATAGCCGTCAATGGCAGTAAATGAATTTTAAAAAAAGAAAGAAAACATTATTAAAAATTTGGGATGTCAGTAATTATAATTAATCACATTACTTCACAAGTTAACTCACAATTAATCACACATTTTATATCTGTTCTAAATGTACAATAAAAAAAACTCTAGGTTTTCATACTCTTGGTAACAAAAAAAATAAAAATAAAATTTAAACTAATAGAAATAGTTTAAATGAATTTTTGACGTCTATAGCCGTCAATGGCAGTGAATGAGTTGAACTGTTAATTCGCTCCACCGCAAAGCATAATACGTTCATTGGACCAGAACACATTTTCCGCACAATGTGTTTTGGAGATTTCGTTATGTAACCACATTATTACAGTCATGTATTTTTATTTCCCATCTCTGTTAAATTGTAGTTTGTACATCACATTAAATCAAGACTAAGGAACTTTCATATGGCGGTGCCATATGGACAAAAGTGTTAATGTTATACCTGAAGGAAGACCACGTTTCCCATGAGGACAAGCGCATTGTGTCGTTTTTGAGTTCCCGTCAGTCAAATTAACTTCTGTTTTTGTCACGAATGGGAAAAGGGGAAAGTGACGTATGCCATAAAGTACTTAGCACATTTGAAGTTTTTTGTGTGGCAGTGTTCCTCCTACCATCCTCCTCAAAGTTGCTTAGTGCCAGTAAAAATGAGACAGACCCCCTCAGGCCATGGCAAAGGTACCATTCAACTAGTTTTAAGTCAATGTTTCATCAGAAGTGTTATGAAAATATTTTATTAAGGTTGAAAAGTTCCTTAGTGCTATTTTAATGGTGGGGAAAGTTTTTAAATGACTCATCTTCTTCTCATTTTTTTATATCACAAAAACGTGCCATTCGAACTGGAATTCACTATTGAATTTTTTCACTTAGCTGCTTTGAAAATGGCCCTTTTAAGAAAACATTGAAATATTTAATATTTATCCGACGTAGGAACATTCATCAGTTAAGTACTGAGCAGTGAGGCTCTTTTAAAATTTAAGGCCACTGTAAACAAAACAAAAAAATTTACTTTAAATTTTTTATTTACAGTATTTAACATTTCAAAACATAAATGTGCATCGATAAAATTTCCATTACATTTTTTTTTACTATAGTAACAACTTATAGTGTAGACCTCCGCCAATGCCGACCAATACTGTTTATTTTTACGACTAAAACTTTTTGTGTGTGTATTTTATTGTGTTTATATCTTATGTTTGATTTTTGTATATTATGAACAGGACTTTGTTGCAGCTGTAGCTGCTTAAACTGCCCTGTAAATAAAAACAAATTGAGTTGGTTTGTGTTGAGCTGAATTGAGTTGAGTAAACATCATCATTTGCAGGGTGATAATGTTCTAGTCCAGGACTTTGGTGGTGATACATACACTGCTTCACTTAGTCTAAGAAGACTATATGGTATTAAGTACAATCAGTTCACCATTAGTCATGTGACCAACCCGCAAAACAGATTTTTAGATTTAACTTCCTATGTATGCTGAGATAACTACTATAACCATGGGGTTGCTGACATGGTGGTTTGAACCTAAACTTCCTAAAATTTTGTTTTCTCTATGGCTGGTGTCTTCAGACAAAAGATAAATACATCTACATCCTTTATTTATACAATAATGACATGATATATGTAACCACAAATGAAGCTTAAAACAGATCAAATATTGTCATCTTTGGTAGCTCTTGCAGACATCTTGTGTAAAATAAAAGACACTAGTGTAGACATTTAAAGTTCCTACACGTGCTGATATAGGATCCTGCTACAGGTTCTGCTATTTACCTGAGCCAGAAGGAAGTGTTTTTTTTTTCTGTTTTGCCAAAAGCAGGAAATTGGTAGCATATTTAATCGCCTGAACCTTTATCTCAATCTGCACCCCCAAAAAAGGCAATGCGGCATTCCTCTATAAAGTTTAAAGCTAACTAGCTACATTACCTAACTGCAATTAATACTGTACATACGTATTGCATGAATCAGACGCAAGTTAAAAATACATTTTTCCATAATGAAATTGGTTTATTGTCTGTGTTAACAGGATTAAGGGAATTATTGCATGTAGAACCAGGGAACCCTGGTGATTTGTGCTATTTGTGTATTTTTCATAAATGTCTAACAAACGTCTAAATTTATAACAGAAAAGCTTAAAGTCTTGGCTGTACGGAGTTTGCCATTATGAACTTGCAAGCGTTTCAGGGCGCATTCATGACTCACTCAGCATCATCAGCAGTTGGCGTGTTGTAGCTTTGGAAGAGCGGCTGCATGAAGAGCCCCAGTGTTCCTATCACACACACCAGGATGAAGATCCACAAAAACAAACGGTCTATCACCATGGCTACGTACTTCCAGTCCTCTATTATCTGAAACATAACACACACAATAACCCAATGTTTTAGGGTGCTGAAGCTGAAATGTGCTTGTGTTTTATTCATGGCTGCTGGGATTGGGAATGCACCAGCACAGCAAATGCTTATGATCCACTAAACTAACGCGCAATTAAGATTCTGTAATATTTATTAAGCAAGGGAGTAGTGTGAAAGTTTTAGAATCTGAAGTTGCACATTCGGCGCTCTATTTCCGTGGACAGCGCGTGTGCTATCGGGCGTAAAAACTGGCGCATCTTGATTTGCGTGCAAGTTTGGGAATTTGGCAGGCGTTCCGGCGGACCGAGGATGTTTGCTTTTACACGCCACCGCCGCACCTGACAATTTGGTGGCAGAAAGTAAACAAACCGGCTAAAACCAGGTGGTCTCCAAGTGTTTTGTTGTGCCAAGTTCTCAGACAAGTCTTTAACTGATAGAAGAAATTGTATTTTAAAGGGGAAGTCAACCCAAAAAAATAATTGACAATAATATGGGACTTCACTAGTCTAAACATTCTGATTAACTCATTCACTCTCAGCCATTTTCACTGAAGCAACCCCCATCGCTCCCGGCTGTTTTACTGGATTTTGACTGATTTTGCAAGGTCCGTAGAATATTGTGTTCTATTGCTAAACAAAACATGGAACCTACCAAAAGAAAGATTAGAGTCTCTTCTCTCATCAGGAAAAAAAAGTAATTAGCATTCGAATATAGTTAAATTTCATCATCATTCACAAATCTGTTGAAAACACTGGGGAAAAGAGCTTTTTTGCAACATGGCCCTGGTTGATTTCTTATACTTTGCTGCCACATGTTGGCCATTTTGGTAATAACTGTCATTGCTTTAAGTGTTCTCTTCAGCTCAGAGGCTGCATCAAAGCCTTCTGTATGCTCCAGCATTACAAAAAAAAAACATAAAAAACATATAAATGAGTTTTTGGGAGCAAATTAGTTAATATTACATTTGTGGAACATGATTTATAAAGCAAAATCCAGCCGTTTTTATCTATCTCAGGGGCGGCCATTTTGCCACTTGCTGTCGAAGATGACGTCACTGTTGCTCAGGTCTCAGATAACAACAAATCACAGCTCAGCTTCAGAAAACAGGTGAGCTGTGATTGGTCGTTGCCTGAGCCCTGAGCAACTGTGATGTCATCTTCAGTGGCAAAATGGCCGCCTTCTGGTAATGATAAAAACTGCTGGATTTTGCTGTTTAATTCATATTCCACTAAAACAATTTTAACTAGAATACCATATTTAGACTAGTGGGGCTGCATGGAACATATTATTGAAAGATTTTTTATTTTATTTTTATTTGTGTGTCTGGGGGGGGGGGGGGGCATGTGGGTGACTACCGCGATACGTTTTTACTCTTGTACTTACATTTATTTTCAAATATGTTCCTCCAATTATTTTTTTCTTAAGTACACACAACACATATTTATGTCCTTACCCCTTCATCATCATCTTCCGTCTTCATATGCTCAGCGATGTATTTCACACCTTCGACCGCCTCCTCTAGGTCTGCGTCCCATTGAGAGCGCAACGGCCTCGGGATGTCTGAACATCCACCACCTGCATCCGGGATGTCTCCCACCCTCCAACAATATTTGTGGGCCCAGTCCGCATTTACATAGAATGAGTCCGAATTTGCTTGAATCCCGCCAAGTTTTATACTTGAGAACCGTTGTTTATCAGTTGCAGTCCGAGAAGGACTTTTTCCGGCGGGGTTCCGGTTGCCATACTTCCGCCTGAGTTTGTTGCGGGCCTTTGTCGCACCTGGGCGCCTCATGAGAAGAAATGTGGGCAGTTGTACTAAGAAGAGGCGGTTCACCCAGTCAGGCATATGGTGAGTGGACGGGGAGCGGTGGTGGACGTTCAGAACGCACACGCTGGTCACAATGGAGAACGTGACTAGCACCATGGTGAACATCAGGTATTTACCTAAAATGGGAGGAAAAATGTAACCAATAAAATACATTTACAAAGAATTCCCAAAACATTGTGAAAGATCTCAAGCGTTTCCTATTTCACATTAAATGTCATTGATGAGAACGGATCTAGGCAATGAAAACATTACAACTAGCTCTACCAATTTTCAAGCAGCCAGGCTGCAGCGTACGTATTCTATGACCCAAATTCATGCGAGACCATTTACTTGATCATTGAATTTACTTGATGATGTCACACTATATTCACTATTATATTGAATAATTACTTTGAATGAAATTTTTGCTCTTGTCATATTTGTAATGCTACAAAAATGAAGGGGGCACATACTTTGCAAATTTCAATGAATGAAGCATAGAATTTGAAATGTCTGACTGAATACAGAGTGCAGTAATATTCCTTAAGAACAAAATAACGTGAATGATGAGCCCAAATCTATCATTTCATGAGAACTGGATTGATAATAAAAGTGGGAAAATTACTAGAACAAAGGCTAATACAACCTACGGGAATTTCATCAATACCATTTATAATATGTTGTGCGTATGACCTCCATGCTTGATGATGATGGAATAAATTATTTTGTGCTTCTTATTTACATTTATACACAGTAAATTCTGTAGAGTTAATTTGACTCTATGTGGGACCAAATAGACTCAGTTTTAGAGTAATATCTACACTTGGAAGAGAGTAAAATAAAGAAATGGGGGGAAAATAAGTCACAGAAGGGTTGAGGAACAACCTCATGACCTTCAGCCTGGGAGATTGCCACACTACCACCTGAGATATGCCACAGCTACTGTTTGCTTATATCCAAGAGGAGACAAAACATTGCTTTTTTATTTATTTATTTATTACTATCCTCCAAGCGTAAATTTTACCCTATTTAGAGCGGGACCAAATAGACTCAGTTTAGAGTAAAATTTACTCTACAGAATTTACAGGTTTTTTTTCCTAAGTGACTCGGGGGACGCTAACTAGCAAACCACCAGGCCTCCTGTTCTGTCGCCCTCTGTTGGTCCTGTTGGTATTTTTCATGATTCTCAGACATGTAACCGCGAAGACAAATTCCTTGTGTTTTGACATAATTGGCCAATAAATCTGATTCTGAATGATAAGTCTCCTCAAAAACAATGTATCAGCTTTTCCGGAGTTCACTGAGTTTAAAGGGATTACATCACAGTATTGTAAGCCCTTTCACAGTTAACTATAAGCAAGTAATGATTAAATCTTAACTTTGACACCATGGCGATGTAATTTTAAATAAATATTAGGTGTTTTGCTGGTTATATTTCTAACGCGAAAGTAAAACGCCCGGTTCAGTAAAAATCCCGCCTCTCTCCGTGTGCCGGCTGCAGCCTTCTGCTGGATCTCTGCCTTTGGCCACGCAAGCCATCAATTCTTCATTAAACATTTCAAACAAAACGGCTCCTATCCTCAAGAAATCGTGGAGGAGGAGGAGAAGAGAGGGAAGAAGAAGGAGAAAAAAAACAGACCTGAGCAGGTTATGAAGCGAGTACCCACCGCTTATAAGGATACTGCGCTAACCACTACACTATTCATTCAGTTTAATTCGCCAGTGCAAAAAAACGTACTTGTAGTTTACAGAGGTGTCAGCCAGAACCCTTTCTGGGATTTTAAGACGGCCAATTGTCATTGCACTTGAGCATTGCGAATGTGAAGGATAATTGGTTGCTTTGAATTCATTTGGACCTAATGTTTACTCATAAAGGCTACTTTTGTCACTATCCCATGGAGGTCTCAGAGAAAGTGGGCGTGTGTTTAGTCCGCAGAGGCGGTGCGGGGGTGGGGCCGCTCCTAATGACGTCAAACGGTGACAACAGCTCGTTTTCTCAGGTTGGGAGGGGCTGGTGCTTGGAGAGCAGAATGACCTAGAATTTCTAATACAAGGGTGAATGGAGGAAAACACCACTTTGGTGATGTTCTTGGTGAGGAATTAGCATTTTAACATAGCTAAAAACGTTGCTGTCCCTTTAAAGTTAAATTAATTTAAAATTGAATTTTCAGTCTTTCAAAGCATAAACTATAAAGTACAGTATTCAACAGTGATGGGCGTATTGATTCAGTGGTATCGATATATCGATACTCATAGAACTATTTAAATGGATTTGACAAAACGTTTGTAAATTTCATAAATACAGTATAATCCCTAATGACGATGGCCTCACATATGTAATTGTGAACAAAAATAGATAGAACTCACCAATGAGAGGGACTGCTAGAGAGGTGGGCGGTACAATCTTTGAAATAAGTAACAGGAACACAGTGAGTGCCAGCAGCACTGAGATACACAACGTCATCTTTTCGCCACAGTCGGACGGCAGGTAAAACACCAGAATGGCCAGAGAGGTGATCAACACGCAGGGGATGATCATATTGATGGTATAAAACAACGGCTTCCTCTTGATAACAAAATCATAGGTGATATCGAGGTAAGTGATGTCATTGGGGTCCTCGTTTTTGCGTCCCGGGAGTGAGACAATGTCCCACTCTCCACTGGGGGTGAAGTCGTCACGGCTGGCATAGTCACTGGTGAGAATCAGGTCCAGCTCTGTGTGATCGTACGTCCAGGAGCGGAACTTGAGAGTGCAGTTTTGCTGGTCGAAGGGGAAGTTCTGCACCTCAATGGCGCAGGCGGATTTGTAGATGGCCGGGGGGAGCCAAACAATGTCGCCCGTGTTGGAGACCACAGTGTTGCAATAGAAGGACACTTCATACACACCGTCAGCGCTGTGACCATATATTGAGGAGTAGAGGATTAGTAAGGATTAGTAACACAGAGGTATGGCAAAAAATATCAGCTAGGGACAAAGACAAATATAATTCATTGTTGATTGTTTATGATATATTTATAGTTTGTTGATTTAAAAGACTGATATACATATGCATAAAAGCTGCTTAATTCTGCACTAAAATGTAATGGGTTCAATTTTGATAGACAGTGTATGATCACACCCACAATGGCGCAAATGCACACTCCTAACTGCGTTCGTCTACAAAAATACCAAATGAAAGAAAACTCCATTGATGTGTACAATTAGACTGTGTTACGCTGGGCATGAAAATAGGGCCCAATAGGTTCTTCTTTGGCACATGACTACAAGTTGTGGTTGTTGTTTTTTTCTAGGGATGGGCGAGTACCGATACCCAGTATCGGTATCAGGCCGATACCAGGCCACATTTCATGGTATCGGTACTCACGACGGATATCGATACTGGTATCGTCCCCCACTATTGTGGCCATTTTTCGGTCAGGAGCTGTCGGAAAGGCTGGAGGGAATGAATGTTTTGTTCCGTCTCGTTCGTTTCCTGTGTGCCTCCTTATGAGGTAACACTTGTTCATTTCATTACTTCCGGCAACGCCATTTTGGTGTGCGTTGCTGCGAATAAAGTACTCTTGTGAGTAATATCACCTATATCTGTAGTTCAATGTGTGTTATATATGTTTGTAGCTCACGTAACTTCTCCTTGTTTAATTGCCTCGTTTACGTTTGCCGCCCGCTTAGATGCCTAACATCATCGAGCTGCGGTGCTAAGAATAGAACGGTGCCGTTTACGGCCCTTGCAGACGCTAATTATAGGTCTTATATCTTATTTCTCATACTGCATTATATTTGTAATTAAACATCACACACTAAACAGTTTGAGGAATTCTTAACATGGTCGATATTATTAAATCACTTGAAGCCCTATTGTATTGAATTTAATTATTTGCACTTCATTGTATTCTCTAAAAAGAAGTTGTACAACCACATATTTTGATTGGGACTTTTTTACTTATTTGTCGATTTTTTTCAAATTCATTTTATTGTGCGCTCTATGCAAAATGGCTTTTATGAGCAAATTGAAAAAATATATAATTGCCATTAATTTCATTCCATTTTAAGGAAATTTGCTGTAGTTTTTTTAGAAATGATCTGTCATTGTTTTGGGGGAAATGTTATGTATCATAAGTACTAATGGTATCAGCACTTGGTATTGGTGAGTACTGAAGAATCAGTATCGGTCTCAAAAAAAGTGGTGTTGAACATCCCTATTTTTTTCATAATAGGTCTCCATCCAGGGCGGCACTGTGGATGACTGGTTAGCACGTCCGCCTCTCAGTGCAAAGGACGTGAGATCAAGTCTGGGCTTCAGCCTTCTTGGGTGGAATTTGCATGTTCTCCCCGTGCCTGCGTGGGTTTTCTCCGGGTACTCTGGTTTCCTCCCGCATTCCAAAAACATGCTTGGCAGGTTAATAGAACACTCTAAATTGTCCCTAGATGTGATTGTGTGGGTGGTTGTTTGTTTATCTCTGTGTGCCCTCTTTTGGTTGGCAACCAGTTCAGGGTGTCCCCTGCTTACTGTCCAATAGGCTCCATAAATGTTAATTAACTGTGTTAACTGGCGGGGCTGGTCTCTGGACCAGCGGCAGGTGATGCTCCTATTCCCCTCTCAATTTAACTATGGGAGGGGCATTAACTTAAAATAAAAATTATAATTTAATTATTCACCACTTTTATTTCTTTACATAATTGTTTAAAATTTAAACTTTTTTATTTTGTTTTGTTGTGGTTCATTTGTTTTGCTTATTATTGTTTTCTCTCTATTTAGTGTGTTACTGTGTAACATTGTCCACTTCAGTTTTAATGATAGCTGTTTTCTTGCTAAGTCGACGTTGCCTTTCTTTGTTCTTGTTTATTTCGATGGGCCTGTTCTCAGCCTGCTATCGTGATTTAGAGAACCCCCTCAAAGCGCTGTCTGTACGGTCTTTTTCGTTGTTGTTGTTTTGTTTCTGTAATTAATAAAGACAAGAAGTGTTTCTTTTTTGTTTTGTTTTTAACACTGAAGTTAGCTGAACCCTCGCAAGAAGCAGTACCCGGGAAAAAAACTACAGAAGCGCAGGGAGAAGGTGAAAACTACCTTAGGTGAGCACTTTCATCCCTCCGCCGGCCCATTATTGATGGCTGCTCACCTTTCGTTGAGTGCTTCCGCATTGTTGGCAAGTGCTTTATGACACGAAGCTTCGAAAAAATATACGGGCAGAGAAGGACCTATACTAACCCGGATCGACAGGGATAAACCTGCTTCAGTCCATGTATTTATTCGAGGCTTCACGTCATAAAGCACTCGCCAAAAATGCAGAAGTGGGCAACCGTCAGTAACGAGTGGACGGAGAGACGGAACTGCTCACCTGTGCAAAACTTCCAACAGGAAGGCTGGAGCAGAGAAGAAAAGATCTTGTAACTGAGAGGCAGACGTGTTACTAGCCATTAGGCCGCCATTCTGCCCTCCTCTGAACTCAAAAACAACTTGCACTCACTTGTTGTACAGCACAATATCAGGAAGCCAGAGGAGTTTGGAGGGTATTCGAAGTTTCTTAATGCCTTCGAACTTCTCTGGGTCCCATCTCAACCTGTAGTCATTCCACTCCTGTGAGAAGATGCGTTAGTCAACCAAATGAAATAATGGTGCCGAGTGGGCATTACATACCTGAGATAGCCACAAATTGGTCGTCATTATCTGCTCTCTCTCATTCTGCAAGAGAACAAAAATCCCACATTACCGCCTTTTCAGTGATAAGTTGTTATTAGAATTTACAGCCACTAATAACCATAAAGTAAAAACCCTGCTACAGTTTCGCTTCAGCCACAGGTGCTTCTACTCAACCAGCGACTTTACCTGCCGATTATAAAAGCAACTGTGGCAGGGTTTTTACTTTCTGGACCTGGATTGGACATCTTTGGCTGTAAAGGTTGGATTAGGTCACTTAACCCTGGAGAACCCACGGGGTCAAATTTGGCCCCTATAAATTCTGCTACTCAAATAACAAAGACCTTTTTTTTTTTTACAAATTTAACTTCAAAAGTCCAGAGTGCCACTTCTGACCCCTGCATGGGGCCATCTAGTGGATGAATATTGCACTTACATGAGCCAGAGAGGTGGTGACAAGATGGCTAAAATGCAACAAATAAAACAAAAAAATTATATTGTTCAATGTAGCTGTGTATTTGATTGATTATTTTCTTAAATTCTTAATAGTTTACTGACAGTTTTTATTATTTTGATATTTCGAAATGATACCCCTAAATCCCAAAGGGTCAAATAAATTAGGGAATAAATTGAAAAAAACATTGAAAAAACATATATTTTGGTGTTCAGTGAACTTATAGCAGTCATTTAATGTATAATTCATAATTTTCCAAAGAAGAAAAGGGTTCTTGGGTTCTCCAGGGTTAAGTCCCTACAAAAGGCCCTGGTCAAAAATCCTGGTGTTAAAATAACAAAACATTTTGATGGCTTCTCGGGCTATAAAACATCTACAATAACTGAAGATGATAAAATAATAATCTGACTCATTAGCTAGTCAGTTATTCTGTACCCTGGGCCGTAGTAAAATGTATCAAATGATGCTTAACCGCTGGTCTCCCTACTTTGGCCATTGTTAGTTAAACCCAACAGAAGTGAGACAGTAATGAGAATGAAGATGAATGTACTCACTACGCTGATGAGCTGAGACAGCGACACTCGAATGGAGATGGTGACCTGTTGGCTCTTATTGACAGCCGGTCTGATCAATTTGTTGTAGCGTTCAGGACCTAACAAGAAATTGACCAGACGCTCTTCAGCACTCTCTGCTCTGCTGCCTGGGGAGTCGCAACAACACACATTTCATACATTCATTCTTTTTTTACCGCTTATCGTGTCGTGGGTGTGTGTTTATAACTAATATAAAAGTAGTTCATATGATGAAAAGAATCCGACGTGTTCATTGCAAGTGTTTTGAAAACGTCTGTCTTCAAATGACAAGTTTTGCACTTGTATGTTCGTCCAGTGTGCCACCACACATTCCAAACAACATGCTGAAAAATACAAGCATGGACTCCATCATTTAAATAATTGAGGTTGTGACTTGAGTGTATCTCTGCCTTGAGTACAATGCGTTACTCTCTTTTCTGTCATACAACATCTTTGTCAAATGAATTTTTGTTGAGGAGCAGATGTCAGCTTGTGGTGATTTGTGGTTTCAACCAAAATAACTTATTTAAGTTCAAAAATAAAAAATAAAAAGAGAGAGAAGTCACGGGAAAATAAAGCAAGTTGGTCATCCTTTCTTCATATCGGATTTCTGCTTCCTTGATTATAGGTTGAAAGGGCCATTGGTAAATTATTAAGGGCGCCCATCTGCCTCTAGGTAGAGATATTTTAAGTTAATGGACACCACATACATCCAGGTCAATGCAATTGGCTACTGAAAAAAACAGGAAATTGAGGAAATACCGCACAGCCATTAGTTTACCTGCAACATCCAACAAGATTAGATATAAAAGGTGTAGTCCAAATTTTTCCTCTGCAAAAACAATATTACAGTGCTGGGCGTTATTGTTGTTGTTTTAATGCTGATATTGCTGAAGGAAGAAACCAACAAATACTGTACCTCATATTGTAAACCTCTCAGCATGATGCAGTGCAGTTGTAAACTACTTCAAATGATCGTTATTATTGTTGTTGATGACGATGATGATGATGATGATGATGATGATGATGATGATGATGATGATGATGATGATGATGATGATGATGATGATGATGATGATGATGATTATTCATGTTATTCCAACATAGTGTTGTGTTAATTAAATGCACACATCTCTGACTGTCATTGAAAACCGAGCACCGCTATCCTTGATTTATGCTCTTGTATTGATCTTTTGGGAGTAAAAGTGATCTCCCATTATTTAATACAGAACGGAGGACATTTATACTGGATGTTTAAATAAGTGTTTCTTTTATAAAATTGTTTCTTTGCCATCTCAACATCTCCACGTAGAAAACGACCAGCAAAACGAAGAAAGAAAGAAAGAAAGAAAGAAAGAAAGAAAGAAAGAAAGAAAGAAAGAAAGAAAGAACAATACTCATATATCTGTAGAAAGTACAAAATGTAAAGCATCTTACTTGTAATAAGACAGAGTTTAGCGAGCAGTAGAACAGCGTTGATTCTCATCCTCATCCTCGATCAAACTTGTGATAAAGGAAAACAATTAGTTAAAATCTAAAAACTATTTTTTTTTAATTAGTTTTTTTTTAAGTCCTTTATTTTGTACAACTTTCGCACTGGTGGCTTTTCAACTGCTCCAGATTTTTTTTGCGCAAATATGCCGCATCCACAGGCACAAGAACTTCAAATTTAGAAAGAAACGTTGAGTTCTGTCATTTCTTGTATTTGACAACATATTCGCCAAGAGAAATGTCATTACGCGTATTTCTACGTTGGGATGTAACTGTCAGCACTCACCTTAAAATCCGGGATCCTTTTCTCCTCTGATAAATCTCCAAGTAGCCTAATTGCTGAGGGCGCGCATGCACGCACCTCCCCACATGAGACACCTCAACTATGAGGTCCGCGAACATCCGCTCCGTGGAGGGGAAAAGGGAGGTGTGTGCGTGTGGGGTGGGAGCGAGGGGGACTATTCGCGTCATAATTTGTAGTCAATGCTCAGTTTCTGCTCTGCTGGCCTTTGTGGTTCTTGTGCATTGAAAGCCAAGAAATGTCCAACAGTGAGTCACTTTAAAAAAATAAGAATTGTAAAAGAACAAGCCATGCATAATTCTGTATAACGTCAACTCATGAACATGCATGCTTTTTGATTCGGAGTGTCAAAGCGCATTTGTCAAAGGCCAACCATTGTTATGGTTTCACTCACAGGGCAATTATGTATGAAAACAGGGTAAATGTATCTCATTAAATATCTCATCACATTGTTACATACAACAGTCCCAGAAAGTGTTACCAGTATATATCTACACCCACAGAAATTACTATCTTTTAAGATGTATGCTTTTTTTTTTACATAACAAATTCCCATTTACTTTTTTTAAAGATAATTTTAACACAAACTTACCAACTAAACCGTATATGATACATAATCATTAGTCTAATTAAGCCTATTTATTTGGAAAGCAAAACCCTCAGGTTTATGTATTTAGTATTAAAAAAGTATAATTACTTTTATTTAATTTATACGTTTTTGGGATGTCTGCATTCAGTTTCATCCCAAAAACATACAAATGTAAAAATTGAAACATTGAAAACAAAATGGACATAAGTGTTTTTCACATAGCAGCGACGATATATTATTTATTGTGTATAGGTAACCTGATTATTATGCAATTCAAACAATATACTTAATGTATTTTAAACAAATACTCTCATTGTTATTATTTTAGAGTAATTACACTTGAATAAATACATAAACCTGAGGATTATGCATTTAAAATAAATAGGCTTAATTAGGCTAATGACTATGTATCATATAAGGTTTATTTGGTAGGTTTGTGTTAAAATTATCCAAAAAGGAGAAAGAAGAAATTGAATCCGCTTGATGACCCCTTTGAGCTTGGGAAAGGGGACAAAAATCACACAGAGCCAAGTTGCTCCAGCTCGGCACTGTTCTTCTTGGACAGGAACTGTCAGATGCTCAGAACATTGTAAGCAGGCTAACAAGTTGCCCTGCATGGCTGACTGTTGATAATTTGGCTCACACTGAAAGCGAAATTCTGAGTTAGGGTTTTGCTGACATAACATTTCTGACACATAAAGTATACCAACTACTGTTTAATTTTTGTTAAGAAAAGATTTGGTGGGGGTAAAAATGATTGTAATAATAATTAAATGTGAAGAGAAATTGCAGTTTAGGTACTGATTTACTAATATGTAGACTTTTTTTTTTTTTTGCGGGCCACATAACTTGATATGGCGGGTTGGTTGCGTTTGACAGCAGTCCTTGGTTTAATAATCAAATACTGTTATTTGTTGGATGTTTTATACTGTTATTATTTACTCAATTGTGAGGTAGCGGAGCTCCATTCCGTGCAGCAATGTGACTTATTTTCGGCTTACACTGTATAGTAGGCAGTAGTTTTACCACCCCGACCAAACAATTATTACAGAATAATATTGTATCTCCCTTTGCTTTGTTGCAGGTCTTCTACTTGTGTGAGAGTGTTTTTAACAGTACAAGTGAGTGCACACACATGATTTGCCATCAAGGTAAGAGGAGATTCGTGTCACCGTCCACTCGATGCATAAGGGAGATGCTTGAAACATTATTGGGTCATGGAAGCAATAAAGAAAATACATGAACTCAGCACTGATTTTTAAGACATGTGTTTGTTACTCATGAATAATCTATTTTAACTTCAGTGGTGAGAAGGGATTCATTGTGGACTCTCTGGCAATGTGCGTGCATTGTGTATGATTTCAGAAAGGGGGCGGGGTCTGTTACTTTACAGTCACATGAGGGCATGACTCTAAAAGCTAACAAGAGTAAAAACGGGCTCCAATGTTAAAACAGTCTACTGATAGATTATTAGTATCTCCTAATCACATTTGTGGGGAGTACAGACAAGGACTCTAAGCATCTGCTACAGTCAATATATGTGTCTACTATGCTGACATTTTTATTTAGAATGTCAAAAACATTATCCTGCATGACCCTAAAGCTCACTTGAGACCCATGGAAGTGGAGCATAACGTGGCCCACTGGAGATTTTCATCTGCAGTAAGTGCACTTGTGTATCCATCCATTCATTTTCTATACCACGTAACCTGTTTAGGGTAGCTGCAGCCTATCCCAGCAGACTTCGGGCAAAATGCTTGCAGACTGCACCCTGGTTTGGTGAAACTGAAAGCACAGCGTCAGGAAATAGAAACACTACACGGTTGACCCACATGTGTTTGCCTCTGTAAAATGTTCAAGACTGAGATAATACTAAACATGTGGGTTTTTTTTTTTTTGACAGAACATCTCTCCAAAATCAGCCAACTTATTTCTTATAACTATCTTTTATTTTTGATAGCTTAGAAAATTATAAATGTAAATGGTCTCCTACTTGCAAAAGAAAAACAATTATTGACTTGGTTTAACTGCACGAAAGGTTTGCTTTTGAAATGTCTTTTGCAGATCCATGGTACAATGGAGGCAATGTTATGACTCATGTACACCACCAGGTGGCAATAAAACCCTCATGATTCTGAAAACTGTACATTTATTAATGCAACGTATTTATTATATAGTCCAGTGGGGTTTGCTCAGAAAATCATCATTCGATTTGACCATTATTCAGCCTTCAAAGTTGCAGTTCGAAAGCTAGCTATGCACAGTGAAAGTTTATTCATTTGTAGATATTAAATGATTATTGGAAACAAATGGCTGGAAATTACATACAAGTAATTGTTGAATGTTTGCTGACAAGATTTTAGTTGCCTGTTAGAATTCAAATTAGACATTCTCTCTCATATATTTTGGATTTGCAGGTCCTATAATGATTGCTAACTTTAAAATGTATTTATTTATTTTTTAAACAAGTTCCATGTCCCACATTTACAGTTTAAAGTCGAGTTTTTTCCCACATTTTTTCATAGCTGAAGAGAAAGCAATTGAATGAAGGGCAACAAAAACACATCTTTGATCACTGTTAAAATCCAACACTTTGAAACTAAAGATTTTTGTTTCCTGTTAAGTCCTAATGATGGTCTAGGTCCATTGTGTCCCATTCTATTTGGAGCTGCTTCCTGGCCGAGGGGCTCCTGGGTTGTCTTTTCTCTCGGCGCCTTTGACCACGCTTAGGGGCTTGTGTAGGGAGGAGCTTGCCTTGTGGGTCACATCATGCTCAATCTTGTTCCTGATGGCAACTTCCAGAACCTTTTGGGAAGACAGTAAAATGGCTGATAAGCTTGAGAGTATGGTTAAATTCCCGATTCATCAGTTCATATACAGAGATGTATAATAGACTTATTAAAACTGTACAAAAGGCAAAACCAGACAATCAGGAAGCAAGCAAAAAGATGCACATGCAATAGGTGATATGTCGGAGGGACATTATTGGGAACATTACTTTTGTCTTTTCACGCTAGATTTACACCTCATGGTTGGGCTGGGCAATTATGAAAAAAAGAATGACAATTATTTTGATGGATGTTCAAATCACGATTGTTAAAAGCCCTTATACATTGATTTAAAAATGTAGTGTTTATTCACCGAACACACCGTGCCTATACATCCCTGCACATTGAACACTTAATTCTTAAACACAGAATTTTTTCAACGGCAAATGAAGAACGGCATGTACAGTGAGCTTGACAGTTGCTTTCGTGAAACATCTTACCTTCTTGATCTTCTGCTGTTGTATCACTTGAGCCTTCTTAGGCGCAATGATTCTCCCTTAAAAAAACAAAACAAACATTTTTATCATTACTTTTTTCTGAACTCTGGTCACTATTTTTGTACGGGGAGGAGGGCGCAAGGGAACGGGATGGGGTGGGGCTTACCAAGCCAGCCTGCTAACAGGAAGTGTAGAGGCGACTTCTGCATAGTTTATTTGTCCATCATGGACTTATTTATATATGAATGGACTGTCAATAGGCCCCCTTGTGGACGAAGCCACAGGGTAGCCATCTTACATTGCCACTGTTACTGACAACGTCTGTTATTTTTTTCAACGAAAACACTGACATCAGTGCTTGTTTTTACGCTAGAATACCTGTAAGGAGTAATGACAGCCTGTCAAAGAGCGAACTTCACTGTCTGCATTAACCGGTCAGATTATATTATCTCAATATCGTGAACCGTGATTCACAGAGGTTAGATTCCCATTTCGTAGCAATTTTTTCCTGAAGGGCTTTGCTTTCACTTGATTGTTGATGGTTCTGACATGATACAGACAAATATTAGAGCAGCACCTATAGGTACAACTGTAGATCGTCATACACGTTGGCATGTTCTCTAAAGAGTGAAGAGGGTCTTCTGCATAGATTTAGTCATAACTGTTTTAATGTACTTATTTTCTCAGTAGAACTTTTATCTGTGGATGTGTCTTTGTAAGTGCTGTCGCAATTTCTGCACGTTGCCGGCAGGTCTGGGCGGGGGCTCCTCTATTTCCACAACAATGGACCATTTGTCTGTGGTCGAAGTCATGTGTATTGAATGCTGTAAAAGTATCTACTTCCGGCTGTCGTCATGTGTATTGAACTCAGGGCTGGGGGCTGTTTCCTGGGGGGTTTTCAAGATAGTATAAGAATGCTGCGAGTCCGCTGTAACAACACACTTGCGAGAGGACTGCAGCCATTTGTCTGTAAACTTGCTTGTGTCCGGAATATTCTGTAAAATAAATCCTTCGAAGGACCTGTTCACCGATCTCCAGTCTGTATTCAGAAAATCAACATTCTCTCTACCAGAACAACAATGAACACGCGGAAGACAAAGATAGTCTTCTAACAAGAGGCAGAAATTAACGTGAAAACGCAGCAGAGAAGTCAATGTATTCAAGTTAGGCGGGTTGAGTGTGTGGCAATGTAAGATGGCTGCCGGTGGCTTCACTTCTCCCAACAACGAGGAAGCAGCATTGTTAGTCCATTCATATCGTCTGTGGTGTCAATGCACGACCTGCGCACGCAGATCATCATTTGAAAATGTGAATACTGGCAGAAATTTATAAAAGTAAATTGTTGACTAACAAAACACAAAGTTGCTATTTAAGAAGTGTGTATCAAAGTGAACTCAAACCCATTAAGTAACTCTCAGTTTCAAAAAGGTTGATGACCCCTGATCTAAAGTGTTTGTCAACTACGGCTGTGCATTAATCCATGCTACTTAAATTAGTAGCAAATTGGCTGTTGAAAAGGAAGGCTGTCAAGAGTTTCCCTATTCGAGTCAAAATATGTCATGAAAGCCCACAAAACGAAATGAAAGTGGACCTAGTCGTTTCACACCGCTGTCATTATCGCAGATTACAGAAATTCCTTTACGCATCCCTAAAAGTAAAACGCTTGTCGATGGCCACTGACAGGTGGGGTCTGCGCATGCGTAAACTAAATTACCGTCAGCTTTCGACAGGCTGAAGCGGCGAGTTTTGGAACAGAATCGACAGATGCTAACGTTCCTACTACTGTATGAGTAATTCCCCATACAAACAATTTCCAAGGCACCGTGAATACATCGAGACCATTTAGCTTGCTAATGTTCGGGGAACGGTGTAAACAGACACACATGCCGGTCACATGGTATGTGTGTGTTTTTCCAACCACTGATTGTTTCCCGTTTTATATCTCGTCTCTGCTGCTAACTGGTCAAACATAACATCCATACCTCCTTTCTTTGGACCCTTCTGTTTGTTTTGATGCTGCTTTTTCGCGGCTCCGGGACGTTGAGCTTTAAACTTCTGCGAACCTTGCGCCATGTTGGCCAACCGGAAGATAAAATTCCAAAGGTTTTCTGCCGCTTGTACGTCGTCTACTTTTCTATTTACCGCCACCTATTGGCTGAATTACGATATTACCATCATACACCCATGACACAAAAACAAATGATTTCACCGTGGTTTTATTTAGTATATTCTTCTTATGTGAAAAGACTGTACCTGATTGCATTGTAGTCATATACATATATTAAAAAAAAATGTGAATATTTACATATCACCAAATTAAACAAGACCAAGTGGTTTTCAATAACATCAACAGTACACTACGTACATAAAGAAGCCCTCTGAACTAAACTACTCCTTCCCATGATAGAACAGGTGACATTAAAGATCATGCTAAATTCTAGCACCTAGTCAGGCATGTGTAGGGTCCCATGAGGGCAGTTTGTTAAAACAATACTTTTTTTGTGTGTTACAAACATATTTTATGATACAAATCCCTGAATGGAGACCCAATATATCATCCTGAATCCTAAGATATGGAAAAACAATTAGTGTCACTTTGAGTTCAATATACAATGATTGAAAAGATGTAGACAACATGTACTGTATCAGTATTGTTCTGCAATTCTGTTGATCCACTGTGGCAGAGTGCAGGTTAAGTTCTTGCGTCCGTGCTTGTCAAAGTTTGTAGTCGGTGAGGTAGTGTCCAGTAAAATAAGCAAAGGCCTTTAGTCAGTTGGAATCACAATATCATGGGGGGGGGTAACGGGGTGTGAAGCACTGGAAATCGTGTGGTGTGTGGTATAACTTCATGGGTCAGAGGAAGGAAAAATAGTTTACTAAGTATTTGACAAGCAACGTTTCTATATACTGTACTGTATGTGTGAGTCTGCGCTGTACAATACAACACAAGTCCAAGTTGATAGGTGCTCGTGTGCCAGTAAGTAGCATCATTGTGGAGGAAAAAGAATGATTAGGCATTGGGGTCATGATTTAAGCACATAAAAATAAGGGGCAAAACCACTTGATAAAACAAAAACAGTATATAGTATCATAATTACCTCTCAGTGTCCCTTTGGGACATTTTTCCTGACTCAAAAATTAATTATTGAAAGGTGCAAGCCACTTTCTCACACACACGCAACTTTTAAACGTGAGCCCCTGGTGGACAAGTTCTGCATTTGTATACGTTATGCAGGGTATGTTTTTTAAAAAAATGTTTTTTAGGTTTTTAACGGCTCTATCAATCACGTTGAGGTTTTGTGTCTGGTTAACACACATCACTTTAGTTTTAAGGTATGACTTGTGCTGAACCCAATATAAAGCTCACCAACCTTCGCATGTTCATTTAATACACAAACAATGGCAGGCCCACTATTGTTTACAATAAGTTACAAAAACAAACAAATAAACAGATAGGCTGTCTACATGTGACAATTGATGACAGAGGTATGCAATACACAATCAAACCCCCTGACTTCTAACAAACAAATGATCATCCCAGATTTATTCCACATTTCCTGTTTGGGCTTGATAAAATCATTTACCAGCGTGAGGCTGGGCAGAGAGGCTGATACATTG
Source organism: Vanacampus margaritifer (assembly GCF_051991255.1). Lineage (NCBI taxonomy): Eukaryota > Metazoa > Chordata > Actinopteri > Syngnathiformes > Syngnathidae > Vanacampus > Vanacampus margaritifer. The sequence continues at coordinate 19,608,832 of NC_135438.1, read as the reverse complement.
TAATGCTGCTGGGCAACATGACATTCAATACACAGATGTATCACAATAAATGTGAATATTGTAGGAAAGTTCAAGCACATGTGAAAATACTTTACAAAAGGACAGCACCTACATAATTTTTATATTTAAATGAATTTTGTAATCACTTTAATTTAACTTTGATGGATTTTTGTAAGTAAGCAAAGAGCATTTAAGAAAAAAAAATGAGATATTTCACTAGTTGTGACTTTATATAAGCTTTACTTAAAAGAATTGAACTAATGAAACAAAATAGGTTTATGGCAATATTCCAATTTATTGAGATGCACCTGTACAATATAGCTCATCCAATAGAGCAACAATATTGGGATGGGTTCACAAAGCATTTTGAAACAACACTCACGTGTTTGGACTAAGAAATTAAGGACAAATAACAGCCATGTTGTTGTCATGGCTTAAAATGAGTTGAATAGGTACATGAAAAAAAAATACTTGGAAAAACTAAGCAATTTCACTGAAAGCATAAATCTTCAATTTTGCTTAAAACTTAAGATTTTTTGGGGCAATTTAATTTCAGCCTTCTTCAGAGAAACCAATACGCAATGAAACAACGCCAAAGTATTTAACCAATCGTTCAGTCATTTTAGACTCCTAAATTATCGCATAAGCTCTGATAAACACGCTGCACTCCTTGACCAGACACACACTTCAAAATTATCTCCTGATTATGAATATTATTAATGACCAGGTTTCAGTAAAAGCAAACAGAACTTCTGGGTTTTAGCTCAAAAACACTTTCCAGACTATATGTAGTCTGAACTGTACTTTTAGTCAGCCAATCGGCCATTTAGTTTTATTTTCACAGTTTATGAAAGTAATTTGAAGCCATCTTGTGTTCAGTGGACAGCAAGAAGGGACATGAATATAACTCAGCTTTGTTATAAAAAAAAAAAAAATACAAATTGATTATTATTCTGTCTAACCTTCACTGTGTTTGAATGAGTTTTAACAGAAAAAGCTGTTTTGGTGATATGCTTTCCTTTTTCTTGATTTTTTATTTTAAAGAGTGCATTATACGATGAACACGGTGACAATGGTTTTGAAAGAAGCATGGCTACATATATACTGTAAGGGGATATGTGTATGATAAGTAAGTACTGTATAAATATAGCTATGTGTCATCTTCGGGGCTCATCAAGATATTCCACTTTTTTCCAAATGTTGCCACTCAGGCTCAAAATGGAAATGATTGTTTCATATTACAGCTATAAATGTGAATGACACTCCTACTAAAGTATCTACACAAAGACAAAAATTAAATGTTAATATAACATTTTGATTCCACCGTGTGTCATTTTAACTTACTAAATCAGCAGTAGCAGTGGATTTGATTTCTACATTATGTACATGCTACCAGCAAGGACACGCATGTATTTACAAGTAGACAGCAGCACTTTCAGAAATCACAATACGAACTTTAATTTGAAAATGAGTCTGGTCACCAATGTTATTGTTTGTAGTTGTCCTGAAAATTCCCCTCAGTAAAGACTCAAAATTTGTTGCCAAACAGTTGAAAGATTAGATTCATTTTAGCACTCAGAAAAGCCTTTTAAAAAGAGAAAGAAGCGGCCAAAAATTGGGAACTGTGAGATTGGAGTAATCATAGGAAAAAATACGTTTTTGTTACAAAGTGGTACCAACATTCCGGGATTTCACAGAGTTGTGGGGCCCACAAGTTTAGACCTCTTTTTGAGGGTCAAGACTTGGTTTTAGAGTTTAGGTTTGAATTGGGTTATGGTTGAGGTTAGCGTTAAGAATCGGGGTAGGAAATCATTTTTGATGGTTGGGGTTAGGGAGAGGGGCTAGGAAATGCATTATGTCAATGAGATGGCCCTACAAAGATAGCAAAACAAACGGTGTGTGTGCGTGATGACGAAATGAGTGTCAGTGTCTGTAAGTAAGGTGCAGTGGCGCCAATGTGCCAGCAGAGGGGGCTCTAGAGGGCAGTGAGGCGGCCAGTGAGGGCGGCCTGGAGCTCTGAAGGGAGGAAGACCCCCAGCTCTGTGATGATGCCTCCTGTGATCAGCTGGTGGGGAGTCACGTCAAACGCCGGGTTCCACACCTCGATACCTGCACATTCACAACAGAAATAGAGGCCGTGGATTATTTGAAGAACGGGGCAATGGTAGGAAGTAAAGTACAAATACTTTGCTGCCGCTGATTTTTTGCAGAAAAAATATCGATTACCAATTAAAATCTGCCGATTATTTAAAAAAAATATATATATACAGGGAGTCCTCGTGGTCGTTTCGACTTTACGGCACCCGTGCCTCGTCCGTTGCACCTTCTTTTTTATTAATTTCACACAGTAATTACGCCATTTTAAAGTTATTTAAAGTTGTGTTGTTGTTATCGCCAGCAACGGACGTCCATCAGCCGGTTGGCTAGCCATCAGGCCGCGTCACATTTCCGTGTTTAAACTTGAATTAGCTCTGCTCTGCCGTCTGTCAGCAATAAATGTCCATGCGGAAACAACAAATATTGGTTACAGCGTCTTCGGGTCGCGCAAATGTGTTTTTAAAAAATACTGTACAAAGTACTTTGATGTAAATATCGACTTTAACGGGTAATCCAATTTAAGTCGAAAATTTGGGTTACATCGCCAGCGTATGAACGCAACTCGGACGTAACTTGAGGACTCCCTGTAATGCATAAAATCCGCCCTTCGCTTTTAGCATTAGCGCTAGGCTAGCGATATTTTAAGAACGAAGCGTGTTCTGTATTTAAATGTACAGTGCATGTAATTCTTACTGTCGTGTGTTTAGTTTTACAGTTAACTCCAACTGGGGTGTCATTAAACAGCTTAAAGTAGACAACAGAATAACAAAGTCTACACTTAACAGTTGCTAATGCTATGCAAGCAAAATGGTGCATTCAGGACACTTTCACAGCGTCGGAAACTTCGGTTGTCAATGTTTTAAGGGGAAAATAGTCTGCCATTTGGCCAAATTGGCCGATGTTTGAAGGACTATTTTGATATTTTCAGTGGTGTTGAGCTGCACAGCGTCACGCATATAGCCGTTTCCAATGAATCCTGCATGACTGTAAACTACACCCAGGACAATAAAGAATTTGTCAAATAAATGAATACCTCTGATAGTGTCAATCAGAAGTGGTCATTAGTATCTATGGTAGACCGTTGATACAACTCTTACATTGGCCTCATCATGCGATGATGCGACAAGCCAGCGCAACACATGTATTACATCTTGTTTGATACAAAACTAAGAACTTGTGTTGCCATCTGGACAAAGAGGTTCTGTTCATCCCGACAATAGAATGACAGCAGAGAAGAGATGTGTAAGTTACAAGTGCACATCGTCCTCTCCAAGGACCATCGTGCCCATTAAATGAGTGTTCTTTAATTACTGTGGAGCACTTCCCTGCTCTACAAATGCAATTATAGATCAATGACTCAGCCCAGCACTAACAAAATCTACTTAGTCTCCTTTATTCTTAATTACTGTGTCCTTCCGTAATTACGCTGAACACCAACGCAACAATAATAATCAACTGGACCTTAAAATAATTGGACATAAAATACTTTTGCCGTCTATACTATCTTGTGAAATGACTGTTGTTTCCATGGTGACCCCGGCCGGACCACATCCAGCATTGGTCTGCCTTAATAGTGGTAGACCAGCTGCGACACCTGTCATGCTGTGTTAGTGCTAGCGTGCATGTTAACCTGATTGTTCGGGGGAGTGAACAAGCTTTGCTTTATGCTAAATTGCTAAAAGGATCGATGTCCATTTCAACACAGGTTCGGAAAGCAGAGGACATTTGTGAATGATAAGTATGCCATGTGCAACTTCTTTGGTTTCTTTCAGCTTTCTTGAGAGACAAAAACAGGATTTTTCAATGTTGGAAGCTTTACGTGGGAATTGAGAATTTTTTTTAACACATAACATAAAAAAAAAAAGATAAAACAAACTTTTCCACATTTGACACATTTGACACAAAAAAACAACTGAATTCCTTCTGCTTAATTTTTTGGCCTAAAGTTTTGCTGAATGCTTACATAAAATTCATCACGTTTTAACGTGGTAATTTATGACAAAACAAAATGTTAAGATTTATGCTTGAATATAATACTGCTTGAATATTACTCCACGTTCCCAGTTAATTTCCATAAGTTTTAGGGCTGGGTTAAAAAAAAAAAAATACAAATCAAATAATCAGATTTTTCCTTTTTTAGCCTGTTATGAATTCATAAAACCATGAATAGATTATATTAATATCTATTTTTCCATAAATTCATAAGAAAATAACATTTTAAAGGCTGTTAAGGCTGTTAAATCTTACAGTTTTCTTGAAATTTACTCTTTATATGAATTTAAAAATACTTTTGTGCATTTATGAAAGACCTGAGTTGCACTTTAAGACAATTCAGGATCTTTTTAATTTACATTTGCTATTATTGAATTAGAATGTCATCCTTGCAGATGTCAATGTTTGTTTGTGTGACACACCCAAATGATTTTAACACGTGCTACTTTCATTAATACTCTAAATCATTTAACCAGTTACTGCCTTGCAAAATGGAATGTTTTTATCATGTCCTTGATATTTAAGAATTGGTGTTCCATAATTAAACAATATCAATTGAAGTGAATCGAATTGAATCGTAAAAAAAAATCTAAATTGAATCGAACTGAACTCTTGCGAATCGAAATTGAAAGAAAGAAAGAAATTAGAATCAAATTCGATACCTAGCCCGAATAAATTTATAACGAACGCCATATTTCCACAATTCCCCAACTAACGTTCCCAGAAATGTACTATCCCTTTGAAAACCCAATTTGTATTGAATAGAAACATAATTTATTACTAAATAAATGAGGGCTGTGACAGAAACATTTACAAGTGTAAGGGGAACCTGAAAAAAAACATTCTTCATCAGGTATGCCACTTCAAACTATAGAGGACATTTCAATATTCGACCTAAATGACATGAGCGTTCAATGTTTCCATACCTGAAGCAGCAATAGGGACTCCATTTATACTGGTGAGTTCCTCAGGCGGGCGAACTTCAATGATGATGTCCCTGCCACTTTCCAGGCTTAAGTCACATGAAGTGCTGGGAGCGGCCACATAGAAAGGAATCCCATGATGCTTGGCAGCAATGGCGAGCTGGTACGTCCCCACTTTGTTGGCTGTGTCGCCGTTGGCAACCACCCTGTCCGCTCCCACCACCACAGCTGCGAGCGAAAAGCCGACGGGCAAACGGGTACGATGAGATGGATGTGAAATGAGGAGAAAAGAAGCCGGAAAACTCAAACCTGTGATGTTCATTTCTCTCATGGTGAGGGCCGCCATGCTGTCTGTGATTAGCGTGGCGGGGATTCCCTCCGCTACAGCTTCGTACGCTGTGAGTCGAGAGCCCTGGTTGTACGGCCTGGTCTCGGTGCAGTAGACACGTTTCAGCCTGCCCAGCGAGTGCAGGCTTCGCACCACTCCTACACACGCAGACTCAGGCTTAGGTAACACTTCCAGATGGACGCTCCAAACGGTCGGTCGCCCCTCGCAATTAGGCCTTACCTAGTGCGGTCCCGTACCCGGCTGTGGCGAGCGAGCCGGTGTTGCAGTGTGTGAGGATGGTCACGGAGTCCCTCGGAACTCCCGAAAGGATGTGCTGGGCGCCAAAGTTTCCGATCTTCTTGTTGTCATTGACATCTCGAGCCAGCATGTCTTCAATCCAGGCTATTACACTGTGGGGGTGGGGGGGGGGGGGCACATGAGCACTTGATGGACACATAGTATGCAGGTTTTTTAGTTTATTTTGCCTTTATTCATTCCATGTTTAAGGGTATGTACTTATACACATAGACAAAATTGTTAGTAATCGTTTTTTTTTTTAACTTTTTGGCAAGTCGTAACGGCGCTGTGTTTACAGGTGCAAAAATGAAATACCTATTATGACGCATAAAGAACTTTTGTCATGTTTTAAAGCAGCTTTGCTTCATTATCATGGTGCCTCAACAGCCGAGGATAATGACCCAAAACACAGAGGTATAGAGCTGTCAAAATTAATCGATTAATCGGAAAGTAATCGATTATCAAATTAATAATCAAGTAATTGTTTGGAGCCATTTTTTTTATTTCAAATTGTCCAAATCCTCTGATTTCAGCATATCAACAGTAATTGTTCACTGATTTCTGTAGGCCTTCATGAAAGAAGACAGTGATTATTTTACATGTTCAACTCATATGAACGTATGAAAATGTTCTATTTTAAATATTGCCATGATCCCCAAAATTTATTTATATGTTCTTTTTTTAATGCTAGAGCATACAGAAGACTTTGATGGGGCTTCTGACCTTAAGAGAACGCATAAAGCAATTGTAGTTATTACAAAAATGACCAGCAGGTGGCAGCAGAAGAGTATAAGAGATCAACCAAAACCATGTTGCAAAAAAGCTCTTTCCCCCAATGTTTTAAACAGATTTGTGAATAATGATGAAACTTAGCTATATTCTAATGCTAATTGCTGCAAAACGGAATCATATACAAATATTTTTTTTTTCTGATGAAAGAAGACTCTAATCTTTCTTTTGGTAGATTCCATGTTTTTATAGCAATCGAATACAATATTCTGTGGGCCTTGCAAAATTAGTCAAAATCCAGTACAACACCAGAGAGTGAAGGGGGTTGCTTCAATAAAAATGGCTGCGAGTGAATGAGTTAATCAAAATAGGACATTTGCAAACGTCTGTTTTGACTTTGGAAAACAATGACTGAACCGAAATAAACACAAGATAAGGTTTGATAGACGTAGTGAGGGGATATATGAGGGCAGTTGGTGGGAGAGAGGAGGATGTGATGATTGGCTTAGATGGACAAAGGCGATGCGCTGTGGAAACCCCTAACACGGGAATCTGCTACTTATGGCTCTGGAGCCACATGTGGCTCTTTAGTCCCTCTCCTGTGGCTTCCTGTGGATCTCTTACAAAATGAGTAGAAAAAATAATTATATATATATATATATATATATATACACATACAGTATATGTATATACAGTATATATATGATTACATATTATTTTCTTTTTTAATTAAATACTAAAAATGTCAGCCATAAATTGTAGCTCGTCAGAAAAAGATAGATGAAAGGTAGATGAAAAAGTTTTTGGAATGACCTAAAAATGTATTTTTTTTAAAAAGTGACCATAAAATGTCCAAAAAGGAGTAAAAACAAAAATTACGATAAAATGTATGCAAACTTGCCATAAGAAGTCCAAAAAAAGGAGAGGCAGAAAATGCCATATGTCCATAAAACTGCCAAAAATGTCAAAAATTTGAAAGAAAGGCAGAAAAGTCTAAATATGTATGAAAAACAAGAACGAAAGTTAGAAGAAAATAAATGTCTCTGTATTGGATGATGCTATCTTATGTTTGTGTTGTGGTGCAGCTTTAATTAGCTCTTGGGTCCTCAGTACGCTAGACTAACACTAACATTAGGGGTGGGAATCTTTGAATGTCTCACGATTCGATTCCGATTTTTGGGTGTGCGATTCGATTCAGGATCGATTTTCGCTTAAGAACGATTTTTGATTCAAAATTATTTGAATGACAATGATTTTTGCTTCAATCTATAGATGTGCAAGGAATTGTAATGATCTGCTCCAGTCGGACTCGCTAATGCTAATTAGCGCGTTACTCGCGGCACTTTTATCACTCAAAAGAACGGCTCCACGCTGCAAAAAATGTTTTTTTATTGGAATAACTTGATCGGGACTTTTTCCTTCTACTCTCTAACGTGGTTACAACCTAACAGTGTGTCAGACCGTGTAGAACCACACTGCCCCTAAGTGGCCAAATCAGGTACAACATGAACAGCGCTCCCAATAAAAGGCACACACAAACAAATGGAAGACAGTATAAAATAATCTAAATAAAATCGATTTTGGGACATTTAAAATCGATTCTGAATCGTACTAAATGAAAATCGCGATTCTTATGAGAATCGATTTTTTGGCACACCCTTAACTAAAATACTCTTTCCTTCAACACAATTTTAAAATTTGGCCTGAAAAATGTTTTGTTTTTTTTGGCCAGGAAAGGAAGAAAAATAATTGGCACAACACAAATGTAATGCAATTGAATTAATAAAAACTCATTGTAATATCCCTTCAAGAAGCTTACAATATTTTGTCAGTTGATTTCCAGTTGTAAAAAAATACCCGTTCAGAAAATAAGAATTGACTTTGATACAAACTTTGGCCATGATATGCATTGTAACTGTCAACACTGTTACAGTTACACATAACGGATCATTAAATTCAGACCTGCTTGCAAGATTTTCTCCGCCATCAGAACAATCATCTTTAGCTCTAATTACCCAATTATAAAAATACATCTTTCTCTCGATGCAGCCATCGTATCTCACGCAGTGACATCACTGACTGTTGAATCTAGAAAGAAGATTTTCCAATTTTCGCTTCCTTTTATCTGTTAACATTCGTGCAAGTGTTGTGACAGCTGCTCCCTGGGAGTGAAAGAAAACCCCCAAGTTGTATTGTTGAAAATAATGTTGCTGGTCTTTACTGATGACAGAAGGTAAAGTAGGTGTGAACAGACTAGAGGACGTAAAACAAAAATGCCAACACCAATACTTTTGCCTCTGTGAACCATCGCAATGAATTGAAAATGAAGACTGTGGTTTAACTGAATTTGTCACTTAGCAGTCACTGATTAAAAAGGCTCGGACTTAAAGTAACTTGCCAATGCCCTTGTGGCATTTCCCCCTCAGTCATAGGACAATAAAGACTTTGAGGAGATTTTGTAGAATCTCTTATCTGATAAAAGAATTGCCCAGGCAAGAGACAGTGAATATTATTAGGCTTAGAAAAAAAAAATCAAGACAGATGGCATTAACTGGAGGAGTAGCCAAATCTCCAATCTGCTACATTGTGAAGAAGAAAGAATGTACTGGAAGCGACAGCAGCAGCCAAAGGTTTAAACGACCACCAACGGCAAACTTTTTATCTAATGGAGAAAACTTACCGGTGACCAGCAGCAACATCCTGTCCCTGAGCAGATTGTCATATTTGCCATGAAAGAAAGTGGGCAGTCTAGCAATCGGGCAATAGTTGACTCAACTTGAGCATCCACACTGCTAGAGTCACATCAACTGTGAATGCGAGCGCATGAACGGGGGGGCAATGTGAGTTCAGTCCATTAGCACAGAGTTCACACCACTGGTACGACTTAAAAAGCACAAAGGACAGATTAAATCTTCCGAAAAGAAGTTGTTGGACAGATGAAATGAGGATGAACTTTCGGCACAATGCTGCGAATAGACGATTGTGATCCGAAGCACCGCAGGACCTGTCGATCATTGCTGAGGCAGCATTATTACCAGCGGAACTGGGTCGTCCGAGTTTATGGATGAAGTAGCTTCTATTAGAAGGAACGAGACAAATTCTTATGTGTGTGACACAGCTGCATAGTAACAGTGCATAATGTCGCAAAAAAAGACTTGCTATTTGCACTGAAATCAATGTGAAGAATCTCAAACGAGAAGCAACAAAAGAACCGATGCCATTCAGGTCAAGCTACGCTTAGCAACTGAGAAATACTACAATGACGTGACGTCCAAACAGCATTTATTTGCTTAAAAAAAAAAGACTGCTTGTGCTGTTGATCATATTAACAAAACCTGCATATTAAGTCCACCAGAGTATGAAAAAGAAAAGAAAAATGATGTTACAATATAACCCCATTTATACCGGGAGATACGTTCCAGACTAGGGCCGTGCAATTAATCGAAATTCAATTACAATTTTAATTATTACACTCCACAATTACAAAGGCATTATCGTAACAAAAAAAAACTACTTTTGAGTTGTTAGAATGTATATATTTGCATTTTTTTTAAATAAACGAATTTAATCAATCTTGTTTGGTCCAAAATCAATTATAGTGTTTCAAAGAACTTTCTTAGTCTTACTATTTTTTACGCTTAAAGCTACTGAACATAGAATTTTCCATTTCAGTTCGCTACTGCCACCTGCTGGTGAAAAATTAAACTGCACATATCTTTCTTCACAGACACACCACGCACATGACGTCACATCCACAGACAGGGAGCAGGAAATTCGAACCCAAATCCAGTTTGAAAATTATTGGCCAGAGGCTTGCAGGAGTACCCATTGTGAACAGTTAAGGTGTTCCGAGTGATTGAGCCGCCACACGTTTTTTTTTCTCCCCCCTCCAAGCTGCTATCATGCTCTACATTATGATGGTGCATGCGGCCGCACAGCCCCCCCCCCCCCCTCTTACATATGAAGGCTCGTTTACTGTGTGTTTAGTCAGGGTTTCTCGTCGAAGTCTAATGAAGAATGGCAATCGTGAACAAAAATGAACTATTAATCAAAAGCTGTTCACAGATGCCATTTTGAGCACAAAAACGTTCATCTGGCAGAAATACACTACGTTCAGTTCACGTTCAACCTAAATATAAACACATTCATGAAGTTTCGTTCATTGATCTAGTTAGCACAACCCTGAGTACCGGTGGTGAGGTATTTTATGCAGTTATACTGTAGTACCAAAAGCCCACTGAGGTGCGAATGTGTGCAACGCTAGGAATGTCAGGTTTCATATCTTTAGGGATGGGTAGCACGTCGTTTTAAGTTGGAACTGTGTGGGGGTATATGAGTTCCCGATTTTCCATGGCGCACATAAACGCAACATTATACGTACCCGGCGTACTAACGTCACCCACACGCGCAGAATTTCACATGCGAAGAACGAGGCCAAGGGAACGGTCGGGGCTCGCGGGAGCGAAGGGCGGCGAGCGGGTGCCGGTGGCTCAGCTGAGGCACCAAACGCCCACCCCGCGGGTGCCGCCGCCTCGGTCTGCCCCACAGTGTCCATGCAACCTTGTCGGGCCGCGAACAGCGCGGGGACGACCTCTACATTTCCGGGTATGGAAACGAGCGAGATTTTTGCACCGCCACGCCAAACATATACAGCTTATGAAGTTATGAAAGCCTCCGCGCCGGGCGGAAGCTGTATGGCTGAGGGAGGTGTCGGCGGCGGTCTTCCCCCACGATTGAATGTACACGGCTTCACCATCGTTAAGGTATATCGACATTGTAATTTGGATGGACTACTCTTGACCATATTTAAAATAGCAAAAACTTGTGGCCAAAGTGTAGCGAGCATTACAGACCACGTCGGGTACATTCAAATGATTCATTTGAACCCAATTATTCATTATCATGGCCACTTATAGCTTTGATTCACAATTGGTTTTTTGCAATATTAATTTATGTATACAGTATTAGTTATACTTCCGAAATTGTAAAATGTTATACCTTTATTTTTTACTATTCCTCTCTGGCTCGTGTGTTTTAAATTTTTGCTTTTTGTCAAGCTTTGCAAATTGAACAGTAATTGTTAAATTGATTATTAAAAAATTGTTACTGTTAAATAAACAACAATGAACATTTATTACCATCCAAATAAATAAATAAATAATAATTATTTGATTTTTTTTTAAAGAGTACTACAGTACAGAAAATTTGTACAGCATAGTATCGGTATCGATTGCTGGGTACCGAGTATTGTAACAGAACCGATTCATATGTGAACGGTACCCATCCCTACTTTCGTTCAAGATCGCAACGCTCTCTAAATGTTCGCCAAATGTTTTAACGTTTTTTACGTTTTGGGCTTGCATTATGACAACAAGAATTCAAATCGACCTTGCCCACCTCTCTCTCAGCTGCTCCGAGTTCTTCTCCATGCTCTCGTTCTCGGCAAACTCCATGAGTTCGCGGGCGGCGCGGCCCATGTTGACAGCGGTGGGTCTCGCTGACGTCAGGTGACACAAAGATTCCCGGATGAACGTCACGGGGTCATCACCACCCGCGCCTGCTCGTAACTCCACAGCCAAGCTGAGGCAGCCTACGATGGCGATGGCAGGGGCGCCGCGTACCTGGTAAAGAGAGGCGGCCATATTCAGCAAACCACGTTCTTTGCTAATTACAGATAATACTTTGAATTTGTTCTGTAAGCAATCTCTGGAATAAAAAAAAATCAATTAATCCATTCCTGCCCCCAAAAACCAGCATGTTTTTGGGGGGGGTGTAAATTGGGGCACTCATAAGTGAAAACTGTATTGTTTACGTATCAATTTATCCCCTTAACTGAGTGTGAGCAAAAAGTTTGACATCGTTGCGCTGAAATTCCGAGAACAGTTAGTCATTTCCCACTACCGTTGAACTACATCATCATGACATCAACTATCTACTTATAGCATGCTGACACAACTAACATCACACTTGTAACTGCTGCATATGTGTGTAACCGGGAGGAAGAAAGAGTCGGAAAACATCTGTGACTGTGCCCCCCAGCTGCTAAAGAAGTCCAACAGCATGCAAGTGCACATCATCTTCACCTCTGGCCTTCAAGTGTGCAGTGTTAAATGCAGTGGGGGTGTCACTCGGTGCAGCACAGGACTAAAAATGCGAACAAAAACCCTGGCAAGGGGCATTAATAATTCATCAATAAGCCTTCCCAGAGAAAGGAGGGGTCCGCTTGATGGGTGACTGTATTTAAGCAGATTGTCTAGCTTGCGCTAGACGATAAGTAATGGATACATTACGGATTTGTTTTGTGTGTGTACTGTGGGGTGGGGGGTACTCTACGCCCACAAAACAAAAATTCCAGGCCGAGTGTAGCGAGAGCAGGGCCACACATGCGTGCACCGGCAGTGGCGGCAGCACAAAGGAGTCGACGGCAGAGGCGCGCATGGACGACGGGAGGAGATACACATGCAGCCGGCGTGCACGGAGGGGAGGGGAAGTAATGGAAGAGTCTTCTTACCTTCATGGACTTGATGGCCTCGTAGGCGTCCCCCACCGAGCGGATGTCATCGTAGACGGTCTGGTGGGGCAACAGCAGCTGGTTTAGGATCTGCAGAGACCCGGCACGGTAGCGGATCGCTTCCAACGTCATGACCGACACAACGAGGCGGGATGTTGGGGAGGATAACACACACGGGCGGGTAGCTGCCACGCACACATACAATATCGCACGCGCACACTTTGCACTTCACTCTTCCCTTGAACCAGTGAGCGCGGCCTGGCAGTCGGCTGGTATCAACGCGAACAAAGTTGACGAGAGAAGGAGGAAGGTGGCTAGATGAGACGCAGGAGGAGGGAGGAAGATGAGGAGAAAAGGGAGAGGAGGGTTGGAGAGCTTCACCTACACTGACAGGCAGACAGACACGGAACCACGTGCCCACGAAGCAGGAAGTCCTCGCTTCTTTAGCCACGCCCACCAAACTCTCTCTCCAATGTGATCACTCCTCCTCCTCTCTGTGCCCCTGCCCCATCCCCCTTTCGCTCTCTTTCAGCCCCTTTGTCAGGGGAAATTTCACATTCAAAGCCGTTATTAGCATAACACCAAAGCCCCCCGTTTCCCCCGACAATTGCAAGCATTTTCTACCAACAATGCTTCTATTTTTGCTGCATTCGGTCGTACTGTTTACACTTATTTTGGTGTGCAATGATCTTCACTGTTGTTTTCGTTAAAGAATTGAAGTGAAAATGGAAGAAAATTGCCACCTGCCTATGTACATATACTCACTATAATGCATAAGTGTTATGGTGTTTCCTAATCTCACAAAACACCAGCATCAACCCAAATTTCACAAAAAGGGAATAGAAGTACCGTACATCGGTTAATTATTAACCTTCTGCCATCTAGTGGAAGAGCATTACTTTTTTTATGTCTATCACTACATCACTGGCATAGATAGATGAGCACACATACATTTGTAGTAATGACATAATTTTCTGACAGATTAAGTGAATTTCTTGCGGCACAAGCGATGATCACGTCACCAAATCATGATCATCCTTGTAGTTATTGATCACTGATTTTTGTTTAAATATGTACTGTAAACACAAGGGCAAATTTGTAATAAATGAAAATTAATGAATGAAAATCAAACATTGCTTTAGAATTGTGTTTCAAATGAATTACGGTATTGAAACATGCCTTACATTTTTTGTTGCACAACTTTTTGAGGCAATCACGGCAAAGAAACGATTTTCTTCTATAGATGTTCAACAGGGTTTAGATCAGGGCTCATAGTAGGCCTCGTCAGAATGGTTTGCTATAGCCACTTTTGGGTGTTTTTATCTCTGAGTTTTGGGTCATTATCCTGTTGCAAGACCCATGACCTGTGACCGAAAGCAAGCTTTTTCATACTGGGCAGCAGCACATTTCTCTCTAGAATGCCTATTGATAGTCTTGCACAGTTTCAAGACCAGATATAGCAGAGCAAGAGGACAACTGAGCCTCCTGCATGGGAGTCGGGACAGTGTTCTTTTCTTGGTATACAGGTACTTTATTTTTGCATCTGTAAACATACAGAGCTGATGTGCCTTGCTATTAAGTTTTATTCATTTATTTAAAGCTGCCATTCAAATTTTGTCTCCGATTGTCCATTGGACATACAGACAGAAGTTTTCTGGCTTGTCAACATGTTTAGCAAATTACAGCCTCTTTTTTATGACTTATTATCAACAGTGGTGTCCTTCTTAATTTCCCGTCAAGTCCAGTTTGGCTCAAACCAAACCTAACCCTAACTGTCCATAATTATTTTCCCCTTGAATCAGGCCCCAGTTGCTGCTGAAGAGAAGGAACCCCAAAGCATGACGCTACCACCACCATGCTTCACTGCAATATGGTGTTCTTACGGTAATGAGCAGTGTTGTGTTTGTGCCAAACATATTGTATCTTTTGGAATTATGGCCAACAGGTTCAACCTTCGTTTAATAGGACCCTAAAATGTTTTCTCATGTGTTTGGGATATAAAAAATTAAAGGGATGCTTTATTCATTTTGCAATTTTCAGTAGTAAAAAGTTAATATTTTGTCCATCATGAATTTGATAATTGTACATGAAAAATAATGGCACCTAATACCTTAAAAAAAGGCATTTTGCTACTTGCTGCTGACAGAAAATGACATTACATGTGTTGGGGGCTCAGGTAACAACCAATCATGGCACAACTTGTAAACGTTGGGTAATCCATGATTGGTTGTTACCTGAGCCCTCAACTCGTCATGTAATTTTCGGTAGACACCAAATTGCAAAATGCCTTTTTAAGGTGTGAATTGTAAAGGAAAAATAATGACATTAATAATGACGTCTATCAAATTCATGATAGACAAAATATGAACTTTTTACTGTTGTAAATTGCAAAATTAGTAAATTATTCCAAAACCGAGCAAAAATAATGGGCTGTCTAAATAGTGATGCAGTCTTTGTCATGTTAAATTGCAATCGGTGATGCAACGTTTAAATGAGCTAATAGTGTGCCATAGATAGCAGTTTATTTAACAAGTTGTTTTTTATTTGTACTTGCCCTCTTGGGGGAAAAAAGACCCCCCTCCCCCCAAAAAAAAAAAAAAAACTTCAATTAAAATTGTATAGGTAATAGGTCACAATAATTGTGTAAAAAGTTGTTGAAATTATTTTTTGTTTATACTGCACTATGAATGTTTTAATTACACAGCACTTTGAGTTCCATTTTATGTATGAAAAGTGCTATATATATAAATAAAGTTTGATTTGATGGGATTAACTAGTGTAACAATAGTAGTGAAACAAACAGTTTACCGTTTATTCATATTAAAACAAACCCTGTACATAAAATAACAGCCTTGATTCATTCCCGCTTTGAGTTGCACAAATCATCATGACACACTTGCAAATAGAGAGAACATCAAATTCTGTTCTTCTGTACATAAATAGTATGTGTTTCTGATTGCCCCGACACAAACGAACAGAATAAAAAAAGTGATTTGTTGAACAAGAGCAAGCCAAGAGGCATACGTACTGTATACTGCTGCAGATAGACAAAATAAAGCTGTAATGACAAACAATACCCACACCACTTTGGCGCTTTCCCTGGAAACTCATTATTTTTCAATGGAGTGTAGCCTCAACACAGAGGGAAATTTAAAGATTGTCAATATAAAAGTGTAATTATTGTTTCCAGACGAGCAAAGTTTTGCAATATGTCCTTCGGCCCAACTCCAACCATCCAAAATCCACACTGAATGCTGATGAGCTTGTCACCATGACAACAAGACAGCCTCTTACTCAAAAGAGCGGGTAATGTGTCAGGTTGTGTCTTGAGGTGATGTGGAATTAAAAGCTTGCACAACTAGGTGTGAGATCAGGCGACATAAGTAAAATAGATTCATACTTCTTGAAATCGCTTTGCATGGTTGGAGCTAGTTTACTGATGCAATAAAACTGTTCTACACACTTTAAATGATAGGTCAATTCATTGGGTGATAAGTAATGATAGGGCACCATCAGTAAGTTTTTTTTCTTTTCGCATTACTGTTGCCATATCGCAGCAATCCACTTGATTAGAACTGAAAGTGGCATTTTCATTATTTTGTTTTTTACATTTCATGCTAATAAACAGAGTTAGCTTTCGAAGTTCAGCATTATTCACATAATGTTTTTTGTCAGCTCCATAAAGAACAAAAAACACTCAGCAGAACTATGAAAAAAACTGTAATATAAATGAATGTATATGTGAAAATGATTGATTTTCCAAATGTGAAGCTACACAAAAGTAGACTTTCAGACCCTTTCCAGTAGAGGCCACAGACGTGAACTGACATGAATGATTGCTCTATTAACTGTCAAGGACAACTTGTAGTGAGTAAACATGAATAAATACTAACTTAATTACTGCTTTGAAAGCTCGCCAGCACCCTCAACATGATAATCATTCAAAAATGGTTAGATGGATAGTAATAATTTGTCCCACCATTGCAACTTAACAAGTATCGGTAATTAAGAGCACCAAAAATGTACATCTTAGAGAAACAGAATATCTCCTTATTCTGAATTATAAAGTGTCACGTGTGAGTGTGTCCAGAATTATTGGAGAGGCAAACATAAACAAAAAGGCTCTTTTTAAATTGCCGGCTGCATCCAGGATTTGTATGACGGAATCCACAGTAAAAGCGGTAGCAGCTGTTAATTATTTTCACAGAGGACTTAACTCTGTTTAAGATTTGGAAGAAAATCCAAATGGAGCCGCATGTAACTCTCAGTAATCTCTGAATGTATGTGAAGGAATTAGTGTGAAGACGGAGAAGGTGAAGGAGGCGACAAAGAGCAAGTTGCTGACGACGAAGGCAGAGCTAAGCTGCTACCACATTCATAGCGCACTGTTAACACTCCCCACTTTTGCAACCCCAAAGGCGACTTTATGTCTGATCTAGTTGTCTCCTTGGTGACACAAACACTAATCCCTCATTATGGGATGTAGGCTGTGGTGCCCCAAAGCCCCGTTTTTTTACTCCCATATCACACCACTGCAAATGCAGAAGATTACAGTAATCTGGGAACATTGGTGCAGACACATTAGATTAAGATCCTTATGCCCATCAAATAAAGTGGAAAGGTGTAAAAAAAAATAAAAAAATTAAAAGACATAGAAAAGAATAGAAAATAATTGAGGTTTTCTGTAGTGTTTGTCCTTTTAAGAGTAATTGCCTCTTTTAGTATAAAACTATTTCATTCTTTGTTTTTATTTACTGCAGGTTTCCCTTTTATGTGTTGTTTTTTCCCACCCAAATATGAATTGACTAAGCACAAGTGGCTCCATGCATTAGTCATGGTCATGGACGTGCAGCATAAAACCATGTCAAAGACCTTGCGAGTGCTTGTGTTGATGTCGGTGAAAAGAGAAAAGGAAACAGTACTCCAGCCAATCTTTTGCCAAATGAGTCTCTACTTATCCAGCGCGCTTCCTTTTCAGTGATTCCAGCTGATGAATGAAATAGACATACAAGATCAACTCCTTTCCACAGGCACTCATAAAAAGATGGCGTACAATTCTATTAGCAATACACTACGCCAGAACCCTCACCTCGGTCTCGACCATCTTCAACCTACTCAGCGCGTCCTTGGCAGCATCCTATGAACAGCAAAAAGAATGGTGACATCACACAGGGACATACTGACACACAGAATGTAAGTAATTGGCGGACATCATGTTTGAATAGCAGTCAACCCTGTTCCCGCATTCACCCTATTGCCTTGACTTGAAAATTTCTTGATTGAGTCAGCGAGTCCTTGGGTGAAGCGCCGCAACACATTTTCATACTCTGCTCACAAAGAAGGAAAAAGTGCGTTAGAGTATATTTATAAATGATATGCTGCTTTCATAGGAATCAGATGTTTGTGTGTTACCTGTGAGAAGAGCAGGAGATGCTCGCTCCAGCTGCGCTTTTTGCCACTGCAGCCTGTGAGTGATCTCTTTGTGCTGATGAATGACATCGGATGGGGGATCCCGCCGGTTCTTTTTGTACTCTACAATCTGAGGGAGAAGAACACAGTGACTGATAGGGCATTGAAGAAATTAAATGCCATACACACAGTTAAACACATACACACGAGTACCTTTCTCTCTAACCGTTCTTTGTCGTAGTTGAGGAGGCTGAAGCTGTGCAGCTTGTACTGGGGAGGAGAGCTGCTGGAGTGACTGCTCCTGTTGCTCATCTCATGTTTGGGTTTAGATCGAGGAGATGGCGCCTGATGTGGAAATGACATATCTTAGTGTTCGTGTATCATTCTGCATGAATACAAAATGGTTATTTATGACCACACCAAAAGCTCTATTAATAATGCACAATTTAGGACCCTCGTTTACAGCATATATCAACAATGCTCTTCAGCACTGAGGCCGTGACACTTGTGCATGAATTGATACTAATAGGAGCATCTTTGATCAGTGATGAGCAAGCAGTAAAGGAGCACTGAAGAATGTTGACAATGTCAGACTGACTTACAGTACATGGACACAATAAAGGTGGTTGTCTCACCCGATCCTTTTGTCTCTCTGGGGGTGAGAGGGAGGAGACCGGTTCAAGGATTAGCCACTTCTCTGTTGTAGGCTGCAGTTCAACCCCGGATATGGGCTCTCTGACTTTCACCCTCACCTCTAACTTGCCACCTGTGGCTTTACGTCCATCCATCACCTAAGAGAAAACAAACATTCCAATCTAGTGTGTACATGTAAGCATATTCATGTCTGTATACATGGTCTAAATGTCTTCAGAAGCAAAAAAAAAAAAAAAAGGAGGAAGGCATTGACTGCAATTAAGTATTATCATTTGTACTATACCACCTGGGAAGAGACCCCTGGCATTTATGGAATACCAAAAACTCACAAGGAAGGCAAGCCTCTCGAGCCAGTTGTCAATAGCATCAACTCCACCACCTATAACATTGCCAAACATCTAGCTACTATTCTAACTCCAATGGTTGGAAATACTCCACATCATAACCATAACCACCACAACTGACCGCACAAACAAGGTCCAGAACCAGAGACTTGCTACAGGGCAAGCACTGAATCACTCGATGCTACCTCCCAGTTCACTTTTTTTTTTCACCATTGCGGTTCTTAAGACTACAAAGCGTAGGCAGGTAAGGACAAAAACCTCGAAACTGGGGTTTAGAGAAAAGCTAAAAAACTGTGGGCATCCTAGCTGTTCCTTCGTCAACTCAACTCAACTTTATTTATAAAGCACTTTAAAACATTCAGTGCTGTATAAGGAGTAAATATCAACCATGCAAATGCACCAGAAGAAAAAGGTCTGTAACACCAAAACCGAAGGAGAAAAAACAGAGACAAATTGTGTTAGTCCTTTAAAGTGCATCGAGAAAGTATTGACAGTGCTTCACTTTTTTAACATTTTGTTATGCTACATACTCATTTCATAATGGGATACCTTTTTTCCTCAAAATTCTACACATAACACCTGATAATGACATGAAAAAAGTTTGATTGTTTTTGTACATTATTTGCTAATTCATTCAACATAAAAAACAAGAAACCCCATGTACAGAAGTATTCACAACCTTTGCCACGATGTTCAAAATCGAGCTTAGGTGCATAATGTTTCCATGCTCATCCTTGACAGATTCCTACAGCAAAAATTGGAGTTCCCCTGTGGTAAACTCAGTTGATTGGACATGATTTAGAAAGGCACACATCTGTCTATAACAGAGGTGGGCACACTTGGTCATTGAGGGCCGGAGTCCTGCAGGTTTTGGATGTTTCCCTTCTCTAACACAGCTGATATATGATGAGCTCATCAGCAAGCTCTACATAAGCCTGATAACTATCCTGTTGATTGGAATCAGCTGCGTTGGAGCAGGGAAACATCCAAAACATGCAGGACTACGGCCCTCGACGACCGAGTTCGCCCACCAATAGTGGTCTATAAGGTCCCACAGGTGCCCCTAGTGAGGATAGGCAGTATGGACAATGAATGGATGGAGGTGACAGTGCATGTCAGAGCACAAACCAAGCATGATGTCAAAGGAGTTGTCTGTAGACCTTCAAGACAGGATTGTCCCGAGGCACAAATACGGAAAGGAGTACGGAAAAAATTCTGCTGCTTTGAAGGTTCTGATGAGCATAGTAGCCTCCATCATTTGTAAATGGAAGAAGTTCCAAACCAGCAAGACTCTTCCTAGTGCCTTAGTCAAAGAAGTAAACAAGAACCTAATTGTCACTCTGTCAGATCTCCTGCGGTTCTAACCATCTCTACAGCACCAATCAGATCTGTATGATATAGTGGCCAGAAGAAAGCCATTCCTTAGCAAAAGGCACATAGTAGCCTGTTTGGAGTTTGACAAAGGTCACCTGTAGGACTCTCAGACCATGAAAAAGAAAATTCTTTGGTCTGATGAGAAAGGTTGAACTCTCTGGCGTGAATGTCAAGTCATGTTTGGAGGAAACCAGGCAGCGTTCGTCACCTGACTAACACCATCCCTGCAGTCAAGCATGGTTGCAGCAGCAATGTAGCATAGTGAGAACTTGGGAGTGCAATGACCTCCGCAGTGAACAAGGCAAGCGACCCAAATACATGTCACAGCATAGGAGGGTAGTCTCTTTGGGTGCAGAGTCAATAATAAATAATAGTCATGTCTTCATGGACAACAATGTAAAGGAGAAAAATCCTCAACAACCAAGACTCCAGTTGCCTCGATTCAACTTTTGTGGAGGCTGTAAATGTATTTATACATCATAATTCACATACATTTTTAAAAAATATATATAAATCAAAACAACTCACCTCGAGAATCTCTCTGATCTCACAGTGGTTTTCCAGACCCTCAAGCTTCAGTTGAGCTGTGCCCACAACCTTGTCTGTTTTAAAGAGGCCTCTGTAAATATGCAGGACATCATTTCAGAGGGATCATTCGGGCATCAACATTAAAGCAGTTCTGATTTGTACCCCTTGTGGATGATTTCAAATTTGAAGCCTTTGGACTGGACGACTCGTTTAAATCCTCGATGCGCTCTGTTGATGTTGAGTTTGAATTGCTCTTTAAACTCTGGACTGCTAGTACTTTTGATTGTGCTGGTTTTGTCCCTCTGTGCCTCCTCCTACACATGGAAAAATGATTTTTTTTTAAATAACACCATCTTTTTTCTCTTGATGTGACAGCTCCTTACCGCACTGGGAAAAGGAAACTCAAACTTCACACTGGCATCCAGATCATTAGGCGAGACACCTGAAGACAGGCACAGAGGTGTAAATTCACACACAATTCCATTTGTAGCAGATTGGCAAGAAATCTGCCTACCTGAGGGAACTGGTAGGTTGATGCCTCTGATGATGTACAGTATCATGTCATTGGGAGTCAGATTGGGGTAGTTCCTACAGAAACAGATAGGGGTCTTGAGCTCAGTATGAGTGACAGATATCAAGCAGTCAGCATTACTGTGATCCAAACAAGACTGTTAAATGAGTCATTTAGCTACCAGCTTGGTGGGTTACTGAAGCCCAAGGAAAATCTGTCACAGTGACTCACTGTGAATCAAGTACTGAAAACATAAATTATGCCAATACGAATATTCAGTTGATACACAATTGTACAATTATTATTAGTAATTGATACATGAAATAGCGTATATCTTATATAAACAAAGCACAATAGAGTTTTCCTAGTTTTCCAAACCCGAAACCACATCAAATGTACTAGTATTGAATTTGAATGTTTGCTAGGATTTTTCTACTGACTTGACAACACTGAAGGTCTTCTCTTTCGTGTGACACTTGGGCACTGGCTGGCCATTGGTGTAGGAATTCTTCAGTATCTCTATATTTTTGAATGACTCCTCTACAAGCTTTTCACACCTAGAGAGACACAGACACAGACCTAAAGCACAAATACAGTATACACCGTTTATACAAAATATACCTGTCAAGAACAATTGTAGTCCTATATAACTAGTTTAATAATACAGGCACTGGAACAAGATTTTAAGATGCTAGACCTCGTCAAACTACGGTAATAAACATCATTATTTTGAGAAAAGAACAAAAGCGAACAAACTATTGCAGCTGTGAAAGATATGTGATTTTCTTGTTTACTAAACATTGTTTTTAAATAACAATAGTGGTTCTCAACTGTTGTCACTTGGGACACATTTTCCAATTGTTGCAAAAGTCATGACTCACTTATGTCGAATTTACGAACAATAAAGATTTTTTTGAAAATAGCATCCGAAAACATGTGTAGACTATTTTCGAATGCTGATATAATGCCAAAAGCATATTGCTCACACTTACGTCCTCCAGCAAGAGACTGAGCAGTAGTATTTGTTTATGGAGTAAACTAGTGTGAGGCAGCTATGGTACACTTATTACCTAATAAGTTCCATGTGAGAGAGTAATATGCCTCTTTATTGTACTGGAATAATTACAGTAAAAAAATACATGCCATTTTTTACTAGCTCTCTGCGACCGACCCAAAATAAGTCTACAACGCTTTTGGGTCCCGATCTACTAGTTGAGAATCACTATATGAATATATTGTATATACAGCATAAATATTGTATTTAATAATCAATTGTACTTATTTGCCTGTTTATTTTATTCATCCATTGTCTTTTGTAGCAGACATGTTGCATCAGACATGCTGTGGCAATGATAGGCATGGATACTGTCTTGGAATTGAGCACATAACTGATTATTATTGATTGTCACTCATTAAAAAATAAAAAAATAAATGTTTTTGAGATTACTTCCAACAAGCTTAGGAGTGAAGCTGGACTCCTAAAGATTAAAGCAGTACAATTTCATTAGAACCATGACCATTAAATAATGCCTTGGCAAAGATAATTAGTTTGACACCATTAGACAGCATTTTAGTTTTGATATGTGTACGGTACTTTTGCAGTTGCAGGTAACAGTAATGTCACTAATATTTTGGTAATGTTAGCTAGAGTGCAAATTTTCCCAAACATTGGATGGTATTAGATTGTGCAGTTGTATTTTACTTTACTGAGTCTCCACTAATTGTATGTTTTGGTCAATTAAACTTGGTTAAAAAAAGGTTAAAGGTTAAAAAAAAAAAATCACCTGCACATAAAATAATTGCTTGTATGTAAGAGAGATTTTTTTGGTTGAAGATGATGTAAAATAAAACAAATAAACAAATCTTTAAGCAACATGTTCTTACTTGAGAGCCTCGCCAACATTGCCCATGAGTATGAACTGCTGTGATTGACTCAGACATTTCTAGAGATCAAGTTGGAGAGAGAAACAGATGCAGTGGAATGGTTTGCATCCACAATTAGAGCATTCAACATCTTGTACACATGTGGACAAAATTGTTGATCTGATAATGAACAAAAAACCCACAAGGGTCAGAGAAATAACTTGAATCTGACAAAAGTAATAAATAAAAATGTAATGAAAATTTAACCAATGAAAATCATACATTGCTTTTGAGTTGTGGTTCAATAGATTTTTTCATTTCTCTTATGAAACAGGCCTGGACAAAAATGATGGTATTCTTAACTTAATTTTGTTTTTCTTTCATTAACAGAGGGGAAACCGACAATTGTGTCCACACGTATGTGAATACTTACTTGTGCTGCTGTAAGAGTGAAACAAAATGTGAATACTGACCTCATGTTGCTTTCGCAAAAGGTCCATTAGGCCGTGATATTGCTCACTGGTACGAGGAGAAAGAGGAGATGTACGGGAACGAGTCAGCAAGAAGTCTTCCTCACTGACTGGACTGATGGGTATCTGAGACAAGTACAAATATAAAGAAAATATATACTGTACATTATAATTTTTTTTTTTTTTTTAAACATTCTAGACATGAAACAAAGACCCAAATAAGCACAAACATCTGACAACTGTCAGGCCCATTGTGCCAAAAACAGGTGATTTAATAAAATAAAAAACTTAAAATTTAATCTGTGATGCAGAACACCTAGAAATATCAGGTACATGCACCCCTGTCAAATCAACTTTCCAATTTCTATTTGAAGTTATGAATACTAGACGCAAAGAAACAGTGGCACAGGAATAATATTCTATTTTATAATTATATTGTGACTCAGAGTCATAGAGGAACCACTAAGTTACAGAGGGAAACAATCATGAGACCCAAACCAAATGAAAGAAGTCATGTGGGGTCTGTTCTAGAGTCACAGACAACATATAAGTACAATAGACCTATAATAATAATAATGGTGCTTTTATGTAGCACACTTAAAGCGCTTCACATTGGCTACCGTACATTACTCATACTCTGGTGACGTAAGTAGCCACAGCTGCCCTGAGGCAGGCTAACAGACATATTATGCCACATACACAATACTTCAATATTATCTTGTGTTTCATTAATTGCATAAATTTTGAACCTTGGTGATATCAACAGGAAGGCCAGACTTGGCGGCTTCGATCATGGGGTCCAGTCCTTTGGCATGTCTGAGGTGCTGTGCTGCTCCCGTCATATCCTACAAGATATAATCAAGACTTTTTTAAATGGTTGTTGTGGTTAGAAATCTTACTGAAACACAACAATATCAGCCACTCAATCTACCCCAAATAAACAACTCTATTGAATACCTTCATCTTCTTTGAGGCCAGGGCTGCGCGCAAAAAAGCCTGTCGCCGTAGCAACAGGAAATCCACTTGCTGTTGGGCTAAAATTTGAATCAAGAGAAAAATAGGTGATGCCCTTATGTAGCAGTCAAAGCATGGATATGCAGACATGGCTTGAAGTTACACTGCCAACACACCTTTGGCCCCCAGTTTTGGTGTTGTGGAGCCGCCAGGGGTTTGAGGCCCTGGAGATTTAGCTTTCTGCGCAGATAGACGCACGGAAGACTATGGAGAAAGTTTTTAATAAGGATGCAAATAGAGATGATAATTGAGACTGTCATCATAATATGTAATAATGTAAAATATAATGTCAACAGAATTACACACCTGATTACATAAGGAGGAGCAATAAACCAGTAAAAAAAAAAAACATAACATTCAATACATGAGTAAATACAACAGACTGTATTTCTATCTGGAGTCTAAAGGCAACCCAATCAAAATCCCTGGCTGTATATCAATTAGAGCACTTGGCAGTATATTTATTAGAATGTTTTAGTTTTTTTTTTACCTTGGCAGCCTCTCTTGGACTGTCCTCTTCCTCTTCTTCTGCTTCTGGATCCCGATTTGCTATTTTCATAGCTGTTTCCAGGACACCCATAAAGTTTTGCGAATCTCTCTCTGAGCCCTGTAATGGTGGACAACCTAGAAAAGAAATACACATATGATACAGTATATAATATATACACACAGCTAAATTTTAAATGGTAAATCTATGAAATCAGAAAAGTACCTGGTGGTACAGGTAGATCGGACAAGTTGACAGGCCGACCAGCTTTGTGTGCTTTAATGGAATCTTGGTATTGCTGTTAAAAAAAGAAATTATGAAATCATTTTCAATAATGGTGTTTTTTTTAAACTTGTCATTCTTGTCTTGATTTTATTGGGATAAAAAAAAACTCCCACTAATGGAAGACTGTCAGATTAACCATCCATCCATTTACTACCGCTTTGGTCGGGTTGCGGGGGCAGCAGCTTTAGGAGGGAAGGCCAGACTTCCCTGTCCCCAGCCACTTCAACAGCTCTTCCGGCGGGACCCCAAGGCATTCCCAGGCCAGCTGAGAGACATAGTCTCTCCAGCGTGTCCTGGGTCGTCCCCGGGGCCTCCTGCCGGTGGGACATGCCCGGAACACCTCTCCAGGGAGGCGTCCAGGAGGCATCCAAACCAGATGCCTGAGCCACCTCAACTGGCTCCTCTCAACGCGGAAGAGCCGCGGCTTAACCCTGAGTCCCTTCCGGATGACTGAGCTTCTCACCCTATCTCTAAGGGAGAGTCTGGACACCCTACGGAGGAAACTAATTTCAGCCGCTATACGGGATCTTGTTCTTTCGGTCACGACCCACAGCTCGTGACAATAGGTGAGGGTAGGACCGTAGATCAACCGGTAAATCGAGAGCTTCGCCTTTTGGCTCAGCTCCTTCTTCACCACCACAGACCGTTACAGAGCCCGCAACACTGCAGACGCTGTACCAATCCGCCTGTCAATCTCCCGCTCGATTTTGTGTAAAAGTACAGAGATGAGTCAGAAATGTTTTGGACTGAAAATACCAAGATGAACCTCTACCAGAGAGCTGAAAAGGCCAAAGGCATGGAGAAAGAAAGGATCTGCTTATGGTCCAAAACACAAGCTCATCGGTGAAGCATGGTAGAGGTACCCGGTAATGTCATGGCTTGCTTGGGCTTGCCTGGCTGCTTCTGGAATGGGTTTACCAGTCTTCATTGCAGAATGAAGTCTACAAAACCATTTTGTCTGACAATTTGCAGAAAAATCCATCAAAACTTATTGAGAGAATCTTAATCATGCATGCAATGACCCAAAACACACTGCCAACACAAGAAGGGACTTCATCAGGGGGAAAATGTTGATCCCAGGTAAATATGGCAATAATCATGACATAATCATTCTCCTTTAAAAAGGCAGCACGGTGTGCCATGAAAGTTTTTGTAAGGATTAATGGACTCCTTAAAAATGTGAGCAGCATGGCCTGTACCTTTACAATGCGCTGATGCATGCGTGATTTGCGGTCATCTCCTTTGCTCTTAGCGCCATCTGCTGCTGATTTGTATATTTCCATCCTTTGCTGCAAGGCTTCGGTCACATTGCTGGGAGCAGGAAGGCCTTTAAAAGGCAAATGCACATTTAAACATTAGGCGCAACTTCATCACACAGTGCAAACAGGTCAGAAAAAAAGAAATGGTGCTACCTACCAGTGGTTGGTTCCTGAGTGATTGTTGGAGTAACAACGGCTGGTGGTTTGGGGGAAGGTGGTGCTTGTGTCCCATCTACTACGTCTCCTGTGAATCATTGCGAAAATGCAAAGATGAGTTTGTTTGTTTTTGTGTGTGTTTTATTTTAATACATATTCTGCTTAAGTAGTCACACTACCAGGGCTTGGGGGAAGCAAGCTCAGGTCTACTGGTTCACTCCTATCTACAGCCTCCACTACTAAGTCCAGACTCTGCATATTAAGAACACATCTTCATCAGCTTGTATTAAAACTTTTTTTTTTTTAAATACACATGTGGCTTTTAAGTCTTGTTACCTTTGCAGTGACATAGTGTTGTTTGGCCAGGTCAATGTTACCACTCTGTTTGGCTTGTATGGCTGCTAGCTTGTACTCCCTTTGTCGGGACAACACTGCTTGTTTAAGCTCTAAAAGAATAGAAGAAAAACATCTACATTAGTCTTCACAAATGCACTCATGAAATTGTCCCATACATTACTTGTGGAATACAAAGCATTTTCAGAGCAATATGTTATCATGTGACCTGAGTGTTGCGTGTTGGGCTGACTGGGTGTCAGTGGAGAGATCATCGGGGTTCCCGGAGTGATGGCAGCAATCGAGTTGTTGGGTGGAGCTAAATGGAGTGGCTTAGTATTAAGAGCTGCTGGCGCTGACTCCCGTGAAGGTTTTTGATTGACTGAAGGGTAGGGAATCAAATCGGGCCCTGGCATTTCTTTCTCTTTCGTAGATTCAGACTCAGCTGCAACACTGGCTTTTCCGCCTACAGCAACAGGAGGTGGCATCTCCTCCTCGTTGACTGGCTTTCCTTTCCTGACCGATGTAAGCATGGACTGCAATGTCTGAGGATGGCAAGGGCAGGAACTGTAAGCATAACTTAGATCTTTAACACGGATGGCACACGTGTATTAGGGTCATCTTGAGATATGAAACAAAGTTTGCGATTGAGACAGTTTTCAAAACCTTTAATCCACGGTCATATCTTCGAGACTTGCTTGTCTCCCCAGATGCAGTTGCATTGGAGATGGCAGTCTTGTACATCTCCATACGCTCCAATACAAGGCCTTCCAATCCAGTTGCACCAGTGTGAGTCTGCGGAGTCTGAGGAGGACTGCTTTTCTCATCATCCCCTAAAACGTCATTCAATTCTGCCTGTGAACAAACACAGATGTATTGTGCTTGCATTTTGTAAGGGGGGGGGGGGGGGGGGTATGAGAATGATGAACAACAAAATATTGCTAGAGAGTGAAACTTTGCTAGTTTTTTAAGCAATCAGTGTTCATGGGTTCTTACAGTACACTACAGCCAAGACTGAATTTAGACTGCTTCAGCACCCCCAAATTTTTAGAGTATATAGATATATTTTTACTGTGTGTTCTTTTTAACAAGCTAGAACCTTATAGCTATAATGTATATTTAAAACCATAGAGTTTAAAAGTAAATTTTAAACAACATAAATACAGTACACCCCCCCCCCCCCAATTTGATTGAAAATGGTTTAATCCACCTCGACCCCTCCCCCGCTTACAAGCAGACAGCAGAGGCTTAGTCCTTCTCAGTCCAGTCACAGGGTATGTCTGTCAATTGTTCCTTCCTTTTACCAGGATATGTGAAAAGTTTCTTACCTTCTACCACTCAACACTAACACGTTATTTTCATTACTAGTCTGCTTTTTTGCTCCTCAATCATGTTGCTACGTGCTAATGAGGGAAACAAGTGTTAATATTAATGTCTCCATTGTGCTCCTATTGGCTAGCTTACTATGGCGTGTGTGGCGTGTGTGGCGTGTGTGGCGTGTGTGGCGTGTGTGGCGTGTGTGGCGTGTGTGGCGTGTGTGGCGTGTGTGGCGTGTGTGGCGTGTGTGTCTGCACAGAAAAAAAACTAGCCTCATGGAGTAGGTCATGGACATAAGATTGTTTTTCAGCAAACAAAAGCTAGTAGATTCAAGCACATTTATTTTTTTTATGTGTATGTAATCTATGTTTTTGATAACATAGTACAGACAAGTAAAGTACAAAAACAATCATTCTGTATTAAGTTAATGTCTGTTAACATATTTTATATGTTGTGTGTTTCATTTAAAAGAAAATTTCAAAAACAAGTCCAAGGTCTATTATTGTTAATTCTCACTGTAAAAAAAAAAAATAATAATAATAAAAATTCTCACTGTAAACTGTGGGGAGCTGGTTTACTCCAGGCATACTGTCAATGTGTGTGTTGGGGAGCTGTTAAAAATAATACCCTTCTCAAGAAATTAGGATTGGGATATGTTTATATTTTAAGTCATTTTCTCCTTTGCATAAATTTTATTAGATTTGGTTTACTCATTGACTTCCCATGCAATTTTTGGAGCGGAAAGTAACCCCAAACCACGACAAGCTACCTAACACATATCCCACCCCATTGGCCCAATCTTTATAGCACCTCTGATCCTAGAATCGCCTCTGCTTGCTACCATTAGGCTAGCATACTTTTGTTTTGTTTGTTTGGTTGAATATTTTGATATGTAACTATACAATGCTTAATTCTCTTTTATTTGACTTGTATCAGTTTTACAGTAAAGTTCAACTTCAAAGTTTTTATACAGCTTCTCTCTATACTATATTGGCTTTTTACACGGATCTGGAATGTAAAGGATAAAAGGGGTACAGTTTTCCAGTGCATTAAAATACATTGGAAATGCAAAAAACAAACATTTCACTGAACGTTAATATTGGAGTTAAATTGCTCGTTCGTGCCACCGAGATGATGCTGTGTTTTTGCACACAATATTGTGCAGTGCAGTTGATAGTAAATATAAACAATAGAACATGGGCAGATGATTAAAATTTGATTGAATTATTATTCCTATAAATGTTTGTTTTACCAGCAGATCTTCGTCATTATCCAAATCCTCATCTCCCATGTCCTCTTCATCCAAGTCTTTCATGCAAAGAGCTGCCATTCGCTCAATATCAGCAATTGCAACAGGCGCTACACACCAGAAACATTTAAAGTACAGTGAGACACAAGTAAACTTCAATGTACGTGGGGGGTCAGGGATAATCGAGTGGTCTTTACACCTTTAATTTCACGTTTTTTCCTTTGTGGTCCTCCTCCTCCCATCAAATTGTGTAGCTCAGCCTCAAGATCTTCATCGTTACCGTCATCATCCAACCCCCCATCCGGGTTCAAGTCAAGGAGAAGCCCCATCTGAAACACATTTACACAGCTCGAAGGTCAAACAGTTGCTCAAGAACGGACATCTGGTTCAAGACCTGAGACGAGTTACCTGTTTCGCGCGCGCAGCCCCTTGACCCCGGGGAGGTGGGTTCCGATTTCGACTCATCGACACTTAAAACGTGGCTTCTAAAGACAACGAGACGGGTGGTGGATTTTTTCCGTCACCTTCGCTAAAGAGAACCATTTAAATTTAATCAACAGTGGCCGAGTGATGCATGTCATCGAAGTTTATGTGGCTAATGCCTATACAAAGTCGATTCTTTACCTTGTCACTTTCACGCATTTAGCGACAGCTGACGTGTTAAGATAGGCTCTCGACAGCCGAATGTCGAAATAAATAGTAAAATACTACAATTACAGTGTTAGTGTTAACAGATTTCTAGCCGTCAAAACAAGCTCGACAGGCAGTGGAATTACTTCCTACATTGCGTCTCCAACGGCAACAAACAAAGCGCTTTACGGCTGAACGCAATTCGACCATTCCTGACGTAAAACATTTAAGGATTGCGCTGGCTAGGGACAAGTGGATGCTTAAATTCAAGCGCAGTTTAGCTTAATACTTTTGTCGCTGCCCAACAAGAAGGGAAAACAACACAAAAGGTACATACATTAAGTTACATATTATATATTAGTTTGAAATAACTTTAGTAAATATCCAAACCTACAATCTTTAGTAATGAGCTCTTCATTAGCTCAAGGAAACCATAAATCTGATAGTTAGCTTCAAGCTATAAAAAATTATGTAACCGTGACACCATTCCTTTTGGAAACTTTGAAATATTTACTGAATATGTGTATCTTTTTATTCATTTTACTTATTTGTAAAGGTAACATTTGAAAGAAGATGTCCACACCAAGTGCAAACTTCCCCAATGAAGGTAAAGGATGCCAATGAATACACATAACACTAATTTTTATGTGTTGCTTCAAATTGTAAAAAGTACGTAACAGTTAATAGTAATTGTCTTAAGTTACTGTGATTACTGTTTTTGATCCATAAATCTGGCCCTTTAATTTTCAAGACTGCTCAGATCCACCACAGCTTCCGTCTCACAGAACAAGAAAAAGGCCACGTGACAAGCTTTCTTCTGCAGACGTAGACCATACTTTTCAGCAACAGGTAATTAGGCCAATTTTTTAGACATACTTATTCTAATAAATCCAAGACTACTTCATCATAATTCCAGGACACTGGAGATAATAATGCGGCAAGTCATGTTGTACCTATGTGTTCCCTCTGCAGGTGTCAGTTATAATTTCTGTGAAAGATCAGGCAGCAGCACAGTCCTCTCTGAACAAACCAGATGTCATATCTGACAAAAAGGTTGATGAATCCACTGTGAATGACGCTGTTAAAAAGCAACAAGAGGCAACAGTCACCCATCCCATCAGTCATCCTCAACTAGAGATTTGTCCTATAAGGGATGACAGCAAGAGCAGAAAGGACAAGGAAGACAAAATGACAAAGAAATGTGAACAGACACTGACTCGAGCATGCACTGATCAACACAAGGGTTTTCCGTTGACCTCTGAAGAAGCAGACCAGTCATGTTCAGCGTCTTTAGAAGATCAGCAAAGAACAAAGAACGACTTTCAATGTGAATTAGTAAGAAACCAAAAAGCGAGCCAAGGTGGACCGATCAATGAGAGCATGGGTTACAGCAAAGATGACAAGGCTGAAGCAGTGGCAGGAGAGCCAGCCAAAAAGAGGAAAAGGTTGGGTATGTGTGGTCTGACAGAGAAGGAACAAAGTCATTTTTTACAAATAAGTAAGAATGTAAACAGTAGACAGAAAGTTGAAGAGCAGTTATCAACCAATGAAGTTGACATTAAATCATCTCTCTTAACACCATCACTGCTGCCAACCCCTGTGGCCAACATTGCAGAGCCTAGAGAGGAAAAGGTACTTCACTCCAGTCATGATAGCGCAGCAGACAGGTGAGTCACGATGTCTTGTTTTTATTAAAAGCTAAAGATTTCCAAATAAATATTTAAAGTTTTGTTCAGAGGTTTATTGAGCTTACATTCTCAAAAGTATGGTAGTTCCACTTATTTTAGGGTACACATACAAATTTGTAATATCTTGAGATTCTTGACCATTTTATAGTGTACCGTGAGCGATCCCAGACAACGAGGGGAAAAAATGGCAAGTGTGTGGTGTAGTGGAGGTGACGACACAGCATGAGGGGGATTGACCCTAGGAAAAATAAATTATGCAAATCTGCGGGTGCCAAACCACCACTATGCGGGGGTCGACTGTACCAAGACTCAACTACAAAAAACTACCATCATAGCCTCATGCCCATTCATTCCTACACGTTGAACCCTTTATTACTGAGAATTATATTTCTTTTGTCAAGTACAAAATGACCTTGCAAATATCATGTGAAATTCAAGATTCTTGCCTTTTCATTTTGCTGCAGCCACACCTTTGCTGTATTGCATCTTTGCACAATTGCAAATTGTGGATAAGCATCTCCCTAATATCTTCACTGTATTTATTTTTTAAATCTATTTCATTGTTCTGTCTTTATTTTCATGAGTCTTGGGACTTGCTGGGCTAAATCACATTTTTTGCTTGATGTATTTAAATATACAATTGGGTACTTTAATTCATTTTGTTGTGTGTTTAGTTTACAGTAAACTCCAAGCGTTGTGTCAAACAGTTTACGCTCAGGGAGGGCAGTATCACATAACATTACACGCCTGCTGCACAAGTAATGTTGTGCACTCGGTGCTTTTACATTGTCAGGAACTTGCAGACACTGAGCCGTTCGGCACATTAATTGTTTTTCTTCGATTATGTTTTTAAGATCGCGAGAAGCCAAAATTTAAATCATGTTTAAATTTCAATTTATTGCCCAGTCCTATGTGTAAGGATTATTATTGCACCATTTTCCAAGGTCTTAACTCACGCCACACCACAGGATACTTGCTTGGGATAGTTGTACAGAGATAACCGGGCCTTTGCTGATTTTAATAGGAAAAGAGAAAAAATGTAGTAGTAGTGTACCTTGCTTTAGATTTCAATTTTAGTCCGCTTGGAAGATGGAAAATTCCAATTTAAGTGGAAAAATTACAATAATTCATTCTTCAATTGATGTCAAGTGTGTTCTAACAAATAAGTCAAGATAAAGAGTGAATATTGGCATACAGATAAGTAACATGTTAAGACTGTTTCATTTGTGTTGTTTTGTTTCTTAAACAAAGGCCAGAAACAGAGGTCCACATTCCTGACGCTCCCTCTGATGGGTGTATCAGTGTGTGCATGCCAAGTTTGTGGGACAAAAGTCATGCACATGAAGAGGTTCTTACTCTGGATCCAATTATAGACACAAAGTCAGACCCACCTGCAATGGAAAAAGAATATCATTTGGAGAACCCAAATCCCAAAGAAGTGGATTGTGGATCATCAAGCACCACTTCTAGCAATGTGGAAGTGCAATGTGTTGCCATAACAACTGATGAGAAGCGGCATGACATATGTGGTGATGCCTCTGGCGGCTCGGAGATCAACGGCATGGTGAGTAGTTATCCAGTGTCCCTGTAGGGAAAGCTTGTAGCATAAATTAGGTTAATAATACTAATACTAATAATAATAATAATAGGGAGGTTAATAAGTGGTACAAGCACAGACACAATCAAGTTTTTTATAATAAAATTTAATATTTCTTTCTAATGAGACATGCAGGGTACAACACAAGATTCTATTCTACGATAAGGATAAATGAATGAAGGAAAACAATTAGTATATATAAGAACGAAATGGGAAAATAAGCAGGTGGTAACTAGTGACATTTGGCGGACCTTATGAGTCGATTATTATCCAAAGTTGATCTATATCATGTTTAAATGCTTTGAAGTCTCAAGTGGCTCGAGCAGCTGGGATGTTCTTCAACTGGTTTGCAGGTAAAAAAAAAAAGAAGGAGTAATACAAAAGCAGGGCAAAAAAAAGGAAAAAACAAAAAGGAAAAAAAGTTAGAGTGGCTGCAGGTTGAAAACTTTAAGACTCTTCAAGTGGTTTAATCGTGTGGTTGAAGACAAAAGAACACTGTGCCATTTAGAAGGTCTCTGGTGTGACTCGAGAGCATCCATCCATTTACCACTTATCCGTAGTCAGGTCGCAGGGTCAGCAGCTTTAGCAGGGAAGCCCAGACTTACATCTCCCTAGCCACTTCGTCTAGTGCAGAGGCAGGCAGCCCTGGTCCTCGAGAGCCTCAGTCCTGCGTGTTTTAGATGTCTCCCTACTCCCACACAGGTGATTCAAATGATTAGCTCATCAGCAAGCTCTCGAGGATCAGGGTTGCCTACCCCTAGTCTTGTGCCTCTGGGGGGGATCCCAAGGCGTTACCAGTCCAGCCAAGAGACATTGTCTCTTCAGCGTGTCCTGGGTCCTCGGAGGAGCCTGGGGCCTCCTGCCAGTAGGACCTGCCCAGAACACCTCTCCCGGGAGGTGTCCAGGAGGCATCCTAATCATATGCCTGAGCCACCTCAGCTGGCTCCTCGCAACGTGGAGGAGCAGAGGCGCTTCTCACTCCTTCTCAGTCTTGACATCCTCTGGAGGAAACTCATTTTGGCCGCTTGTACCAATGTAGCAATATTGTTTGTTTATATGCTGACGCACTAACGTGTCGCGGAGTGTGATGTCATCAGTGGAAGACCGAGGTGAATGTACTGCACGCACTGTTTGTTGGTGATTAAAGTAGAGAACCCATTTGGGTTAAAACAATTAAAAGTGTGTCCTCGTATGTAAAACAATTAAATTTAACATGGTGACAGCGGTTGAGGACTCGGTTTGAAGTAAAGGTGCGACATACAAGTTTTCCCCCTGAGAGGATTGCCGTTAGATGGACTACCGTTAGCTTAGCCGGCTGGGAGTGTTAGCCAGCTGTGTGAGACGCATTGGAAGGATTAAGACCTCCACAACAGCTCTGTTTGGACTCCGGTAACCTTTCAAAGACATGGAGAGATGAGTTTTCCCTCTATGTGGACCTGGCTATGGTTGAAGTGGATGACAAACAGAAGGTGAAATTGTTTAGTTATCTTGTTGGCGAGAGCGGCAGAGAACTTTTAGACATGGGTGACACAAATAAGGATGCATGAAGGTTCGAGGACATCATTGACAAGTTTAATGATCACTGCATGCCCAGCGTGAACGAGACCGTTGAGCGATATTGTTTCTTTACTAGAAACCAAAACGCCAGTAAGAATATTGACAGTTACGTCACGGAGCTGAGAGAACTGGCTGGAACGTGCAACTTTGGGACATTGAGAGACTCGCTCATCAGAGACAGGATTGTGTGTGGAAGTAACAAAGCAATGATAAGAGAAAGACTGCTTCGGGAGAAAAACTTGACATGTGCCTGCATCTGTGCAGAGCCGCGGAGCTCTCTAAGGAGAACCTTAAAACCATCACGGGACCGATGATGCACGCCGTGCAAGGAGCACAGTACCAAGGACTTAGTGGAGTCTAAATTCTGCGGGAAAACACATGAAGTAAACCGAAATGTCCAGCCTTTGGAAAGAAGCGTGCAAAATGTGGCAAAGAGAGACGGGTCCCGGTGGCCCTGATGAAACCACTAAAAGAAGAACTACAAGACCTGCAACGCAGAGGAATCATCATGCCTGTAGATTGCAGCACAAACTGGATCAGTTCCATGGTTGTAGTGCAGA
Organism: Vanacampus margaritifer; assembly: GCF_051991255.1. Lineage (NCBI taxonomy): Eukaryota > Metazoa > Chordata > Actinopteri > Syngnathiformes > Syngnathidae > Vanacampus > Vanacampus margaritifer. The sequence continues at coordinate 19,572,670 of NC_135438.1, read as the reverse complement.
AGCAGAATGGCAAGCCAAGAGTCTGTATCGATCAGAAATTTCATTTCCCATTGCCAACAATTGAGGACATCTTACTGGACCTGTCCAGAGCCAAGGTGTTCACAGTTTGTGACGTCAAGAGTGGATTTTGGCATGTGCAGCTGGAAGAGGAATCCAGCTATCTCACAAATTGTCACCCCTTTAGGTCGTTACAGATGGCTGAGGATGTCGATGGGGATAAGTCCGGCCCCTGAAATATTCCAATGAAAACTCACACAAGCATTAGAAAATGTACCCGGTCTGTACATTATTGCAGATGATATCTTGATTACAGGTCAAGGAGAGACACAAGAGGAAGCGGAGCGAGATCATGATGAAAAACTGAAACAGTTCCTGGACAGGTGCAGAGGAACATAAAGCTGAATGCAGAGAAATTTCGACTGAGACAAAAAGAGACTACATACATTGGACATCTCCTGACGGCAGGTGGGCTCAAAGCAGATCCAGAAAAAATGCGTGCTGATGAGCAGATGCCGGCGCCGTCAGATGTGAAAGGAGTGCAGAGGTTGATAGGTATGGTGAATTACCTAACCAAGTTCTGTCCTCACCTATCAGACCAGTGCAAGGTGTTGAGGGACCTGACTTACAAAGACAGTGATTTGGGAGTGAACAACAGAGCATGAAGAGGCGTTCCTGAAATTAAAAGAGACAATAGCAAGTGCTCCAGTGCTGAAATATTACAACCCGGATGAAGAACTGACAGTACAGTGTGACGTTTCAGAAACAGGTTTGGGCGCAATGCTTATGCAGATGGGGAAGCCAGTTGCTTTTGCAAGTCGAGCACTCACACAAACAGAACGTGGTTATGTGCAGATAGAAAATGAGTTTTTAGCAATGTTTTTTAGTATGTAAAAATTCCAGCAATATACATATGGCCGCAAAGTAACAGTACAAAGTGATTATAAGCCATTGGAAACCATAGTGCAAAAACCCCTTCTGAGTGCACCAAAAATACTGCAAGGCATGATGCTGCGCATACAGAAATATGACATAGACGTCATATATGTGCCGGGAAGGGACATGGTGCTCGCTGACACCCTAAGCAGATCCTATCTTCCTGAGAGTACAGCAGTGGAAGCTGAATTGAAGAATGTCAACATGGTGCAAGATTTACTAATTGCAGCAGACAGGCTACAGGATATAAGGAACGCCACAGAAAACGACAAAACGTTACAGCTTCTTATTAAAACGAGCCAGAGATGGCCTAAATATAAGTCATATGTAGGGCCTATGAAGTTCAGTTGTACTCTGGAAGTGTTGTTCGGAGGAATCGCAGACACCGCAGGCGCGCGTATGGGATGAACTTTGGTGACCTCAGCGATCTGTAGATTAACATCCTCAGTCAGCCAAAAACAGAGGGACAGGATCGGTCAGAAACTGTTCCTTCCTCACCTCCACCTAGAGACACACCTGTAACAACCAGAGCTGGTCGCACAGAGGTGCTGCCATGTCGTTATAAGGACTTTGTACTAGATCGCAGATAAATGCATCCGTGCCACTGATGGGAAAAAAAGAAAAACAATTTTTTTTTTAACATTGACGTATAGGTTGTGAAAGTAAATATTTTGTGATGAAAGTAAATATTTTTGTTTATATTTTGTATTTGTGATATGCGGTTACTTGCTTATTTTGAGTTATAGATAAAGAGTAATGATAACTATTTTATTTTCTTGACAGCTCATGTTTACTGTATTATTTGTTTATGGTATGTCTAATTGCTAAGGTGAACAAGTGCGAATTTTTAATTACATTGTTTAGCTCTCTTATTGTTAAATTTAGGGATAACTTCGAAAAGAGAAGGGATTTAGCAATATTGTTTGGAACAAAAACATTATATATATATATATATATATATATATATATATATATATATATATATATATATATATATAGATAGATAGATAGATAGATAATAAAAAACAAAGATGCAGCAATTGACATGTATATGTATTTAAATATTTTTTTTATATTTAGCTACCGTTGAGTACATGTCAAGGCTTATCTGGCTAAGGAGAGAAAAGTTACAAACACTGACTGAATATTATTCCTTCTAGCTTTCCCATCGAGCAAACACGTTTTTTTAACAGTGTTGTGGTATAAGTAAAAGAGTCGTTCGCACTGTGATGGTGTGTTCAATTGAAAATCGGAATTTAGACCTCAAACAATACTAGCCAGAGTTGCATGTTTCCAGCGCTTCCCAGCCTTATAAATGCACAACAAAACATGTAACTATAATGTTTACATGATAGCCAGATAGCCTCCTGGCTTGGCTTGTAAGATTCATCTACCTCGCTGAGTTTGAGATCCAACTTGAGGAAGAAGGTTAATTAAAATCCTGACTTAAAGTTACAAGTTCCGATATTTGTAATTTAAGGGCATCAGTAGTTGTATCACAATTTAGCTGTTCAGCAGAGCAGTGTAACCCTAAGATGTTTTTGTTGTTTCTGGGAGGGTGGGTAAAAGGCAGACTACAAATAGTTTAAGTTTATGATGTTTTCTGGCGTCTTCCCTGCTAAATAAACCAAATACGGCAGGACAGGATTCTAGCATGTCTCGCAATATTTTTACACTCTCTTGAACGAGGCTCGCTCTGTTACACCACTCTCTCTTTTTGGCTAATGACATGCGCAGTACACAAAACACCTCAGTGTGTAAACTAAAATACAAAACCAAAAGTAATAATTCACAAAACAAACATTAGTCAATTGCAAATAAATAAAACACGTTTGCAAACCTCATTTAATTCCACCAACCTCGACCCTCCATGCGGCGTCACCACGCACCTTGAAAGCGGGCTACCAGTGGACGGGGGGTCGCCCGGGGATTCCCTGCAGCAAGCCCGAATAGGTGCTTTTGTTCCCGGTGCACGCCTCCCTTGGGTCTGGAGCTCATACCGTTCCAAGTTCTGCCTAAGTGGTGGCTCGGGATCCCGCCGTCCTCCGTTGGAGCTGGGCATAAGTGGACAGTCTGTGCGAAAAAAACATAGCGGACGAGCAAACGCTGTCGTGAAACAACAGTGTTTTCTCCCTCCCGATTCTTTGTTTTCATTTATTTTGTTAAATGTATGTAGACCTTTCATCCCAAGCTGCTGAAGTCGTTAGTTTATTGAAAAAAAAAAGTATTCTACTTGTAATGGGGTGAAGTGTTGTTTATATGCCATAGGCGCTCTTCACTGCCTTCTTTTGCCTGGAAGAATATCGACCACAGCGGGGGAAAGCCGTGCTGAGTATGATGAAGGCAGCAAAACTCGTGCTCGCAGGCGTACACGCGTCAAACAAACCCTTCGAAAGTGGAGGGTTATGGATCGTGGTCTTCATAAAACTGAGGGGGACACGTCCCCCCCGTCCCCAGTGCCATCTGCGCCCGTGGATACGTAGACCGGTAAATCGCTATTTCGGATCAGCTTTACCACAACAGGCCAATACAAAGTCCAATCCGCCTGTCGATCTCCCGCTCCATCCTGTCCTCACTTGTGAACAAGAACCCAAAATAATTGAACTCCTCCACGATCTCATCCCTGACCCAGAGAGAGCACTCGACCCTTTTCCAACTGAGGACCATGGTCTCGGATTTGGAGGTACTGATCTTCATTCCAGCTGCAAACTGCTCCATTGAGCGTTGGTGATTGCAGCTTGAAGAAGCCAACAGCACCAAAGAGATGATTGATGAGTCCACCAAACCGCACCTCCTCAATGCCTTGGCTGCGCCTAGAGATTCTGTCCATAAAAGTTATGAACAGAATCTGTAACAATTGCTGCCGGCAATGCAAAACAAACTCTAACATGGCCATAGGAACGGGGGCTTTTCAGGCTGTGCAAGTGGCGGCTCACGGAGGGGCATCATTTAAAATTATTATTTTAAATGATATTAATGTGAAAGCCTGAGGAAAGCATGACAACTAACATGTCGTCCGAGTCATGACTCCGTCATTGTGACCTTTAAATGAAAGATTGCCAATAAGAAAGCGAGAATTTTTGCATTTTTGTGGGACATATTTTAAATTATTTTTTAATATAATTATGTGTGTTTATTTTTGTCGCATACAGCCTGGTCATGATGATGATCCCAGTTCTGGTGCTGTGAACACGGAGCACCCGCGAACCATGAACCCCACTGGTTTCCTTAGATCTGGGTGCTTCGATTTTGTCACAGACTCGCAGCTCAACAACATTGAGTTGATGTAAGTAGATTAAAGAAGAAGTAGAAATGGTAAAACATGCTAAATGTTCATTCTCATCAATTTCAGTCTATGATTCACTTGTTAGATATTGATAATAATCCTCAAGAAAGGTTTTAAGGGCTTAATCAGCGCAGGAAATAATAATTAATAATTTCTCAAATTCACACACTTTTTACGTAATAAAATAAATAAATAAAAATAAATTGTGGTAAATATTTCCAAGCTAACTTGCTGTCAGATAAGTGTAACCGATTTCAAAAGCAGGCCAAATTGGTCGAAAACACACCGGCCCTGCGCTGAGGCAGGTTTACATGTAGACATTTTTGCCATGATCAAAGACATCTGGTCACCTGTTAACATGCGGCGTGATCTGCCGATCTGCCGTTGACATGTTCTACCACGCTTTTCAGCGGTGTGTCACGCAGATTGATGTAAACATCACATGATTTATCAAGATTGAGTTAATCTAGTCAGCATTACGTCGTACGCAACCTACGTCATTTCGACGTTACGGCGCACATACCTCATCCGTAGCACCTTCTTTTTCATTAATTTCCCACAGTAATGACGTCATTTTAAAGTTATCTAATGTTGTTGTGTTTTTGATACCTCCAGCAACGGACGTCCATCGAGCAGGTCGGCTCGTCATCAGGCACGTCACGTTTCCGTGTTTAAGTTTGAATTAGCTCCGCTCTGCCGTCCGTCAGCAAAGAATGTCCATGCGGAAACACGAAATACTGGTTCCGGCTCTTCCAGGTTGCGCAAATATGTTTTTTAAAATTACTGTACAAAGTATTTCGATGTAAATATCTACTAACGGTGAAATCCGACTTAAGTTGAAATTCGGGTTACATTGCCAGCGTAGGAACATAACTCAGACGTAACTCGAGGACTCCCTGTAGTCACAATTGTTTAAACACAAAAATTGGCTTTATAAAAACACATTATGAATTGTTTGAAACATTTTCTCCCATCCCAGACACTTTCTGGAAGGACAATGACATTTTTAAGTGTGAACATGACGTCAAGTCACTACGCATTTATGTCAAGACAGAATGCGCAGACCGGGCGCAGCTTGGCTCAACGTCGCAAGCTGGCTGACATAACCACAATGTGTTAAGCGTCTTGTGCCTGTGAATTGCACAACACATTGACCATGGATACATACGTCACAGTAATACTTCAGTTTGGCGCAAAAAAAAAGGCTCACACCGAGACAGGCTCTCTTCTATCTCAATCAGTTATGAGGGACACACATGAGCAGCTGCGCTCATCAATTCCCGAACAAATCTGGCATGAGATCAACTCTATTGAAATCCTCATTCTCTCTTATAAGCGAGCCACGGAGCGACTAATCTTTGTGATATTTTGCGAGTTTGAAGTGGACAAAAGTAGAGATGTCAACATAAATTTCGGTTTTAATTGATCGCCATTTTTGACATTATTAGCGATGTGCAATGATTTGGAATGGACAACAACATGGGAAGAGGGAGCGCGGTGTAGCTACTGTATATTGGATTTGTAAGGGACATTTTGAAATTAGTTATTTACAGACTTCTCCAAAACAGATTAAAGGGAAAATGCAAAGTAATATAATGTTCCTGACCAAAAAATACATAGAGAGTTTATGAGTGAAAGATGGGCAATGCCAGCTGGCCGGATTGTCCTTTTCAGTGTGCTTAAGTGTATATTTCCACACCTGTAACTTTTTCGAATGTATTTGGTGTCTGTGCATAAATAGCCAATGACTATGTTTATATGCTACCAAGTTTCAGACTAAGGTCAAAACCCTGGTTTCTGAAACATTCAGAATAACCTGTTTACATGCATGAGCAGAGTTACTCCTGATAATTGTAATCAATTGGGACATCCCCATCTACGGCAGCGCCCAGACAATGTCCTGATGCAAACATACTCGCACAACATTCCAGTCACCTTCTTGTAGATGTTGCCATCTCAATACTTTGTACATCAATTAAAAAACAAAAATATTCATATCTTTCACCAAACTAAAAATAGTAGGTTTCCTCCTCGCTCCAAAATTGTGGCGCTGCGCTGTGTTCTATATTTCTCCATGTTTGTTTACCTCTGCTTGTGTATTTACCCTGGGTTGCGCGCCAGACACCACATACAAGTAGTTCCTGCACTCAAAAGACCAAGATTCCTTGCAGATTGAACATGTGCAGAACACAAATGAATGATACAGTATTCCGATACGCATTCACATGATCAAATATTCTGGTGAGAAAAGAAGAAACCCAGTGATCTTATTGAGGTTTTTTAAACACCGGAATATGAGCAGATTCTGGGTTTTCAGGGTATTAAAAAGGCCTTGCGCACCTGGAATATTGTTAATATTCGAGTTTTGAAAGAGATTTATTTATTGCCTGCATGTAAACATAGTCAATGAGTTTACACTGACTTTGCTGGATACCAAGTTCAAAGAAAGAACTGCCAATAGACCCGTGAGAACATGCAAGTATCTGACATTAATAAGTAAGGAAATTAGGAAAAGGATATTAATAAAATGCCAGTCAGTAATGTTTGAACTCTAATAAAGAAGTTATTGATTATAAATGTGTGTTTCTATAAATTTTTGTTTTTACCCCCTTAGTAATGTTTTGTGTTCAATGAATGATTAGCCAATCATTAAATTCGATAAATACATAAATATGTTTTTTTAAATATATATTTTACGTCATTATTTTAAAATTGTATTTCTAATTTAGGTAATTAAAATTAACCAATTTGTTATTCGAATAAAATGTATAATAATAAAGTGTGCATTAGGCCTCTTCACCCAGTCCAGTTAATCAGAGAAATTAATACAAAATAGAAATGCACATTCATTTCTATTATATTATCTTTATTTTCACTTTTTTAAAATTATGAATATGTGAGATTAACATTAACATTGATCACCATGAATAAGACGGATCCCATGCAAGCTAGCAGCAGCGTGTCGATCGTCATTTAATCAAACATTCAATGAAATTATGATTTGTCAATTGCTTGCAGTCTTGTCTTTATTTTAAGCAAGCCTTCAATTTGTTGACTACGGCGAGGGACAAGCAACATTTGGCTTAACTGTGCAGTTGAATTTTCTCGCTGGTTGACATTGTGGCTTTTTTTTTTTGCCAGCTTTTACACACAAAACTCCTGTTGGAAAATGTCTGCTTGTTTGTATCATCGTTTAGAACATTCTGTATTTTCTTTGTCGCTATCAAACACGTTAACCAAAGAGATTTCAAATATTTGTCTCTCCTTCAGTGAGGAAGAGGCCATAAAGGAGAAAGTTGTTCAACCGTTTGCAGGCCACGAAAAAGATGCGTCGGCATTGATATGTGGACTCATCAAGGAACTCTCCTTTCTCAAGTTAGGCCATCTAGCCTTCTATTTTTCTGGCCATTTGTGGATTTCTTGATAATTACGATTTTGTTCGTCTTAATTTTTTCCAGTCGAAGTGTCATGGCGGCTCATCGAGAGATCGAGAACATTCGGCGTGGCAGTAAAAATTCAAGAAGTCTACCCCGCTGAGTCGATCCCACTGCATGCCAAGTTAATGCTCAATATAAACGCTGCTTCTTTGTTCATTAATTTCACAAATTACATTTTGATATTCACTTAAAGCCTACATTGCCTTGTTTAGATTTGTTGTTTAGTAAAACTGGGTTCATCTCTTGCAGCAGTGTCTCAAAGTTAATTATTTCACATCGGAACCAAAAAGATTAATAGCCACAAACAAGTGTAGGTTTTACAACAAAGTTATAATTTGGGTGCTGATCACAAACACTTTTTTTCCTCCCCAAACGGAGAGGAACTTTTGAAGTTTTTCGAGGTCGCATGCACTGAAAATATACTTTAAGAACATTATTTGAACATCACAACACTTAGTAAGAAACGAGTTGACCGCGTCTTGAAATCACAAAGCAGTTTGCAAGCAGGGGCAGTCTGTCAGGTAAAAAAGCAGAATATACACATGCGAGTTCAACACATTTCACAATCATTGGAGCATTTCGTAGTCAGCCGACCTTCAGCGGCGCATGGACTTGTTGTAAAGGGATCTGTAGAAGCCGTCGAGCTTGGGACAGAAGCGCTTGGGCGCCACAAAGTGGGCACACGTACCGGCGCAGGTACAGACAAAGTACCTCGCCAGCTCCATTTCTCAGCCAGTGAGAACGGTACACCACTTCACCCTCCCCGTTGTGCTGACAAAAAACGCATGTCATCCCTTTGCGAGATGGCAGGTCGGGTCTATGCCGACGTGCAGTCTCCAAGCGATGCAGCGGACAGTTTGACCCTCTTCCCAATCGGCCTGGACTGACAGATGAGAACGAAGAACCAGTCCCCAGTTGCAGTCAAATGGCTGTCGCTTGGGCAATCCCGTATTTGGAACTTGAGCCTCAACTGTTGGAACATTGGCCTCAGGCTCGCTTTCGGTTCTTTTTGCGAATGGTGGGCCTCCGTTGTGTTCCGAGAGTGGGACTTTCGAGGCCGCTCGGCGAGACTGGACGGCGGTTTTCCACTCCAGGATTGCCCGGATGGCATCCGACAGACCCATATAATCTTTCCACGGCTGGAAACAGTTAGTGTAGTCCTTGATGGCAAGCTCGCCAACCACACCAGAACTTTCGGCGTTTTTAGGCTAATGCTCCCTTATCACTCGCAGTTATGGAAGCCCATAAAGAGTTGTCTCGACCCCCACGCCCCACTGTCGGAGGCCCGTTTTCGCCAGTGGGGGAAAAAACGTTTTTGTTTTCATCAATCTGCCCATTTCAGCCAGTGGATTTATTTTATTTTATTTATTTTTTATGTTGAAGACTTCCATCAAAATCAGACCTCCATGCGGCACGTGCAAGCCCTCCATCGGCGAGCACTCAACGAAAATCTAAAAGTTAATTCTATTGAAGTATTGTATAAGTGTACTTGACATTAAAATGATGTGATTTGTGGCGTTATATACCTAATGCGATAATAATCCATCACGTTGAAGGTAGGGTTGCACTTGCATGCACTCAACGGGTGACCAACGGTCTCTTCAGATTCCATCTGTGTCTAAAAGTATTACATACATTTTTACATTTATTGATCCCTCATTTGACATTCTAATTATGTTGGTATGCCATGATGCTCATTTTTGTTGTACAAATGGCCTGAAACTTGAAACCGCGTGTGGCTTGAATCCGATGGAGGGCTTGCAAAAAAAAAAAAAAAAACTTTTTTTTTGTTTTTACACACAAGTGGCTAAAAAAAATAGCTGACGTTGCGGTGTCTGGCGCTGGCCTTTGACTACTTAATTGAGGACACGCGCGTGCAGTACGTGTGACTTCACTTAAAAATAAACACGACACATGTTGCCCTTTGCCAAACTTTTCCCCCCTTATTAAATACAGCTTTATGTTTAAAGTATGGTAACCTTATGTATGAGCCCTGCGCTGGCTGAAATTTTAAATAATCCATACACAAAATTCAGAAACATACACAAGTATAATTTCCAAATAGCAGCCAGTGTCACCTGACCAAATTGGGGCATCAAGCAATTAGGAGGCCCCGCCCTCTCTCCCCATCACATACTAGAATAGAATGAAATTCATCTTTAAGCGGTTTTCAGGTCAACATCCAAGACACTCTCCCTCACAATTCTAAAGATATTTATTTTTTAAATTGATACTTAATAAAAGCATTGCTACTTGGTGCCATTTAGAAAATATATTGCTATTGATATTACTGCCTCGTTTTGCCTTTTAAGCAAGAAGTGGGTCCAATCTGTCAACCAGTACAGACTTGATCCACCAGGACCCTCATTGCATTTGCAGAGGATCAAGGTCAGGGTCACTGGCCTGTAGTCATGAAGATCCTTGGGTCGTGCTTTTTTGGGATGATTGTTGATTCCTTCCATTGTCTGGAGACAGTACCAGAGTCCAGGACATGTTGGAACAACCTGGTCAGTGGTCACCACACCGCTGAGTTGGGTGGAACACCCTTTGAGCCTCTAAGCCTGTCTGGTCCTGCCGCTTTGCTGGATTTCACTCGTCGCAAGATGTTGGTTACCAGCTGTTTGTTGATGTTCTCTGGTGTCCAAGTAACTGGTTGGCTCGTGTTGTTAAAGTGTGTGAAGAAGATGTTCAATTGCTCTACAAGGGAGGCAGGGTCTAAACAGGTGGATGTTTCCGGTTTGGCAGACCTTCCCATCATGTTGTTCAGGTCCTGCCATGCCTCCCTTGCCCTCCCCAAAGTCAGTTTGCTCTCCACTAGGTCTTTGTATTTTGTTCTGTCTTGTTTACTACTAAATGACTTGTTTAATACTAAAGGGCAATACCAGGTTTTAATGACACATTCTGAGTGTTTCCATAGGGCATACCTACCGGAAGCTTGAGGCTTTGTGGGTGTAGTGATGTCAAAGTAGCCCGCTACTTATACATATAGCTCGCTACATACTTTGAAAATATTGCACAATATTTACCCAACAAACATGTTTCACATTTTGTAAATATTGATGACAAATCTTGTTTTTCTAATGTTGTACTGGAAAGTGTAACACATTTATTTTTTTGATTGCCCTATTAGTGCTGTTATTTGGAAGGATATTGAAAAATATTTTGCGTATGAATCAAAACAAGATTATATTGGATGGTAAAATCATTACACTTGAATCTAAGAACAAAAAAATGGTCAACTTTGGTTCATTTGTATGTTTTATTGTGAAAATGTTATATCCATAAATTTCTGAACTTGAAATCTTTATTCAAATTATTTTTGATTGAAATAGACAATTATTTTAAGTTTCTTAAATTTGGAACAAAGAAATGTCATTTAATAATTAATATCCATGCAGATTTATCAATAAAAAAAAATACCTCTGAGCTTCCTGATAGCGCCCCTCCTCCCCCCGTTTATAATTAAAATTTGTATTTTATTTCTATGATCTATGTAAATTGGATTGACTGGTATTTGTATGTATTGTTCTTTTATGTTCAATAAATGTTTTTTAAAAGAAAAGAAGCTCGCTACATACTTATGTATGCACTTAAAGTAAAAACTTCAACTTTGATATTAATATTGTTTGCTTTTAGGACCGCTCAAACAGTTACAGTATTCTTAAAAAAAACTAAACATTTGCAATTATAAGATTTCCCAAAAATGTAAACTATGTGCTATGCATGCACATGCTCCGAGACAACACATCACAATAGCCACAAAAGCTTATTGCTAGGGATGATCCCCCCAGTAATCATTTTTGAAATCATTTTACATGTAATGTTAGAAGTGAATTAATTGGTTCAGTTTTTTCCCCCTTTTTGTTTCCTTTTCATTTTAGCGTTTTGTTCCAAACTGTAAATGGATGCGCAAGATGTGTCCATTTATTTTGGTCCTGTTGTTGGTGCTTTTGACACTTCTGTTGGTATCACTAACTGCAAGCACATTGGAAACAGAGGAGGGTGAATATGAAGGAGACAAAATCATGTCAATGATTTGACGTCAGTTTCTTATTTCTTAAACCATATTTTTCTATAGTGCTGAAATACCATGTGTTCTCTAATCAATAAAACTTATTCACTAGTGTATACATTTACATATTTCTCATTTTACCGTAGTACTTACTATGTCGGTTTTGATGTAAGATATGTTTAGCCAGGTTTTCCCCAAATAGAGTTTTGACAAACAAATAAAATACTTAACTTTTATTAATTTTAGGAACATGCATGTTTTAATATAGCCTTGGAATTCAATTGCCTCAAAATGAGCAATCCGAAGGTGCAGCTGTGTTTGCGTACATCCCGTCTGTCCCACCGTCCCAGCTCGCGGAGCAATTTTCTTCCCCTTTGGCTCTGGAAACAGCAAACGGAAGTACATTGTACAAACATGCAACTTCACGATTACACAATTTTGTTGTGTAAGCGTATAGATGAACACGTTTTTATTATTATTTCAACATATTGTTCAGAGCATTTTCTGTGCGACTTTAATTCAAAAACTTATTTTCCTTGATCATCAACTACATCCAAATACCTCAACTTGGATCCAAATGTTTGAACTTGATTTGGAGACAGGTAAAAAGCAGTCTATGCCAAGCCTAACTGTAGACAATGCAAAAATAAAAAAATATATGTATAGTCCCACTGACAGCGGTGACATAACCCAAACAAATTTGTCATAAGCCATAATTACTCAATATTTGTATGAAAACTATTCTAGGCCATAAATATAAAAGATAAGAGTATAAAACAGCCCAATAATAAACAGAAAATAAGGCGGGAACTGAGTGTACCTTCTTGTGGCGCGTGATGACGTATTATACCACTGTGCAAACTAGTTCATTGCACGCTGTTTGTAACCTTGAAACGACATACAGTGCTGCTCAAAGGTTTATGAACCTTTTAAGCAACTTGGATTTTCCAATAGTTTCAACCCGATTTTGTAGTTCAATCTGAACCATTACATTTTATATGAAATAACAGGTGTAGGTTTAGCATTTGGATGCTTGTTCTTGAAAAAAAAAAAAAAAAAATCGATTGTGTAGTCAAAACTAAATTAAAAAGAGTTTTTGGTCAATTCATGTAGGTGCAAAAGTAGGTGAACCCTGAGCTGCATTACTTAAAACAAGCAGTCAAGTAGGACAAATTGGTAGCTAAACTAACCACTGAAATGGACCAATGAAATGAGAGAAAATAAATTTTGCATCACTGACTGAATCAGAGACAAAACCACGTCACTTTAGTCTTACCCGGGTGACCCCATACAAGTCAGTCATGCTGAGAGGAAGAGAAATAGTCAGGAAGTGGGTAGTGACAGCACATCTGTCTGGGGAAAGCTATAAAGTCATCTATTTTTTTTTACCATAATTCCACTGTGAAGCAGATCATCTGCAACTAGAGAACACTGAAAATTACTACAATCCAAAGTGGATGACCCTCTAAAATATCAGCAAGACAAATGATAATTCAGGTGAAAGCCAACCTGTGCATCACATCGAGGGATTTGCAGACCTCTTTTGCTGCATCTGGGACACGTACATGCTTCAACAATCAGAAGAAAGGTCAACAAGGCTTTCATGGAAGGCTTGCTAGGTAGAAGCCTCTGCTCACAAAAAAAAAGATCAAAGCTGCCCATCTCAACTTTGCCAGCGAGTGCCTGGACAACACTAAAGCTTTTTGGAAGACCCTTCTGTGGACAGATGAGTCCAAAATTTTACTTTTTGGTCACAACTAAAACAGTCGTGTTTGGTGAAAAGTCAACACTGCAAACCAGCAAAAGAACCTTCTCCCTATAGTGAAGCAGGGTGGTGAGAAAGTTAAGTTCTGGCCTGGCTTTTCATCCTCGGGACCTGGACAACTCCACATAATCCAGGGAATCATGAATTCAGAGGAATATTGTGAAATCCTGGATCATAACCTGAAGCCGTTCTTTGTGAAGTTACAGCCTGGTAGAAGATGGATCATGCAACATGACAATAATCCAAAGCATTCCAGCAATGCAACCAAGGAATGGCTAAAGAACAACCTGATTCATGTTATGGCAAAATCCTGACTTCAATTCTTTCAAGATACTGTGGGCGGGACCTGAAGCGGGCAGTTTATGCTAGACGCCCATCCAACCTCAATTAGCTGCATTTTGCAAGAAAGAGAGGCAAAAATGTCCCCAAAGTAGATGTGACTGACAAGTGACTAAAGAAAGTGTTTGGATTAAGTTATTGCAAAACGAGGTGCAATGTCCGATTAAGTGAGAGGTTGACATACTTTTACACCCATGAAATCTGAGTTTTTCTTAAATCAACAACTTTTGCTCAATAATGAATAACAATATTATCATTCTTTTTGTTCAGATCTATTTCAATGTCAGCATTGACTAAACATTTAACAAGGTTATTTTAATATTTTATACAAAAACAAACTTTTGAGCAGCACTGTATGTTTGCAACGTTGTAAACCGTGGACCCCCTGTAATCTTTTACTACCTGTCCACGACCCACTTCGAGCATTTGGACTTACACATGTACTTGACTGACCTGTGGTTGGACAAACTGAGGGCAGCATAGAGCTCGGGAGTACTGGGCGTTACAACTCTGACTCTTCCCTGATGGCACCCTGAAACAATCACGGGGCTGGATTCGGTGGAAGATGGAGAAATGGGAACAGAGCCAGGTATGCTGGCAGGCCCCAAGCCTGAGAAATCCAGAGTCAGAAACGGCAGATTTTAATTTTACCCACACTTTAACACAAGCATCAAATAAGAATGGGGTGCATAGTTTAGGACTAGTCAAGACATGCTGTTACTATCACATTCTGAATAAGAGGCAGCTTTAAAATACTGTAGTGCTTTAAAAGATGACTTTTTACAAATAGGGCCCCAGGTTCGAAACTCTGCAACAAGACAGCCCAGTGAAATGGAATCTTTGTTTATAGCTTCATTGACAGTGAAAGAGTAAAAAAAAAAAAAAAAACTTATGCCACACAGATTTCTACTTACTAAGGTGGGTGTAATCCATGTTGTTTTTTCCTCTTTTACTACACAAAGGAGAATCCTGTAAATACTGCTGCTTCATGAGAGAGCCCTTCAGATTCTCAAAGTCACGACGCTGTTGACACAAAAATGTTCATTTCCAGACAAATACACAGTTTTTTAGATAGAATTTGAATGTTCTCACCTCGCGACTTAAACGTATGGCGGCATCAGTGAAGGATTGTCTCTCCTTCTCGAAAGTCCGTCTCTGATGTGTGAAGTCAGCCCAGTGCACTTGGAGACGCTCCCACTCTTCCAAAAAGTAAGAATTAGTCAGCTCAGATGGGATTGGTGATAGGAGGCTGTCCTGAAAAAGATGACCATTAAAAGTCAAAACCAGTTTGGATGTGTGTCATTAAGAGCCTACGTCAATGAGAATAACACCTGCAACATTTGTTGTTGTAATTTGACAATTTGTTGACTCTCTTTCAGTTCCATTTCAAGCTGAGCCAAGAGTTTGTCATGGTCTGTGCCATCGCCTGTGTGGCCTGCACACAAACGGAAAGGTGGCAACAAGAAAAGGTAAAGTTGTGCAAATACGCAACACAACAATTAGGTCACGTTCAATGTTTTTACCCTCATGTCCAAGGTCAACCAGCCTTCGCTGCACGCATTTCCAACTCTGAACCACACCTCCTGTCACATGGTCACCAAGTGCTGCCTCAGCTTGAGTCAACCGTTTGTCTCCATTTGGGGATCCGCCCTCAACGTCCTCCGGGTTTGACAACGTCTTAAAAGAAAATGGACAGAATTACAATAGCATGTAATCATTTTAAGTCCCTAAAAACAGACCTAAAAATAAAATGAATCCACAAAGGTCTTTCCATTTGCAGTGTTTTGGCAGTCACATATAAACTATAAATACTTGTGAAATCAACTGGTGCTTTCAAATTATTGCTTCGTGCAGTACTCCCAATTTGGGGTTTAATTTGAGCGGGTACAAATTTTTGCTCTTCGGACCGATTATACACCAAGGTCGCGCAAGCCACGGAGTCTGTGATTGTCAAACTCGCGCTGTTGATGAACATAAATGGAAGGGCAACTGGTTGTGTTGCGTTTTTGTGTTTAACAAGAAATTCACCACAGTAAAATTAAAGGGATACTTGACTCATTTAGCTATTTTTAGCAGTAAGAAGATAATTTTGTCTATAATTTAATGTGGTAACTTCATTATTTTTCATGAACACTTGATACCTTTAAAAACTAGATTTTCCACTTGCTGTCAACTGATGCAATCACCTGTGCTTAGGACGACAAATCATGGCTCAGTTTGCAGACCAAACCCAGAAAACAGGTGAGCCGTGATTGGTCGGTACCTATTTCCACAGCACAGGTAATGTCATTTTCAGTCAATAGCAAGTGGGAAAAGGTGTTTTTAAATGTATTAATTGTACATGAAAAATATTGGCATCATCAAATTAATTCTGGACAAAATATGAACTTTTTACTGGTGAAAATTAATAAATGATATCCCTTTATAAGTAAAAAGTTTGTAACATCAATCTAGTAACCAGATACGCTAACATTTCCTAGCTTTCTTCCATTGCTTCTTTGTATTTTCGAGAAGTCTGAGTGCCCTGAGGCACTATGCTACCACTCACAGGTCAATGTTGGTACTACATCAGATTACTTGTTTGGAGACACACAAATTATGTACTGTATGTGGAGCTGGTGTGCTGTGTTAATTCATTCACTCCCAGCCTTTTTCACTGAAGCAACCCCCTTCACTCTCGGCTGTTTTACTGGATTTTGACAGATTTTGCAAGGCCCACAGAATATTGTGTTCTACTGCTATAAAATATGGAACCTACCAAAAGAAAGATTAGTGTCTCTTCTTTCATCAGGAAAAAAAAAAGTATGTTTGAATGTATCCGTTTTGCAGCAATTAGCATTATAATATAGCTAAGTTTCATCATCATTCACAAACCTGTTGAAAACATTGGGGAAAAGAGATTTTTAAAACATGGCCCTGGTTGATCTCTTATACTCTGCTGCCACCTGCTGGCCGTTTTTTGTATAACTACCTTTGCTTCAAGCGACCTATTCAGGTCAGAGACTGCATCAAAGCCTAAAAAAAATAAAAAAAATAAAAACGTACAAATACGTTTTTTGGACCATGGCAATATATAAAATTGAACGTTTTTATACGTTTTGGGACGCAAATGGGTTAAGGTGCAGCACACTAAGAGGAGTAACGCCCAATTCACACTGACCCCGGAACAGACGCGGTGCGTTTTCCGTACGGCAACCACAAGGAATAGAAAGCATTTGAGTCTGCTTGTCAATTCACACCAGCTGCACTATGTTTCGTTTCTGGTGCGGAACGGATGCGGCGCTGCGGAAGGTTTCCGCAAGCGTTTTATTTTTTCCGGACGACACATGCAGATTTTCATGAAGCTGAAGAAATTACACGAGCCGACAGGAAGTCGAGCGTCTGCATCAAGGTAGATCCAATATATTTGAAAATAATACCGTTTGCGAAATCATTTTTGGGAAGGGAAGCTAGCAAACTACATAGCATGACATGAGTCCGACATTTAAGACAAAAAACGAGCTCAGATTAAATTAAACATGACAAAATAACATTCCTAACAAACAACATAAAATTTAAAACAAAATGTACTTACCCATGGTAGAAGTCACAGAAATAATGTTCAAAAGCATATCGATGTGACAGGCAAATGTGGCTATTGTTTACAAATAGGAGTCTATATACACACGGTTGTTATCGCGTGAACACAACTCTCCAGCGTGGTTCTAGCGGGTGCAGACTTCCGAACACAGACAGCTCACGCAACGCACGCAGTGTGAATTGCAGTCCGTGCGGCGGCCGTACCGCAGTCGGTGTGAATTGGCCGTAAGAACACACCACACACACTCGCACGCACGCACATACACATTTTCACCCACCCCCAAAAAAACAAAAACAAAAAGAGAGCAATGATGATGACATGTCAAATCGGTAAAATTACCGAATGAACAATACTGAGCTCTCCAGAAAAAAAACGAAGAAAAAAAAAAACACACCAGTTGTGCATGCTCCTCGCCAAGTTGCCACCCGAGTGCACACAAAAGGTCATTTTAGCATTGCTTTGAGCCTTGTCATCTATGGTGAATTGTCAGTTTAAATTAACTTTATCACAAGCCACGTTTTCACTTCAAAAGGAACTAAAAATAATAATAATAATAATAATAATAAAACGTTTTAAGTTCAAGAAGGAACTACTACTACTACTACTACTACTACTACTACTACTAATAATAATAATAATAATAATAATAATAATAATAATAATAAAGGGATGTTCTCTTTGCCCACCCGCTCCATGTCAACTCTGACAGCATGTAGTAAGGTGGTGAGGCTGTGTCGCAGCTTCATTGCTTCCCGGAGCTCTGCTTCTCTGCGCTCCAGCATCAGATGCAGCATTGCCTCCTCTTGCCTAGCCAAAGAAATAAATAAACATACACCACATTTTACAGCGATTTCTTAGCAAACACTGCAAGCTATCAGAGTTCAGTTTACTTTGTAGTGGACTGGGATGACTTGATTGGCTTCCCACTTTTGCCCCGACCGCCTGGTAGAAGGTTCAGCAACTCCATGGCTTCGGAGAAGATGAGAAAAGAATATTTGACATACAGCCCACAAAGATGCAATTGGATTCTTTCTGATCATCTCACAGGGTCCTTTCTCCTTTCTTTCAGACATCTGACTAAGTCGCTCCCTCATCCTGTTACTTTGCTGCTCCTTGCGTCTCAGCTCCGTTTCATGCTGGTTGACCTTTAGCTGCAAACGGGTGCTCTTGCAAAAGAGGAAATAAGACATTGTTCATCACTCAGTGGGAAAATTCACCGGGTAGAAATAGAATGCTGTCCAGTGGCTCTCAAACATGCCTCTTACTTTGGCCCGCTCACACTTCAGCATGTCCTGAAGTCTGGCCACGTGCTCATCCATCTCTTTCAGTTGCTCCTAATGGAGAAGATTTTGCTGAGTGAGTTGGAAACCCTGCACCATACCCAGTAGTGCTGTTTTCCTCACCCTGAGGGATTCTGCTTGATCACATGATTCCCATGAGGGGATGCCGTGCCTGATTTTACCGAGAGTGCTGAAGTCCCTCAACGAAGAGTCTGAAGAAAAACGATGGTAACTTTCTATTACATTAATCAATCCAACTTTATTTCATACCAATGAATGCAACTCAAAGTGTTTCACATTATAAAATTAAGCAGCTACCTGCATAGTGGTGTAAAAGTATTGGTACACAAATATTTATCTGTAATTATGACATTACTACTGGTTTAACTTGGATTAATGTTTGAATTTGCATACAAATTATATCACTGCTGGAACTCCATTGCAAACTGAAGACCCACTGTTTCGCCAACAAATGCACATTTGTATGCTTATCCATGAGTCTTACTCACAGCCCTGGGGCCATTTGCAGCCCTCAAGATGATATTTTGCGGCCCCCTATTTCGCATCAAAGTTAAAGTACCACTTGATTGTCAAACCCGCCAAAGTGGGGCGAAATTTGTCCTTCGCAATTGATCCATTCCCTGAGGGAGCAGTGAGCAGCAGCAGGGGCTGTGCTCAGGAATTATTTGGTGGCACCCCCACCCCCAAAATCCGACCCTTAGGTTGGAATTGAACCCACAACTCAGGGTAAATTAAACTGACTGACGTGACAACACACAGCGTCAAACTATGCATTAACTGCTATTCTCAGTGGAGTTGAGGATCCGAATGAACCACTTCAAATTATTTTTGGAGAAATGAATAGAATGGTCAAACAAACAATCAAAAACACAAACTAAACAACCACCCACCCTTGAACTTTTTGATCATTCTCCTGAGCAATGTAACATATAAAGTACCTGTGTCGAAAATGCAAATATATATACACACACTACTGCTGTCAAAGTTAAAGTGTTAACTGATTAATTAATCACAAAATATTATCGCATTAATCATAAATTAACGCAGATTAATCGCACTATTATTTTTGACCATAGATTATCCTTTAGCGTGACAGTGGATGGCTACGTTTAAGGTAGCATAGGTTGTGTTTTAGCAATAAACATAATTACATGCATTGAAGTAAAGCATTTAATAAATGTTTGCGTATCACATTTATAATACTTGTTCATGTCAAAATATTAGGGTCATTTTTTTTCCATTTTAAATTATGCAAGTAATTAACTGATTAGAAAAAAAAGGAGGATGAGCGTGTGCCATGGATCAAAAAATGTTGAAGACGCCCTCATAACATTAAATGTCAAAAGAATGAACACATAACCAGTGCTCTTCAAATTTGGTGGGGGGGAAAAAATGTTGATAAAAAAGCAATTAATCGTGATTAATCAACATTCTAAAATGTGATTAATCTGATCTTAATCTAAAAATGTAATAGTTTGACAGCTCTAATACACACACACACACACACACACAAATAAATAAATATTTAAAAATACAACAGCAATAACAATAAAAATAATAACTTCATAACTGACCCTGTTTTTTTTGTTTTATTGTGTGTGTCTCTGTTTTATGTTTGTTTACATTGGACCAAGAGTCCAAAATTAAGTTGAATTGAATAATAATAATAATAAAATAAATAAATGCACCATTATCTATATAATTTGTTATTTGGCACTGTTGGTCCTGCATAAAAATGGCCACCTTTACCTGGAAACTCTTGCTTCTTTCCAGCTCTTGTCTGAGCAAACCTTGAAGCCATATGGGAGCCAAATTGTAGCAAGATCAATTCCACTCACCCACTCTAGAAAACTGTTCATATTAGTAACAATCATAATAGTAAACATAACTATAATAAAATTGCATCCCATGTCTTACCTTGAGCAGTGCAACTGCCTCTTGTAGGTGTAGCCACTCATGTGTTAGCACTTGTACTAATTAGCAGGTAATGACAAAAAATGTGTGAAGAGGAGCGGATACTGCATAGCTGTGATGAACATGTAGCACTAACTATTATTACTGTGACTAGTGATGGGCAGATGAAGCTTTTTGAACACTCGAAGCTTTCCACCAAATTGGTCGACAAAAAGGTTCTGCTCGTGAGCCTTCATGTGCACACAAACCCCCCTGGTGGACGAAAGCAAATCTGTAATTTGAACTACAGTACTTTGCCTAGTTTAGTTGCCATTTTTTATTTATTTATTTTTTTTACTTGTAATTTAGTAATATTTGTTTTGTGTATTATTAATTTGGGTATTGTTTTTATTATTTATTTATTCATTTACATTCATCCATGAGAGTGTTTGTGTTATAGTTGAATATGTCATATTTAACTGTTACATTTAGGTTGCACCGTTCTATTTTTGTTTGTTTGTTTTTTAACAAACCGTGACTTTAGGCTGTTTGTAAAATAGTGAAATCCAGGTCAATTCTTTGACACAGTTGCTATTTGTGATAGACAAATTAAGTTTCATGCACTTGGAAATTTTTTGAGTCCTCTCGATGGTGCTCTTGGTTCAAAGACAAAGGCTAGAGCAATTGAAGTTGATTGCATTTCCACTATCTTTAAATCAAGAGTGTCATCTAGAGGAGTCAAAAAATATCGCAAGTGCATTTTCTCTGCACGTTGGCATTGTTTGTGAAAAATAAGATGCCTTTGTTCTACCTAAACAATCGATGGATGTTATAAGTAATGACATTTTGTTAACTAGCTAATTAGACAAATGATTGCAGGCTACAATATGGTTAGAATTACTGATGGCAGTTTGACACCGAAGCTTTGAAACAATGACCTAGATTTACATAGAAGCACTATTTCAAAGCTTGTCTCAAATCACCTGACTGACTGGACTGACCATCTGGCGTTGAGGGCAGATGCCCGGTGGCCAGGCATCTTTTGGGGCAGATGCGGTGCTTTTCATTATTATTATTTTCCCCAAGAAATGTACAGAAAGCAGAGGGAACAAATCAACATCACTGAGAGAGCTCGGTGGTGGCAGGAGTCACATAATTTGCTTTCAAATATAACGTTTGATTCTCTCAGTCAATGTCAATTTTATCCTATTTCCTCGCTATGGCAAACAAAACAACATAGAAGAAACCATCTAAAAAAAATAATGTGCCTCATCTGACATGTGGGTACATTAGGAAGAGCAATCGATCGCAGAACACAGACCTTCCTTTTTGAGAACGTGACATAAATAAAAACGGAAACTCCTCTGAAGCTCATACACTTTCTAACACCTTTCTTTAAAGCTACGATATGTAACTTTTTCCCCCAAAATAACTTTACAATAATCTTTTTATTTGACCATTTATGACTGAAATGATTTCTAATTAGTAGATTAACACCTTGGCTGTTCACAATGGGTACTCCTGCAAGCCTCTGGCCAATAGTTTTCAGACTTTGCCTAGTTTAGTTGCCATTTTTTATTTTTATTTTTTTTCTACTTGCAATTTAGTAATATTTGTTTTGTGTATTATTAATTTGGGTATTGTTTTTATTATTTATTTATTCATCTACATTCATCCATGAGAGAGTTTGTGTTATAGTTGAATATGGCATATTTAACTGTTACATTTAGGTTGCACCGTTCTATTTTTGTTTGTTTGTTTGTTTGTTTTTTAACAAACCGTGACTTTAGGCAGTTTGTAAAATAGTGAAATCCAGGTCAATTCTTTGACACAGTTGCAATTTGTGATAGACAAATTAAGTTTCATGCACTTGGAATTTTTTTTGTCAGCGGGTGGCAGTAGAGATTCGAAATAGAATATTCTACATTTAGTAGCTTTAACCTTTATGGTCGAAGTCATCAGGTCCTGGAAGAATGAAAATGGGCTTCCTTTCAAATACAGCAAAGTGGTTCGGATCGGTGGAAATCACCGGGCTCGATACAAAATTTATTCTCCGGGGTTGGTGAACCCACAAATACAGAGAGAATTCATCTTTAAAAAATAAATAATTTACTCGGCATAAATTATTTTAAAGCACTAAGTGAATTGTAAAAGTCAAATGTGTAATTAATCTTATCCATCCATCCATCCATTTTCTTGGCCGCTTTTCCTCACTAGGGTCGCGGGGTTGCTGGAGCCTATCCCAGCTGGCTTCGGGCAGTAGGCGGGGTACACCCTGAACTGGTTGCCAGCCAATCGCAGGGCACACAGAGACGAACAACCACACTCACATTCACACCTAGGGACAATTTGGAGTGTTCAATTAACCTGCCATGCATGTTTTTGGAATGTGGGAGGAAACCGGAGTACCCGGTGAAAACCCACGCAAGCACGGGGAGAACATGCAAACTCCACCCAGGAAGGCCGAAGCCCGGACTCGATCTCACGTCCTCTGCACTGGGAGGCGGACGTGCTAACCAGTCAGCCACCGTGCTGAAAAATAATTAATCTTAATTCAATTATAATTATTACACTTCACAATTATAAAATAAGCATATTATTATATTAATACAAATTTTGAGTTTAAATTTACACATTTGCCACTTTATTTTTTTTTATAAATTGAAGTTTCATCTAAGAGGAACTTACATAGTGTTTCAAAAAAAAATGTATTTATCTTAATGTTCTTGTTTTGTACCAAAAAATAAATATGATAGTCCTAATCGTGATTTCAATTATTACCAATCGTGATCACTATTTTTTTCATAATTGAGCAGCCCTCAACATGAGTCAACAAGAGAACATTTCTAACCTTATTTTCAAGATAAAGGTTTGAGATGTAAACCCCAAAGAAAGCATCTTCTTCCTCTTTTAAGTGGATTTTTGTAGCAACGATCACGTTTCCAAAAGATGCTCACAGACCAAACAAAAACAAATTGTCAGTGTATGAAAAAGAAATTTAATTTCTAAAAATGTTGCTCACAGTAGCAAAGACAAGGAAGATAGAGGGTAACAGTAGTAAAAGATTTGGTTGCCCGGCCTGTAATCCCATTGTGGAAAACAGCTCATGCAACAGGTCACTTCAGCAAGATTTTATTAACAGGAACATTTGGATGTTTTCAAAATGGATGCTGTTTGGCTATTTGCATATATTAAGTGATGTACTGTAAGTCACTATTCAAATAGTGTAAGGCATGTGTTTTAAAGAGTGTAACAGAGTGCAAGCTAATAAAAGTACCACCAACAAGCTATTAAAAAAAAAAAAGCATTTAGGTCTGTACCATGTGGTAGTGTCTCAAAAGTAAGAACATAACCATAGCACACCATAATATCTGAAAACGGGATTACATCTCATAAATACTCTGATGTCTACTTGTTCAATTCTATGTATGTCTGTAGTGTTTGAGTAAAACGATCCTGTATGACACAACAGCACTGGCTTTTAAATTAATAGCTGTCTTTATCTACTGCACTGAACATAAAATAATAAGAATATTAATTTGGACAACAAATATCAAGCAAAACAAAGAAATACTTCGAACATACAGTATTAGTAATGTCGCTGTGATGTCTTGACCATTTTTGGACTCCACAAGTTTGGTGCAGCATGAATGTGACAAGATAAATTGTTTTGGCAAACAAATGGACCCATCCCCCTCCGGAAACCTCCATCCTGTGGTCCTAGAGGGAGTTGCTGGCAGATCTACAGCAACATTAAGTAAAATTGAAGACAGCCTTAGTTGTAGAGATTCTGAAATTCTTCATTGCCATGCTAAAGAGAGGGATGGAAAAAAGTAGAAAACATTAAAAACACAGTTTTCAAAAGTTTTTCTTAAGTGTTCTGTATTGCCTCATTGCTTTACTATAAAAGTCAACAGAGGTCATTTTGGAAATAGGACGTTCAAAGACAACACTAATAGTAGCAACGTGGCAAGTGTCGGCCATTTTTGTGGAATGATTTTAAAGGGGAAGACAACCGTAAACATTTCTGGACAATAATATGTTATATGTGACCTCACTAGTCTAAACATGACATTTTGATTAATATTACATTTGTGGAAAATGAGTTGTGCAGCAAAATCCAGACGTTTTTATCCATCTCAGGGGGCGGCCATTGTGCCACTTGCTGTCGACTGAAGATAACATCATAGTTGCTCAGGGTTCAGGCAATAACCAATCACAGCTCACCTGTTTTCTGAAGATGAGATGTGATTGGTTGTTACCTGAGACCTGAGCAACTGTGATGTCATTTTCAGTCGACAGTAAGTGGCAAAATGGCCGCCTTCTGATAATGTTAAAAGCTGTTGGATTTTACTGCTTAACTCATTATTGTGAAGAATTTTGGGGGGTTGATTTCCCCTTTAAAAAAAAAAAGCCTTTAAAATCCTCCATAAATTCACAAAAAACAATTGCCTATTGCCCAGATTGCCTTTCTCACCAATAATCATCCATCTGCGCTAGTTTTTAGGGCAAGCGTTTGAAACATGATGCTGATTTTGAACCTTTGACATCTTGGAATTTTGGCCTACCCGAAAAATTTGAGGATATTTTTTTTAACTGAAACTTGTCAGCCAATTGGAGAAGGATGTTCCCTGAGTTTAAGATAAAACTCTTGGAAAATAATGAAGCTATTTAGTTTTATTGTAACTTGAAGGTGTTTATTTATTTATACCTGCTTTCACACAAAAAAACATTCCTCAAAAGGGGCATTTTTCAACAACAACAAAAAAAACAACTCAATTTCTCGGGAGCACTTCATTCAATGTTTTAAATTCTTGCTGTGTTATTCTCAGGTTGAAATGGTCCTTCCAATCGGACTTTGCATTTTGACAGATTTTAATTTTTGGGGGAAATCCTGTCACATTGCTACTAATAGCATTTCGAATGAGCATACTGTATAAGATGAATTGTTCAAGAAAAACTAACAACTATGAATTGGTTAAGACTATTGAAACGAATCTGTTTCAAATTCTCATCTACTCTAGTAGTAGACACATTCTTTTGAAATCAAATAAACGAATTACGCAGCAAAATCCAATCGTTTTTATCCATCTCAGGGGGCGGCCATGTTGCCACTTGATCACAAATGCTCAGGGCTCAGGTAACGACCAATCTCAACTCAGCTTGCAAACGTCACATAACCAAACTCAGAAAACAGGTGAGCCGTGATTAATGCTGCCTTCATGTGGTATCGAAATGATGGTGAAAACCACATGTCGAGTAGAAAATTCCATGTGAACGCCCCCTCATGTCGTATTTTCTACTGGACAACTGGGAATTTATTTTGATACCAGAGTTTCCGAGCTGAGAGAACTTTTCAAGTTTCAACATGGCGGAGAGCGCCGAAAGATTTGTGAATGGCAAGAAATGTTAACACTTAAAGGGGCGTTAATGTCCGAAAGCAGATTGTTTTATAATCTACACAATTACGTAGTATACACAATTAAATGTCCTGTCCTTTACAACTCATTATTTACCGTAATTGTTCAGTTTTACGAGCGAAGAGTACATCAGCTGCTATGTGTATTTTTTTTTGCTATAACGACAAAAGCACATGAACATAACTCGTTCGTAATTAGGAGTTTCTGAGTGGTAAGGTCCATTTTTCCCATAGCACGTGAAGGCAGGGTAATGGTTGCCTGAGCCCTGGAGCAACTGTGATGTCATTTACAGTTGACAGTAAGTGGGAAAATGGCCGCCCACTGAAATGGATAAAAACGATTGGATTTTGTTGCGTAATTCATATTCCACAAACACAATTATTAACTCATTCACCGCCATCGACGGCTATTGACGTCAAAAATTCATTTGAACTATTTGTTAGTTTATTTATTTTTTCCTTTTTTGTTAAGAGTATGAAAACCTAGATGTTTTTTTTATTGTACATTTAGAACAGATATAAAATTTAGGATTAATCGTGAATTAACTATTTAAGTTATGCAATTACAAATAAACATTTTTAGCTTGGGGTTGACTTTCCCTTTAATAATCTATGATTCAGAAATGCAATTTAAGTTAATACCGCTCTGACAACTTCAACTTAAAAGTGAGCATTATCGTGTTCATTTTGACACCTCTTATTTGCATCCCGACCGATTATGCAGTCATATCTTGTGAGGAAGAGCGGTTAAGAAAATGGGATGGATGGATGTAAAATATTTGTCAATTTGTGCATGACACGCTGCGTTTTGTTACATGCAGCGCCATTGTGAGTTTCCCCACTGCGCTTACCTCAGAACAGGGAGCAGGACTTTGGTGGTCTAAAGGGATTATCACTGGATGGGACACCGACCAGGAGGGGGTCCTTGGAAGCGTTTTGCAGACAGAAGTTCCTCAACTCGGCAGCAGCCTGGGACACCTGCGAGCCACACACGACGTTAGCTTGTGGGGGGAAAAACACGAACGTCGCGAAAACCGCAAAACCTCCACACGACAGGCCTGACAGTTATTTGCACACGATTTGCAAGCAACGGCGGTGCAACAATACGTGTACTGTTGCGTGTCGGCTTATACTTTGTGTTTACACATAACGATTTTCATGCGACTAGGGAGTTTTTTGTTGTACGTTAAGTAACTTTGACACACACAGTAAAACTTGTGTCAACGCGGAACTTGCCAGTTCAAAGTTTCAACGCTCATTGGCAACGTAGAAAATCGAGACAGTGTGTAGTTTGCCTTAGCTCAGTAATTTACATTCCAAAGTCTAAAACTGTAATGTGAAAGCCTGTTTACTCCCTGGACTATCGGTTTGTCTCCGCCATTCAGCAGCAGTCGCTTAGCTTGTTGCTCCCTCGGTGTTTTGTGTGTCCGTATCGGCCGCTGGTACCTTGATCCTCCGGATGCTGGCTTCCAGTCGGAGCTGCTTCACGGCCCTCTGGGCAATGATTAAGTTGTTGCTGGCGTTGTTATTGGACATGGCGACGGCTGTCGGTGAGAAAAGTCAAGAGCTCTTTCTGAGTAGTACACGTCTACCAGCGAGAGGAAATTGGTCCCAAACACTTGAAAGTCCTCCCCCGAATGGGATCTTGCGGTTGCTAAACTGTCCCTCCCAACAGGCCATTCTAATTGGTTTCCTGCATGTCAATCAAACGCCCCCCTGTGGACATCATGGCTAGCGAGTCTTCAATGGCAGCTGAAGACTGACTTGATAGTACTGTAATTCAGTGCTTCTACTTCTACAATTATTTTCTGCTACGCCCCGCCCCAGGAAGAAGAAATTACCCCACAAAGAAAAGAGAAATATATATTTTTTGTTTGCATTTCTTATTGCCTTGGGTGAGTTTAATAACCACATTTTTCTTCAACAGGCCTTTTAGTTTTCAAAACATTGATTTCGACCAAATAGTTTTTTTTTAATCATGTGAAATGCTAATTTGGAGAGAAATTTATACCACAAAAATATCCAGGGCATCGGACAGTTTTTATTTCGGTAAGCATGCCACAAAATATTGAATACTTTCATTTCAGCATAGGAAAATATTGCATCAAACAAGGAACCAAATGTGTATTTAAAGGCAACAGCATCAAATTCTCACATTCATTACACTTGTGATTGGACATTCGTTGTTTAATTCATAAACTAGAAGAAGAAATAATACAAAACAAAGGAAACATTAAAATGTCTCCCATATCTCATCTCGACACAAGTCAACTGTGTGGCGCAATATCAATTTTTCAGATGGACTGACTCAACAAGTCTTGCTAGTTTCTATTTAACTTTTGAAAAATATATCAAAGGATGGTAAAACAGGGCCAAACAGATCCAAACTTTTTTGATGTGCAATTACAATTTACAAAATTCTAGAATGGGGGAAAAAAAAATTCCCTGGGGTCACACAGCCTCGCATTTTAAGACTTATCTTGTAGCCACCCTAGTTTTCATGGTAAAAAAGAAAGAAAAAAAAGCTGTACTCATTACTGTGGTCCAGTGGGCAAGGTGAGCAGTGGCTCAAGTCCATAAAACTGGACATCCCTCCAAAAATAGACTCAGCCAGAAGTCCTTCCTGTATTGTTATTACTGTAATTATCATTGACATATCATTCATATTTTGTGTTTATGGGAGATTAACCGTTATTAGCTATTACCCATTATCAGGTAGTCCAGATTTTGACTGGCTGCTATCCCATATTTTATTTTTTTACCTTGCAATGTCTGTGCATACATCTGTCAAGCAGACAATAAAAACAGTCTGTCCGTAGCCTGGGTGTTGGTTCCTACTTGAACATAAAACTCTAATATACGTCTGACTAAATACTAATATGATACCAATACTATCAGATCATGAAAAGATGCCAAAATAGTACTTGAGTTGGATATTCAATATACTGTATCCATTTATTAATGAAACAAATGCAGACAGACAGGTTTATGTAATATTTGCATTTTATTATAAACGTGTGGGGGCTTAATCATTCATCCATTTTGTGCCCATATTTATAATTGACAATATGATACAATTTATTGTAATTTATATTTCATTATATTTATTCAATCTCACCAATTTTGTTATTGCCGTTGCTGAATAATAACAGTCGAACAGTTAAATTCTTTGACTGGTTGTCACTCAGATGATTTCTCCCCTGAAGAAAAATAGAAAA
Source organism: Vanacampus margaritifer (assembly GCF_051991255.1). NCBI lineage: Eukaryota > Metazoa > Chordata > Actinopteri > Syngnathiformes > Syngnathidae > Vanacampus > Vanacampus margaritifer. The sequence continues at coordinate 19,543,487 of NC_135438.1, read as the reverse complement.
GAGGAACAAAATACTCTTATTATTTATCACATTTTGTCAACATATAGCCTGATACCTAAGTGAAATATACATTTGCTTACAAGTGATTGGGCCAATGGTGAGTGGCTTCAGTGGAGCGGAGTCTGACACAGAGCGATGTGCTCTCCTTGTGCAAGGCTGCATGTAAGCATGTGAAAAGTACCAGGAAATAGATGGTTAATGGACATGGATTTGCAATGCTGTGTATCAAATGTGGAATGTTACTCACCGGAATGCAAGAGAACCTCCTGCGGTCACACAGGCTGAGGCTACAGTGGAGGTAAACATTTAGGTATTCCCCCTGAATGAGGAAGTACAGGGCAGCGAAACGAGCCCGCAGGGACGAACCACTCTCCGCTATGGACACCAGTTGGCGGTCAGCCGGGCATCTAATACGGCCAAGAGAAGATCATCGGTTATCCTCATCGTTCAGTCTACCGTCATCCCAACTGAGCAGAAGCATACTTGTTCTGGATGAGAGTGTATCGGTAAGAGCTCGAGGGATTTGGGGAGTGAGAGGTGAAGCAATCCTCCAAAACAACTGCCAAGCTGGGATCTGTCTTGTCCACATAGACCCCAACATACAATGGTGAGCCCACTGGAAGAACCACTGCACCGTGTGCATACGGTTCTGTATAATTGGAGTTGCGGAACAGGAACATGGACGCTCTGGCTTTGTCACCCGAGCCAACGGTTGCACCTTCCAGACTGTCAAGAAAGAGCACATGCCATCAATCAAGATGTCTTTCTCTTAACATAGTTTATGAGACTTACACAAATCCTTATGACACGGACAAACACAAACATCGTCCCAGTTATGATGTAACTACTCACTCCAGGAATGGTCTGATGGCTACATTAAGACCGCTGTCTGCGTCCAGGGGATAGGCGCATGAGAACGGAAGTGTCACAGGGAGAGAGAAAGATCTGTTGCTCAATGGGTAGATAAATAAACTATTGGAGTAGATTGCATGCGTGCTGTTGGCCTGTAAGACAGATGGGCAGGAGATCGAACATTAACATTTCATTTAAGTGTGGTCTACAGCTATATTCAAAATTATTATGTTTAGAATGATATTGTTCCCACAGGTATTTTATGTTAATTTATAGTGCAGTACATATTCAGAAGGTAGTCATTTTGTTTTATTTAAGGGGTTAAGAGTTGAGGAAAATTAGAAAAATGTGGTAAGGTACTGTATTAAAAAATGTTGTGATTACTTACGCCGACCAGCAGAGGGCAGCGTTTGCTACTTAGTGTGCATGGCCTAAGGGGAGCTTCGCATTCTATAGCAAAGAGCCACACGCAATGCGGAAACAGCCGTGTATGCGAACATTGTTAATAAAGCATATTTTATTTTGTGTTTCCCAGAAACTCTAATCAAAAGTCTTTAAAAATTAAATGTGGAGCGACAGACTGCATTCTGCACCACGCTACACAAGCACAGCCTTTACATGCAGTACAATTCAAGAAGATGAACAAATGGGTCTGGATAAGTTCTTGCTTGGTGTGTTGGTACATCTTGAAAAATGGCACTAACAAGAGAGGACTGCCATCAGTGCTAAATAAATATAACATTTTCTTTCAAGTTCGCATTGGACAATGAATCAGAACTGTCACCAACAGCAGTCACCTCATTGCAAACATCTACATCATGGTGTGTGTGTGTGCGTGTGTGTGTGTGTGTGTGTGTGTGTGTGTATGTATATATATATATATATATATATATATATATATATATATATATATATACGCATACATATATGTTATAAGGTGTAGTGTTTATGTTTTGTTTTGTTTTACCGTCAGCGTGTTTCCGCAGGCATCTGCTTTAGCGTCAGCCTCGTACCACACGACATCACCTTGCACCCGGACCCATGAACAGTTACGGACTGCCAGATTGCCAGAGAATGCGTTGTAACCAGCACTTGTTATGCTAACTGAATCAAGGCCCACTTGGATTTTGTTAGGGTCACAAATAAGGTGAGAAGGTCTGAGTGAAGGTTCTTCTTCATCTAAACAAAAAATATATGGGTTATTTACTTTCATTGTTTAAATGCAATTATGCCAAAACTTTATTTAATAAAAATATATAAAAGCTACCTTCACAAATAACACTGGCATCCTCCCTGTGAACACAGTTGTGTTTCCCAAATCCAAGATGTCTGCAGCTTGTTATGGAAGTTTCATTTCCGTAACAACGGACATCATCCAACCAGATGGGTCCACTGCCCTGTCCAAAAGCTGCACTGTGCAGTGCTGAACGAGCCCTGCCGCAGTCCAACTGTCTACACACCACCTCGGCATTGGTGAGGCCCCATATGTCGTCACACACGGTACCCCATTGGCCATTGTGGTAGACCTCAACTCGTCCAGCGCAGCGGTTGTCAGAGTTGACCAGCCTCACGGGTGAAGCAGCTAACACAACAACACGTTTACTGTACGATTCATGAAAATTCATCCAACTGAAAAAAAATATCTCATCATGTATATAGTTAGCAAATCTATACACTGTATCGTAATTGCTTCCTTTAGTTCTTACCTTCACAAATCACTCCAGCATCCTCAAAGTGACGACAGTTGTGCGATCCGATTCCTTGGTGGCTGCACTCGCCCAGCTTTGCTTCACTTCCGGTGCATCTGACGCTATCCAACCAAATGGGCCCTGTGCCCGGCCCAAATTGAGCATTCTGGAGGGCTGCCAGGGCCCTACCGCAACCTAACTGCCTGCACACCACCTGTGCGTGCTTCAGGTCCCAGATGTCATCGCACACTGTTCCCCACTGTCCACGTTGGAAGATTTCCACTCTGCCGGAGCAGGAGGTGTTTCTACCATTAGCCAGACGGACCTCCCCCTCAGCTGCTGGGTACTGTGTTGTCGTTGGGGGAGGATGTCTTGTTCCACTGGTGGTTGTTGTGACTGTTGTTGTCGTTCTTGTTGTCGGTCTATGAGCATCTGTCGCATTACTGATGACACGTGTTGTTGTTGTACCGGCGCTAGTTGTTGGCTCCATTCCAGAACCTTCAGGTTCAGGTGTTGTAAAATGGCTTGCTTCATCAACCGCTGACAACAAAAGAGTTATGTTAGACTGAATGACGCCGCAAAATCTTTACAGCAACAGACCATTAAAGGTACAATTTTTTGTACCTGCACAGTATGCCCAATGACACGTGTTTGGCTTCACAAGTTTGTAGACGTAGTAGCTGGCAGCTGCTGTAGAGCAGAGCTTCACATGGATGCGTTCTGAGCCAAAACGGCAGCAGTCATCGCTCCAGGTGTTACACATAGCGCGTCTTACAATTTCATCAGACTGTGTGGGATGAGGTTCTTTTAGTGACATGGTGATATGGGTTCCACACTTGAATCCATGGACACATCCCTCAGGAATATGTGCGCCGTTTTGTCCGAGAAATAAGCGATACCAGCCATGCCACTCAACATTTCTGTCACACTTTGCAGGGTTGGTCATTCCACGTTGTGTCGAACGCCACTCATCATTCAGGACAGTGTAGTGCTCACAAGGGTCAGCGCAACTTGTTCCATTATTCGCGACGCAATCCATGCCTGATGGACAAACTGTGTCTCCACAGCTGAACTGGACTGATTGTGAAGAAATTCCGGATCTGGAGAGTGAGGCAGGCTTTAGGCATTCGTAAGAGCCCGGTGTGTTTTGGCAATCCAGAGGTGCCGCGCATGGTGGGTCAGGGAGCGAACACTCGTCAGTGTCCACGCAGCCTCCGCCAGGTGCCCACTCATAACCGTGGCTGCAACAAGAGCCATCGCTACAGGCGAAGGTATTGTAACACGTCATACCGTCGCCTACAAAGCCTTCTTTGCAGATGCATGAGAAGCCAGTGAAGGAGTCGCCTTTTTCGCGTGACTCTTGGCACGTTGCTTTTCCATGGCACGCATCACAGCTGGAAACAATTGAACCTAAGAAGAGTCATTCATATTTAATTGCATTTTCCACAAGAGTCCATAAAAACACAACTCACTTGACAAAACGTAACGGTTCGGATAATTTTGGTGGGTATGATGAATGTGTAAACTGCATCTTGCTGGAAGTTGGTTTGGGTCAAAAATATGTGACAAAGGTGTGCACTTTTTTTCTTTGATGTGAATGATGTTACAACTATTTAGAATTTGTTAAAATGTATTTTGTTTGCAGACGACACCACTTTATTTAATGCCGGGAAAAATATATATAATGTGTTACAAGTAATAGAGAAAGAGTTTAAGAATATTGTGAAGTGGTTCAATGCTAACAGACTGTCTATAAATATTAGTAAAACCAGATTTATGATTTTAAGTTGTAGAAATATAGCTGTCGAAGCAACAAGGGCAAATGAAATAAACTTTTTAGGTATTACTATTGATGAACATTTTAAGTGCATATAGAACATGTGAAATCTAAGGTATCCCAAACTGTAGCCGTTTTACACAAAGTCAAAGAATCATTGAAGAAGAATGCTTTGTTATTGTTATATAATTAATTGATTGTTCCATACCTGACCTTTTGCATTGAAGTGTGGGGGTGCACCTGCAAAACCTACACTGAACCTATTTTTCTTTGACAGAATGCAATATTGATGTCATGTCTGGATGTGGATACAGAGACGAGAGACCACACTAATCCAATATTTATACAATAAAAACTTTAAAATTCAATGAATTGATGGAATTTAACCGCCTCAAAATAATGTGTAAAGATCATCATGAATTTTTACCAATTAACATGCAAATTAACAAATTCAAAAAAAGGGAAGTGAGTACAAATTAAGAGGAAGAGATCTTTTTTTCAAACCTAAATACAGAACAAAACAAAAAGAACGTTGTATTTCAACTCAATGTGTCAGTTTGTGGAACAATCTGGATTATAAAACTAAATAATCTCTGTCCATTTGTATTTTTTTTTAAATGTATAAAAGCTCAATTACTGTAAAAATGTATATAGCAAAAGGCAATGCTCTTGAATCATTTTGTTTGTTACCATAATAGCATCTTGACTGCTTAATGTCTTTTATTTTGTGTTGATTATTACTATTATTGTTATTTTTGCATTTTTATTCTATTTTATTTTTGCATTTTTATTTTTTGATCAGGGGCAGATACCACAAGTTTCACTTTTTTCGGTCCACTTTCATTTCTTTTTAAAGAAAGTTTTTTAAAAAAGTTGAAAATTGTAATTGAATTTGAAGGCAGAATTCAAAGCATCACTTTTGCATTGTTAAACTTTTACTACTGACGTCATTTATTTTTTTGCACATAGAGGACATAACATAAACAAACCATTGTCACTTTCAACTTTTTGCCTTTGCAATAAGGAGTTATGACAGTAATAGTTTTTTAGAATTTTTTTTCTACATATTTCAGTGCTGTCAAAGTTAAAGCATTAACTCATTGAATAATCATAAAAAATATCTAATTAATAATGTATTAGCAAAGATTGATCACACTATTCATTTTGACCACAAATGATCCTTTAGCTTGACAGCGGATGGTTACACAGGTTGTTTGGGCAATAAACATAACTACATGCATACATTTTTTTTTATAATAATAAATGTTTGAATACATCCATCCATCCATCCATTTTCTTGACCGCTTTTCCTCACAAGGGTCGCGGGGGTGCTGGAGCCTATCCCAGCTGGCTTCGGGCAGTAGGCAGGGTACACCCTGAACTGGTTGCCAGCCAATCACAGGGCACACAGAGACAAACAACCATACTCACAATCACACCTATGGACAATTTGGAGTGTTCGATTAACCTGCCATGCATGTCTTTGGAATGTGGGAGGAAACCGGAGTACCCGGTGAAAACCCACGCAAGCACGGGGAGAACATGCAAACTCCACCCAGGAAGGCCGAAGCCCGGACTCGATCTCACGTCCTCAGCACTGGGAGGCGGACGTGCTAACCAGTCAGCCACCGTGCTGCCATTGTTTGAATACAATTTCTGAATATTTATACATGTAAAAATAATATAATTTGTCAAATTTTTTAATTATGCAATAATTAACTCGTTAGAAAAAGAGAAGGATGAGAGTGTGCAGCGGATCAAAACATGTTGAAGACATCCCAGTAACATTAAAAGTAGAAAGAATTATTAACACATAACAGGTGCTCTTCAAATAAAAATGTTGATAAAAATCCATTTTAGTAAAGTGATTTATCATAATTAATCAAAATTCTAAGATGTGATTAATATGATTTTTAAAAATTTATCATTTCGCAGCTCTAATATATTTGTATATTTATATACTGCATTACATTAATTTACTTGAATAGCCTCCGTTCTTATGTTCAGTAACTGCGTATGAGAGGACATCAAACCAAAGTAAAAATAATATCAACACTATACCTGATCCTCTTGTAACGAGCTGCAAAATCAGAAACAATAATATTCTTGTAGGCATCCCCATATTGGCCTTGTGTCGACCTTTAAGAGAAAGAAAAGCAATGAAGTTCATACACTATACATAAAAGGTTGAATGACTACATGTTTTTTTAATTGTGCTGTTATGCATAAAAATAATTTCTTTGCCTACCTTGTTACCTTGACAAGGAGTGTGTCCTGGATCTGATGATGATGCTTTAACTGAGGAAAGAGTGAGGGAATTTATAGGCCAGATTTGCTATACAAGAGATCATACAAAATAATCATTTGTCAAACTTAAATGGTCCATTGACAGCTGATACTGATGGGGAATTCAATGGGAATGTTACATATTAATCAGAACTATTTTCCACAAAATAGCCCTCAAACAGAACAAACCCTGAGTCCACAAAGTTAATGGTCATCGGTCAATATTGGGCAGAGTTGAAAAGACAACAGAAAGGGATAAATGTAGTTCGTACATTTCCCTGTTAATGTTAGCCAAATACCAAAGTATGCACACAAAGTTGTCAGTATTATTATTATTTTTTCTTGCCAAGCAAACAGTCTATTAAAGTGTTAAGCTTTTAAATTTTAATTAATTTTGACATTTAATCAATCCCTTTGATTTTAACAAATAATAAAAATGTGAAATACTACAATTCCGTAGACATAATACAATATTATTGGCAAAGTATAAAGTTTCAATTTAGAACAGAATTGCATTAAAACTATTGTGACTTCTAACTACCTAATACAAAGTTTACCCAACCCAAAATATCCTGCCTACATTTCTAGAAATGAGAATATGTATAATAATATCATATATGATTAGTCCAGGTTGATATTTAATATACATATTGCATTATAATATTAGATATACAGTGTATTATTTTATTTTAAAGTTGTCATACATGACAGTTCTAGTGTTGTTCCGATACAGTTTTTTGGCCCCCGATACCGATACAATACCAATACCTAAGTTTTTTTTTTCCAACATGAAAAAGCTGTCCTGCCATTGGTTCAGAGCATTCAAAGGCCAATAGTAAACCTTAGCTCGGCATGCAGTGTACATGTCACACATCAGTGAATAACGTGCATGAGCAAGACACAAGATGCTGCATCCAAAGTCCAAAGTATATTAGCGTCAGAATTAATGGTATCCGCATGTTACTTGTTAGTACTCACCGATACCGATACCACTGTTTTAATGCAGTCCTACCGGTATTGGTATCAGAACAACACTAGGGGTGACCCCGCCAGAGATTTAATGAAGCCGTATCCTGGTACGTTTGACCTATTAGGACTATGAAAATTGGTAGGCCTAAAATGTAAAGGAAGTGAACTCTGAGTATTTGAATGTACAATTGTGGCCCATTTTTACAGGTTAACAGGGGTTATAATATTGAAACATACTTTTGTGTCATCAGGTGATTTGGTGCATTAGGTAAAAGTGTAGATTCTAGCCCCACCGTGGCAAAAAATAAATAAATGAATATATTATATTATTATTACATATTATTAACAACTACAAAATGCTTGAAAACTATATAAAATATATTTGTGTAAGATACATATAAAAAAGTAATAAAAGGTGGGCATTCCGTCAATATTGACGGAAGGTCCGTCAATGACGGATGCCCCTTTTGTTGACAATTGACAGGAAACTTCGAAAAATTGATGAACTTGACGGATGACAGAAGAGGGTTTTCATCCGTCATTGTAATCGTCAATCGGTCAATATATTCGGCAATCCGTCAAAAAATCAGTTTTGGTGACGGATTGACAATGACGTAACATTGACGCATGCCCACCTCAAATACCAGAAACATTGACGGATGCTCATTTGAATGATTTTGCTAGATTGTATCGAGGTCACCCACAGATGACGTCACCCTACAAGATTGGCTGGCAATTGTCCGTTTACAATTGTTCAATAAAGTTATATGAAAAAAAATTGACGGTAAAACATTGGAAAGAAATGAATAAAGATGTTATTGAAATAACAAAATGTATGGACTAAAATTGTAAAACGTGAATTTCCCTAAGAATATAAAAGCAGGATACTTTAAGATTGAAGAAATAATCAAATAGATTGAAGTGCCTTCGCGCTTGCTGGTGACGTCACTACTGCAGCCCTAACCAAATGCGCGATTCACTTCGGTTTGGTTTCTTTTTTAGCTGTTCACAAATCACAATACATCACAAAAACAGTCTTAATGATAATAGGAACAATTAACATTCTAAACTGACAATATTTGTCACAATTAATTTGTGTATTTAACTATTTATAATTTATTCAATCTATTTTATTATTTATTCAATATATCTTGCGTTTATATTCTTAGGTTTATTTATGTTTTTACAATTTCAGTCCGTACATTTTGTTATTTGAATTACATCTTTAATATTTGCTTTCCAATGTTTGACATCAACTGGATAATGTCCGGCCAATCCTGTTGCGTAACGTGTATGTTAGGTGACCCCAATACAATCTGGCAGTCCGATCACATCTGGTACTGACACCGGCCTTGTGTGTCATACCCTAAACCTAACAGGAAGTCCGCCATTTTGATTTTACTCTGGAATTTGGTGCCATTTTGGCCTTTTCTAGAGGTCGGGTTTTGACAAACTCCTCCTTTAAATGTATCCAAATGTCTTCATATTTGGAGTGTTTCATCAAAAGATGTTCAAGATGAAATGTTATAGTTTTAAAAAATGTCCCCCCCCCCCCCCCAAAAAAAATGCTATTTTTAAGGGTCTAAACGTGGGTAAAAATTGATGAAACTTTGCATACACATCAGGTCTGGCAAAAACATTTATATTTTAGAGGGTTATTGTCCTATGTGCCAGTACCCCAACATGTCCAGAGCTGTAAGGCCCCTTTATAGATGCTCGCAGCTCTAGTATTAAATATAGCATTTTATTTATAAATTATAAACCTACATACAATTTCAATCAAAATATAGTATTTTGCAACTACAGTAAGTCTATTTCAATTTAAGTCTTTCAATCTTTTTTCTCAATGCAATTGTGCAGATATGTTTTTAAAAGTACAACCTTTCAAAAACCATACAAACCTGGCATTTTAATCTCAGTGTTGCTGTTGTGTTTCTATCGACTAAACAGTACATACTTAACAATAGCTAATATAGATTCCCTCTATGTCAGTTAAAAAAAAATCTTACCAATAATTCATAAATAACTAATGATTTTACTGCAGACTTTGTATTTTGTACTCTGGTTATGCAATAGTTTTAATGATTTATTTAATAACACCATGTACTCCCTCTGAAAACATTTTATGCGGTATGGCTAAAGTAAATGATTGACTTGGTGCTTTTGTTCTACATAGGGCGCTTACCCAATATAAACAATTCTTTTTTAAACTACACTTAATATATTCCTGAAAGTATGTTATAAAATAAGCACTTAATTTGGGTACAGTTATTCAACTAGGATTATCAGCTTAGTTTGAGATAGTCACAGACAAAAGACGTGACTGCATAAATCATTGCACTCATAGGTCATAAATATTATAGGAACAATTTTTGTGAGTAATCTGACCGTCTATTATGAAAGACCCTGTCAAGGTAATTCTAAGATTTCTTTCTAAATACATTAGCGGTATACATTTTTGAACTTTGTAGATAATTTCTGGAAGCATATGCAATTAATGTTATGGAGACACCCACACAGACAGAGCATCAAGCAAGGAGCTCTGCAGTGGCGTGTGGTTTTTGTTTATGGTCATTTTTACACTTTCGTAATTTTTGTATTTAGATTTTTCCTGAGCCTTTTTTTATTTTTTATTTTTTAAGTCATTCATTTTTGGTTTTAGTTTTTTCAACCATGCAAAAACACTAACATTTTCCAACTAAATTCTTGCAAAAGGGTAATTCTTTGTACTGTAGAGCCATTTTAGATGGTTTAGCATATCGTCAACGTCGCGCGGGATCCTCACACCTTAAACTATCGCTTCCCAGGGGATCAAAAAAACAGCAACCATTAATGCACCGTCAAAGAGAGCAAGCCTTTTCCAACACTTCATATTGGCCAATAATTTGTAACAAAAAAAAAAATTAGTAATTAAATAATAAGAATAATATTGAAGCAACATAAGGAACTTTCAGTATACGTTGACTATGGCGACGCCATATGGACAAAAGCGGTATTATGTCTGAAGGAAGACTACATTTCCTATGAGGACAAGCGCATTGCGTCGTTTTTTAGCTCACGCCAGTGAGTGAAATCCGGGCCAACCTTAAACCTTGACTGTCCTTTCATCCTGGGTAGCTTTTGACATATGCCATAAAGCAGTCAGCACATTTGTAGTTTTTTTGTGTGGCAGTGTTCCTACCATCCTCCTCAAAGTTGCTTAGTGTCAGTAAAAATGATACCCACCCCCTCAGGCTGTGGCAAAGCTGCCTTCCAACTAGTTTTGGTGTTATGGTTTTATTGAACATATCAACACAAAGAAAACAAAAAACACATTACAAGTATAAAATATAAGTTGAAGTAAAAAAAGAAAAACAAGAATAGGAAGAAAGAAAAGATTTTATATGTTCAAAAGGGGTAGGAGGAGATTAACCCTACCCTTTATTCGTTTTATGTTGATACAATGATAAGGTTAATGTATTTCAACAAAATAAATACGCACATTCGCCAGCAACATATGTACATGAAATTCATAGGCAAATACCATAATTCATTTATGAATCATATCCTCATACTCACATATACAATTTTCATTACACTCATACCGATACATCCAAAGAAATTACAGCATATATACATTTTTAACAGCTCATGTCTGATTCAAGTAATTTTCTTGAACTTTGCTTTTAAACAATTTTCCAGTCCCATGTCACACATTTTTTCATTATCAAGCCATGTTTCTGATATGGCAATTATTTTTGATTTATTTAATTTATTAAATTCTTTGATTTTTGTAAAATTTCTGTAGGGACTTCTACTATTGAAATGTATAATTGAAAGTGCATTTTCCATTTTTATATTTTTGTTGAATTGATTGTCCATAAAATAGTTGCAAGTGAAACTGCAGTAATCGTTTTTGTAGAAGTGATTGTCTGGGTCCAAATTATTGGACAGGGTCGAATATTTTGTAGTCAGCGTATTCAAATGTTTTCAAGTCCATATTATTTGTGTTCATTATGTTCATCGTTCCTTGTGTTACTGTGCTGCTGTTAATATGTACTCGTGGTGTATTTTTGTCATCATCTACAGTGAGTTTATTGTATTGAATACCCTGAAGTTTGTATATTCCCCATGCTTTTTGTGGTTTATTTGCCTCTACTGAGTTTTGGTGTACTGGTGCGAGCATGAGTAATCATCATCAGCTTTTTGTAGAATAACTGATTTAATGGTCCCCAAGTGTGTTCTCGATTTTGCTTTTTCCTCTATTTACATTGTCTGACTTCACAGTCTTAAACATAATGTACGTGTGAAACCTGAGTAAGTGAGATATGTTTACATGTATTTCTTTTCGTATATATACTTGTAGATCATATTAATTTAATAAAAGTGTGCATAGTGTGTACGATAGTGGTTGACAGTTTTTGTAAGTAACAGAAAATAATTGTCACAAGCTCCGCCCCTCAATGGTAACAAATAATAAAACAGCACAACTCAGTTCAGTTCATTGCAATTTTTTTTTTCAAGGGGTGTCAAAATTAGTTCATTAACTTTGAGTTAAAAAAAAGTTACTTTCATTTTTTTAACGCGCGATTAATGACGGCCCCTCACTCGGAAAGCCTGTACTGGGGGAATTCCAGTCGCAACACAGCAGACACATCCATGTCAAAATTTAGCAGTAATACATTTAATAATAATGCATATATTTGTGGAGACTGCGGTCAAGTTGTATTTTACAATTTAAAAAATGTGCAGAATTTCACAAGTTACTTCATGTTAAAGATTAGATCGCTCTTAATTTGAAAAGAAAAATGCACTAAGTTGTCACCAAAGTCTTACAAATTATGCCATCTAGTGGCAGAAAAATTACCTCAACACAAATCATACTCCTTTTTTACAGTACAATACATATTTTTAATTTTAACTCTATTTTATGAGTTGTTATGAAATGACTAAAAGACGCAGCCATTTCGTTTCATTTTCATTTCAGGTTCATACCTCATTTTAATTGTATAGATCAGTTTACTTCTTTTAAATTTAACGTACTATTGAGACAAGAAAAAGGTTGGATAATGGTTGAATAAAAACAAAATTAAAAACCAACACGTGTTTTTTTTAGGTTTCTTTATAACAGTAAATTTTCTTGATTGTTTAAAAGAAGAGTATAGTTTTTGGTTCCATTTTAAAATGTGCAAAACTTTTACAGCTAAAATTGTTAAGGCCACAGTATTGGCTTCAATTCAAGTTGCACCATCATTTATAAGCATGTCAGGAATGCTGCTATAAGCTGCAAATTTTAATCGAAGTTGAATCATTTTAGTTGTCTTTATTTTTAGTGTGTACATACTTAAACAATTCAAGTTGTAATCTCATGATTGTTAGATAACAGTAAGAGGAGCTCCTCGCTGGTGCGATATGCTGAGATACATATGATCGGATTAGTCGACTAATTGTACTATTGGTGGTGTTAGAAAACGATCCTTATGTTTTCCGCGTGTTCGTAATGTTTTTTTTCAGAATCAGAGTTGAGATCGGTGAATCAGGTTTCCTTCGAAGGATTTATTTCAGAAATTTCTGAGACACAGCCAAGTTACACTCAATCAGTGTAATTTCCCTCAGTGTGTGTCCTTACAGCGGACTCACAGCATTCTTATACTATTTTGAAAAAGTATTACAAACCTCCTTTACCCCCCCACAGGAAACAGCCCCCCCACCCCCACCAGTCCTGAGTTCAAATACACAGGGCGACAGAAGGAAGCAGATAAGACGTTTACACTTTTACAGCATATCATCTAATGCACATTTTAGTTCAACCCCAGATACTGGTCCTTTGACGTGGAACCAGACAAAGTCCTTTAGACCTGATGAGCAGAAACTCTGACAGCACTTAAAACAGACACATCCACAGATCAAACACAGGAAACCTTTTTAACACATTCTCTTCCCAGATAAGAGGAAGGAAGAACCCTCAAACGTTTTTGTCACATTAGTACACTCATCAAGCTTTACTGAGTTAAAACAGTTATATCTAAATCGAAACAGCTATAACTGAAATTAAAACAGTTATAATTAAAATTGAAACAGTAAAATGTCAACATTCCCTCAATCGGACTTGAAAGGGTCCGACACAAACAGAAAAAAAATTAAAAAACATTTCAGAGAAAAGTTCCAGCGGGATCTTCGTCCTTTTCGTCGGATGTCGCAACAGTAGGCTCCTTTGGGGGAGCGATAGACTCAACCATCTTATAAGACTTATTTCGTATGTCCTGTTTTTCAATAGCAGTGGTAATAATTCTTTGGCAAAGGGAACGAATACATGGAATACAACAACACCCGCATGTGGTTAACAAAGCAGCAAATACAGCGATAGATATCAAAATAGAGGAAACTAAAGTTTTATAGCGCCCAAACACATCCATCTAATTATCCCATACAGAAGTATCCACACCTGAATGTTCTTTCATTTTCTTATTGAGTGCACGCAGCCCTTCAATTGCAATAGTCAAACTTCCATCGGGTGCAGTGTTGTTAGGAATGAAGGTGCAACACTGATCTCCAAACATTGAGCAGACTCCGCCCTTTTCTGCCAGCAACATATCTAGTGCAATTCGGTTTTGGAATGCAATCAAAGATGTGGCAGCCAACTGGCCGTGTACAGCCTCAAAACCACTTTGAGTCCAATTTCCTAGCCTTTGTACATTATAATGTACATAAGTAATTCTGTCTACGTTTTTGTTAATGGTGCACCACCAGCAAATTGTAGATTTGAATCCTGAGAGTACTTGATCAACTAATTTGTACTCATCTGGCACACCTCTTGGTACTCCAATTGCATCAATGTAGGTGGGAACATTCTGCTCTTGCCAAGAAGACCGTTGGGAAATTTGGGTTCCCAATCACCAATCAATTTCAGAAGGTTATCAACAGAGGTGGGGTAGATTTGTACTGGCAGTAGGAGGGTGATGAGAGCACAATATCCTATCACACATTATCCCCACACCACCACCACATGTCCCCTCTAGATTGAGGTTGGAACATTTGTCCCACGTCTATTGCCGAAATGCAGTGAGTGATGTGATTTAGTTCTCCCAATTGTTCTCCTGTCCCTGACATTTTTATACATGAGAAATTACCATCCGCAACTTTTTTGAAAATATAGGTTTGTTTTTCTGACAATTTACGAGGGGATACACCTTATCCCATTTAGAGCAATTGACATTGGGGACAGTTTTATTCATAAATTCCATTACACAGTAATCCTCTATTTTAGCAGGGATTACTCGTAATAGAGGTCGTGGTCCTACGCATACCACACAGTCTTCGCGAGAGGCACGGGCCGCTTCGTTAGCCAGCAGTAGCCAATTCTTACTGCTGCCGGACAACGCTGTCGTAACACGGAACCACTCATCTACACCATCAAGCGGTACGCTAACAGCCTTCACCCCGGTCACCTTCATGTATTTAGTCATTTTTGGTTGTTCCAAGTTACCCATAGTCTTATTGACACAAACTAAACTGGCAAAATAGGGGTCAGCTCCAGTGAACCATGCCCATAGTAATAATCCCCAACAGGAGGTGTTATATAGAGTTGCATTAGGCGGCCGTATATTTCCATCGGGAAGAGCAAAGGTCAATTTGAGTTGACCTCCCAGTTTACGCAGTGTTACCCTTTTGCTAAAGAAAATAGAAATAAAGAAAATAGCCACCTCACTAGTTCCTGGTGGCCAGTAACGTCCGTCCTGGGTAGTTATAAAACCACTCCAGTCTAGCCGTAAAACATGTCCTGTCAAATACCACCAGTATTTTACCCAGTCTTCCCCTTTAGTCTGCCTAGAGTTCCTAAATCCCTTCAAAGACCTAATGGGAATTCTAACAGAGGTGTTCGTGTTTGGGGCCACTGTCACTGTTATTGAGTTATTATAAATCCAGGATATGAGCCAGGGAGTGTGTGGAGAATCAATACCTCGCTTAATACGATGTGTTGTGGTTACGTTCAAGGTTGTATTGAGGGGCTTCCAGAGATACCAGATTGGCATAAAAATCAATATGAGAAAGAGTGTCGTGATGTAACAGCAGATGGAGATGCGTTCCCACTTTGAAGCCATCTCGAGATGATGTTCTTTGTTGAATGAAAAAGGGCGTTGTCAGCTTCTTTTAGGACCCTAGGGTCGACTGGGAGAATAGGAATATTGTAGTTAGACCTATCAATTTTGCAAAGAACCCCCGCTTTTAGCAAACCATCAATTGTTACTGAGATGCCAAGTCGTCCTTCCTCCTTCATGGGGTACTGTAGTACCCAAATGGAGTCGGGTTTCAATTTAAAAGTTACTCATCAAGCTTTACTGAGCTAAAACAGTTATATCTAAATCTAAACAGCTATAACTAAAATCAAAACAGTTATAATTAAAATTGAAACAGTAAAATGTCAACAGTGGCTAGCAAAACAATCGTTTGTGGCACAGTAGCCAACTCGTTAAAAAAAAAATGTCTTGCATAGCCCAAGGACTGGGTTTTAAGATGCGTTTTTTTTTACGTGACATACATAAAATTGCCAGGGAATGCAGAAAATTAAAATTGAATTAGAAGTGTGCATGTGTATTTGAATATGTGTGTGTCTGTGTGTGCATAAGTATTTGTGTGAGGGTTTATAACCTCCACCCTCCCAACTGAACCACCTTGCCACCCCAGGCAAAACTGTCTAGAACCGCCATTGTAAAGACCACAATACATTTTTTTTGTTCCAAAATGATTGGATTTTCAAGATGATTTGTTGATTATTATTAGACAGAGATTGTCACTGACAAAAGGAAGAAATTGTTATGCGGCGACAGCACAGTGGGATTTGTGGTTAACACGTCTGCCTCTCAGTCAGGAGATCCGAGTCCAATCTCTGTTGAAACATCTCATTGTGGAGTTTGCATTTTCTTCCCATGTTGAGTGGATCTTCTCTGGATTCTTCAGTTCCCCGTACCCCTCCCACATCCAAAAAACACCTTCTCATTTTAATGAATAAGCCATAGGTTTGAATTAAATTATGAATGATTGTTGATTGTTGCTCAGTCAGCTGGCTCATCTTTTTTTCTTTTCTTTTTATTTACTATTTGATATCACTTAATCAAAAACAAGATGTCATTGTTTGACAGGATGTCACTTAGATGATTTATCCCCTGAAAATAAAAAAGGAAAGAGGGAGAAAATGTCTTTATTATTTCTATTTTGTCAACATACTGTATAGTCTGATACCTGAGTGAGTATGCTTACAAGTGATTGGGCCAATAGTGATTGGCTTCATTGGAGCAGAGGTTGACACAGAGCGGTGTGCTCTCCTTGTGCAATGCTACGTGGTGGAAGTAAGTGAAAATCCATAGGAGAACGTTAGAGTTGGTTAAGCAATAATTGACATAGAGCAATGTGAATCAAATAGAATGCAGTTTATTACTCACCGGAATACAAGAGTGCCTCCTTTGGTCACACAGGCTGATACTGCAGTGGAGGTAAAGATCACGGTATTCCCCTTGAAGCAGGAAGAACAAGGCAGCGAAACGAGCCCGGAGGGATGAGCCACTCTCAGCTATGGACACTTGTTGGCGGTCACTGGGACATCTAATACCATCAAGGGGAGATCAATGGTTATCATCACCTTTGAAATGCATGATTTTAGCATTCACACATACGTTATCCAGATTCTTTCTTATTAATATTCTCTTCACTTTTTGTCCTCTTTCTACTCCCACATAATACATCTGATTTACACCGTTCCAACTTCAACATGTTCCAAAATGTCACGCCTCTCAAGCTATAATTTTTTTCAACTCACATAATATTTTTCCCCACAATTTAATTAATATTTTACATAAAAAATGTCCCCATTCGTTTATATTGGGACAGACATGCAACTTTCTTCAGTAAGTCAGTAAATACCACTCATCATCAGTCCTTGGTGTTTGATTTTGTTGCGGTGGCGCAGATGATAAAGTGCATTGTCCCGTAACCAAGCGGTCGGGGGTCCAGATCACAAGTGTATATTGAAATGTGTTCATTTCCACAAGACACTAAAGGATCTGCATGAAATGTGTTGCTTAACTCATTCAATCCTAGCCATTTTCAGTGAAGCAATCACCTTCGCTCCCGCCTGTTTTACTGGACTTTGACTGATTTTGCAAGGCCCACAGAATATTATGTTCTACTGCTACAAAAACAAGGAACCTACCAAAAGAAAGCTTAGAGTCTCTTCTTTCATCAGGAAAAAAAAGTATATTTCTATCTGTTTCCGTGTTTCAGCAATTAGCATTAGAATATAGCTAAGTTTCATCATTTTTCACAAATGTATTTCAAACTGTGGACAAAACAACTTTTTTTTCAACATGGCCCTGGTTGATCTCTTATACTGTGCTGCCACCTTTGCTTCAACCGTTCTCTTTAGTTCAGAGGCTGCATCAAAGCCTTCTGTATGCTCTAGCATAACAAAACTAAGTATAAATAAGTCTTTGGGACACTTAAAAATAGAACGTATTTATAATTTTTTGGGGAGCAAATTAGTTTTTAATCACATAAATGTGGTCTAAACCCATAAAATCCACATAATATGTAATGGGTTTTGTATTCCACATTATTCGATACAATTATGTGGTGTTTTAAGAAGCAAAAAAGTCCAAAGTTAATAGTCCAGAGGTTAGAGCTGATGCCTAGTGTGTGGGAGACCCAGGTTTGAGACCTGGTTGCAGTACATTTTAGTCCAATTTCATATAATAATCATTGCCCAATTATTTAACATCCATATTCCGTGTCATTTTTTCATGTCATTCTTTTTCAATATCAATCCAGATTTTCAATGACAACATTCACTCCACATTGTACAATAACAACTTTGTATTATTCCACATTATTCAACTAAGCAATGTTTCAAGCTTTTTGACAAGTCAGATCTGGTTAGGGCAGAAGACTAGCGCGTGGGAAACCAGGGTTCGTATCGCGGTTGGAGCAGACTTTAGTCAAAGTTCAATTTCATATAATAATGATAATTTCTCCAGAAATTGCACAGGTCTAGTTCTACTGTACAGTCATTCCTAATGAGCAGAGCCAGACACCTACTTGTTTTGGATGAGAGAGTATTGCTCAGGATGGTCAGGGTTTGAGGAGTGAGAGGCGAAGCAGTCCTCCAAAACAACTGCCAAGCTGGGATCTGTCTTCTCAACAGAGACCCCCACATACAATGGGGAGCCCACTTGAAGGACCACCATACCAGCTGAATAAGGCTCTGTATAACTGGAGTTGCGGTACAGGACCATGGACGCGCTGGCTTTGTCACCCGAGCCAACAATTGCACCATCCAGACTGTCAAGAAAAAGCACATGTTATCATCAACCTACTGTAGGTCATAGTTTCTACTCTCATGGATAATTATAATGTTATTTTAAATGATTTTTTTTAACCTATTTGCTTCACTTGATACTAAGTTAGTATAGTACAATACTACTTATTTGACAATGGCTATCGTTGTGACAACTACTTACGCAAGGAATGGTCTGACAGCCAAATTCAATCTGCTGTCTGCGTCCAGGGGATAGGCACATGAGAAAGGAAGTCTCCGAGCAGGGGAGAAAGATGTGTTGCTCAATGGGTAGATAAATAAACTGTTGGAGTAGACGGCGTGTGTTCGGTTGGTCTGAAAGACAGAAAATGGTTGGGATAAACACCACTTTCTGTTGAAATGTTGATGTTGAAATGTGATACGATTTGATCCCGAATCCAATGCAAATGTAGCATATGAGGGTGGGTGTTGTGTTCCAGAAAATGTTGAATATATTGTATCGAAATTAGAAGAATGAAAAATTGCCAATAATTTAATGCAATTTTAAAGAGGAAGTCAACACAAAAATTGTCTTGAGAATAACGTGTTCTATATGCACCTACTGGTCTAAACACTGCATTCTGATTAATATTGCATTTGTGGAATATGAGTAGCACAATCTAGTTGTTTTTATCTATCTCAGGAGGCAGCCATTTTGCCACCTGCTGTCGAGTAAAAATGGCATTCCAGTTGCACAGGGCTCAGCTAGCAACCAATCACAGTTCAGCTTCAGAAAACAGGCGACCCGCGATTGGTCATTACCTGCTACTTAACTCCACAAACGCAATGTTAATCAGAATGCCGTGTTTAGACTAATTAGCCCGACAACGCGGCCCAACTTCAAAGTCCACTAAGGCTATTTGCACTGCCGTCGATGTATTACAGTATTTGGTGAACTTTATTTTGAAGTAAGCCGTGTTACATCGAGTATGTTTCCAGCTTCCTTGGCATGTCTGAATTACGGTGTCGGGACAAGAGACAGAAAAAAAAAATCTAATCTAATTTCACCCCAAGTTGCCGGCTGCGCGAACGCCCGCTGCTCATTGGTGGGCTGTTTTCACGCTCGTTCCTGGTTGGCTGCTTCCTTGAGGTTGCGTTTTGAATGTTGTGTTTACAAATAGCAATGGACAAATTCAGATTTTAAATCTGTTTGCAAGCTTCTCAAAGTACGCTGCGAGCGAGCTACCAGTTGGAAAAGCCTCCCCTAGAGGTATGTAAACTTATGAGCACAACTGTATGTTACCCTTCGCCACTAGTTAGCAGACAGACAGTTGTGACTATAACACATTTTGGTTACAGTGCTCAAAATAAACAAGTACTGCACTCATGACTTTCAGAATAAATATTTTCTATGGCATTCTGTTAAAACTTCCCAAAAGGTTGGCAATTTGTCGAAAATGAGATTTAAATCAAGATACCTGTGGACAACATTCATTACTTGGTGTGAAGTTGAGGTATGTACTTTAGTAAACTGTATAATCATACATGACATCTACTTAAGCAGAGTTGTAGAAGGCATTTTAAATAAATGGGACCTAAAATAAACGTGTCAAGGTGTCGTGTTTTTTGGGGGGGTGGCTTACCGTCAGCGTGTTTCCGCAGGCATCGGCCTTTGCGTCGGCCTCGTACCACACGACATCACCTTGCACTCGGACCCATGAACAGTTACGGACTGCCAGGTTGCCAGAGAATGCGTTGTAACCAGCACTTGTTATGCTAACTGAATCAAGGCCCACTTGGATTTTGTTAGGGTCACAAATAAGGTGAGAAGGTCTGAGTGAAGGTTCTTCTTCATCTAAACAAAAAATATATGGGTTATTTACTTTCATTGTTTAAATGTAATTATGCCAAAACTTTATTTAATAAAAATATATAAAAGCTACCTTCACATATAACACTGGCATCCTCCCTGTGAACACAGTTGTGTTTCCCAAATCCAAGATGTCTGCAGCTTGTTATGGAAGTTTCATTTCCGTAACAACGGACATCATCCAACCAGATGGGTCCACTGCCCTGTCCAAAAGCTGCACTGTGCAGTGCTGAACGAGCCCTGCCGCAGTCCAACTGTCTACACACCACCTTGGCATTGGTGAGGTCCCATATGTCGTCACACACGGTACCCCATTGGCCATTGTGGTAGACCTCAACTCGTCCAGCACAGCGGTTGTCAGAGTTGACCAGCCTCACGGGTGAAGCAGCTAACACAACAACACGTTTACTGTACGATTCATGAAAATTCATCCAACTGAAAAAAAATATCTCATCATGTATATAGTTAGCGAACCTATACACTGTATCGTAATTGCTTCCTTTAGTTCTTACCTTCACAAATCACTCCAGCATCCTCATGGTGACCACAGTTGTGCAATCCGATTCCTCGGTGGCTGCACTCGCCCAGCTTTGCTTCACTTCCGGTGCATTCGACGTTGTCCAACCAAATGGGCCCTGTGCCCTGCCCAAATTGAGCATACTTGAGGGCTGCCAGGGCCCTACCGCAGCCTAACTGCCTGCACACCACCTGTGCGTGCTTCAGGTCCCAGATGTCATCGCACACGGTTCCCCACTGTCCACGGTGGAAGATTTCCACTCTGCCGGAGCAGGAAGTGTTTCCACCATTAGCCAGACGGACCTCCCCCTCAGCTATGTCTACTGGGAGCTCAGGTGTTGTTTGTGGGAGTTCCTGTGTTGTTTGTCCAACTTCTGCCACTTGGCCGGTTGTATGAAATCCAGGTGTTGGTGTAGAATAACCATTTCCATTGACCTCTGAAAAAAAGAGTTTTGTTGTAAGTAGATGTTTTCAAGAACAAGTGGACATTTACATCAAATGACTGAGTGATATTATACTTATACTATACTACAGTGGTTCTTAACCTGGGTTCGATTGAACCCCAGGGGATCCATGAGTCAGTCCTAGGGGTTCGTCAGAGGTCAAGACACATAGCCGACTCAAATGATTTGTGATGATACGCCCTGCTTGGCCATGATTGGCTGCAGGTGATCACGCTACAGTGCTTGGCCTATCTGTGCTGCAGGTAATTTGGTGCGCTCAGTAGTCGACTTGCGGCTGTTATATTTTCTTGATTATTGTTATCCCTTCATACTAGTCGAGCACAAAAAAACAAAGCAAGTGGTCGGACAAAAATGTGGAATATGAATTCACATGTATAATAGGGGTGTGGAAAATAATCGATATGAATGGATGCATCGATGCGCACATGCACGATGCGAGTGCATCGGCTTATTCACTGGGTATCGATGTAATTGACGTGTGAAATCTAGATTCATCTTGATGCGTTGGCGGGTATCGGTAAAATTGGATGCAAGCGCCGTTTTATTCATTGTAAACTTCATCCCATATGCTGTTCCCCAAAATCCCGGGGTGCAGTGAATGCACCATGCGGAAGCCGTGAGGCACCCACAGTACACTAGCAAAACAACATGGACGTCCGAGCGAGCAGCAGCGAGGAGGATTATATATGTAATGCACCTGCAATGTTTAAATCATATGTTTGGAAACACTACGGATTCGCAAAAAAAGACGGAAAGCTTGACAAAACGTCCGTCATTTGCAAAGAATGCCGCGTGAAGAAGCCGTACAACGGCAGCATGACAAACATGCAGACCCACTTAAAAAGGATACACCACATCACTAACAAGTGTACCGCCGCCTCCCCGTCTAGTTCCTCGTCGGTCACCGGAGATGGACTAAGCAAATTAGGTCAGGATCAGAAAAGTTTCGCTTCTTATTTTGGGGGTCCTCTCGCAGTAAACTCTGACCGTGCAATGGCTATAACTAAAGCCATTGCTTACTTCATATGTAAGTGTTCAGCACAGCAGGTGACATTATAACAGCAGAGCGCAGTCGGCTTTCTCCTGAACATGTAGACCAACTAATCTTCCTGAAAAAAACCCTGAAGCAACACCATATGAAATCCATCACAAAGTGAGGTGTTGACAGTGAGTGGTATTTGCAGAAAGAAGTTCTTTTCTTTTTAATTCTTATGAACATTTTGTAATGAGAGACTCAGTGAGAGTAGTCTGTGTTTGCACTACAGCAGCAGCTGTGAGTTTCAGATGCCAAATTGTTTACATTTGATTTAAACAAAATCCAATTGTGAAAGGGTATAAGTTGTTTTGCACTTTCTGCTCCTTAATACTGTATTAGCCTACCTCACAGTGAGTTCATATAAGCAGTATGTTTTGCAGACAGGAATATGAACAAACATTGATTGCACTATTGTGTCACTTTAAGTTACTCATTGAGTGTTTTTAAGATGGCAAAAACTGCACTTTTGTTCAATCGACTGCCTATGAAGAATAAAGCCAGTAGTTTTGTACTACTATACTGAATTTCATTTTTTTTAATATATTTTTTTCATTTTCCCCTTTGCTTATTTGCATCATGTTGAATCGCATCAAATTGCATCATATTGTATCGGATCGCATTGATTTGAATTAAATGATTATCGTATCGCATCGTGAAGACGGTGAATCGCATCGCATCGTCCCATCCATCCATCCATTTTCTTGCCCGCTTTTTCCTCACAAGGGTCGCGGGGGTGCTGGAGCCTATCCCAGCTGGCTTCGGGCAGTAGGCGGGATACACCCTGAACTGGTTGCCAGCCAATCGCAGGGCACACAGAGACGAACAACCACACTCACATTCACACCTAGGGACAATTTGGAGTGTTAAATTAACCTGCCATGCATGTTTTTGGAATGTGGGAGGAAACCGGAGTACCCGGTGAAAACCCACGCAAGCACGGGGAGAACATGCAAACTCCACCCAGGAAGGCCGAAGCCCGGACTCGATCTCACGTCCTCTGCACTGGGAGGCGGACGTGCTAACCAGTCAGCTGCCGCATCGCATCGTATCGCCAGAAAATTCCATGTATTGTTAAAGTATCGTATCGCTGGCAGTGCATCGAGATGCGTATCGAATCGTCCTCAGTGCTGAGATTCACACCCCTAATGTATAATGGAGTGTATGGTGTTCCACAGGGTACAATTCTGGGGCCTCTGCTGTTTTCATTGTATCTGCTGTCCCTGGGTTCCACCTTAAGAAAACACCAATGGTTGATTTAAAGTACTGTATAATATATATATTGGTGAGGTCCCATATGTCGTCACACACGGTACCCCATTGGCCATTGTGGTAGACCTCAACTCGTCCAGCACAGCGGTTGTCAGAGTTGACCAGCCTCACGGGTGAAGCAGCTAACACAACAACACTTTTACTGTACGATTCCTGAAAATTCATCCAACTGAAAAAAAAAATCTCATCATGTATATAGTTAGCAAACCTATACACTGTATCGTAATTGCTTCCTTTAGTTCTTACCTTCACAAATCACTCCAGCATCCTCATGGTGACCACAGTTGTGCAATCCGATTCCTCGGTGGCTGCACTCGCCCAGCTTTGCTTCACTTCCGGTGCATCCGACGTTGTCCAACCAAATGGGCCCGGTGCCCTGCCCAAATTGAGCATACTTGAGGGCTGCCACGGCCCTACCGCAGCCTTGCTGCCTGCACACCACCTGTGCGTGCTTCAGGTCCCAGATGTCATCGCACACGGTTCCCCACTGTCCACGGTGGAAGATTTCCACTCTGCCGGAGCAGGAAGTGTTTCCACCATTAGCCAGACGGACCTCCCCCTCAGCTATGTCTACTGGGAGCTCAGGTGTTGTTTGTGGGAGTTCCTGTGTTGTTTGTCCAACTTCTGCCACTTGGCCGGTTGTATGAAATCCAGGTGTTGGTGTAGAATAACCATTTCCATTGACCTCTGAAAAAAAGAGTTTTGTTGTAAGTAGATGTTTTCAAGAACAAGTGGACATTTACATCAAATGACTGAGTGATATTATACTTATACTATAACTACAGTGGTTCTTAACCTGGGTTCGATTGAACCCCAGGGGATCCATGAGTCAGTCCTAGGGGTTCGTCAGAGGTCAAGACACATACCCGACTCAAATGATTTGTGATGATACGCTCCGCTTGGCCATGATTGGCTGCAGGTGATCACGCCACATTGCTTGGCCTATCTGTGCTGTAGTGAATTTGGTGCGCCCAGTAGTCGACTTGCGGCTGTTATATTTTCGTTATTATTGTTATCCCTTCATACTAGTCGAGCACAAAAAAACTAAAATGTGGAATATGAATTCACATGTAAAATGGAGCGTATGGTGTTCCACAAGGTTCAATTCTGGGGCCTCTGCTTTTTTCATTGTATCTGCTGTCCCTTTGTTCCACCTTAAGAAAACACCAATGGTTGTTTTGAAGTACTGTATAATGTATAGACTTGAGTTGAGTGATGGGAGTCAGTGTCTTAACTGCATGATTTGCAATGCCAAGTTGAGCAATTCTAGTCCAGCGCGGCTATCTAGCAAAACTAAAGGAACACTTCCTTAAGCTGCATGGAGAGTGGGAATACAAGAACTCAACACTTTCTGAACACAAGGTGAAGAGAGCCAGATTTGATGAAAACCCGGCCTATATCTATGTCTTAAATTAGAAAACAAAACAATAAATCATATTTTATTTTTCAATAAAGAAGGGTTCGGTGAATGCGCATAGGAAACCACTGCTATAAGGTTTATATCTGAGAGTAAAAAGTTTCAATGGAGCAGTACCTGCACAGTAACCAAATCGGCATGTGGATGGCTTCACAAGTTTGTACACGTAGTAGCTGCTAGCTGCTGTAGGACAAAGCTTGACATGGATGTTGTGTGAAGGAAAATGGCAGCATTCTCCTTCCCACGCATTGCACACAGAACGAGTTGCAATCACGTTCGACTGTGTGGGATGAGGTTGTGTTATCCACAGAGGTGCATGGGTTCCGCACATGTTTTCAGCGATGCATCTCTCAGGAATGCGTGCACTGTCGTGCCCCAGAAACAAGCGATACCAGCCATTCCACTCAACATTTCGGTCACATCTTGCCTGGTTGGAATTGTTGTACCGAAACTGTGTCGAACGCCAGTCATCATCCAGCACTGTGTAGGTCTGACAGGGGTCAGTACATCTGTTTCCAATGCAGTCCATGCCTGATGGACAAACTGTGTCTCCACAGCTGAACTGGACCGATTGTGAAGAAATTCCGGATCTGGAGAGTGAGGCAGGCTTTAGGCATTCGTAAGAGCCCGGTGTGTTTTGGCAATCCAGAGGTGCCGCGCATGGTGGGTCAGGGAGCGAACACTCGTCAGTGTCCACGCAGCCTCCGCCAGGTGCCCACTCATAACCGTGGCTGCAACAAGAGCCATCGCTACAGGCGAAGGTATTGTAACACGTCAGACCGTATTTATGTCCATCGCTTAAGGTGCTCACGTTCAGATCTTTTGCCCTGATCTGTATGTGAAAATGTGGTTTCTCCCAGCTGAAGACATACTCATAAAACTACTGGGAAATGCAGCAGCACACTAGTGAAGAACAAGAGAAATTGACAGTGAAGCGTGTGAGCACATTGGTCGGAGTGAAGGAATGGAAAAATGGTGAAAAAGGGAGGAAAGAGGTCAAGAAGAGAAGACCCCATATGATTTGACATGTTTTTTAGTACTGTACGTTCCAGTAGTAAATGAGGACATTTAGAGTTTTTTTCTTCTTCCAGATTTATGTTAAGTATATAAGACAAAGAGTAGCGAGGTCATCATATTTCATCTGTTGCCACCTACGTCTGTTAAAAAAATAAATGTTTTTTTTTTAAGAAGTGATGCAGACATTGTTTTTTGTTTTTTTGCCAACAACATCTGTTTTTGTCAACCTCTCAGACCTCTGTCAACTCCGACAGATGTATGTTTTTGTTGTCCTCCTTTTTACATTTTATGTATTTAATTTATTAATGGACTGTTTGATCTACAAACCTTATACTAACATTCTTATACTAAAATTAAAAATAAATCATGAAAAGTCAGACTTTGAGAAATATGTTTTTTCAGAAAAGTTTGAAATCACAATACAAGTTTATGTAGGCTACTGTATTTATGACATCAAAGTTGACACAAATCAAGTTCTAAACTTAAATATGACTATTTTGGCAAAAAGTGTTTATATATGTAGAACCTGTGCCTTTACAAGGTTAGGTAGCTAAGACTTTTCTACACAAATACATGCAAATCCCAAAAATACCAGCTGCCATTTAAAAAATGATTTTTAAAACCTCTTTGTCCCTTACCTTTCTCTCTCTCTCTCTCTCTCTCTCTCTCTCTCTCTCTCTCTCTCTCTCTCTCTCTCTCTATATATATATATATATATTGCCGTTGTCCGTGCTGACTGTGTCCAAGTTACAGATTTCCATTGTTTTTCATTTTTGAAATATTGCATGAGGATTTTGCCATATTCTTTTTGAAAACACCCTGTAGTGCCCCAAATACACTATTTCTGTTCGTTTATCATTTATTAATGAATCCTGAATCAATTCAAATGGGTTACTAATTGTACATTTGTCATAGGACATGTCATAGTCCAAAAAATGAATAATCCAATTTGATCACAATGGTAAGTAGTTTTATTTAGTTATAGATTTATTAATTTTTTAGTCAACCAAAAATGCAATGGAAACACTTCCTTTTCAAGATAGTTTTCTTCCTTGACTCAGGAATTACACCTTTGCAAAACTTACTTGAAACTCAGGGATATATTTTAACTCCTATTACGTTGTAATTTGTAATATCGTTGCAATAAATTCGAAAATTAATTTTAGATATTTGGAGCTGATTCAGGTTTTTCCATCTGTCAGCGTTCTACACTGCTTATCCCGTTCAGGCGATTCATGCTTACAAACATCCAGAGAGGAATGTCGCAAGAAAGCTTCTTTACTTGAACATCCGTGCATCCCTCCATTTTCTATATCTGGTAACGTGGTATAGATACAGTAAGTAGAAGAAAATTGCTTGCAAAAAAATGTTGCTCGTTTTTTGTGCTTTGTCACAATCATGTGTCTGAGCTCTTGATACTGAAATCTTTGACCAAAGTTTGAGTTTTGCTTTATCAATATTGAGTATATGTTGTAGTATGTACATTTTTGTGTGGACATTATTTCTAAATGTCAAAATATGACAATTTATAAATATAATATATATATAATATTACAATTTTATATATATATAATATTATAATTTTAATTATAATTATAATTTAAAAATAAAACTATTTTCTGCCAGAAAAGAAAAGACCAACATAAAGATTTTGGTGTGATTATATAAAAATGGTATACATACCTGAAATTGTTCCAGTGTCGAGCAGCAGGATTAGGAGCAATAACAGCCCTCCCGACCTCCTCATGATGCACCACACACACAAGTTGCTGAAAGACAATTCTCAGAGTTAGACAGATTGATTGCAAATCAATCCTAACATTTTTCTTAATTTTCCAGAAAAATATTGGCAGTTTATGAGTTACCTTGAGGAATGAAGGAAGGAATCCCCAGAGTGGCGGATAATGTTGCAGGTGAGGAGAGTGTGAGAGAATTTATACTCTAGGCAAGCTTTTGGTGTCATAAGATCATACAAAGCAATCATTTGTCTAACACAAAATAGGTCCTTGACAGCATTGATATAGGAGGGTTGGTAAATATGACATGCAATCAAATAACACTCAAACAGAACTGGCATACAAAGCCCACATTACCGAAATTCAATGTAGGACAAAGATAATAATAAAAAAGTGATAAATGAAAAGTAGTGACCCAAAAATGTCAATGTGTAGCACTTGGAATGAAATGGGAGTGAATAGATTTTTTCTAAATCAATTGTCACATTGAGAACATTGAACAAATGTTTGCAAGGGCTTTGATTCTACTCTACGGAAGAGGATTAGGGCCAGTGAAGAGAGAGGGAAAAAAATTGGGCAGGATTCTCACTTTATTCTCAGAATTTTCACTTTAAAGTGGGAATTCTGAGAATAAAGTCAGAATTTTCACTTTATTCTCAGAGTTCCCACTTTAAAGTGAGAATAATAGTAGCACTATAAAGTCAGAATATTTGGGAATAAAGTGATCATTCTCACTTTAAATTCAGAATTTTGACTTTATTCTCCGAATTCTCACCGAATAAAGTCAGAATTCTCACTTTAAAGTCAGAATTTTGATTTTATTCTCAGAATAAAGTGACAACCCGTGGGCGTTATTTGTCCATTTTCTGGCATTTTTATGTTTTTCTGTGTTTCACCAAAGAAAAAGCATTTGAAAAAAATACACTAGGGACCTGACATTTCACCAGGATTGTTAAAAAATGTAGAAGTTCAAATTGGCGCCATGCTGTACTTTATACTTATTGCAAACAGGAGGAAGAGATTCACACAAAATTCTTGTAATAATGCCCGATTTTGGCTCATTGACTCCCGTTATAAATCACAGTTTTTGATATGCTGTAAACCTGATGTGTTATAATGCATTTTCCGTGATTACTGATGCAATCGCTTCTTTGACGAGTCATAAACATGAAAATAGAGGAATTTGTATGTTGAGAGTGTTAACACCCAAAATCCACTAGGTGGCGCCATAGGCTAATAAATGAATTTGCTTGTGCAAAGCGTGCTGCAGATTGTTGTGACCTTTGGACTTGTTTGAGCCTCTAACTATGTCATATGAAATATTCAAATTAGTCTTTTATTTTATATATATATACAGCATAGTTTGCATAGTCTTGCTATTAGCATAATACTGCTATTATTGTCCATAGGGGGCATTAAAAAAATAATAATAATAAAACCTATATATGTATAGATAGGTCTGATGCCATTGAACGTTTTGAGCGGTTGAAAGTGAAAAAAATATTCATAAATGACTAAGTTATCTCACTTCAAAGGAAATGCCTGATTTGGGCAAAATTCCAAGAGTTTTGTGCTATTCAGAAAAATGCCATTGGGCAAAAACATGCATAAAAAAATTCTATTGTGTTATGACTTATGGACTTGTTTGAGCCTCTAACTATGTCATATGAAATATTCAAATTGGTCTTTTATTTTATATATATATATACAGCATAGTTAGTCTTGCTATTAGCATAATACTGCTATTATTGTCCATAGGGGGCATTAAAAATAATAATAATAATAAAAACTATATATGTATAGATACATCTGATGCTACTGAACATTTTGAGCTGTTAAAGTGAAAAAAAAAATTCATAAATGACTAAGTTATCACACATCAAAGGAAATGCCTGATTTTGGCAAAAATTACAAGAATTTAATCAAAACAAAATAACGCCCACGGGTTAAAGTAAGAATTCTCACTTTAAAGTCAGAATTCTGAGATTTAAGGCAGAATCCTTTTTCTCTCTCGTCACTGGCTCTAATCCTCTTCCGTACTAGTCATATAAACAGCCTAATTAGGAAAAACAGCAGATTATTGTGCAGTATACTTACTAGGGGTGTTAGAAAAAATCAATTCGGCAATATATCGCGATATTACAGCGCGCAATTCTCAAATCGATTCAATATGCGGCCAAATCGATTTTTAAACATCAATTCTTTATTGGAAAATTCAACAAAACGTCTTACTTAGGGTTAGGATTTACACATTAAGCATAGAAGAATGTTATATTAATGTAACATTAAGCCTTAATATTTTATTTCAGTGCTGTTCAAACATGAAACAGACTGCAACCTGTTTGTTAAATGCAGTAGCTCAGTTATAAGCCTGAATTTTCTGATAATAATTTTTTATACAAATCTTACAGTGTACCTGTACAAGTTTACTGATTAGTATTTTCTAAATTTGAGTTTAAAAAAATTGCAATAATGAATTTATAGATTCGTATCGGGATTAATCGGTATCGAATCGAATCGTGACATATGAATCGTGATACGAATCGAATCGCCAGGTACTAGGCAATTCACACCCCTAATACTTACAATATTGTACTTGGTTATTCTGTCCCGTAATAAAGTTTTGGTCTTTCCATTTATGAATGAATGAATGAACTTTTATTTTCAAACGTATAAAAGAAAAGCAAAAATAATAAGAAAATAATTAAATATTCTCATTAGGTTATAGGTACTTTTTTTGTCAGAGTGGTCGCCACTCTTTATAATTATAAACAATTGGAATCATTGTACTCCTTCCCGTAACGTTTCAAAAAGTTGTTTTTTTTTAGTCAATTATTGATTTATTCCAAGAGCACAATTGGGTCAACATGAAAAGAAACACAATGTATGTTGCAAAGAAAACCATGAATGTGGGGATATTGTCACATTAGCAAAAAACGTCAACAACACATCATTAATAAGTAATAGCTTTCTTTCTCAGGATGTTTTGTGTAAGCATGCTTGCTCAAACACTTGATAACACCCACAGACTACACAGGCCATTCATTGCACAACAATAATTGGTAAATAGTCTGGATATGAATGCATATTTTTTCATGTCTACCTTATTGAGCACATCATTGAAGCCATTTGAGCTACAGAGTGAAAAAAATTATCTTGTGATTTTGACCACGACTAGTTGATTCTCATTGTTCACGCGTTGATGTCACAGTCAGCAGTGTTTAAATCATGGTAACCATTTTATTGTCTTTATTATTAATATTAGAAATTTATTTAATTATTATTATAATAGTAGTAATATTTTTTTATAAACGTACAACGAGAGTGACTAAAACTGCACCTCTTGTATGTGTTATGTCAAAGTCAAGGGAGCTTTATGCTAATTCTCTGCAACTTTCCATACCTGAACCCCCACCCGTCTGCCAGCCCCTCTCCACTTTTTCACTTCCCAATTCCTCCCTAATTGCAACCCTAATCCACAATTCCAAGTCCTCCAGCTGTCAATTTGACCCTCTCCCCACAACTCCGGTCAAACCCTGCCTCTCCTCATTACTCCCGTTCATCTCTGCCAATTATCCACTCTTCCCTTTTCCACTGGCATTGTCCCACCTTTGTTCAAAACTGTAGCTGTCACTCCCATCCTGGAGAAACCTGGCTTAGACCCCAATAACTACAATAATCTCCGTCCAATTTCCAATTTATTTCTAAACTCCTTGAAAAAGGAGTCGCCACTTAACTTTATTCTCATTGTGGATCCAACTTAAATGAATTGCTTCAATTGGTAACACACAATTGAATTAAGTTTATACAAAGTTAATATATTAAGTTTTATTAATTGTGAGTTGATTAAATCATAATTATGAGTTAATTTAACGTGATATATTAATTTTGGATTTAAAGTAGTAAAATTAAATCAAAGTAAAAAGTAAGTTAAAGTCTCTAAAAAGAGAATTGTTGATCTAACTTAAATTAATCGCTTCAATTGGTAACACACAATTGAATTAAGTTTATACAAAGTTAATATATTAAGTTTTATTAATTGTGAGTTGATTAAATCATAATTATGAGTTAATTTAACGTAATATATTAATTTTGGATTTAAAGTAGTAAAATTAAATCAAAGTAAAAAGTAAGTAAAAGTCTCTAAAAAGAGAATTGTTGAT
The DNA here is from genome assembly GCF_051991255.1 of Vanacampus margaritifer. Taxonomy (NCBI): domain Eukaryota; kingdom Metazoa; phylum Chordata; class Actinopteri; order Syngnathiformes; family Syngnathidae; genus Vanacampus; species Vanacampus margaritifer. The sequence goes on along the minus strand of NC_135438.1, from coordinate 19,511,161 downwards.
CTAACTTAAATTAATCGCTTCAATTGGTAACACACAATTTAATTAAGTTTATACAAATTTAATATCCATCCATCCATTTTCTTAACCGCTTGTCCTCACAAGGGTAGCGGGGACAAAGTTAATATATTAAGTTGAATTAATGATGAGCTCATTAAATCATAATTATGAGTTCATTCATTCATAATTAATTATGAGTTCATCAAACTTAATTAACTTTGGATTACTTTAATTCAATTGTGTGTTACCAATGGAAGCAATTCAATCTTTTTACAGTGTAGCCAAAATTTTATGAAAAGCAATTTTAGTGTGTGGTCAACCAGCAGTAAAAGAGCATCTGAGAAAATTGTGACTTGTTGAAGTTTGACAGAAAAAAAAAAAATCAGTTTCCATCTTGTGCCTAGCAAACACTATATTAGTTTAGACATTAGTTTTCATTAAACTATTCAAAATGAAATCATTCCAATCATGCAAATGTACAGTACTTTTATTACCTGAATTATAAAAATCTCTTCACGGAAGAATCTAAACACAATACATTTCAAGTATGTACTTAAGATATGGTACAGAAGTGCTGTCAAAAACATCAGGTCATTCTTTTAACTAAAACAAACATGCATTTCCCGTCTATGATTTGTCATACTGGGCCTTGTCAAATTAAGAGCTGTGTGAAGAATTCATTAATCATTAAGGAAAATTATTTTGTCTGGTGCAGTAGATCACCTTAGACCTTATATTTTAAAAATGTTATATCACGGTATGGTTTAATAAGTAAAAATTGTTTTCTTTTTCTTTTTTTCCCTTTTTTTTTTTAAATCAAGTGTTATAATGTCACTAGTGTTCTCCATCATGAAACAGAGTGCCGCTCAGCCTCTTGCAGGAGGATGTCATGGCGAGCAATTTGCTTTAGGTGGTAAATCAAACTCATTAGAAAATTAGTTTGAAAAGTTAATATACTAAATACAGTATGTGTTTTCCAAGGCTATTTTTAAATAAAACATCTTCTTTATTCTTAACTTCTACAGAAATGGGTCGCAACAATAGGAAAATGTGGTGCCCTGGGTGACAGCAGTTGACAAACACTGTCTTAAGAGGATTCTTTTAAAAAAGTGTTCATTTTTGTCATCCCCAACGCTGCGCAGCCATCTGTTGCAGTAATAGTGCAATTTCTGAGGTCATTTCCATTTTTAGTTCATGAAATATGATGAGAAATTTACAAAATAATAGGTTATAAACAATCATAAAATACACGTTTGGGGATCTATATGCAGCTCTGCAGCCAATCCAAACAACTCTTCTCATGCCGTTTAATATCGACGCACACCCTTGGCATGGTGGAAGCAGAAACTGATTAGCTGGAGTCCACATTGGAGATCAAAGTGCATAAAGTCTGTTTATGAGGAACTGCAGGCAGACCTCAATGGGCGGATCTGTTCCTCGGACAGTGGCTGGGCACTTCCTGCATTATAAATGGAGGTTTTCTGATCCCATTTGGAGCGCCGTCTCAACATCGTCAGCATATCTGAGGCCCTCCAGATCCGCAGCTAAAAGAATCTCCAGGACATTTGGCTGGTGGAGGAAGCAACAAGAAAATGTATATGTTACAATGTACATTCTGGTATTATATAGTAAACAAGCAATCAACTTTACGGGACACATCAAATACACAAATTGCTAAAAGTACACGGACACATAATCAGGTGTGGAAAGCAGTCTCCAAGTTGCCCACTTCACAGTGGCCAACTTGACCAGCGAGTCAATTTATGCTTCCGCCATGTAGACCATGTGCCTTTTCTTCGCTAATATTAAAGGGAATAAGAGGAGCCACTTCCTTGGCCATGAAGCAAGTCGGCTGTGTTCACTCCCACAACGGTGCAAATGAATGTTCCTAACTGTGCTTGTCTATAAAAATACAAAAAGAAAAAAAAACTCCACCCATGAGCACAGTTGAGAGCATGCTTTGCACAAGACTTGCGTTGGGCATGAAAATAGGGCCCATGGTGTCGGATGGTACCAATTTGCAAATCAAATGAAGCACCTGTCTGAAAACATCTTGTCTGTTCATTACGTCAAGGAGAAGTCAACCCCCCAAAATGTTTTTGACAATAACATGTTCTATGCAGCCCCACTACTCTAAATACAGTATTTTAGTTAATATTAAGCAGCAAAATCCAGCAGTTTTTATCAATATCAGAAGGCGGCCATTTTGCCACTTGATGTCGAGTGAAAATGACATCACAGTTGCTCAGGTCTCAGGTAACAACCAATCACAGCTCATCTTCAGAAAACAGGTGAGCTGTGATTGGTCGTTGCCTGAGCCCTGAGCAACTGTGATGTCATCTTCAGTCGACAGTAAGTGGCTAAATGGCTGAGATGGATAAAAAAATGGCTGGATTATGTAATATTATTCAGAATGTCATGTTTAGACTAGTGAGATTACATCTTAAAATCTATTTTTGCCAAGAAATGTTTAAAGTTGACTTATCCTTTAAACCTAGTTTTGGAGAGCTTTGAAGGTGGTTGAGAGTATTTTTAATTGGATTCTGTAGAAAGTGGAGAGCCACTGAAGGGATATGAGGACAGGAGAAAGTATTTTGTGTAAAAGTAGCCATATAGCTGCTTTCTGGATAACTGGCAGGCCATGCATGGTGGTTTGGGGAGGGAAAGGAAATGAATATAGGTGATACCTGCAATCCGGAAAGGATCAGATGCACATCTTGGCGTTTGAACAGCCTCAGCAAGTCGCTCAGCTCAAGAATCACAGTGAAATCTATCACACTGACATGATGGCAATCCAACACGACCGAGCGCGGGGGAGATTCTGGAGAACGTTGGGAAGAAAAGATAAAAAAAATGTCAACAATACATCACTCTTGACTGTTTACCGATTGGATCGAACACTTACCCTCTAAAGCTTGAGTGTGTATGATGTGGCTCAGATGTTCTGCAGCAGGAAAGCTGAGCCCACTGGCCAACTGAATGAGCATTACGCCTTGATGAGACATCTGCACACAGCAGGCACGCGTTTGACAACAACAATCAGCACAAGCGGACATGCAGGTTGTGAGAAATGGATCGTTCAGGACGACCGTTTGTAGTTAACAAACAGTTTGTCTGCCTCAATTTTTGGTAGTACAAATACAAGTGAAAATACATTTATTGTGTTAATAGCTTGTCCAACCTCTGTGCTCAGATTTGGCATGCAGAGCAAACCAAGCTCCACCCCTGGTAGTCATGGTAACCAAAGCCGGACTCACCATTGGCGGGGTTAACAGTGCGTGAGACAGCTCGGCCCTCGCAAACAGGCTAATTTTAGCAAGACAAGAAATGTATAGGTGTAGATGGTGAGATGTAAATCTTGTTTCTTCAGGTAATTTGACCAAAACGTATCACAGGCATGTTAATAAAACACTTGGGCATTGTTTTTAAAGGGTTACTTGACTCATTGAGCCATTTTCAGCAGTAAAAAGTTCATATTTTGTCCTGAATTAATTTGATAACTTCATTATTATTCATGTACAATACCTTTAAAACCACATTCGAGTGAAGATGACATGGCGGCACGGTGGCTGACTGGTTAGCATTTCTGCCTCCCAGTGCAGAGGACGTGAGATTGAGTCCGGGCTTCGGCGTTCCTGGGTGGAGTTTGCATGTTCTGCCCGTGCTTGCATGGGTTTTCTCCCAGTACTCCGGTTTCTTCCCACATTCCAAAGACATGCATGGCAGGTTGATTGAGCACTCTAAATTGTCCATAGGTGGGGTTGTTTGTCTCTGTGTGCCCTGTGATTGGCTGGCAACCAGTTCAGGGTGTACCCCGCCTACTGCCTGAAGCCAGTTGGGATAGGCTCCAGCACTCCCTGTGACCCTTCTGAGGACAAGTGGTTAAGAAAATGGATGGATGAAGATGACATCACCTGCGCTGAGGAAATAGGTAACGACCAATCACAGCTCACCTTTTTTCTGGGTTTGGTAAACAATCTGAGCCGTGATTGGTCATTGGTTACCTGTTTCCTCAGCACAGGTGATGCCATCTTCAGTCGACAGCATGTGGCAAAATATATTTTTTTAAAGGTATTAAGTGTTCATGAAGTTATCACATTAATTATAGACAAAATATTTTTTCTTCTTATTGTTGAAAATGGCTCAATGAGTCAAGTATTCCTTTAAATAACCTGAAGCAAGGGCTCCCTTGGGTGGGCCGGGGGGTCCGCTCGGGGATCAAACCAGTTTTGGAGCACAGAGCGCTACCAGCGAGCTACAATTCTGGACCTCCAACGCAGCTCAGCACCTTATTTGAACATGTACTTGGATGTTTTCTTTTTATGTTATGCAATGTCGTGCGATCTACCATTACTACCTTTGAGATCAACTTTTTGATCACATAATGAGCACCCCTGACCTGTACAAATATTAACAACTGAACAGCTTCAAACAGCATTATCCGTTTCCACTGAATTTGCTTCTTCTGACTGCTCGGCTGCCTCATGCACACAGACACACACAACTATTCATGGCACTTGCAAAGCTGCTCTGAATAAACAATGTGATGTTGTTTGAATTGTGTCATGTGAGAGGCGTTATAATCCACATGATTTTTTTCCTCCTGTGTTTTGATTAATCTTATGAACAGCAAAGCTACGTGAAGTTGCACAACTGAACTTTAAAGTTCTATTTTTTTCTGTGGGAGAAAAGTTACAAAATATGTAGCTCAAGCCTACAAGAGGACTACTGCCTCAGTGACAAGCTGCTGAAGCCATAAAGCTCAAATTCCACAAGGTAACATGTTCCCATCAACAATAAACTGTACTGGAATACCTTTATTCCAGGTCTAGCCATGGTGTATACCAGTAAGGCTCCAGATACGGCTACACCGCCTATGATTCCATACTGCACCTGCCAGAAACTCATCAGGAATGTCACAAGGAAGGGAAGGAGGTCAAGCTCTGGGGATGACAACACATAGAGTGAGGTTAAACGTGTACAGTTGTACACTGTGTACAAAAAAAAATGCAGAAACATACTATGTATCTGCCACATCTTCACCACAACATGATAGTCAACCACGGGAGCGACCGCACAGATGACAACAGCAGCAAGAGAAGCTTTTGGGATGTAGTAGAAGGCCGGCATGAGCAACGCCAGAGACAGCAACACTATCACACCTGCAAAAAAATACAATAAAAACTGAATTATAGTATTTTTTCAAATGATTTCTGGTAGCCAGGGTGTCAAATGAGTACATTTTCCATGTTTCCATGCTAATACGAGATTGCTTTGTGGGTGCGACACACATACACGGTCCAGCCACAGCAATAAGCACATAGGCACAGTCCAATCAATGATATTTCACAAAAAACAGTTGGAGAAAATATGCCTTTAAAAATCTAATAATGTTCTGCATTCATTGACATAGCAGGGTGATATTAATTCACAATAAATAAGTAAAACAATGTTTATTGTTGTGCCTATAGTTTACAGACAGTAAAGCAAAATTTAACATTTTCTGTTTATGGTGAAATCGTACATACAGATCTCATGGGACATAATGTAAAAAAACAGATATAAAAGAAATGCACTGTTGTAAAGCTGATTTCATAAAGTTTTAAAAGTATGTGAATGCAAAAGTGTGTGGACTCACTGGTGACAATCCCTCCAGCTGGAGTGCAAACCCCAGTCTGAGAATTCACGGCAGTCCTAAACATGACGACAAAAGATCAATCTGTGCGCACTGTCCACACTTCTTCCCATCCCCCCACACACACACACCGCACACACAGGTTTGTTTTACTATCTTTGTGGGGCTATCTCATTGCCATAATGATTTTCCTAGCCCCTTCCCCTAAACTCAACCATCAAAAATGATTGCCTAACCCTATTCCTTACCCTAACCTCAACCATAACCCAATTCAAACCTAAACTCTAAAACCAAGTCTTGACCCTCAAAGAGAGGTCTAAACTTGTGGGGCCCAGGTAAATGGCCCCACATGGGCGGGTGGGCCCCCCCGGGCCCCCCCCCCCCCCCCAAAACTCCTGAAAATCGTGAAATGTTGGCCCCACTATGTGACAAAAACAAGACCACACACACACACACACACAGACCTGCCAAAGCTGCCGGTAACAGGGTAGGCTGAGACAAAGGAGCCCATGATGTTGGTTATGCCAATTGCCAGCAGTTCCTGGTTAGCATCTATTCTGTAGTTGTTCTGCCTGGCTGAGGACAAACAAGAAGTCAAAAGCTTGGCCCAGTATTACACTGGCCAAAATATCTTGCCGAGAAGAAAAGCACTTGTGTGACACCTATAAAATTGACTGTTGATGTCATTGTAGATTAATTTCGTTATGTAACTGCATTGCATGTGTTGCACTTGCTGTCTGATTAGACTGTTGAATACGTTTGTGGCTGGGGGATAGTTCATGATGAAGTCAGATGAGACCATCTTTCCAAGACAGGGATAGTCAGCGCATAGTCCATATTTAGTGCCCATAATAGGGCGTGACTTACAAATGCATAAAGGAGACGATCAGAGGCATTCTTGGAACAACCACTGTGTACACTGCTTTTGCTGTATGGTTGTTGTTTCTTACCCACCTGGACCTTTATCCCCTTGGAAAACTCACCGAATGCTTTTGCGATTGCAATGCTCTCCAGCAGTCCCATGAAAGGAATCACAGCTAGACCTCCCCCAAAGTCCTGTGCACCGTATAAAGAGCAAGTCATTATACAGAGACATTAAAGCGGAAGTCAGACCAAAAACATTTCTTACAATATGTTCTATGCACCCCCACTAGTCTAAACACAGCATTGTGATTAATATCACATTTGCGGAATATATGTTAACCAGTCAAATCCACCGTATATCCATCTCAGGGGCGGCCATTTTGTCACTTGCTGCTCAGCTAGGGCTCATGTAATGACCAATCATGGCTCAGCTTGCGTACGTCACATGACCAAACTCAGAAAACAGGTGAGCCATGATTGGTCGTTAACTGAGCCCTGCAAGGGGGAACTGTGATGTCATCTTCACTCGACAGCAAGCGGCAAAATGGCCGCCTCCTGAAATGGATACAAGTGGGTGGATTTTGCTGCATTACAACAACATTAATGCTGTGTTTAGGCTAGTGGGGGCACATACAGTACAACATATAGTTGTAAAGACAATTTTTGGGTTGACTTCATTTTTAAGAACTGATGTCACACCCTCACAACGACTCCTTACCTGTACAATCTCTCCAAACGTTACTACAGTGCCATTGACGGTGGTGTCCGAGGTGGGCGGGAGCCTGAAGGGTGGAAGCCCCTGGGAGGTTTTTCCAGTAATTGTGAAGATGTGAAGGCCATACGCTTCCCACGAAAAGGCGCAAAAAGATGCGCCCACGACTACGAGGGCGTTACGCACTAATCAAAACACAAACACAAAACACAAAAGACATTTAAAAGGGACCTTAAAAATTTCTTGACAATAACACATGCGTTATATGTGACCTCATTAGTCTAAACATGACATTCGGATTATTATTACATTTGTGGAAAATGAGTTATGCAGCAAAATCCAGCCGTTTTTATCCATCTCAGGGTGCAGACATTTTACCACTTTCTGTCGACTGAAGATGACATCACAGTTGCTCAGGCCTCAGGCAACGACCAATCACAGCTCACCTGTTTTCTGAAACTGAGCTGTGATTGGTTGTTACGTCAGACCTGAGCAACAGTGATGTCATTTTCACTCGACAGCAAGTGGCAAAATGGCCTCCCTCTGATATTGATAAAAACTGCTGGATTTAGCTACTTAATTCATATTCCACTAACGCAATATTAACCAGAATATCATATTTAGACTAGACGAAGTGCAATTTCTGCAGAAATTGCTAGGGAATGCTGAAAGCTGAATGCTAATCTGAATGATTATGAAACAGAGCGAAAGATAAATGATGTGAAAATTACTGTATTAATTGTAGTTGAAAGATAAATGAATAAAAAGAAAACAAACTGCAATTTGTCCAAGGTGGGATTCAAACCCTTACCTCCTGTTTACCAGTCAAAGCTCCGCTTGCACTAGCCACTGAGCCATTGCTGCCCTCAAAGGATCTGTGACATTGTATGTAATTGTAGTGAATATTTCAGTATAAAGCTGCTGAACGCTAATATCTGAATGTATGAGGAATGCTTATGAACTAAATTGAAAGATAAATGATGTGAAAATAACTCATTATGGATTGTAGTTCAAAGATAAATGAGTAAGTAAATAAATTGAGCTGCAACCAGTCTAAGGCGGGATTACAACCATTGAATGTACTGAAATGTAGTCCAAGCAGGGTTTGAAACCAGGTTCTCCAATGGCCCAATATGAGAGGCAATTGCTCTAAGCACTGAGTTAAGTAAAGTTCTGCAGCTCGTGGCTCTGCGGCGTATTTATATTTAAAAGTTTTGTACAAAGCTGAAAGCTTTCAATGGGGAATTGGGACACGTGTTTAATCATTTTAGTGAAATTATAATGCATTTCCTAAAATGATAGTAAGTTGGTATACATTTATATCGCTAAACATAATTGTCATGGATATATTTGCAAAGTACAGTCGGAGGTGGGATTCAAACCCGTGACCTCCTGGTTAAGTGGGAAAGTGGGACTTCGAAAAAGTTCAATGTCAGTCCCATTGAAAATGAATGGGGAAAAGTTGATATTTATTCATTTACTGTAAGTAATGTGGAATCAGACGATAAATACCAGGAGAAGCGTGAATTTTTTTATTTGAAGCAAATTGAAATTTGAACGGTGTAAATCGGAAGTATTATGTGGGAGTTGTTTCTCTGCAAATAAGTTAGGAGAATAAAATGCTATAATAAGTAATAAAGGTTGGAAACAACAAAGCATTCCCACAACTAGTGGGGCTACATACAACATATTATTGTCAAACATTTTAAGGCGGGTTGACTTCCCCTTCAACAAACTGTAGTGCAAACACACCATGCGCCAAGTGAATGGAGTGTTGTAACATTGGTACTGACTTGTAGCAACAGCCCACACCAATCTTCTGGCAGTCCTGAAGAGCCAGCTAGGAGCATCATCATCGGGTCCCAGACTTGTCTTCATTAACGTCAACATCACCAGCAACACTACACAGAGCAGACCAAGGACCACATCGCCGATTCGGGCCTCTGGGATCTTGTAAAATGTGTAGTATAGCTGTGGGAAGAACTCGTGGGGAATACCTTGGAGTCCCAGGATATTCTACAAATAGAATTAAAAATCTTGATTTATAAAGGTGTATTTGTTCCTGAGAATATTTGCCAAAATATTGCTGCGATAATGCTATTTTTTTGGTTGTTATTTGGGTTGAATCAACTTTCTTGATTGTTTTATGAGGACATTCAGAGGGCATTTTATTATTGCTCTCGTAAGTGTGTTTTGACAACTGGTGTGGAGTGTTTGTGCAATTACAAATTACAACTATTACCTCACCTTCACCTGGCCAAAGCCAATTGTTATTGCCGCAGCACAAGTGAAGCCTTTAATGACTGGGAATGAGATGAAGTCCAAGAGGAAGCCTGCAATGGAGGAGTTTACATTTCACATTTTGGCCTGCAGAGGGCGGCAAAGTATGTATGTAACACCATAATGCTAGTCGTATGAATACAAATCTTCATACAGAATGTGACAACTCTTGTTTTTCTGATGTCAAGTGTTATAAAATGAGGTTGCTCCCTTCCCCTCACCTAATCTCAGTAATGCCAGTGAAGCCTGGATGAGACCACAGAGGAGGCTAAGCAACACGGCTCGATGCGGCTCGCCCCCCACCAACGAGAAGCAAAGTAGGGACATGATGGCTGTGGGTCCCAACGTCACATCCTTGGATGTCCCCAGGAAGGTGTACATGAAGCCTCCCATGAAGGCAGAGTAGAGCCCGTACTGTGTGCAAAAATGATTGTGTTCAACTTTGCCACAATTATGCAACAAATGATCAGTTTTAGTCATAACAGTGAGGTCGAAAAGTCAGTTCAGTCAAACGATTGGGAAAACTCAACTTTATAACAGCAGGGGGATACCGACCAGGCGACCAAGCCCTGCCAGGAATAGCGAAAATCCTATATGTTTGCGATCCTGGATTTCTAACTGACATGTTTTCAAGGGTTAAAGAAAGCCTATTCTAAATTCAAATTTTAAAAAATCAGGGATAGGACTCACCTGCACGGGAAGGCCTGCTACTTCTGCATAGGCCAAAGCCTGCGGGATGGTTGTCAGCCCGACAGTGAGGCCAGCAAGGAGATCCATCTGCAGCCATTTAAGATTGTATTTGGGTAGCCAGGAGAGAATGGGCAAGAATCCCTTCAGCACCCTGCTGGAGCAGCAGCCAATTTTTCTTTCTCGCGTCTCTCTTTGCAGCAGAGGTTGGTCCATGGTGAAGAAAATTGTATGTGTAAAAGGAGAAGCTGTTGAGGTGAATGTTGGCAGAAGTCACAAGTGTGAATAAGGGTAACATGACTATATAGTTACAATATCAAATCTACATACACAGCAAGATGAAAGTTCCTCCTTTTGTTTTATAGGTGACTCATGATGTTATTGGACTGGAGATTTGTTCCTCTAACTTGGTTCGAACATTCTGGAAAATATCTTGTCTGCTCTTCTCGCTTTGTCCCTGATTTTTTCCACACCGAACTTCAAGCACAAAGAAAATGCATGTGAAGAACACTCCATTTGTCATGTACAAACACGTTGATGAAATATGACCTCTGTATTTGACCCATCACAGTAGTGACTACATAAGCACACAGGGTATCTGTGTTTGACTCTCGCTCAAGGACACCAAGGACGGCCTTGTGGATGTTGGTGCATGGTCTTGAACCAGTGATCTCAAGGTGGCAGACTTAAAACTCTCAGCCTGTGGCGATCTGTGTGTCTGTGAAGGACCAACACAATGCTTGTAGCAGTCAATGATCAATAAGTGATAAGGTCAGTTTAGGACTTGCCAATGAGTTAGTACAAAAGCACATTACACCTCAGTCTTCAAAATGCTCAAGTGGTGCTAACCAGACAAGCGCTAAAAACCCAAGTGTTTTTTAGCCTGGTGTTAGTTTCGCACACTCGACTGACTCGACTCTCAAACAGGAGGAATAACCTAAAATGCCTTGGGCAGCACCGCGCCATATAATCACAGCTACAATAACACGTTTATAGATGATGAGAATCATGTGACATGCACGCTGAACGACTTTCACGATCAAGCAACAGCTCTCGCGCTCTCTCACTCTCTCTCTCTCTCGCTGGTATTTTATTGGTTTATTGAACATATAAATGCAATAGAAAATATAAAAGTGACGGAAAGAAAAGTTCAAATAAAACAAAATATTAATAGTCAGAATTTACATGTTCAAATGGAGTAGGAAGAAATAATTTGGAAATTTGACAGCTGTATACACATTCATGTTTGCACTATAGCATATAAACAATTGCTAATGCTACACGGGTTGTATCGCGTTGAAAACGGTGGATATGTATATTGATTAATTAAATACTAATTAAAGTGAACTACACTAAGAGCGACTTTAAACAATCACTAAAATATTCAAACACAGATCACGAGCATAAAAACGATCAAAACGAATACATTTGCATGGAATGCAATGCAACTATCAAATGTGAGCAATACATGTCGTTCCTTCTTACATTTGCGGTTTTCCCAAGTTCTTGTTTGCCGATCTGTGCCGTACGAACCACTTCCCAATAAGCATCCCAGCCAAGCCTTCCGAAAGTTCCGGTTGTGAAACGTCACGTGGTAACGGTCATGTGATAGCACGTGGCCGGATTTGTTTGCGGAAGAAGAAAAAAGTGCTGCGGTTGTATTAACAGGCTAATTTATCTCGCATTCCAATTCAAACAATGTGAAAAACTTTAAAATATTTCCATTCCAACAATGTGAAGTTTCCAAATGACTAATCCGGACAATATTACCACGAGCAAGATGTTCAAACCATTTCTTTGGTTGCTGCTTCTTTGTCGCCTCGGGGAATCCAAGAGAAGAAATGTTCTTCTAATTATCGGTGAGTGGTTACGTTTTAAACTGAGAGTGCATGATGCAAAAACAAACAAACAAACAAAAAACTACTAACGCTACACTCACGCTAAGATTTGGCTGAGAAAGTGTTCGCGTCTCAGCATCAAGTTGCCTGCGAATACAAACGCAGTGGCATCTTGTAGTTTATTATAAATTATTTTTTCCTTGTCAAGAATTCCAATTTTGATCATTTGCCACCACGGAAACATGTTGTTGTTTTAAACCAAGCGTTACCTAGGCTGTCAGTCTTTAAAGTTATGAACTTACTAACAAAAATGCTAAAACAGCTGATAACAACTGAAAATATACACCTCATTTGTCTCCTTCTTTCTGGTAACAAGCCTTTGACAAAGTAACGACTATCTATCTAATCTAGAAATTTGAAGTAACAGATCATCAGAAAAATAAATACTCAAGTGATGCAGAGACACAGTACCGGAAAAATGTACTCAAGTGGAGTGACAAAGTATTTATATGCACAAATATTTCCCACCAATGCGTAAATTCTTTACATTTCTGGTTGTGAAATACGGTAAATTATGAAAGGATTACTTGACACAAATATTATTCTTTTTAGCTTTGGACTCAAACTTTTTGCTTTGTGTAGCTCATGACAAATCAGGAACAATTTGCACAATCCACCATATTAATATCTGCTATCTCAAGAGATGACCTAATAAAAGTTAACTTCTTTAGTAATACTGCCCCAACTTGTACGAGAGACCACCTGTTGTCTTCTAGATCAGTGTTTTTCAACCACTGTGCCGCGGCACACTAGTGTTCCGTGAGATATAGTCAGGTGTGCCATGGGAAATTATCCAATTTCACTTAATTGGTCTAAAAACATTTTTTAGAAACAAATTAATTATTATCTGCCAATAACGTGTTGTTGTCGGCTGTGAGAGCAGTGTGGCGGAAGAGTGGCAGTAATCATAAATCTTCGCCTGTAGGTGGCAGCACGTCGCTAGTTGTTGATTGCCCTCTACTTTGAAACAAGGATTAGTGATGCATGGATGGCGGCAGGTGCCTAGCAAAACAAAACGGTGATCTGAACACACGAATGCAAGGTCAAAATGAAAACTTCCTTACAAGTAAAGATAAAATAAATGGATTTCGTTCAAAGTTGCACCTCTGGCAACAATATGTGGAACGTGGCAACCTCGACATGTTCCCACTTACCAAGAAACTGCAAGATTTTAACACTGCTGCATCGTGTGAGATAATAGTTAAACATTTGAAAATGCTTGAGGAAAAGATGTCATTTTATTTCTCTTCAACCTCAACTGAAAGCCTTGACTGGGTCAGGGACCCATACAGTTCAGTATCAGTTGGAAAGGACATGACTTTACAGGAGCATGAGCAACTAACTGAACTGAGACAAAATCGTGGTTTAAAGCTAAGCTTTGCTGATCTGCCTTTGGACAGTTTTTGGTTGGCTACTGCCAAGGAATACCCCATTCTGGCAAACAAAGCTATTTTGACATTGCTCCCATTTTCCACGACATATCTGTGCGAGGTGAGCTTTTCAAGTCTGACTGCCATAAAAACAAAGAACAGAGAGAGACTGAGAGCTGTTGAGGAAGAGCTTCGTGTGTGCCTCTCGTCGATTCCTGCCAGAATATCTTCTCTGTGTTCATCCAAACAGGCCCAGGTTTCACACTGAGTGAGTAAACATAAAAAAGATGACAAAACACTTTTTTCTTTTTGTTTATTTGATTCATATTGAGGTAACTTTGACAAGAATGGCTTTATATTGTTAATATAGGCAACAGAGTTTTAATTTTTAACATTGTCAGCTGGTGGTGTGCCTTGAGATTTTTTCGAAGAAAATAGTGTTCCTTGGCCCAAAAAAGGTTGAAAAACACTGTTCTAGATGCACATGGAGCCCACTAGTGTTTTTTCTTCTTCTCCCTCTTCCAGCTGATGATGCCGGCTTTGAGACTGAGGTGTACAACAACTCTGTGGTCCACACCCCTCATCTGCGTTCTCTGGCTCAGCAAAGTGTCGTGTTCAACAATGCTTTCACCTCTGTCAGCAGCTGCTCCCCCAGCCGCTCCACCATCCTCAGTGGTTTGCCACAGGTAACACACACATGCAATACCACATGCACAAAAGTCTTTAGGAAGTATTTTTTAGGAAGTATTTTTTCGATCAGGTAGTTGGTCTCAACTTCTGCACCGACGCAAAATGTCAGATGTTCATTTTGCCTTTAAATAAAAAATGTTTTGTGCCTTCTTAGCACCAGAATGGCATGTATGGCCTTCACCAGGGAGTGCATCATTTTAACTCTTTTGATGGCGTCCAAAGTCTGCCGCTGCTCCTCAACCAAGCTAACATACACACAGGTTTGTGATACTTTATTTTTCTCCCTCGTCATACACAACTTGCAAACATGTGCTCGACCGTATTTCTGTCATTTTCACTCTCAGGTATAATTGGCAAAAAGCACGTTGGTCCTGGGTCCGTGTACCCGTTTGACTTTGCGTACACGGAGGAAAACAACTCTGTCCTTCAGGTGGGGCGGAACATCACCCGCATCAAACTTCTCGTGCGAAAGTTTTTCCAGACTCATAAAGAGGAAGCTTTTGGCAAAAAGCAAAAAGCAGAAGACAACACAGTGAACAGTTTGAAAGATGAAGAAAGGCCTTTTTTCCTCTATGTTGCCTTCCACGACACCCACCGCTGTGGCCACTCCCAGCCCCAGTATGGTGCGTTTTGTGAGAAGTTTGGAAATGGGGAGATGGGAATGGGCAGAATTCCTGACTGGACTCCACAATATTACACACCAGAGCAAGTTAAGGTCAGTGATTCAAGACAAATACCGGGTTGTCGAATGTTTTTCCTGTTTTTGTCAGTTGTATGTGATGATACCATCATAGAAATCCTGAGTCTGTTGCCCTATAAAAAACTAGTTTAACAATTTGTGAAAATCCAGGTTCCCCCTTTTGTACCGGACACACCTGCAGCACGAGCTGACTTAGCCGCATTGTACACTACAGTGAGCCGACTGGACCAAGGTACAGCATATGCACCACAAATGCGCACCGCAAATTCCTTCATGTGAAACAATAGTTTTAATGACACAATTTTTTTGTGTAGGTATTGGATTAGTTCTTCAGGAGCTCAGGGACGCTGGTTATGGGAATGACACTCTGATCATCTACAGCTCCGATAACGGCATCCCCTTTCCCAACGGCAGAACCAATCTGTATCACTCCGGCACAGCAGAACCCATGATGGTGTCCTCTCCAGAGCACAGGCAGCGATGGGGAGACATCAGCCAGGCATTTGTCAGTTTATTAGGTAAGAGGTAGGATATATACTGAATATTCTCTTGAGAAAAAAAGACATGTGGAAGCCACTTGCTTTGATTTCAGTGTGTAGTTGCGCAATGTTTACTGAACTACAATAATGATCCACCACCAAGTGACCAATGTGACTGTTATGTTGTTAATTGGCCACTAGAGGGAGACTTGACTACATAATGTACAGCAACAGCTGGACGTCAAGTTAGACCTAATTTCATTTACCTCCATATCCTAAAAATGAATAAAAAAATACATGTATAGTTTTTGGGAAAGCCTATTTGGCATAATGACATTTATTTATATACTTCATATATCTGAGATTGGGGATTAGAATCCAGGGACCACACCACTCCCTTCCTGTGTGGAGTTTCTTTTCACCATGCCTGCGTGTTTTGCCGCCAGGTTCTCCAACCTTTTCCCACATTTCAAAATCATGCCTCTCACATAAAGTCTGTTTGGATACGCTCCAGCTCACCCACAACCCTATGAGAATAAGCGATATAGAAAATGATTGGTTGGTAAACTGGGTAAGCTGCAATATGGAACTTTTTTCCCAAAAATATCTTTACAGTAGCCTTTTTATTTGACCATTTATGACTGAAATGTCTTCTAAATAGGAGATTAACACCTCAGCTGTTCACAATGGGTACTCCTGTAAGCCAATAGTTTTCAGTCTGGATTCGGGTTCGAATTTCATGCTGCGGATGTGACGTAATGTGCGTAGTGTGTATGTGAAGAAGGGTATGTGCAGTTTCATTTTTCGTCGGCAGGTGGCAGTAGCGATTCAAAATGGAATATTCTACGTTCAGTAGCTTTAGCTTTATGGTACAATAAATGCATTTTTGTATGTGCAGTAGCGTTCAAAAGTGTTCTTAGCCCCTGGACATTTCTACATTTTATTATGCTACATCAATAAACACAAATGTATTTTTGTGTTTTATGAAGAAAAGGATTTTCATGTCTTTTCAAAAACAAAAAAAAACCCCAAATTATAGCATACAAAACTATTCGCTCCGCAGAGACAATATTTTATAGAAGCACCTTTCCACTGCAATTACAGCTGGAGGTTTTTTGGTGTATGTCTTTATTAGGATGGAACAATTTTTTTCTTTTCAGATTGAATGCTGCATTATCCCCCCTTGCAGTGTTTGCTTGTATGGAGGGATTGCATATATTTTATTATGGCCAAAGTAATAGTCACGATTATTTTTGATCAATGTTGTTATTATTAATCAATACCATTATTCATTATGTGGTAAAACCACCCGCATTTTTATTGCACTGCTTTTCAACAAAGAGCATGTAAACAACAGGTTTCAGTGCAAAATGAAACTTGAAAAAAGAATAAATGATCATATAAAAAAAATACCTTAATTGAATATATATGCAAAGTAATACATTGTCAATCCACTATTTGTAATCCATGAGTAATTGAGACTCCTCAAAAATGATTGTAATTGTCTCTGAATATCACAAAATGGTGACACAGCACTACTTTTGTCTGAATGAAACTCCTCAACATAGGCACCAAGTTGCCGCAAGATGGTGCCAAAATAATACTACTGAATTACGAGTTCTGAAAACAGCAAAGATTGTTATTATCATGTGATGTGTAATCTGTCCTCTTTTGACAGACGTCACTCCCACCATCCTGGACTGGTTTTCCGTTCCCTACCCGTCATACAGCCTGCCTGGCAGCACCACTGTGCCAGTGCACCTCACTGGTCGCTCTTTGCTTCCTGCCCTGGTCACCGAGCCCAGCAGCTGGCACACAGTCTACGCCAGCCAATCCCTGCACGAGGTGTGTGAATGCCACGCCCTTTTCTAGAACATGGCACATACAAACCAGCTCCTTTGCTCCTTTTCGTCTCGTTGGAACCAGGTCACCATGTACTACCCAATGCGTTGTGTCCACCAGGGGGCGTACCGCCTCCTCCACAACCTGCACTACCGCATGCCCTTCCCCATCGACCAGGACCTGTATGTTTCGGCCACCTTCCAGGACCTGCTGAACCGCACCAGGCTGCGTGAGCCCACTCACTGGTTCAAAAGTCTGCAGCAGTATTACTACAGAGAGCGCTGGGAGCTGTACGATATCAGGTCTGCTCGCATCGCCCGCAACAACATGCAACTCGCACTCGAACAAGCATTATATCGGAAGTTGACGTTTAGTGATGGGGCCATGTTGTAATTTTTTTTATAATTTTTTTGCAGGATAAGCACCACTTTTCAGTTTGGTGTGTCAGTTGAAATAATAGGCCCTTAGCACAAGGACAATCTATTTCAGTGTTTCTCAAATGGGGGTATACAGTATGTACCCCTGCAAGGGTAGGCACTCCAGGGTGTGTGAGAGATTTAAACAAAAAAACATTATTAAAACACAGCATTCATGCAAAAATGCTTTGAAAATAATCACTAAATTATGCAAATACTTCTGTAAAACGTAAGTTCATAAAATAAATGTACAACTTCATTGTCCTAAAAAAAACCCCGAATGGTTCCACCCAACCTGTCATATGCCACCCAGCATCACCTGTCAATCATTTCAAAACTTTATTTACAATTAAGTTATTTATTTTTGAGAACAGATCTTTACTATGACCCTAATTAATTATACTAGGAGAATAATTAATGGTGATTGTTTTTGCGTTCACAAATCTATAATTAATTTAATTCTTTCTTTCTTATTTTTTAGTAATATCTTCTTATTTCCCAAAAGAGATGAATGAAATGAAGTTCCAAAGTTGAATAAATCAGACAACGATGGCACCACACTCTTTTGCACTGGTTAGGGAACGCTTGGCTGAAGAAGAAAAAAAATCAGTATTGAAAAAAGGTTGCAAAGCACTGCTCTATTTGCTGGTGGTGACCTCCACCAAGGAGCTCATGAATACTTAATAATTATATTAATAATAAATAAAATAGTCCAAGACAACACAAGTAAAATTTAGTATTCAAATACAAGTTGTTATTATTGAAGGAGGGGGAAAAAACCCTCCAAACCTCCATGGCCCTGTTTGAAAAAGTGATTGTCCCTTTAAACCTTAAAAACTGGTTGGGCCACCCTCAGCAGCAACAACTGAAATAAAGCATTTTCGATAATTGCCAGAGTCTTTCACATCTCTGTGGGAATATTTTGGCCCACTTTTCCTTGCGGATTTGCTATAATTTAGCAACACCGTTTTTTTTCCAACCATGAACAGCCTTTTAAAAGTTATGCAACAGCATTCAAATTAGATTCAAGTCTGAACTTTGACTAGGCCACTCCAAAACCTTCATCTTGTTTATTTTGAAGCCATTCAGAAGTTGACTCGCTGATGTGTTGTTGTCGTGATGCAAAACCCAAGTACGCTTCAGCCTGAGGTCACTACGTGGCGGCCAAACATCGGCCTGGTTTTCACGTTCACATTAATCACAGCAAGTCATCCAAGTCCTGAAGTAGAAAAGCAGCCCCAGACCATCACACTGCCACCACAATGTTTTAACTGCGGGGTGTGGTGTTCTTTGTTTGAAATGCTGTCTTATGTTTAGGTCAAATGTAGCGAGAAGTTCAACTTTCGGCTCATCAGCCCATTGAATATTCTCCCCAAAGTCTTGGAATCATTCAGACGTGTTTTACAAAAGTAACATGAGTCTTTATGTTGATTTTGGTCAGTAGAGTTTTGGAACTCTGCAGTGGATGTCATTTATGTCCACTCGCACTCGCTTCCTCGCACCTCAACCGAGGCGAGGGAGGCCAGCAGTTCTTTAGATGTTGTCTTGGGTTCCTTTGTGACCTGCAGGTTGAGTCTGCACTTTGCTCTTGGGCTGATTTCTTTCGGCCGGCCTTTCCTGGAAAGGTTCAACACTGTTCCACGCTCTCTTCATTTGTAGATAATAGCTTTCACTTACTGTGATTCACTGCAGTCCTCAAGCTTTAGGACTGCCTTTGTTACCCTTTCCAGACTGACAGATGTCAATTACTTTATTTTGTATTTGTTTGGCTCATGGCACGGTCAGGGTCATTTTTTCCCCCTCTTAATAAATCACATCTCCATTTAAAAACTACATTTTATGTTTACTTAGGTTATCTTTATCCATTCTATACATTTGTTTTATGATCTTAAACATTAAAGTGAATTAGCCATGCAAAAAGATAATTATTTTAGAAGAGGGTAAATATTTTTACATGGCACATGCTGTCATTTTGATGACCTGTTTTCATTGCAGTCTTTGGCATAATAAAACTGTAAATGATAGTGAATACATTTTTACAATGTTTATGAGATGATTTTACTAACGCAGACGAACCAACAAACAACGACAACGGTCTGCCCCCCCTCCCCCTTTCCTTTCATTAATGTTCAGCTTTGGCACTTGTAGAGCTCTACTGAGTGACATTGTATTCATGCATGTGGCCATTATAGCAGTGCCGAAACAATGAATGTAATGGAGGCTTGAGGCATATTCTCCCGTGTGCCTCTTAGTCACTGCTGCACAATTACGCATCTTCGAGCGATATATTTCCATTCTGGGTGGATGTTTGTACCTCACCTGGACCACATCTTACCAAAGACTTTAGGCGCCTTTCCTCTTGCGTGCGTCCAGAGTCTTTATAAATCCAGCTTCCTGTGAAGGTGAAACCTCATATTGCACATCTTGAATCATTTCACCGCAGCTGACGGTGGTTGATAACTGTCACAGGCCGACACGGATGATCCGTGCTGACGTGCGAACAGGGCGGTCACACCTGGCCCATATACGCTCACCAACTTGCCCAACGGCTGTAATGTGCCCCCGACTACATTACACCAACAATAATGAGTGTCTGCAGACCTTTTTTTCACATGCTGATGGAGTGCCAATCACAAACAACTACAGTCAGTTAGAAAATAAAGTTAACAAATAGCATAGTCAAAATATGTATTACCGTTCAAAAATTTGCATGCACTAAATGTTGCCACCAATAACTTGATTGAATTTTCTCAAAATGTTCCGATTTGCGTAGCCCATCCATTTTTTTTCCTTATTTATTTGTGAATTTGCAAAATAATGTACTTGTGAAGTGTGGCTAACAGTTTGTTTCTTTTCATTCCCACACGGCCAATGCAGAAAAGACCCTCTGGAAACGAAGAACCTGGCGTCAGACCCGTCGTACAGCAGCCTACTGACGAGCCTTAAGCAGGAGCTCCAGAAATGGCAATGGGCGACAGGGGACCCGTGGGTCTGTGGAGCAGACTATGTGCTGGAAGACAAGCTGGAGCCGCACTGCAGACCACTTTACAATGGACTCTAATGATACATGAGCCTATCTTAATTGGCATATACGATAAGTCTGCACCCAATATGATAAGCAATACATCATGTTTATTTATGTTTTTATATGCTATGCTGCTTTTAATGGTCAAAATAAACATTTTACATCCCCTTATTTCATATAATGGTCCCATGCTTGATTACGTTACTGGCTGGGGTCTCTATTCGGTTTCCATACATGTACAGTTCACATCTCATCTAAAAGCTTTTATGGAGAAGCAAAATGGAATACATGACATTTAACTGTTTTATTATTTCATTGGAGGAGTACATCCCTCACTAGTCTTCTCCCAGGAGCGGGTGGAGCTGATGATGCATAACTAGCGGGATCAGTAAATCAATCTGCAAGTCACTTTGTATTGATACATTTCTGTTATTTTCCTCTGAGCCCAATTTTGAAGCAAGGCTGATTCACACACTGCTTTTATTGACGTGCTTTTTTTCTTGAACTCAAAATCCACGTTCACTCATTTGGAAGTCTTTTGAAGTTGTATGGCCACCGCTCTGCTTTGTTAAGCACTAACCCAATACAACAGCTATCGCCGTTTCTCACATGACGTCATGGACAATTATGACACTATTTATTGCCAAGATGAAGATTTGACATGGACGCCATGTCCCGAGGGGTTTGAACATCTTCTCCACTGACTTCCTGTTCTAGGTTATGGATGTAATGATGGACATTGAGTCTGAAGGCCTATCTCATTGGCGGAGACGTCACTGGAACTGATTAGTCCCGTTGACCTAGGAGACCAAAATATTGCTTGCGCTCACAACAGGGTGATGTCATATTTGCCCGGAAGTCGCTATATGTACAACTAGAAAAAGGCCTGAAATGGTACCAAGAAGGCCAAGACAGTGTGAGTTTATGAAAACCTGGCTGGTACAACAAATTAATGAAACACCTAGAAAAAGGGAATGTAAGGTCCTTCAAGAATTTTTTTTAGGGCAGATCCAGAGATGCTCAGGAGATACTTTAGTGCCAGGGTCAAGAAGCAAGACACTAACTACAGGAAGGCCTTTCCCCCAGGTTTTAAGATTGCCATCAATCTGAGTTTCCTTGCTACTGGTGTATTTATTATTGTACCAGGCCATTGTAAACTCGGTCATGTGGTCTAATGGGTCAAGTTTGTGTGCGTGTGCGTGCGTGTGTGCGTGTGTGTGTGTGTGTGTGTGTGTGTGCGTGCGTGCGTGTGTCTGTGCGTGTGTGTGGACGGACCAAGTGCTAGTGCTAGTCACAGGAAGCTTTATTTTAAAGTTTTTTATTTTATTTTATTTATTTATTTTTAACAATGGCTTACTTGTACTTTGTTCAACTTGGTTCATTAAATCATTTGCAATTTGCCGCCTCAGTCACCTGGTCCCCGTGAAATAAGGTACCCCGAAATCTGAAAGGAAAATGTAATCAGAAAAATACTTAAACAAGTGAAGAGAGTGAGGTACGTTTAGCTGCTTTTCTTTTTCTGCATGCATCACCACACGAAGGTACATATAGCGTAAGTAGATATTTCAGGATGTTGCGCCTCCCTACAAAAAAACAGATAGTGTTAACTTGGCAGCTTTGTTGATATGGCCTGTCCAAAAAAAAAGTTGTCTTATGGCACAACTGAGCTCATGCTTGGGTTAAATTGAGCATAGGACCAGGGCAAGTTTTCAACTTTCATTCTCATCATCCATTCTTTTTTCTTTTTGCCTCGCAGCCTTATACGCCTTCCTTTCATTTGTCTCTTAATTCCACCAGTTTTTACGTGCTTATGTGACATATCTGAACATATGTGAACAGTATTTTTATTTTATTTTATTTTATTTTATTTACAAATCTGACTCAGACCTCGTATGCTGTCTGGACGCTAAGGTCATGCTCATCATGCGACCTATTAACAATTCCGAGTTTGCGTCAAATCAAAATGGCGGTCAAGCCCTCCGCTAATTGAAATACTGGACATTAAATCATTGTCATTTGAGTTGTGTGAATTATTTTTTATTTAAAATGCGATGAAATGTTGTTTGACTAACAACCTGCATGCCGTTTGTTTTCACCGTGTAAAGGAAGCATTTGCTTTGCGTATTGTGGGGAATATTAGAAATGCCCGGATGTTCGGAATTGTCAAATACGCACATGACCTGAATGAGGACAAGCGGTCGGCTATAGGTGGATTGATACATAAATGTCGTTACGGTGTATTTCGGATGTTCTATGAGTTGGCCCGTTAACGTCACTGTCTTGAAACCAGTGTAAATCTTACTTATAACCCCACAAGCGTCATGCGTTTGACGTATTTCTCTCCTCACTCTTTCTATCTCGCGCGCACACCTCCCAATCCATCAAAAACAATCAATTGGAAACCGTCCCCAAAGCGACCCCCTCCACCCCACCCCACTTCTCACGTATCAAGACAGAAGATCATCTGCTCTCCTCCAATTTGATTTGACGAACGTTCTGGGTCACGATACGTCTGGTAGCCCGCTTATAAAAGCAGCAGGAAATTCGCCCAACAGGCAACCAAACGCAACGCGACCTCAGGAGAAGATTCGAACTCCCACCCCTAAAAAAAAAAAAAAAAACTCCGAAACTCCGCCAAACGGTACAAACATGGAAAGGTCTCTCAGGTTTGCTTTGGTGTGCGTTGGGGTGTCCCTGCTCATCTCGTGTCATTCCGTCCAAGCCTGGTACAAGCAGTCCACCGGTCCCACTTACTACTCTGTGGGTCGCGCCTCCGGTTTGCTCTCCGGAATCCGGAGGTCGCCTTATGTGCGCAGGTCCGAGTCCCAAGAAACGATGGACAGCGGAGAGACGGTCGGCGCCAACGCGGCCGCGGAGACTGGCAGGCAGGTCTCCTTGCTCAAAAGTATGGTAAGTCGATTGAGGTGATCATTTCGTTCCACGCGCAATCATCCGAAATGTATTGTTTGCCCTCCCACGTTCATTCTTTCATTTAAAAATTGCTTGTCATGTAAAACAACAAACGATTAAAAACATCCAGTTCTGCGTGCGTAAAAGCACGCTTTACGCACGAGTGTCAAGCTTTTCCGAGCGTGAAAGTGCCTTTACATCGATTGGTTTTAATTCAATGAAGGCATTTGAAATGTATTTCATCTTACCATTTGACTGCCTTTGCATGTAGCCTACTCTAAAATAACAGACTAAAGTTAGTAGCCTGCGCTCAGAAATGTGATTTCTTTCCTGTGATTTCTTTGGACTGAATGTAAGGCTATTTGCGTGAAGGACATCTCCCCAAACCTGAAGAGCTGCGAGTTGCTGCGAGATGGCAGCGGCACCTTCCAGTGCAAAGCGGACGTCTTCCTCACCTTGGACTCGCTAGACTGCCTGTCCGCATGAGTCCACAGCGCGCTCGGCTTGTACAGAAAACAAGGGTCGCTGTCGCCCAGTATAGACTCTTGAATGTTTTATTCCCACCTTTGTATTATTTAGAAGTGAAATTATGATTTTTTTTGTGTGTGTGCGCGTGACCATATATTCACGAGCCTTCAGTTAGAATAAACGCACTGCAAAGTTTGTTTGGTATAAATCATTTAAATCTGAGACTTCGCATGAATGTTGTATACCACTGCTGTAAGTTGATTTCTGTATATTACTTTTTACCATACCGATTAAAAATGAACATATATTTGGAAGCCATTGTGTACAGGTGTCTACATATCAAGGAAAACTGGACAACAATGCAAGACACTTTTTTTTTTTTTTTTTATTCTTGCAGTTTCAGGACATAGTTGAACATACTGAACCAAATAACACACTAGGCACATCAAGCGCACTAATGTGTACTTTCACTTTTAAAGACAAAATAACATAAGTGTAAATCACCAACATAAGGCATCACATTCCTTTTACTTCCAGTCAAGACACAAAAATGAAACAGATGACTTACTAAACATTTAAAACAGCCGCTCAGCATAGGCAATGCCTTACAAATCACATTTAAAAGGCACCAGGTTTGGTGAGATCCCAAAAGGTTAAAGACAGATAACTAAACATGTAGTTTTCTAAGATACAACTTTTAAAAATATAAATTGTTATTAGATCACTAATTGTAATGAGAGATAGGTTGGTGAGGATTTTGCTACATACACGATGCAGCTTCTACAGTGGGTATGACATCATAATGGCGGATTATTTTATTATGATTTCACGGTGAAACCCACACACTCAAACGCACATTTCCGCAGCATGTCTGCGTTACTTCTAATAATGGCTTTTAGAGTACAGTACCAAAAGATGGTTACTCAAAGTAGTCCTTATTTTTGGTGGCATTTTCAAAGCTCCTTGAAATGGTTAGAACTCAAAGAAAGTGGGCAAGCTGTAGACTTTGTGTGTGCGTGTGGACAAGATGATATCGACACTCCTGCGTCACATCGAAAGGTCCGATGGTCTATTTAGATCTCAGCTTGTAGGAACTCAGACTTTTTCTGGCAGCTACAGGAGAGACACGGCCTCCAGGTTCTCTTTTATAATGGTGTCCATCACCACCTGAAAAACCACCTGGATGTTGGAGGTGTCGGTGGCAGTGGTGAAATGATGATAGATGAGCTTGCTGGCAGCTGCGTCCAGCGAGACGAAGGTGGCGGTGATGAAGCGGGCGGCCGAATCCACGTCGCAGTCTGCTCCTGGAAGATCATATCGGGAAGTTAAAAACTAATGAGTACACATTTCAGAGAGCACTTTTGTGTTTTCACTGGGGTCAAAATGCATTCATTTTTTTCCTCATCATTTGGGAGATGGAAGATATCGCAGTTGTCTGTGTGTGAGATGCATACACAGCATGGATTGGACAAACACTGTATAGCCCAACAAGCAACTTTGCTTGTTCTCGCACTGTAAAAATAAATAAACAAATAAATTAATTCTGATAATAATATTTACTTGAAAAAAAGGGTTAAGTTTTACCAGAAATTCTAAGTCAATTTCACACGGAGAGTTTTGAGTACATTTGACCAGTTTATTTAAATAAAATAAAATAAAAGTTACTCAAGGGTTACCTACAACCTTCAAGTTGGGAGACAGTCAGTCTACCACCTGAGTCATGCCGCTCCTACTGTGTGTTACTATATTGATGGTATCAGGCGTAATCCTTGTACTTCCAAGAGACCCGTTTTTTTTGTCTCATTTTGGACACACCAGAAATGCAATAAAGTGGCAAGCAGTAAGAGTGGCATGGCTCAGGTGGTAGAGTCTCCCAACCTGAAGGTCATTAGTTCGTTCCTCAACGCTTGAATAACTTTTTTCTTTCTTTCGTTTTTTTTAATAAACTGCTCAAATGTACTCAAAACTCCCCTTGTAAAATCTACTTAGAATTTGTGAGTGAAAAAAACTTTACTAGGATTTTTCAAGTAAATATTAAGTTTTTTCAGTGAACAAAAAGTTGCATGGCAAAATTCACAAGTTATTGATTTGTTTAAAATTTTTAAGGACATCTACTTGTATGCCTTTCTGTGACTCTTGCAGTCCGTTTGTATCTGTTGCAAGCTACACTACTTAACACTCAGTGATCACTTTCCACTGAGAACATTGTTGATCTTTTATATGCGTCAGCATGGAACGATACAGTACGTCCACACTTGGAATGGGTGTTTCATTTGCGTGTTCCAATGGCAAGTAAAAGGCATTACTCTCGGACAAACCTTTAAACTGAGGGAGGTAATGGCGCAAGTGTCGCCCCGAGTGGAGAATCTTGGTCTGGAAAAGGTCAATTTTGTTCATGAATAAAATCTGCAACAAAGAGAACATACAGAGAAAACAAATGAGCCAGGAGTTGACCGTGTTCATCATGAGTCAGAGGTTTTCTCTCAAGTGGAAAAGAAAAATCAATTTGAAAGATCACCAAACATGAACAGGGAACAGATGACTTGTTCCCACTTGTAGCAACGCAATAACGAAGCAAGCAATGAAACCGATGAATCACATTTTAAATATGTGCTTGTGGCTTTACACTGTGGTCAGGGTGTTCAAAAGTCGCAAAACACTTCTCATTTCTTTCAGGCAGATGCAAGAGCATCCTAGGCTATGCAGTTTTTGAGCATCAAAATATTATACTTAGCCTTTTGAACAACCTCAAGTCAGTACGGCTAAAAGTCGAGCTTTTGTTGATGGTGCCAGTGCATCCCTCCAGATAGACTTTCATTGGCTTTGAGCTCTTGAAGTTCTTCTCAATCGTGGCTTTCTACTATGCGGTTTTGTCAAGAACAGATTCTGCGCAAATTGGAGCAGTGAGACGGTCATAAATGGATCTGCTGTCAGTGTGTGTGGGGGGGGTCTTGCCAGGTGACAATTTTATTCAATTGTCAAGATAAGGAATGATGAGATTATATTGACATTTGGGACAAGCTACATAGAACGGAGAGAAAAGAAAAAAAACAATAGATGATTGTGGATCAATTAACACGTTTCAACATCATCGTGCAATCAGTCACTTGTGGGTTCCAGTGCAGGACACACACGCACATTTAAAGTGTTCAAATCAACTCACGTTCTGACGCCACGTCTTACAGGTATACATTATCCACTTTGTAATTGACTCATTAAAACCAAAGCCAAACAAAAAGGCCCAGGTGAATTTGAGGTGCTGCAGGGTGTCATTACGACTGACCTGCCCTGAGGAAAACCTCTTTGAGGTGACGAATTTTGCTCCCACATTAAAAAATGCATTTTAACGGGTCGGGGTAATGAGCCGGTTAGTTGTGTTAACACGCTGGCCCACACACAATAACAGCACATCAATCTTTCGTTGTCCAACTCGCCCAACACAGTCTCTTTAGTTGACAAAGAATCCCAAAGTGTTGCTTGAAATCCTCACAAAAAATTAATTGGCAAATTGTCACACACCGAAAATAAAAAGCACAGAAAGCGGCGCAGGCTTCACCTCAATTGACAGACGCGTATACTTTCCTGGACTGCAAAATGGATTGAAACACAAGTTAAGTGGAAAGAATTGAGCAAGGCCGTCTTAATGGGATCAGTTACCAGAAACAGGAAAGGGAAAGCTCATCTTAATTGTAACATACTCTTTAATTACAAGTGACAGAAGCCTCAAAGGCGCGGCGGGCGGATGTTCTGCCTATATTTTCTACGCCACATCTCAGGCTGAATATCACTTCATCAAAGGTCAATAGTTCATTTAAGTATAGTGGGGGAAATTATCTCTGTGAAGAGGAGGAAGCAAGTCAAACAGGCTCAAAGGACACTATTTATTGGGGCCCGAGCAGCGACTGCTGCGAGTCCCTATTGTAGGAATGACGAGGTGTTATTATTATCAGATTTTTGAGATCCTAAACATGAACGAAAACTAACCAAACTTTATCGGGAAAAAATTTGGCATTTTAACTCATTCACTGCCATTGACAGCTATAGACGTCAAAAATTCATTTTAATTATTTCTATTAGTCTAACATTTTTCCACACTTTTGTTAACAAGAGTATGAAAATCTATAATTTTTTTATTGTACATTTAGAACAGATATAAAATTTGGGATTAATCATGAGTTAACTAGTGAAGTCGTGCGATTAATTACAATAAAAAAATGTAATCGTCTCTCGCCTCTAATTTTGAATAATCTTTTTTTTTATTTTTTATGAATTTATGGCAGTGAATGAGTTAAAGTTGCCATGCAGGAGTACCAATTTAAAAAAGGGGTCTGTAGCGCCCTGTCCCGCTACGTTTGACACCCTGAGTCAAACAAAAAAGACTTTGGTAGCCTACCCTAAAATGAACAGGGAGTGAGCTATGAGTATTGGAATGTCCAATCTTGGCACATGCGTCATATTTTGCCCTCTTGACCTAAACAGTTAACCCGATAGACTGCAAAATTTGTCTGTACCATCTCAACATTTGCAGCTATAAGGAAAAAAATCCTAAAATGTTCACCATACTATAGTTTGCATTTCGAAATTCCTTCTAAACAAAACATTCCCGGTGTCGGTACCAGATGTGATCAGGCTGCCAGATCGTGTCTGGGTCGCCTAACGAACATGCCACGCTACAGGATTGGCTGGATATTATCCAGTTGACATCAAACATGGGAAAGAACATTTTAAAGATGTCATTTAAATAACAGTATGTACGGACTGAAATTGTAAAAACGCAAATAAAGCTAAAAATATAAAAGCAAGATATATTGAATAAATGATAAAATAGATTGAATAAATGACAAAATAGATTGAATAAATGATAAATAGTTAAATACACTAATGAATTGCCTCAGATGTGACAAATATTGTCAGTTTAGATTGCTAATGTTTTTGTGATGTATTGTGATGTATTGTGATTTGTAAACAGCTAAAAATGAAACCAAACCAAAGTGAACACATCTGAATCGCGCAAAGGCGCTTCAATCTATTTAATTATTTCTTCAATCTTTAAGTATCCTGCTTTTATATTCTTAGGTTTATTTACATTTTAAAATTTTTAGTCCATACATTTTGTTATTTAAATGACATCTTAAATATTTTTTTTCCAATGTTTTGACGTCAACCGTCAATTTTTTTTCATATAACTTTATTGAACAATTGTAAACAAACAATTTCCAGCCAATCCTCTAGCGTGATGTCATTGCAGGTGACCCTGACACAATCTGGCAGCCCGATCATATCTGGTACTGACACCGGTTGTACAAATCCTCAGAGCCACGAAAATTTGGAGGCATATGTGACAAGCCCACGACGTACAAAAAAGTATTTTGGAGCCATAAGATAGACATAACAGAAAGTCCGCCATTTTGATTTACTTTGGAATTTGCCACCATTTTGCCGTCTTTTATAGCGGTCGTATTTTAACAAACTCCTCCTACAAAATTGATCAGCTCGTCTTCAAACTTGCCGTTTTATCTTGAAAATCTTTTTAATTCCTTGCGTGTTGTTGCCGTGGCGATACACTGATTGTAAAGAAAATGATGCTGTTTTCTGATGTAAGTTTGCACACACATCAGACCTGGAATGAAGATCAATATTTTAGAGATTTCTTGAGCACTTTTTCAATAAATAGCTCAATTGCGCTCTCTACTAATTTTCACCTAAAATTGTGAAAATTGGGAGGAATATCTATCAGCCTAAGACCTACATAAAAGTCTTTTGTAGCCATATGCTAAACCTAACAGGAAGTCCACAATTTTGAATGTATTTTGGCCTTTTAAAGAAGTCATATTTCATGAAACACACACAAGGCCTGGCAATAACATTGATATTTTAGAGTGTTCTATATGACAGTACCCCAACATGGCTAGGTTCGCGAGTGCCCTTTGTAGCTGCTCGCACCTCTATTTTTGTATGTCTTTTATAAATGTGTACACTCACGAATTGTATTTTCTGAGTGAAAATTTATCCCAAATGTGCAAAGTAGCCAGCATCTTGGAAGGCTTGCGTTCAACTCAACAGGTTGGCAAGCAACGGCTTATGCAAACACATTTTTGCAATTAGTCTGTATGAAATATAAAAAAACATGGGAATATATATATATATATATATATATATATATATATATATATATATGCACATTTAATGGATTATTTCCCAGGTGATGAGGTGATCGAGGTCTTTCTCACCATGGATGTATTTCGGAAGAAGACATTGTTGCAGATTGAGGAGAAGAGCTTCATGCTCTCCTGCAGACGATTCTACACAAGAGACAAATACTGCCATCAGACAGTAGCAAAGGTGAAAAGACAACATTCATCTTCACTGTAAAGACGTTCATCATGACCTAGGCGGGAGAAAGGAGGGAATCCAATAACAACTAATTGTATGAGAGCGTTACCATGGAGGGGTCCTCCACCAAGGTCATGTCATAACCGCTGAGTGACACCACAAACAGCACCGCTCGGACGTCCTCAAAGCAGCTGATCCACTTCCTCCGCTCTGTTCGCTGACCTCCGACATCGTACATCCTACACACATGACATGCAAGAGACAGAAGAGACCATTACATGAAAGGATATAAACCATAGCAATGCACACTTAATATACATGTAGTTGCTTTTCATTGACTTTTTTTGCTTGTACATACAGTGGCTGGTTTCATAATAGCAAATTAAATAACCTTCACCAATCAATTTACTGTAAAATCAACTGGCAGTGACATATAAGCATCTTCAAGCAAACACTCTAGGCTCTTAACTCATTCACTGCCATAAATTCATTTGAACTATTTCTATTAAACATTTTTTTCTACTTTTGTTAACAAGAGTAATAAAACCTAGAACTTTTTTTATTGTACATTTAGAACAGATATAAAATTTGTGATTAATCGTGAGTTAACTAATGAAGTCATGTGATTAATTACAATTAAAAAAATGTGATCACCTGATGTCCCTAATTATTAAGAATCTTTTATTCTTTAAAAAAAAGGATTAAAAAAAGAAAAGATTATTAAAAATTAGGGGCATTAGGCAATTAATATTAGTAATCGTAATTAATCGCATGACTTCACTAGTTAACTCGCGATTAATCACAAATTTTCTATCTGTTCAAAATGTACAATAATTTTTTTTCTCTAGGTCTTTATACTCTTGTTAACAATTTTTTTTTAAAAAAAAAGTTAAACTAATAGAAATAGTTCAAATGATTTTTTTTATGTCTATAGCCGTCAATGGCAGTGAATGAGTTAATTATTTTTTAAAAAAAAACTATTTTCACAACCTTCCAATATTGATGGGTCGATTGAGGACAGATAAATTACGACGTCCGATTAATGCAAAAATCAAAAATAAAAAAGACACCCACATTGTGTGATATGGACTTGTCAGTGTTCACCAACACATTTCAATTTGTCCCAAAACACAGCAGCACAAGGAGTATGAGAACAATCTGATCCAATAAAGCCCAAAAAGGAAAAAACACGAAAGGGAAAGAAAAGCTGAAGCTGGTCACAGTTGGTCAGGTGCGCCATCTTTCAATGGAGCATCCTTGGCACTAATGAAGCCATTTATTCAGAGGGGAAAGGAAAAGACACCGAGTGGGAAACAAACATTGGATGTCAAGCTACAAAAAATTGCTTTCAGATGGAAATATTCCATGGACCCTCATTCGATCGGTCAAGTTAATACAGTGCGCCATTACACAAACAAACCTAGTTTATTCATTAGTGCTTGATCAATGTGTGGTGCTTTATTATTTAATCCACCCTACTTGTTCTCTTTAGAGTCATGGATTGGACCCCAGCCAATCACAAGGCTCATATGGAGACACAACCACTCCCACTATATTGACAAGTTCAAGTTTTAATTTAACCTAGCACGCAAGCTTAAGAAATGTTGCTACCCAGGGTAAAAAACCCTCAAGCATGGAAGGAGTCCACACAGGAAGGACCATGAACCTCCCAACTGCCAGGCAGACGTGCTGCTAACCAACAGCACACAATGTGCCCACTATTTCATTTGTTATAAACAAAAAAGACAAAACACATCTTTGATTAACATTTTAAAGGGACATCAACCCACCTGAGTTTTTGTTATTGGAGCACGACTAGATATTAATGAGCTTAATGGAAAGTGCAGTTTAATTAGAGTTTACTCAGCAACATTAACAAATTCAGTCAAATTAAAATAAAAAGATTTAAAAGGAAAAAATAATTGTTATTATTTTTTTACATACATAATCATCATTAAGCACAGCTTACATGTCCACAGGGGAGAAGGAAGAAGTAAATAACTTATCGAGTCCAACCCCTTTACAAAAAAAACAACAACAAACACAAACTTACAAATAAACAGCTGCACTTAAACGTGCATAGATATGTCAACAGTATTATACATTTAGTTGATAAGCAAACATTTTTACAGATATAAAAATGAGCACAAAGGCTTACACATACATTTTTAATTGCACTCTATTTTCTACATTTGTACTGACCCGATTTAAATATTGTTCCACTTTGTTTTCATACATCCTTTTAAACACAACCAGTGATTCACACCTTTTCAGGTTTATTCCAAAATCATTGCACAAATTTTCACCAATAATTGTAACACACCTCTTGTTTTGAATTTTTTATAGACACTTAAATCATAGTCATTGTCTCTGATTTCAAACAGCTTCTGAAAGTAGGTTGTTGTGTACCTTGTACATTATTTGAGCAATTTTAAACTCAACTAGATCATAAAATGTCATTGTGTTTAATTTGATAAATAGCGAATTTGTTGGTTCTGTATATTTTGATCGGTTAATAATTCTTATTGCTCTTTTTTGTAATTTGAAAAGAGTGTAAGTATTTGTTTTGTAAGCATTTCCCCATATTTCCACACAATAACTGCATCAATAAGGGCGTTTGTGTGGCTTGACACATTACGCAACTGCTTTCGAAGTCAACTTGTACCAGAGTGGCAGACCGGGTGATGTGCGGATGCGAATGTGCGGACTCCCCTACGATGTGAACTGTGCCGCTTGTTTTGTGTTTTCAGTCGCCTCATACAATAACGATATGTAACATTGCATCACTTTTCCTCAAAAACATGTCAGTTAAGGAGCATGCAGGTGGATGCACTCTATTGGAAGACAAAGCTAGCTAGCTGCTATTCATTTAAATGGACTGACGAGGCACAGTTTAACCACGTGTCGTCATTTTAGATGAAATTGCAAATATGGTTAAGTGTTGTTGTAAAACATAACATACTATACGTTTACTGTATTTCTATGGTTGGCATTGCACAATAACCCGGAAATTGATTTCTCGCACGTGTGTGCTATGCTTATGTGCTTACAATGCATCAGGTGCTTTTCCCTTGCCCTTGGCAGAGGTCATCATTATTGCATGCAGGTAAAGATGGCAAAGGGTTAGTTCTCAGCACAAAACAAGGTACATTTTTTGACTAGTATTCTAATTTACATTTTTTTGTGTTGTCAGGTGATTAAAAAATTAATCTAATTCATTACATTATTTGTAATTAATTAATCTAATGAATTGATGTTAATATCATATCTGCTAAAGGTCCCCAAACAAAAAAGTTGAATTCTAGGACATTCCAGAAAATTCTTTTTTTTACACAAGGTGCAAATCACTGCGTTCTTGGTAACAGGCCCGTCTTTGTTCTTATTATCAATAAACTTGTCATTCAAAGGTCCAAATAAGCTTGCGTCTGTTGTCACCTTGCTTTTGACTAGTGGCGCAGGTAGGAAGTGACGTGCCACTGGAGCCTACGGGTTAGTCAATGGGCCAAATTTCCAATGCTTGCGCAGATTTCACTTCACATTCATGGAACCTGACTAAATTAATCCACAGGCGTCATTAGCTAGCATCCATAAGGCAAGGATCATTGTTGAGACAGTTATTGCCTCATTTGCAAATAAATGGTGAGAGCGATCTAACCGTTGGGCTGCCCTTTGGGTATTCTGATAAGCCAAATGGCTTGGCTGTGGGACGTCCAGCGTTAATTGTGTTAATTTTCACAACACGTTAATTTAGAGCATAATATAATTAACGCGTTAAAACTGACAGCCCTAATTTTTTTCGTAAAATAATCTGTATGCACCAACTGCGCTGAAAACTGATTTTCCTGAGTCCTTATGTTTCTCTTTCAAACAAAGCACTTGAAAACGCAGACATTAATCCAGTTTATATATTTGCAAATTTCAAAGAATTGCATTAACAAAGGCTAAGTTCCCCTAGTGACACGTTAAGGCAGGTACGCGCGCACACACACAAAGCTGGGTGTAAATGCGCCAAACTCATTTATGTATCTGTTCAAGATTTCTGGCAGATAAGAGGGAAGGTGTGTGAAAGGCGGGAATCTGAGATGGGCCTGCAACACCACCTGGGACTTTGCTCTCCTTCATCAAATGTGACATTGTTGGGGAAATCACCTCCACACGCTTCAAATTAAAGCAAACAAATACACACAAACATTTTGGCTTACAGCTCTCTCATGTCAATTCAGAGATTTGTTTCTAAAATATTTGCTGCAAACATGTTTAAAGACTAAGAACAATGTAGTAGTGAATTGGTGACATGCGTTCAATATTTGTTTTGGGCATGGCTGCCGGTAAACGAAGCCCAGTGAAACACTTGGGCTTTCCACTATACTTACATGTTTGTGTCTGTTACTGGGGTCTGTCGTAGTTGTATGTTGATGAAATTGTGACTTTTGAGTTGACCAAATATGAAAAAACTTTCCATTGCACAGTGAGTGCCACGAGTCACGACTGAAATGATGAATTAATATGCACTGCTTAACACATGAAAGAAATTGTAACTCCAAGAAAATCACACCATGAGGGTGAAATGCGGGCCAGACAACAGGCAAGTGTGGCCTGTGCTCACAGCCCGGCACCATGCAGTCCCGTTCGCATGTGCCAGAGAATGGCCGAAGCAGCAGATTGGTCGCTGGCAGGGCCGTTCTCTTCACAGATGAGAGCAGGTTCACACTGAGCAAATGTGACAGACGAGGGAAATCCAGAGGGACGCTATGGAGAACATTCTGCGACCAGCATCATCCATGTGACATTTCAGGGAGTGCATACAGGCACACGGAGCCCATACACGCCCCACGGACAAATTACACACTGTAATCAAAGATTTTAAACTGGACTGCTCCAATCATTAAATTAAGATATGTGATGTGTTTTCTTTACTTTTTTTTTTTCAGTTTACTGTCATTAAACAAACTCCAATTCCAATGAAGTTTGGACATTGCGCAAAATGTAGATAATAAAGATCTTTTTGAATTTTTTTCTAAATCAATATTAAAATCACCTTTCCATCTAACAACACTCAATAAGCGTTTGGGCACTGAGGACACTAATTGTTGTACAGCTTTAGTTGCTCAACAGTCTGGGATCCCCATTATTACATCTTGAGCTTCATAATATGCCAGGCTTTTTCAATGGGAGACAGGTCTGGACTGCTGGCAGGCCAGTTTCACACTTGCACTCTTTTACTATGAAGCCACGCTGTTGTAGCATGAGCAGTGGGTGGCTTAGCATTATCTTCCTGAAATAAGAAGTGCGTGCGCGCACGTGCGTGTTTGTGCTCTTTAATTCACATGAAACCTGTTATAAATCCCAGACCCTTCATTCAGAGTCCTGCCAGAGTCGTGAACTTGTCAGGAGACAAGAGGAGGGATCAAAGGAAAGAAAAACTAGACAAAGTTAAATCCAACGAGACACCACCTTCCACCCACTGAGTTACAAAACCAGAATATTTCACCAACCCCAGATACGTCTAGATTCCAACAGAGTAAGAAGACCTCAAGAAACCAGAGGAAAGACTAAAGGAAGGAAGGAAGATGAAGCAG
This sequence comes from Vanacampus margaritifer, assembly GCF_051991255.1. Taxonomy (NCBI): domain Eukaryota; kingdom Metazoa; phylum Chordata; class Actinopteri; order Syngnathiformes; family Syngnathidae; genus Vanacampus; species Vanacampus margaritifer. The sequence goes on along the minus strand of NC_135438.1, from coordinate 19,475,276 downwards.
AGTGAGATCCACAAACACCAATCTCCACTGATTCAAATACCAGTGGGATAAACAAATTATAAAAAAATAAAAATCAATTTTACACACTGGTTGTCCGCCAAAGACTTTCAAACCCATCAACAATCTATGCGAGTCTGTATAGGATCAACGGCGCACAAAGTGTGTACGGTTATCAAAGTAAGAAATAGAGAGTGTGGCTTTTTTAAAATATTCTCCAACATGATACACATTAGTGAAGCATAACACAAAGAACCATAAGTCAGTCAGCAGCACCCAGAGACAAACAAACGGCATTTAGATGTTGACTTCAGTAATATGCTGACAATTTGACTCGGGCTACATTGTTTATATACTTATGAAAAGCAGACCTAATGTGTTTCATTACGATCACTCAATATGAGATGTGGGGATGAGGGACAAGTTAATATTGTGGAAGCTGCACAGCCGAGGTAGTCCTCAGGTAGACATTCTAACAGCGGAAAGCACATCATTCAATTTTGTTGTAATACATATCCTTCCCAACACTGTGTATGTCTTATCGGATGTGTCACAATAACACTACCAATCAGCATAACTAATTAACATCAGGCCCAACAACCCATTAATCCTTTGTGCTCTTGTTATAAAACACACCGATGAAATAAATAAATGTTATTTCCACATGCATCAAAAGACCTGCGAGAAACAAAGATGGTGGCCAATTCCCTTTTGGTTCAGATACATGCCTCTAAATACTGTCCTCTGTAGTTTATTAAGTCACAATAACACAAGCAGTCAGCTCTGCTACTTAATATTCAACCAGACTGTACAAAAAACACAAATAATCCTTTGTGCTTTTTATTTTATTTTTTTACGAAACATGCACTACACATCCATAAATGTGTTTCTATATGCATAAAAAGACGGTGGATGGGACCTTGAGATTTAGAAATACTAAGGGTAGGGCATCAAATTTTGCATTCAAATTTCTTTCTTTACTAAAGCGAAAATTATTAATGCTCCCCGGGCACATGAGCTAAAAAAAAAAAAAAAAAGTCCCAAACTTCATATGTATATGAATAGTGGTGGCCTAAAGACATCTATATGACAATATTTTGTTATACATTTATAGTGCCACCAGGTGTTGACACAAAATGTCATCTTTTAAAGGGATACTTGACTCATTGATTCATTTTCAGCAGTAAAAAGTTAATATTTTGTCCAGAGTTAATTTGATAACTTCATTATTTTTAATGTACAATTAATACCTTTAAAAACACATTTATCCCACATGCTGTTGACTGAAGATGACATCACCTGTGCTGAGGAGGTAACGACTAACAACCAATCACGGCTCACCTGTTTTCTGGGTTTGGTCCTGCAAAACTGAACCATGATTGGGTTTTACCTACTTCCTCAACACAGGTGATGTCATCTTCAGTCGACAGCAAGTGGAAAAGGTATTAATTGTACATGAAAAATAATGAAGTTATCAAAATCATTCTGGACAAAATATTAACTTTTTACTAGTGAAAATGCCTTAATGGGTCAAGTATCCCTTTGACCTCCAAGAGATTTCAAAGATATCGAAAATTAAGTTACGTAAAATAAGAGTGAAAAGTATGGTGATTCCTTGCTATCAGTGAATAAAAGACATGCTATTTTGTTTTAAAGTTATGCTCATGCACAGAAATATTTTTCATATGCACAGCTACAGATATTGTGTATGAGGGATTCATTCCCATGGGTTTGTGTCTGAAAAAGGTATTTGATTTGTATAGTCCTTACTCACTGAAGAACTTCACAGGCTCACAGTTGTCAGATTGGCGGCATCCCATAATCCAAGCCCACACATGGGCATGAAAAACTCAAAATCCAAATCCAAAATTTCAGGAAAGGAAAAAAATGAAACCTTGAGAAAGGACCACACAAAAAAATGAAATCATCCACAGAATACCTTTGATCAGAGTATATCAAAATTAACTGATTAATGGATGGAATTTTCCATCTTTTAGCGAATGCATGTGTTGACAACACAGTTCATCTTGTGTTCTTTGAGAAATGAACCACACAACTAAACGGAGACGCTAATATTTGAAACTCTTTGGTTTCGTGATGGCCTCGTCTTCACTATGGCTAGATGGATTGAATTTGTGGCAATAAATGCTGTGCTTTCACAATAATAGCAAGCACAAACAGCAGCAGCAAGACAACATCAAAGTCAAATAAATAAAACTTGTATTATATCTCCATTGCATCTCATTCAACAATACAACCAGAACTCACACGGAACCGTTTTACATATTGATGCAAAGAAAACTACATTATTCTCCGTTTTTTTCTCCTGTTTTCTTGGTGACTTCAACTAGTGTATCTCTAATCTCTCAAATGATTCAACCCGCAACATCATCTCTTTTTTTTCTTTTTTTAATTCATGTACTGTAAACCTATATGTCTGTACACAACTAAGGATTATAAGAAAGGGGCAGGACTAGATAATGTAAATGCTTCTTACTGCCCCTTCTCATACGCACATATTTGGGTATAAGATGGTTAATATTGTTTATTTTTATTTGATCTTTTTTGTTAAATTTTTATCGAACTAAATTAATTTTGTTAGTATAGTATTGAGAGTATCAGATGAATAAAACAAAACATTAATAAATGTGTGCTGTACAACCTGGAGTAACAAAATGCATCTTGAATCCACACAGAGCATTTTTGTATGGACACTGCATGGACGTGGTATTTGATCTCTTGGCTTTTTCACACCACCATTTCATTTTATTTGATTTTATTTATTTGTATCAGGGACAGTACATATAAATAAACACTTCAGTAAATGTGCCAGAATTATTATTATTACTATTTTTTTATCTGCCGTCCCGAGACAGATTGTAAATGTCACCCTAGTAAAATAAAAATAAAATACACAACAATAACAATACATTCACGAAAATACTATTAAAATGTTAAAATTACCTTTTCACAACAAAAGCAATACGTTTAGTAAAATGTACATTAAAACCAACTAGGGATAAACAAATACAGGAAGCATTAGTGTTGACTTTCTGATTATCAGTAACCATTCTTTAAATTCGAGCTTAAATGTGATGTGTCTAGATTTCTGATGAGAACAGGAGTGAGATTCCACTCGGTAGCAGCTCGGACAGAGAAAGCAGTTCGACCAAAACTTTGTTGCAATATCTTTGTACCTCAAGATTATTTTGTCAGTTTGTGACTTTTACATTTCTGTCTGTTAAAAATGCATGTTGAATATCCAATATCTAATTTGAACAGCATGTATAAATGAATGTATGTTTGTGCTGTTATTTTTTTATTTTAGTTGTTGAATTTATCATGACATTTGCACCGGTATTAAAACCTAACATTGTAATTACGACGGAGGTGTTAATCAAGTTAATTATTATCTGTCATCCTGTCACGACCATCGACAGCTCGAGGAAATGAGCTGAGCCATTGAGAGATGATGAAGAAGGAGGTATTATGTGACATTGGCCCATTGATCAGGGATGAATATCCACCCTCTGCTCCTATGCTGATAAGGCCAGCACAGAGATGCCTTTGACGGAATGTTGGTGTGCATGTGTGTGTCGCCGTATTGACTTATTGATGAATGAAGCCACCCATCTCCATCTTACATCTGCACCCTATCACAGGCCTGTCTACAGACAGAGATAAGAGTGACACAGCTCAAAAAAGTGGAGCAACTGTGGATGAAAGATGTCCATACACTGCTGCAACATGTGACACAGAGTATAGGTGAAGAAAGTGTAAGCAGTCTACCTGAAAGTGAGGTGCTTGACTTTGAACTGGGTCTCTATCACGCCTGTTGTCCTCAGCCGAACGCGCAGAACGTCCATCTCTGTGGGGACGTACTCCGGAGCCGAGATGCGGCTCATATTTTCAAAGAAACTAAAAAAAACAAGGGGGGGGGGGGGGGGGGAGAAGTGTCACAAAAGGTCAGAAACTGAGGAGACATTTGCAAAAAAATAAATAAAAAATATAGCAAAAATAATAACCTGCAGGCAAACTTGAGATCAAAGTGAAAACAGGGAATAAATAGCAAGAGTGTGTTTGTGTCTACATATTAAAAGGCCATTACTAGATTCAGCAGCAGGTGGAGTGTGCAGCGATAAGATTGAAGCCCCAGGGGGCGCAGTGGCTCATCGTAATGAATATTCACAAATTTCACACGATGGTTTACCATCATAACATTCCGAGACAAACGTTCAAACAGATCCGCTAGTAAGACAAATCAGCACAACCAAGTGTGCCGTGCGCCTGCGGAAGCGCCATCCTGATGTAAACACACACAGAAGAATGCAAAATCTAAAAGTAGCTAGGCCGACTGTGACATTCTCAACTCGTCATCCCGAATCAGTTTCTTGGACAGCAAGATGCATCCTGCTGTTCAGTAAACACAACACAACACTGCTTGGAAGATGCTGCACGGCGCAAACGGTACAACACGTGTTGTTGACGATTTTGTTTCTCTGAGATTAAGATTTCGTCTTGTCTGTTGTCAAGTAATCTTATAAACAAAGTCGCTAAATTAACTTGTTAACTGAATTCAAAATCCTTCTGCTGACCTTTATAAAGCACTAAATGGACCTGGTCAAATTCAAAACGGCGCAAATAACGTATATAATATCATTGGAATGTTCAGAGACAGAGAGGGTGGGTATAATCTAAGGGGGGATTTCAATTTTAAGAAGCAAAAGGTTCGAACAACAATGAATGGTGTGGTGTGACTTTGTGGAACAATTTGGAGATTAATATCAAACAAAGTAGAAATATAAATGTGTTTAAAAAGAAGTATAAGAACGTATTGCTAGATAAGTACAGAGAAGAGGAAATGTGTTAGACGGGACTGAGATGTAGGTATAAACAAAGATGAGAATAATTATATACAAACTTTTGTATTTATACGAGTGATTATGTCTTTTGTAGTATGTTTGTGTTATTCATTTATAAGGATATAATTGGTATAATATGTTAACGTTTTTTTCACGTGGACTTATAACAGTTGGGGTTGTATTTGTATAGGCTATAAGTTGTAAAAGGGTAGGAGTTTAGAAAAAAAAAGTTTATACTTCTTCCTACCCTTTTTCCGAACATGTGCACGTGCTTTGTGTTGTTGTTTTTTTAATTCAATTTATTTTTTATATATATATATATCCATCCTGATGTAAACACACACAGAAGAATGCAAAATCTAAAAGTAGCTAGGCCGACTGTGACATTCTCAACTCGTCATCCCCATATATATATATATATATATATATATATATATATATATATATATATATATATATATATATATATATATATATATATATATATATATCATGGTGCCAACAAATCTCAAAAAAGTTGGGACAGGTAGCAATACGATGCTAAATCAATTGCACTTATATATATTAAAAAAATAAAAAAAAACAGGTGGAAGACCAGTTACCACTAATGAGGTCCATTGGCAACTTGATTGGAGTATAAAAAGAGCTTCTCGGAGTGGCAGTGTCTCTCAAGCGAAGATGGGTAGAGAATCACCAATTCGTCCGATGTTAAAGATAGTGGAGAAATATCAGAAAGGTGTTTACCAGCGAAAAATTGCAAAAAGGTTGAAGTAATCATCATCTACAGTGCATAACATCATCCAAAGATTCAGAGAATCTGGAACAATCTCTGTGTGTAAGGGTCAAGGTCGAAAAATCCTCCTGGATGCACATGACCTCCGGGCCCTTAAACAGGGATGTGATTTGACCAAAGTGAAATTATCTGAAAATTTAGCCGGGGTTCTGGGGGCCGCTGGCACCCAGCTAGGTCCAGAGCTCATGGGTTTTCCGTGTTTTTAAGTACTTTCAATGCACTCACATGACAAAGAAATAGACAAAACAACAGCATAAATTTTCAATGTATATTGAACTATCCCATATAAAATGGCAGTTTTAGTCAACTCAAAATCAGTCACATTCAAAAACATTGGACTGCCTTTGCTTTTAAAAACTATCACTGAGAATATCATCATATCTAACTAATGTGATTACTAAGTTAACACATAAATAATGTTGAAGAGTTCAAATTTCATGAACAAATAATTGTATCATGACCAAATGAAAAGTAACTCATATTAGAGCATACCACAAATGTCTTTGTTATAGCAGAAGATGTTATCTGTCGGAGTCATGTACATACACAATGAACTACTATATTAAAAAAAAATAAAAAATAAAATCTTAATTTTTTTTTGGGGGGGGGGGGGAGTTAAAAAAAGCGGAATTCCGCGAATTAGCGGAAAAATCACATCCCTGCCCTTAAACGGCACTGCACCGCAAACAGGAATGCTTACTGTAAGGGAAATCACAGAAACTTCCAGAAAACATTGTGGGTGAACACAATCCACCGTGCCAGCCACCGTTGCCAGATGAAACTCGACAGTACAAAGAAGAAGCCATTTCTAAAGCAGACCAAGAAGTGCAGGCGTTTTTCTGGGCCAGTGGTTATTTAAATTGGAGTGTGGCAAAGTGGAAACCTGTTTTGTGGTCAGACCAATCACGATTGGAAGTTCTTTGTGGAAAACTGGGGCGCTATAGCATGCTGACTAAAGAGGACAAGGACAACCCAAGTTGTTATCAGCACTCAGTTTATAAGCCTGCATCTGTGATGGTATAGGGTTGCATGAGTGCGTGTGGCGTGGGCAGCTTCCACATCCGAAAAGGCATCGTCAATGCAGAAAGGTATATTCAGATTGGAGAACAACATATGCTCCCATCCAGGCATCATCACTTTTAGAGAAGATCTTGCATTTCTCAACACGATAATGCCAGACCACATGCAGCTCTAATTACAACATCTTGGCTGCGTAGGAAAAGGATCGGGGTATTGAAATGGCCAGCCTGCAGTCCACTTCTTTCACTTCTAGAGCACATTTGGCGCATCATAAAGGGGAAGGTGCAACAAAGAAAGCCCAAGACAGTTGAACAGTTAGAGAGACGCAGAGATGGGACAGCATTCCTATTTCTAAACTTGTCTCCTCGATCCCCAGACGTTTGCAGACTGTTGTAAGAAGAGGGGATCCCGCCTCACAGTGGTGAAAATGGCCTTGTCACAACTTTTTTGAGATTTGTTGACACCATGGAATTTAAAATCAACATAGTTTTCCCTTAAAATGATACATTTTCTCAGTTTAAACTTTTGACCTGTTCTCTATGTTCTATTCTGAATAAAATATAAAAATTTGGCACTTCCACATAATTGTATTCAGTTTTTATTCACAAATTGTATAGTGTATAGTTTTTTGAAATTGGGTTTGTAATTTTTTTTATTGGATTCTTTGATTTCCTTATTAAGGTTGTTCCATAAACGGATTCAGTCTGCTCCAAAATCTTGTTTTTGTTTTGTTTTTTAAACATCTGCGTTCCTTTCGACTTGTACTTGCTTTCTCTTTTTTCAAATCTCTTTTGAATATTCAATGGCAACGTTTTGTTATCCACCTTTAACATAATTTGCAGAATGCTGTAATCTACCAATTCATATAATTTCAACAATTTTAACTGAAGAAATAATCAATTTGTTGGATCACTAAAAGGCTTTCTAGTGATTATTCTTATTGATTGAGTATATATTTTATAAGCGTTTCCCCAAACATCAATACAGTAGGTCAGATATGGAACAATCATGGTGTTGTATAAGATGAACAGTGCTTTATTGTCCAGTGAATCTTTTACTTTGTGTAACAGAGCGATTGTTTTTGCTATTTTTATCTTTAAGAACTGTATATGTGATTTTCATCCAAAATAACACCCCAAAATTTGGTTTCTCTTACACTATTGATTTCAATACCATTTATATTGATTGAAGCGTCAGTGTATTACCATCTGTTACTGAATACCATAACGTTTTTTTTTTTCCAGATTTAAAGATAATTTGGCACCGTCCGGAAGGCCGACACTCTCTCATTATTTAAAAGCAAACGTAAATCATTCATCTTCTATAAAGTATATGGTCAGTGATGATCTAGGGCAGGGTTCACCAAGTCCTGCAGGTTTGTTTTAGATGTTCCCGCCTTCCCATTGAGCAAAATATATATTATCTTTACTATACTGTATGTATGTGTATGTGTATATATATATATACATATATATATATATATATATATATATATATATATATATATATATATATATACATATATATATATATATATATATATATATATATATATATATATATATATATATATATATATATATATATATATACTGTATATATATGCACACATCAATAAACATATAAATCCTTCTTCTGTTTTAATTCTTCTTAGTAAGTTACAGTGTCCCATCACCGTTGAACTATTTTTAGAAGAGACCCGTGGGCTACTCGTGTTGTCCTTGGGGCTAACAAGTACACACATGCTTTTTTTTATTTTAGGACAAAGAACCTGAATCATCATAGCAAAAAGGCATCCATGCTGGTGTTAGCACAGTCTCTCTCCTGTGTGTGTGTGTGTGTGTGTGTGTGTGTGTGTGTGTGTGTGTGTGTGTGTGTGTGTGTGTGTGTGTGTGTGTGTGCGTGCGTGCGCATAACTGCTCATCCTTTCTCTCTCTGCTCAGCGGACTTCATCTCTGCAAAGAATAGCTCATTACCATTGATGGACAGTTTTAGTTGAAAGCTTGACTTTTTGAAACAGTGTCAAACTGGTAATTGATCCAAGCCGATTTTGTACATTAAATATCTTGTCTTTGTTGTGTACTCAACCGAATGTAGGTTGAAAACGTTTTGGAAATCATTGCGTTCTGTTTTTATTTTATGTTTAATGGCCCTAACTTCAAATTAGGGTTTGGATATGTTCAACGGATGGAAGGATTGTGAAGCTGCTGTCAAATATTGGGTCCTAAAATAAAAGACCTGTTACAATTTTTTTGGGATTGAAATAAGTTTGATTTCAGTAAATATTGAGCTCATTGTGCTGCAAATTCAACAAATGACTATTTGCAGCTCTTCATAATGTATAAAATGTCTTTAAAATTTGGTGGTGTGCAATCACTTGGAAGAAAGCATATGAAGGTTAGTTCAAAACCATTCAGATTATATTCTGATCAGTTGAACGTTACGGTCATTTGTATTGACTATTTAGGAAAATCATGGAAAAATATCAATGTCTGATTGTAGATTATATTTAGATTCAGTTAGGTAGCTGGAGATCACTTCCTACATCGTCTTAAAAAACTTTTTTTTATTACAAATGATTTCCTCGCGACGTTTAGAAGACGTAGTTTGTTAATATGTTAGCAATGACGCACTTCTCCTTAAAGACCGTAAGATGTGTGAATGCAATAAGATTCAGGCACAAAGATGAATTTGATGATTATTTCTGCCTTGGCTGATGACGGAAGTCATCAAAGAGACAAAGTGTTGGTATTTACATGATATAAGATGATTCTCCTTGCCACAGGGACACTCTCGCAGACTTCTCAATGACGTGCATTTTTACCTCACTTGAATATTAAACTACCCACGGTACATCCATTCACTCATTTTCTATCACTTAACCTGTTTATTGTCAGGCTTGAGCTGGAGTCGATCCCACTTGACGCTGGTCTCTGCGGACCCAGGACTCCTCAGTCAATTGCAGGCCACATGTCGAAAACAGCCTTTCTGACACAATCTTTCCACATAACTGCCAAATTAGATGCATTACAATACTGTACAGCCATCTTATATTCACCTGATCCTTTCATACAGAACTAACTGAGGTTTTCCATACACGATTCACATAGCTGACAGATAATTCAGATAATCAGTACATTTGTGTCAAAATGGTGGACATGAGTTAGGTGTTGAAACCACAGTTTTTTTCACGAGAACTTAAGTATTGGAGCATGTGACGGGCAGGTGTGTTTTGTTGACCAGGTGTGTCCTTTAGAATATTTTTTCCCCCTGACTTCTACCGCTTAAGTATTGTGGTTGAGATTTTGATTACTAGCTCATTAATGATGACGGCAACAGATTTGAAAAAGTAAGATTATTCCCAAGCATTGCCCTTTTTAGAGAATTGTTTGATGTTGTCGGCTCCAAGAATGATTGATTAACGTTGACTATCGTGTGTCTCGTGCCAGCGAGAAGACCACCCGCTTCTGCAATTCAACAAAATCTAATCTAATCTAAAAAATAAAAAAAACAGGTAAGGTGTATTTTTTTGTTGTTGCTAACATTAGCAACTTTAGCATTTTTGTTACGCAGTTCACAAAGTTAGCAAAGTTATGTGAACATGTTTATACACAAGTCAGGCCAACATTAGCTTGTTCTTGAGCAATAACATGCCATATATAAAATCATTTTTCTTCCCAGCATGAGCATGATGCAAATTTAAAAGAACAAAGAGGGAATCCATTTTGCGCTATCAAAGTGGAAGTGTTCACTTTTGTTCGTAAGTACATTTCAAAGTCTGCTATTTTTATTTTTACTTAGGTAGAGGAGGAGAATTGGTATTATTACTTTTACATGAGTCTTACTTTCCACGAGTATCTGTACTTGTACTTTAGTACAGAGTGTGAGTACTTGTGCCACCCCTGGTGGCTCTCAGTGGGGGACCAGTGGGGCTTGTCGGTGTAGATAACGGCAGAGTTGTAGCTTCTCACTGGGTGGAGAATTAGACCAGACGGCCTCCCCCAGCTCTGACGTACTTGTGCTTTACACACGCCATCATCCCTACAGTTACCTTTCATTTTGAGTTCTCATCATGCTCCGATTTCCCGCCATGGACAATTAGAGTTACATTCAAAGTTTACAAATAAGACGCGTTCATGTATTTTATTTGGTATGAGGCGCCAAATATCTTAGGATGCACACCAAATGCAGAATAATGTTAGGCAGGAAGTCATTATTTGATCCCTATTTGCTGGAACCAGGTGTTTGGCGCAGACAAAGGAATGACACTTAACACTTTTCACTAGTGATGCACCGAATATTCGGCCACCGAAAAATTTCGGCCGAAAATGGCAAAAATATGCATTTTCGGCATTTGGCCGAAATAAAATTCAAGCGGAAAGAATATGGCCAAAAGAGGATGTTGTGGTGACCGCAAGAAAAAAAAAAAACAACAACAAAAAAAACACGCTGCAAGCAAGTGTCTGTTTTTTAATTAAACACCTAACACGGGAGGGTTGTCGCCTTGCTGCTCGTTGGCGTTTGTGAGTACAGCTTCATTGTGCACTCCGGAGAAGGAGAGGGTCGCTTGGTAAACAATGTCAAAAAAGAGAGCGCTGCCGAGTACTGCACTACAGGTGAGCCACTCTTTCTCCTGCAGCGCCTTCCTTTTAATCTTTGAGCACTTCCACTTTTTCATATGCATTCTGGTGGCCGTGCTAAATACTTTAGCTAATGTTAGCATTATTGCTATCAACACTTTTAAACAAGTAAACACTTACGACTATCTCCGGGTGACTACAGATCTGTACAGGACGGCGTGTGTGACTTTGCAGTCCGTTCCCAAAGCCGATTGGCTGGTGTGAAGAAATGTATTCATTTTTAAACGTTGAATATATGTGCCGATTTTAAGTGCGGCGCACCATATCCCGCTCCAAATAGCCTACAAATGCGTCATCCGCACCGCACGCATCCGTGCCCGCCGGTGCGAAGTACAGTACATTGACTATAAAGTGCAATTGCACTGCCAGAAAATGCTCAGTTGCTCACCCCGCGTTTGGTGTTTAATGTACTATTCGCCAACATGTCTCTGATGTCTGTGGTGTGGACGCATTTAAATTTATATTGTGCTTTGTTAAAATGCCCGTGCTAAATAAGCCTAAATATTTTATAATATTATAATTGTAATTAATTATGATAAATCCAATGATAATAAAAAATTGGCATAATTTTTTTTCTGTGTTTTGTTTTTTTCGGCCAAGCATTTCTCATTTTCGGCCCAAACATTTCATTTTGGTGTATCCCTACTTTTCCCCATTACAATTTGCCTGCATTGAAGTCAAGCGAGACAGTAGGTGCGTTTCGCAAAAATAAAAGCGATATTGTACTATTTCGACAAACAGACGCCCGGAGTTGTTAATATTACTTTGAAAACATCTCCCTCCCCTCATCGGGCGGGTTTGGGCATTTGCTGTTGGTGTGTGTGCGCGCTCTTATAACTTGTGTTATGGTGCGGACGGATGGATTTCAGCGAGGACGTGCGCCGTATGCCGCTGGATTGCTCGTTGCCCGGGGTAACGGCCATTTCTCATGCAACGATATGGAACGTGCATTGAACGGCGCCATATTGGCTCCATAGCTGAATCGCTTTGTGCTTAAAAAGACTTGTTATCCCCTCCAGAGGCAGGTCCGACATGACCTGGCCCCGTACTTCCTTTCCTCCGTGCTGTGCGGGGGCCACATGACTACAGGGAATGCGCAAAAAGTGCTTCCGTTACACTTTTGCGAAATACTTCTATTTTGACACGTCTCAAAAACCACCTCATGAGAGCATAAAAAAAATTTTGCGATATTTTTTGATTTTTTCCAAAAATCACGCGTTTCCATTACCAGCTTGCTTATGCGCAACTTGCCTTTTGCGCAAAACTGAGGGTAACGGAAACGCACCTAGTTAGCCACCAGATTCAGCCGATGAAAGTTGCGGTGAGAAAAGATCGCTGAGCGTGGACCTCATTGTGTAATTACTGCCACCCACAAAGCCTGGAATGGGCCAATATTGATGTGACATTTTTAGGATTGTTTTTCCTTGGCGTATGGCTTCATATGCCCTGCTGGGTGCCATTCTGGTTTTTGTTTATCATTACGCTGTAAGTTTAATACCCAGTGGCAGCGAGCACATGGCTGAGTATCAGCCGTAAAGTCCAACTAATTAGACCCCTGCATCTTTTCAACACAGTGTGTGTGCGTGTTTGCATACTAGGAGAGCACTTACTACAGCGCTGAGTCATTGAGCTCATACTCATATCCCCGGGCCACTGCAGATCTCACCCCCTGGTCAGCCCACAAACAGGCCAAGGCGTGGCTCAGGAAGGGGAAAAAGACCTGATCTTCGTCAAAAGAGCGACCGCACGACAGCACAGAGTGCGCGTGCACCTGGAAGGAAAGACACCAATTTGGATAGATGAACATAAATGTGACGGATGAACATGCATACATACACAGTACACACATTTACATGTGGCAATTACCAGAGGAAATACTTATATATTCTCCCAACATGTGATTAGTGGCTGGAAAGTGTGTGAGCTCTATTATGTTAACATGGGAGTTTAAAATCAAATTAAACCAACAATCAAACCACTTGGGAGTCTTAAATTGTCAGTCGCATACAATTGAATGCCGAGAGGAAGGACGGGGGCAGTCAAAGTGGGGAGATGCTGCTCCCTAGTGGTGCTCTGGCGCCAGTACAAGAATATAAGTGATGGAATGGGGTGACAGCAAAGACAACAGAGGCGGTCTACCTTGTTCCTGCTGTTAGCCAGGTTGATGCGGAGGACGCCCATGCCATGGAGGACAAACTTCATGGAGGTCAGGAGGTTATCAAACACCGCAGGCTGACATAACAACACATGTTTCAAATGGGTTAGTGTGAAAACATCACCAATCCTCTTTCAAATGGTCGCAAAAATCAATTGAAGCAGATGACCTAAGAGTAAAGTTAAAATTACAGTTCAATTTATGTTTTTTTTATAAACTTTTTACTTTTACAGGGTGAAAAATGACATTCACCATCAAATAATTTAATGTATTAAATAACATAGTCACGGTTTGGCATTTCCAAATTCAACTATTCATGGATTACTATTGTTTTCTTTTTCTAAACCATATTCTATCATTTGTTGAATAACTCTCACTATTTTTGTGCTGGGTCAATGCCTCATCTCTGTGCTTCTCAAATGGGGCTATGTGAAGGCACAAAAAGTACAGTATTATGTAAATATTTCAGAAAAATATAAGTTTATAAAATGAATTTTGGATTCAGTTAAGCTATTCTATTTCAGTCTCCTAAAAACCAGCATCTCTCCCATACCAGAAGGGTTCAACAAGACTTGTCATATGCCACCTAGAATCACCTCTCAAAAACCTTTTTAAAAATGCTGGTAATTATTTTTGAGAACAGAGCTTTACTACAACACAATACTGTCTTTTTCAAGCGCAGCCAGGCAAGCGTGCTCTGTTGCCGACCTTGGCTCGTATGCGCAACCAGTGTGTGCAACCGGTGCGCGACCATTTCCATTTCAATCCTGGAATGGACCGACCGTACATGACTTTTCCTGAACTTCCCGGTGGCCAGCATGACCCTCGCTATCACGCTTTTTGTCAATGTAGGCACAATTCCACACACTTCTTGGAACATCAAATCGGCCAATGAGTGAATCACGCAGTTGTCTGAAATGTTTTGTTTTCTTGCTGAAAAACAACACATGCTTAATGACAACAAAATAAACTGACCAGCAATACAAAGAAGTGAACTGAAGAAGCAGTGAGAATTAAGTGAGTCAAACCACAAAAATGGGTAGAACAAATAAACAGATTATGTATTTGAAAAAAAAAAAAAAAGAACAATTGTGAGTGTGTAGAACAGATAAACAGTATGCGCTGTGCTTAAAGTTGCAAGATGATCCTCCAAATGTAAAATGTCCATCTGGGAGCAGACAAAACTTGCACAATAGCAATAACTTACAAAACAGCTCAAAACTCTGCTTTAGTGCTCCGAAATAAGCAATTGAAATGACTTCGCAGCAGAAAGGCTCCTACAGAGAATGAAAAAAGTGTGTGCGCATTTGTGCGTGTGTTAAACAGCACCCCCACCTGACCCGTCAGTCTCCTGCCAGCTAACGCTAAGCTTTGCATTCCATTACGATTCAATCACAGTCTGATGGCTGCGCTCTTCAGTGTCCACATGGGGAATCGTTGCCGTCTCAAATAAAACTCGTGCCCGAAGCGCCACTTTTTACATCAGTCTCTTTTACAAGAACTTTGTTGACAACGCTGTGGTGTTTTGGGACGCATCACGCAAATGTAGTGGGAACTCCAATGTGGAGGAAAGATCATCAAAGTTCAACAGTGTGAACCATCATCATGTGTGACACTACACAAGCTGTATTCAAAACTTGTTCCACTTCAGTTCAGCGAGTCTAACTTTCAAGAGTGGGTTGTTTTTTTGATAGCTTTTGTGTCAGGCTTTATGACAACACAATCATTTAAATATCAATAATTAGATACAAACATTCATTACACTGTAGAGCCACAATATGTTGCAGAATGCATCATTGCATAAAGAGGAGCATGAGAATGACCAGAGAAGCTTGTCAACACATAATTTAAGGAAGCCAAATTTAAGACCTTTAAGGGTATTTCAGTTCACTTTATACTTGCGGCTGATTTCACTTCGGAAGGCAACTTATTCCATTTGCGTGCAGCATAACCGCTAAATGCCACTTTACCATGTTTGCTTTGAAACCTGGTCTCCACTAATTGATAAAATCACCACCACACATTAATAGTAGCCCAGAGGCGTTGAGGAAGATTTCATTTGTGTACATCCAGCATTTGTTTTCGTATGCAGGACCTAAAACCATTCAGTGATTTATAGACCAGTAGTAGAATTTGTAGGTTTGATGCTCTTTTGAGGGAGTCTCATCGGAAGAGCATTGTAATAATCAAGTCTGCTGGAGATAAAAGAATGCAAGCTTCTCGTGGTCTGCTTGGAGCATGAAACCCTTCACTTTATGTTTTTGGGTCTGTAAAGGGATGCTTTAGTAATTGATTGATATGAATCCCTTTGTTTTTAACAGACAAGGGACTCCAAGTGCCCTCTGTTGTGCCAATAGCAGGCAATTTTAGTAAGCTACTTTTTATTTCTTAACTCATTCACTGCCATTGACGGCTATAGACGTCAAAAATTCATTTGAACTATTTCTATTAGTTAAACATTTTGTTCCCACTTTTGTTAACAAGAGTATGAAAACCTAGGAAAAAAATTGTACATTTAGAACAGATATCAAATTTGTGATTAATTGTGAGTTAACTATTGAAGTCATGCAATTAATTACAATTAATTAAAATGTAATCACCTGACGCGATTTAAAAAAAAGAAAAGATTATTAAAAATTAGAAGAATCAGGAGATTACATTTTTAAATTAATCGCATGACTTCATTAGTTAACTCACGATTAAGCACACATTTTATATCTGTTCTAAATGTACAATAAAAAAAATTCTAGGTTTTCAACTCTTGTTAACAAAAGTGGGAAAAAAATGTTAAACTAATAGAAATAGTTCAAATGAATTTTTGACGTTTATAGCCGTCAATGGCAGTGAATGAGTTAAAGTTAAAGTGCCACTGATTGTCATACCCACCTAAGTGGGGTGAAATTCTTTCTTGACCCATCCCTTAAGGGAGCGGTGAGCAGCAGCAGAAGCCACGCTCGGGAATCATTTAGTGATCTAAACTCCCAATTCTAACCCCTTAAAGCTGAGCAGGGAGGCAAATGGGTCCCATTTTCATAATCTTTGGTATGACCCGGCCGGGGACTGAACCCACGACCTCCCAGTCTCAGGACGGACACTCTACCACTAGGCACTTTTTATTTCGGTACTTTGCTTTTAAATGTCTAACACTTTTATTTGTCAATGCTCTGAAATGTTATCCTGTTAATTATGTGGAAGCACACTGTGTATGAAATGCACTACATAAAAGCTGCTTTGCCTAAATTTGGAGTTTCATGCGTTTATGGACAGCGACAATATGAGCAAAAACACATTTCACAGATAAAAATCAGTGGGAAATTTGTTGGCAGAGGCAGTGGATTCCTTGGATGAGTTCTTGTGTTTTTCTTCTTCCTGACCCCTTCCACCTTTACAGCTCTGCTTCTCACTCTGTGGCTCATGCTTACCTTACTTTTATGTTCACAAGGGCCCCCACACATTAATCAGTCCTTGTATCGTCCTGCGTGATGAATTATTTTTAAATAGTCTATCTTTTGATATCAACAGCCCACAAATGAAAGGAAATATTTGTGACCCCCAGCCCAACCACTATCATGAATGTGAATCTCTCACACAATGAAGCACAGTAAACTAATCAGAATTCTTCTTTTTGCCAAATGACTTTGGTAGGAAAGTAGAGTAAAAAGACAACTGGACTCCACAGTATGTGTGTGTGCACGCATGCGACAGTGCAGGGGGGACAACAGCAGCGTCAGCAGCCGTACAACAACTCGCAGTAATCTCTGAATCCATTCCAGGACAATGAGCCATTGTTCTTGTCCGGCCGGCTTGGTGTTTGGCTCAGTGTCTTTAATAGACAAAATAAACAGTCGCCTTGTATCATAACATGAGTGACTTACACAACAAATAATGCAGCCTTATTTTTATTAACCACAGACAATATTTAACTTCACCAAACTATGTGAGGGAGTTTGTGTAAGTGTGTCTTTTAAGCTTAATTGGTTTCCGCAAATCTCACAGCCAGCTGTCAAGCACGTAAGACCAATTTGCATATTCAACAAATCAAATAGCTTCTCCAATGAAAAATGAAAAATAATATTTAGTATCTGCAGTGCACAAAAGTTCAATGCAAGCGTGCGAAAACACATTTGTTTACACAATGTTGTATGTACCGGAGTCTTCGTCCATCGACTTGTGGATAGTAAAAACAACGCACTGCTGCCGCTGGCTATGAATAACGGGTTCGATGAGAAGTGCAGTGCACTTGCTCCCCTACTCCTGACGTTAGACATGTCAATGGCCGAATGTGAAGCAAGATCAATGAGAGTCAAGACACAAAAGAGAGCGCTAGCGTGCAGTTTCAACTACGTCAACCTGACCAGCACTCCACTTCCAAGATTGTGAGTGGTGCACCAAACAAACACTCAAAGAGACCAATAAAGAGAGTATGTGTGTGTGCAAAAGACAAGGTGTGTGTAGAGGGGTTTAGAAGTCACGGAAGTGCACATTTGAGGCGAGGTGTCCATTTTATAGCAGAAAATAGAAATGGTTTCACATGAGAGCGAAACCCAACTGACAGGACAAACAACAACAGGTTTTGACAGCATTGGCGCAAGCTTGTACATGTAGACTAAATTATACACACCCACTTCAATAGACATTGTACCTGCATAATCTAATAAACTAAGGCTCAGTTGATTGACATTATAAAAAAAAAGTAGTGCTAGACCATTATGTTTTTTTCAAGGCCAATACCGATACCGATTATAAGTAGTCAAGAAGATCGATAACCGATAATAAAAGAGAAAATATTAGCGTAATTTTTTTAAATTACTTTTTCTTTTAATTTCAAACATATAATGAATTGACACCTTTGTTTAAAAATTACTGCATAACAAAAATTGCAGGGAGCTTCCAGGGTCATCAGTATGTTTACAATGTCTTGATTTTATTTATTTTTTAATTTAAAAAAATAAAAAGTGTAGGTAGCTCACAGTGTCAGCATCGTTTTTTTTTTAATAAAGTGGAAATTTAAATAAATCCATAAGTGAAAAGTTCCCTGTGTCTCATTGAGGGACAAATGCATGCCAATGTAGCTAATTTGCGATTTTCATCAGGGTTTGTAAAAAGTTTAAAAAGATCTTCACAGACAGTGAAAATTTGTCTGAATACTTTTGAAATGTCTTTGCAACAAGTAAACTGTGAACCTCTTACAAATCCTGATGAAAACCCTAAATTCGTCACGTTCGCAAGCATTCACAGCTCAGTGAGATACCAGCTTTATCAGCCTACAGATCCATCAAAAGGCCAATGCCGACATTTGTCAAAAAGCCACATATCAGCACACACGCGCGCATGCACACTGCACTTCTCCAAGTAACAGAAGGACAAATATGTCAATGGCGTGACCAATGGCATCAAATGACCCATTCAAGAGTAGCAAGAGAGTTTACTCATGCATATTTAACCATTTGGACGTCATTTGACTGTTTAATTTGTGGATGGATTTTTATTTTATGAAACATTTATTTTTAAATAAAGTAAACAATTTCACATACGCACTATAAGGAATTTTCTCTACGAATGACCTGGTCTAGGCGTCCGATTAGAAAATCCAATGGTGGCCCCTGAGCAAAAATGTTTTCCTTGATCTAATGCACAAGTCTACTGAAAGTCATTTGCGTATTTTTTTTATGTCCTCGATATCCATCTTAAGGTTCATGTACTACAACGACTGGTGCGCACTATGTATCCAAACTCAGTAGATTGTTAAACGTTGTCAATTTAATCTCCATATATCGGCCTGTATTGAAGCCTTTTAGAGTCTTCCGGTGTGGAAAGATACAAATAGAAATGCAGATAGGAAATGACTGGGGGGGGGGGGGGGTAAAATACTGCAGGGGGGCAAAGGAGAGGCACGCGGCAAAAGATAAGAGTTGATGGAAAATAAAATAGAATACAACTGTTTCCATGTTTCCATTCTTGCATCAATGCTGCAAATTGAAAGGACTGCTGTGAGTCATGGACCTTTAAAATGCCTTGGATATTAAAGACCCAGGTTCAATTCCCCAACCAACAGACAAATACTGGCACGGATATACAGTAGGGGAAATATTGACTTTATCTCCCGGTGAATTCTAATATTGATCAATTCACATTCTCCATTTTTATGACTGTTTCTGATTATGTCAATTGACTGAATACATTTTTTTTTTTTATACACGATAGAGAGAGACATCATAAAATGTTCTCTTCTGATATGTGTTCTTGTGAGTTTGAGTGTGTGTTGCTCACCTTGAAGCTGACGAGTTCTTGTCTGGTAAATCCATTGCTGTGGATGATCTTCATTTGTTTGACCAAAGTGCTTTTACCACTTTCTGCTGCACCTGCAGGGCATCACGACGTACATGTACAAATTAGGTTGTGTTCTGTTCGATCAAAATTGTCAACCCTACACTAAAAAGTTCAATTTCTGCTTGGCGAGTAACACACACATGTAAGGATCGGTTCAATTGGTTCATTTGAATAATTCTGACACCAGGTCATGTAACAACTGCAGGGTCGCTACTTGATACAATGTTTAAGAGTAGTACACTTTTTTTTGGCAAATTGAGTGCTTTTTAATAATGCATTTGGGGTCTTCTAAAAAGTGATGATTTTGGAGGTACAAGGATACTCCCCATTTGAAGATAGATAGATTGTGGCTGTCCCATTTTTAAGAAATATTTCCTTATGTTTGAGGCACTGCTGCTAGTTTGCCGCATGAACTCACCATCACCTGTTGATTCCAACGAAGTTGCTGTGAGACACGAGAGGTGATTGATTACCATCTTTGAGAAGCGGCTACTAGTTGATTCAACACTTAATGCCTGAGTGGCAAATCATTGTCAACAATGGTTGACAACCAATCACTGACAACCTGTTTTCTGAGTTTGGTCATGTGACATTCACAAGCTAAGCTGTGATTTGTCGTCACCTGAGCCCCGAGCCACTGTGATGTCATTTTCAGTCAACATCAAGTTGCAAAATGGCCGCTACCCCTTGCATGAGTACAAATAGGTGGATTTTACTGGTTTATTTGTATTTACTATTCCACAATCACAATACAGTATTAATCAGAACACCATATTTAGACTAGTGGGGCTGCATAGAGCATATTGTAAAGAACATTTTGGGGTTGAATTCCCCTTTAAGCGCTCTTTGATCAGATAAAAGAGGGTACTTTGCATGATGGACCTTTGTAGCCTAGCCACCTTTTGTGCTAATTTTGTTTGTTGGTGAGCGATGAGAATTTTTCTAATGTGTATCAAGTATGTGCTTTGGCTCAATAAAGTTTGGGAAACACTCATTCAAACTGCCCAGTGGGCGTGGCCGTTTTAAAGTTATTTTTTTCATTGGCCTATGAGGAGCAGTTTATTTGGTCGTATGAACTCTACCTGGCAACAAGTGTTTGGAAAGGTATGAGCCTGCTTTACCAAGAAAATCAGCACAAGTTGATATAAGTTGCTTGTTCAAATGAACGACTCATAAGGAAATGTTCTAAGAATCTCACAGAATACGAGGGGTTGTAGTAGTAGTAGTAGTAGCAGTAGTAGTAGTGTGGAACGTTGTGAAGTTTGTTGATCTCACCTAGTAGGAGTATTTTAACCACATTCATCTCCCGCTTGGCGCCCTCGTACAAGTCTCTGTCTATCTTGGCACTGAGAGTCCTTGCCTTCTTCTCCTCCTCCTCTGTAACGTCGGTACCGAGACACAGTCCCATCCCGAGCACACATGTCCCCCTCCCGGAGCTGGACTCAGAGGAAGTCCTGACTGGGTTCAATCCGAGCAAGTCCGTTCACGCTTGCATGCTCGCAGCTCCTAAGCGGCGTCACATGTGCAAAACATCCCACGAAAAAGTCGTCTCTGGCGGCCACTCGTTGGACGCATCGCTCCCAGCTCTGCCCGCTAATTTCACAAATCCAAGTTATTGCGCTCGTTCGCTACAAACAATCCACAGTGCCTCCTCCCACTCCAGATGGGAACGCTGTGGAGTTCGTGGGAAGTGACGTCATCGTCCAGCCAATCAGATTTGTCAACTTCTCAATTGTGTGACATGCAAGAGCCGGCGCATAAGCGCGCAGGCAAATGTAACTGGAATGAAACTTGCCAAAGGTGGAATTTTTGACTGATTTTGTCATTTTCAACGTCAGTCAGCAGAGGTAGACAAAGTACGACCGTGAGGGCACATCTGGCTCACCCATAGTCCCATGAAGTCCAAGTAAAACGTAAAATGCACTGCTTTTGTTTTGAAAGTTGTGCTTTTGTTTAATGTGCACAAGCAAGAGCGTCAACTTGTGCTGGTCATGTTTCTTTCCTTTCATTTTTAAATTTCTACTCCTTTATTTAAAAACACACTTTATTTCAAATTAACAGTGCAGAAAATACATATACATAAATTAATGATAAAATGACCTGCTTGGTGCATAGCATGTCACAAAATGGGGGGAAACGTTCATCATTGGCTTCCAAAGAAAAAGCAAATGTTTGATTTTATTTGAATCAGTCTGCTTTCACGAAAGAGTTTAGAAATCAGATCAGATTACCATTGAAAGGCAGAATTTTTAAGTATTTAGACTGTTTTTCCCCAAAATTATGTAAATGATTTGTTGATTATCAAAAATATTTGTTGATTAGTTGTCGATTAATCGTTGCACCTCTACTTCCCGCACAATCTATATATTTTGGGTGTCCTGACAAGGAACGGCTAATAGGAGTTGGCAGTTGCACAAAATTAATGTTATAATTTTGAATGTGTAAAGATGTCATTTTAATGACCACTTACACTTTTGCTTAAAATATGTATTTCCTTATTAGGACTAGAGTTCCACTTTTTCATGTGGCCCCTTTGCAAAATTAATTGCCCACCACTGGCCTATAATAGCCTATACTGTTCACATCAAATGTTACCTTTAGTTCTAGTAGAAACCTATTGAAGCTGTTTCTGTCCATGGACGTTTATGCACCTTTGAAGTGGTTGATGTGACATCATGTGTTGTTTGTGCTTTGTTTAGTGTCTGTTATGATAGGACCTTTATTCCATTGCCTCTTTGAAGAATCATGTAAATATGACAGAAACCACATGGTCAAGATTAATGAAGCCAAATTTATTCCTCCAAGTTTGAATGAAAAATTCAAAGATATGTGGCTTTCTTAGCCAATTTCACAACTATTCAATATGTGCTCTGTCTGAGGTACACGTTAATTGAGTACTCCATATTTTCTTCACCCCAAATATAAACATGCTTATTGACTATGAAAAGTGGCCACATCACTGAAAACAAGATGTCCCTTCAACTCAAGTCTCTCTTGCATATCAACCCAAAATTGGTTTGCACTGTCGCTTTTCCTCTATCATTAAGGCCTGAAAATTGGCTATGAAATCCACATCTTTGAATTTTTCATTCAAATTTGGAGGAATAAATCTTATATTGTTCAACATTAATCCCTTTTAGTTTCATTAACCTTGACCATGTACTTTCTGTTATATTTCTATCCCAAATGGTATAAAATTTTATGAAACACCTTGTACTTTATTAATTCCAAATTTTCTGGTGCTTTGCGCCGAAGCACTCCTCAAGCAGATTAGCCCAACTGCAACAGGTTGTCATTTTGACAGCTCTTGTATTGGATGTTCTTGTATTCTGCAGGTGTATTTTTAACTGTGGTCCTTATAAGAGTTCACTCAAGGGTCCGTCTTTCACAGGCCCTTTGACTCTTCATCATTTTTCTCCTCATTTCGGCATGCTTTCATTCCCATCAGTCAGGTCTTCCGGAAAGTGGCTGCGTTTCAACCTCAGTTACTTGACCCTCATAAAGCTAACAGGTTAGTGAGAGAGAGACATCAATCAAGCCAGTCATCTCTGCTCAGTCACACAGAGCTGAGAAAATGTTTTACTGGGCAAAAACAAGAATAACATATATGCATGAATGCACACTACACAAATAATATGAATAGTTCTATTAAATTGTACACAATTTCCTCGCTAAATTGGACATGTTGGTGACCAAATCTTCAGCTGTTTATGGCATCAAATAAATTGCAAATGGCTGACTTCTGAAGGAATTACCATTAATTGTAATCATTTGCGTGTTCAAATAATTCCAAGATGAGATTCTGGTGAAGAGGGTCCTTGCAAGGAGAATTTATTATAGAGATCTCTGGTCACACAATTGCATATCACCTAAGCAGTGTCATCCAATGTGTGTGTCTTCTTTTGCCCACACAGCCTCTTTATTCAAAACATGAGGAAACGCCTCTGTCATCCCGTGAGGTACAGAATGAGTTTGCATTTTCCCAGTAAACTAGATCGTCCTTGAACTTTTGAAAACCGGATTTCTGATGAACAGCAACTAGACTTCTTAGATAAACAGAAACATTTTAACTTTCTCATGTCTGGGAAAACAGTAGAAAAGATAGCAAGAATGTCAAAAGCATTACTCACACAGGTTATATCAGGTCAACATAATTACACCTTCATCAACACATCTATAATGAAATGTAAAACAGGTAAAATGTAAATCAAAACAATGAAAATGTTAATAATGTCAACACTTCCTACTAGGTTTAGCAAATGGCTACAAAATATTTTTAGCAGGTCTTAGGCTGACAGATATGCCTCCCAATATTCACAAATCTAGGTGATACATACAACCGTGAATGCGTTGTAAAAAAAATTGTAGAGGGCGCTATTTAGCCATTTATTGAAAATTGCTCAGGAAATCTCCAAAATATTGATCTTCATGCCTGATCTAATGAGTGTGCAAAGTTTGCTGAGTTTTCGCCCCAGTTTACACCCTCCAATGCAGCATAATTTTTCTTTGCAAACAGTGTATCCCCACAGCAAAAGCGTGCAACGAAATAAAGCCTTCGATATGTTTTCGTCTTAAACATCTTAAGATGAAACATGGTACGTTTGAAGATGATTGGATAAATTCTATAGGATGAGTTTGTTAGAATATGGCTGCTATAAAATGCCCTCCAAAAATGGTAACAAATTCCTAAGTGAATCAAAATCGGGGGCTTCCTGTTAGGTTTAGCATATGGCTACAAAATACTTTTTTGTACGCCGATGGCTGTTACATATGCCTCCAACTTTTCATAGCTCTAAGTGAAACGTACAACGGGGAATGTTTTTTCTTTTTAAAGCAACACTAAGTAACTTTCAGTTTGTTGATTATGGCTGAGCCAAATGGACAAAAGTGGTAATGTTATGCCTGGAGGAATACCAAATTTCAAGGTCAAGCGCATTGCGTTGTTTTTTAACTCCGCCAGCGAGTGAAAGCTGGGCCAGTGTTGATCCTTGACTGTCCTTTTATCCAGGTAGCTTTTTTGACTCCTCAGACATAACTTTTCAGTTGTTCTGTAGCTTCTGCCAGGAAAGCAGTAATTGTGTGTGTTTGTGCCATTTTTTAAGACAAGTGCAGGTAGGTCTCAGCAGGGCTTCAATGCATTTGACTCACCAATTGTTTGCTCAGGCGATGAGGTCAGTGTTGTCTGATCCCTTGGCTCTGCATCAGGCCATGACATGTGAGTTTGATGGCTCTCCTGAGTTGACAGGCATGGAAGTCGCCATGGAAGTCAAACAGGAAAAAAGGGAGCCCCGTCAGGCTTTCTATAGTCGTCTTCGCGATGCCTATTTTGGGACTCGTAACGAGCCCAACATGGAAGAGGACCTGAATTTTAAAACATTGTTTATCCGGAACCTCCAACCAAACCTCAATCACTACCTAGGATTTGCTTTGTGTCCTCAGACACTGAACAGCTCGCAGCTGCGCGACTTAGCAGCTAGGGGCTATGCAAAATTAAAAGTTTCAACCCCTAACGTAGCAGACGTCGACGTCTATCAACTGGACGTGGGTCCCCCGGCAGAGCTTGAGGGAACTTTCTCCGATGCTCCATAGGAAGCCCAATCCAGATTAAAGAGGTCGAACCAAAACGGTCACAACCGAATGGCAAACGGGGCAATGTCTGCAGTGATGCGGACTCTGTATCCGTCCGTTGTGGTGAAGGAGCTGAGCCAAAAGCCGAAGCTCTTGATTTACCGGTTGATGTACGTTCCCACCCTCACCTATGGTCACGAGCTGTGGGTCGTGACCGAAAGAACAACATCCCAGATACAAGCGAGCGAAATGAGTTTCCTCCGCAGGGTGTCCGGGCTATCCCTTAGAGATAGGGTGAGGAGCTCGGTCATCCAGGAGGGGACTCAGTGTCCAACTGCTACTCCTCTACGTTGAGAGGAGCCAATTGAGGTGGCTCGGGCATCTGGTACGCATGCCTCCTGGACACCTCCCTGGAGAGGTTTTTCGGGCATGTCCCATCTGCGGGAGGTCCCGGGGACCACCAAGGACACGCTGGAGAGAATATGTATCTTGGCCGGCCTGGGAACACCTTGAGATCCCGCCGGATGAGCTGGTTAAAGTGGATGGGGAGAGGGAAGTCTGGGCTTCCCTCCTAAAGCTGCTGCCCCCGCGACCTGACCCCGGATAAGCGGTAGTAAATGGAGGGATGAGTATTGAAGAGGGTCTTCTGCCCAGATTTAGTCATAACTGTTTTAATTTACTTATTTCCTCAGTAGAACTTTTATCTGTGGATGTGTCTTTGTGAGTGCTGTCGCAATTTCTGCTTGTGTCGTCATGTCTGTATGGCCTCCTCTATTTTCACAACAATAGACCATTTGTCTGTGGTTGAAGTCAATGTGTATTGAATGATGTCTGTAAAAGTCTTATCTCATGTCTGGTGAACTCTGGGGGCTGGGGGCTTGGGGGTTTTGTGGTACCGCCCTTCAAGATAGTATAAGAATGTTGTAAGTCCACTGTAATCTTCACACTAATGAGAGGCTGCAGCCATTGTCTGGATCGCATTTGTGCCCGGAATATTCTGTAGAAATAACAGCTTCGAAGTGACTGTTCATCGATCTCCAGCCTGCATTCGGATAACCAACATTCTCACTACCCGAAAGAAAACGAACACGCGGAGAAAATATATTTTCTTCAACAGTATGCTGCTGATTGCACACTGATAGAAGTTTATCATGAGCTGCTGAGGGATTTTAGCGTCCTTAAGTTTCCTTAGGTAGAAGAGGCCTTTCCCACAGCTGAAGTAGTGTTCTTATTCCAGGTCAAGTCCTCTGACACTGTCACACCCAGGTACCTGAAATGACTTACCCTCTCCACTATCTCATTCCCGATGAAGAGTGGTGTAGGGGTGGAACGTCCACGGAGGTTGGTGTCATGGGCTATCGTGCTTCGCAAATGTTTGGCAGCTGTATGTGTCATTTCCAATTTTGATTATAACTAAATATTGGATTGCCAATTGATGACTAATATAGGATGACCTTGAAGTGATGTGTGGAGTGCTTCGACTTGCCACAGTGGGGTTTCAGACAGTTGCACCTTCAGTTCAGGATCAGATTGAAAACTTAGCTCTGTCCTCGTTGTCCTTAGCTGAGCAGGGTCAGGTGCGAGCCCTTCTTAACACCTATATATCGTTTTTCTCTGCCAATGAAGGAGATTTGGGGTGTACTAATCTAATAACCCATGGCATTCATCTTGTAGATGAAATGCCTGTAACTGACAAGGCACATGTGCGGCATGAAAGGTCGTATGGGCTGAGAGCTCCTCACAGCGAGTGAAACTTTGGCTTAAAACTTCTTTTTTTTTCAAGCCACGGGATGATTCTTTTTTGGGCGGGTTTCTTTAGAAGTCTATCAAGGCGATTGAAGTGGTAAAACTAGTTACGGAGAAGGAGTGTGAATCTATGTCTACGTATGTATGAAGAAATCCGTGAACACGAGAATAGAAAGTACAGTTGCTGCAGCCGCCGCTCTTGATTACAGCGCCAGGTTTGACGCGCTGGAATCTAAACTCAACAAGTTATTGCAACTTAACACTTCTACTAATACACTGCTTGATTCTGCAGTGAAGAGGATCAAAGCTTTGTAAAATCGATTTGAGAATACAGTACTGTGGCTTAAGTTCTCGACTTTGGCGTTTTGGCAAAAGGTGCAAGAGAGCAGAACAGGTGCGCTGGAAATGAAATTACAAGATGCTATGGATCGCATTGATCAACTGGAAAATAGACAACGGCAGAACAATGTGTTTGTTAAATGTACCGGAAGGTGATGAAAAGGGCTTATCCATGTCGTCTTTTTTGGTTAAAACTTTGGTGGAGAAGTGGCACTTGGAGCTTAAAAGAAGAGGACTTTGAAAGGGCGCATCAGCTTGGACTCGCACGGGACACACAAAAGTACCAGAGCGCAATTATCTTCAAATTGCATCATTGTCAGAAGAAGCTGTACATTTTGAAAGGAACCCGCGGGCAAACGGAGGGTCGTAACTTCAGAGCGGTGCCTGATCTGTCTGCAACAGTCCGGATGAGAAGGAAGGAGTTCTGGCCTCTGAGGGAACAGTTACATCAAATTAACATTAAAACTTTTCTGAAATATCCAGCGACGTTGCATGTCGAGGATGCAGGACAAGTCTCTTATGAATCGATGGTAAAAGTTGGCAAAACCCAGGAACTGCTGAAGTTGTTTGCGGGCGGTGGGTTGTTGGCAGTTGGCCACTGCTTCGATTTGAATTCGATTCGAATGCTCTCCCCCGACAAGAATGTAACCCAAAAAGCTTATTGAAGGAGCACTGAACTCACATTTTTCAGCTTTCACAAACAGCTTGTTCTCTAGGAGATGCTGCAGGATCAGTCTCACATGTTGTACATGTTCCTCGGCGGTTCTGGAGAATATCAGAAGGTCATCCAGGTAAACATAAACAAACTGGTTTAACATGTCTCTGAGAACATTATTTTGATAAGGTCCTGGAAAACAGCTGGGGCATTGGTGAGGCCAAAAGGCATTACTAGGTACTCTAAATGTCCAAGAGGGATCTTAAAGGCAGTCTTCCATTCATCGCCCTCCCTAATATGCACCAAATGGTATGCATTCCTTAAGTGGAGTTTCATGAAAACAGTTGCTTTGATGAGGGGTTCGAAAGTCGGGTCAATGAGCGGAAGTGGGTATCTATTCTTAACAGTGATGGGATTAACTCACTTGTAGTCAACACATGGCCCGAGAGTCTTGTCTTTTTTTGACACAAGGAATTTAATGTTCTCATGGTAATTCCCTATGATAGTGAGGGGGAGTGTGGTTGTCTGAACAATTACTGTCTCAAGTGGGCTGCCATCAATGGCATTGACCAATCGGAGGGAGCCAAGGCTATACATGGGAAACTTAGCGGACTGAGCAAAATCACGATCGATTAAGTTGTCATCTGCCCCTGACTCTATCAAGACTTGAAGTGAAACTGAAGAGTCGCTGGACGGGATAGTGGCAGGAAAGGATATGCATTTAGGTGAGCAGGAGGATGCGGTCTGACTCTGGTACCAGAGTTGGCTGCTGTAGCCGACTGGGGTCCCTTGGGTAAGAGAAGGCAATGGAGGATGTAATGACCCGATTGTCCACAGTAGATGCAGAGATCCAAGGAAAACCGTTGGGTACGTTCCTCCTGGGTGAGACGGGTCCTTCCGAGTTGCATGGGCTTGTCCTCTGGAACTTGGGGTGTTGGGGTCGAGGTTCCTACTGGGTTGATGGGTGGTTGGAAAACACCAGGAGGAAAGGAAGGATTAAGCCGCCTGGATGCTCGCCGTCTTTCTCTTAGGCAGTTGACTATCCTGATGACGAGACTGATGAGTTGCTCGAGCGATTCAGGCTCATCCCAAGTAGATAGCTGATCTTTGAGGTCCTCTGATAGACCGGTAACAAAGATGGTCTTGAGATCCGTTTCCTTCCTTCCACCCCCTTTTCCGAAGCCAATATTCGGAATTCAATGGAATAATCGGCAGCAGACTGTAGGCCTTGTCGTAGGGAGATCAATCTCCTGCCGGATGCTTCCCTGCGAAAAGGGTGGTCAAAGACCATGCACATCTCAGCAATAAAA
Organism: Vanacampus margaritifer; assembly: GCF_051991255.1. Lineage (NCBI taxonomy): Eukaryota > Metazoa > Chordata > Actinopteri > Syngnathiformes > Syngnathidae > Vanacampus > Vanacampus margaritifer. Next base: position 19,445,861 of record NC_135438.1, on the reverse strand, counting down.
GAGTCATAGGATTCTAGGACTGTTGATTTCGATTTCCATAGGGAATTGGCCCACTTCCTGGCTCTGCCTTTGAGCAGATTGATTACATAAGCCAATTTGGAACGGTCAGAAGAGAATGCACTGGGCTAACAAGCAATTAAGAAGGAACTAGCTGCAATGCTCTAGAGGAGGGATGGACGGCTCTCTCGTTGCAGTGGGGGCCACGGCAGGTGGTGCATGCTCTCCTTGACTGGCAGTGGGGAGTTGGGCTGGGGAAGAGACGTCCTGGTTCGAAGTGAGTCTGCTGGGTCCATGTTAAAGGTCAAAACGTACTATGATGTGTGTGGCTGGCTTACGACCCAGGAGCAGACACAAACGTCAAAAGTAACAACAAAATTGTATTCAACAAAGTAGCAAAACAAAGTGGCTGGGCGCAGTGAGCTCTAGGTTTGGGTAGGCAGGCAGTCACAAATTGACACGCGCACACACCAATTACAAATTTGTGTGTCGGCAGGCGAGTGTACAACATATCCTAGCGCAGGGGTGGCCAAGTTCGGTCCTCGAGAGCCACTATCCAGCCTGTTTTCCATGTTTCTCTCCACTAACACACTTGATTCATGATCAGGATCGTTGTCAGGCTTCTGCAAAGCTTGCTGATGAACTGATCATTAGAATCAGCTGCGCTGAAGGAGGAAGACATGGAAAACAGGCTGGATAGTGGCTCTCGAGGACCGAACTTGGCCACCCCTGTCCTAGCGTGACCATATTTTCCTTTCCAAAGAAAGAGGACACTTGGCCCGACGTTGAGAGACTCAGTTTACTCCAAGATGCCATATATTCAAACTATTTTAACATATGCCTCCTCTGTATGGGTAGAAAATAAAACAAAAATTTTACTCTTTTGAAGTCTTACTTTTTTTTTGCTCCGCAATTTTTTAATGTAATTTTTTCAACTTCAAAACAGGGTTAGTACCCATCGCCTCCGGTACGGCAGCTCAACATTTGCCATTCAGCTAAAGTTCTGGGCCACCGTCATAGCCAGTGCGCAGTTTGCCAGTCACGGTAAACATGTTGCAGTGCACTCCCTTCCCATTTGCTGCACAACGAAAAACTGACAATTTCATTAATTTATAAACCCCGCCCGGAAACTGCGAAAATGTATTAAAGTGGATATCTCCCTGTAAAAGATCCCTAATTCCTCACAAAATCAAGCTAGCAATAGCAATGCCAAACACCATGTAAAGTGAAATAGCCAGTTAATCGAAGCACATCCACAAAGTTAATCTTTCCTTTTGTACCATTCTTTGTGAAAAGTACGAATATTTCTCTGTCCCTTACTTTGCTGAAGATCCGGTAGATAAGGCGTTGGTCTCCCATCCTTCAAAAGCTGATATTTTACTTCAAAAGAAAGGCGTGGAAATAGTTTTATATTCTCCAGAGTGGCGTCATCTTATCGCTGTGCTGCGTGTTTTGAAATCGCAAATGCACTATGCGAATGTACGTTCTATGGAGGTAAATATGGTGTAAAACTAACTTGTAAAAAAAAAAGTGTACCTGTAGAAAAAAGTCTAAATTTGCACCTGTAAAAAAAATGTGTACCTGTAAAAAAAAAAAATTGTACCTGTACAAAAAAGTGTAAATTGTATCTGTAAAAGTTGTGATTTGTACCTGAAGAAATGACAACTTGTAGTCAAAGAAGTCGCCACTAGGAGTCACAAGTGTTTTTTCTGCTGCTGTCCAGTCACGTGAGTTTTGCACCAAATATCTCGCTACAAATGGTGCAAAACTGATTCGTACTTGTAGAGCTCCGTGATTTGTACTCGTAAAGAAGGGGGCGGGCTCTGGAGGATTTGGGCGGGCTAAAGCTCAACCTCATTGGTTGAGCGAACAACAGTGGGTTGAACTCAAATGACGCCACGTTTTTATCATTAATATGCACAAATCCGAAATTCCAAACAAACAGAGTAGCCACACCAGTTTATGCGTCATTTTGGAAGAAGAGGACGTCCCAGGCGTGACAATTTCAACATGGTTCAATATACAAACACCGTGTGGAACAGCTTAAACGTTGGTTGACATGCAGCGCACTCAAAGTGGGCAGAAAGAAGTTTTAGTATGAAGGTAACATTTATTGTACGATTAAAGCTCGTAATCCGGTGCTAGCTAGCTCATCTCATGTTGTTAATTGTCACGAAAGCTGAACACATTGAAGTCACGATTTTTATTTCAAGATTTGAAGCCTACCACTGTAAACAAGCAGTGTGCCTTTCAGGAGGATAATTTTGCAACATTTTTGCCTGCAGGTCAGATGAAATAATGAGTCTTTTTTTAGCCATGAAAATCACCAAATGTTGTCATTTTTAAACCTATAGGCAGTGTCGGCTTTCTGAAATGAAAAAATCATTAAAAATAAATAGAAAAAGCCAAATGGTTTCAACTTTCATTTCAGCCTTGGGCAGGCAGTGCTAACTTTGCCTGCCCTGACGTGCCGGCACGTCACCGTGTGCGTGGCAGTGGCTGAGCTCTCAACACAACAGGACTGAAAAACTGAAGAACAAAAGGAAATCAGTTCAAACCAAGGGCGCTGGGAAAACCCAGGAGAAAAGACTTCTCAAAAACACCAATCTAACAAACACTCAGAACAAGGGAAAACCAGGAATGTTTTCAGGCAGCGTGATCAGCTTGTACCGTGAATACGACGAGACGTTCTGGCGAGGAATGGAAGTCAGACCAGAACTTAAATACTGAGGGTGATTGATGGTTGGAGGCAGCTGTGGGAGGAGCCCACCACGACCTGACCACGCCCAGCCCTGAAAGGAAAAACAAACACAGAAGGCAAACACAGGAAACAGAACTGCTTTGATGCCAAAGTGAAAGGGGGCCAGAACAACTCACAACAGGTACAGCCCAAGTTTGAAGTCAATCGGGTCAACTGTTTAGGACAAGGGGGCAAAAGAACGATCCCTGTCAATGTGCAAAAATGTGCCAAAGGGACATTCAAATATTCATATCTCACTTCCTGTTCATTTTAAGGTGTGGCTACCAAAGTCTATTTTGTTTATCTGAGTGTGCTATGTGTCACCAAATTTTGGTAGCCGTAGGTCAAATGTAATCTAGGGGGCGCTAGTACTTATATATGGCAACTTTAAAATATCAATTTTTTTGCTGCATCAAATCCTTCTGTACGCTCTAAGCATTAAAAAAAAACGTATAAATACATGTTTGGGACACTTAAAACATTTAAATTAGAACGTATTTATACGTTTTTGGGAGCAAATGAGTAAATTGGTTGTGCTTACGTGACACAAAAGTTTGTATTTAGTAAAGCAATCCATGCACCACAACTATCAAATTGCCAATCCGCCATATTATTTCAAGGATAAACATGTTTGGAATGTAGAAGATGTTCAATACCACTTTTTTTTTTTCAATCCAATACCTGTATGAGTACTCAATTCTTGTGTAGCCGTAGGTCAAATGTAACCAAATTTCCATTCAACCTCTCTAGGGGGTGCTAGTACTTATACATGGCAACTTTAAAATATCACATTTTTCGCCAGGCCCGATGTGTGTCCATGTTTAGGGTCTCAAAAATCAGTTTGTAGAGTAGAAGAATTCCTACAGAAACAATAGTCACCTTGCAGCAATCGCTACTCGGGTCCTAATAAAGCTTTCCGACGTCAAGGCTGCTGGGGTCCTTCAGCTGGACGATCCCATTCTTGTGACAGAAGCTCTTTCACGGCTCTTTGTGCTCATAATGAGGCTGACGGTTTGCACTCTCCCGCAGCGGCCAGCACTGGACCGCACCCGTCACATTTGGCAGCTTCGGAGCGACCGCGGCCTCATTTCACCCACTCAGTGAGCCGTGTTGCACGCTGATGCAACAAAGAGGTCTGTCATCAGCGAGGGGCGCTTGAAGCCATTCCAAAGGGCCCATGACTGAAGCCCGAGAATTGAAGTTGAAAACAAAAATAAAATAAAGAATACAACGCATTGCAACATAGTAGGTTTATTACATTATACAATATTATAATTATTATTGAAAACCTACAGGCGCATTTATGTTGTTGTTATAGAATGTGAATTTGCATTGTTCTGTCATAGGAACATGCAAAGCCTTGCAAAGACATTTGTGCAAAAACAATTACAAAGGAACTACAGCAAAAATATTGATGTTCTTAGTCTCCAAAAATGAAGAAAGACATTTTCTCAGGCCACTGAGAAAAAATGAGGAGACATGCAGTCAATATTTGAATTGGTTTGTAGTATATAACATACATTTACAATACAGGTTATAACCCTATAATTTGTATAGCTTCAGGAATGAGGCATTGATGTCATCAAAAACCAAAACGAACATTCCTTTAATTCTGCATTTATAATGCACGGAAACACGCACACACACCTCTTTAGGTGAATGAATAGAAGTTGAAGATCCAATTTCGATAGTATTCACAAGACTATTTCAAACCTTTTTTAGATATTTAAGACTGACAATAACTTAAAAAAACCCTTATTATTCTCAGAGTGTTAAAATAAATCATGCCGTTAAAAACTGATTTAAAATTCCAATATTAATGATACTTTTCCAATAAGTCAGAGCTTCAACACAACCCACTTTGCTGTGTGATTACAGGAACAAATTAACAGCTGATCAGGGTTTAAAATATTGCGCTAAAAAAGGTCAACCCGAGTCTGGAGCAGAGCAGAGCAGAGAGAGAAGCCACCCCGGCAGCAGAGAGCCCCAAACCAGGATTTTGTGTCTTGTCACCAGCTGAGGATTGTTGAGACAGCGTGGATCTTCCACCCTGGTTCGGCTCACCTACGTACCACAGCCAGCACATCCTATGTAGAAACAATAAAGTCCCAGAGTCCCATTTCTCTAGTGAGCCGTTCTAGTCTGCTCTTCATTCCTCTTCATGGCCTCAATCACCACCATCTCCTTGGCCTCCTTCTTCTGGTTCCTGGCTTCAAACTGTAGCCTGCGCAGGAGGACGGTGACGGTGAGGAACAACACACGGAAATACGTGCAGACGGAAATCAAGCAAATGATGGGATGACCTGTTTTCAATGATCCTTTGAACGATATCATCGGTGGTGAGACTGTTTGCACTGTCAATGGTGCGAAATATCCCCCTCTTCTTGGGCTCCTGAGGTGAGAACACACAGTTAGGTTGGTCTGCCACCATTAAGGACCTACATTCTTGAATTACGATCATGGAGCACAATTAGAAGACTGCAAACACAAACAACAATTTTCAGTAACAGTGTAGAACATGTGGGGGCCACAATTTTTCATCAGTTCATCAGAAGAGCCACAATTTTTCATCAGTTCATCAGAAGGGCCACATAGGTTCATTCCTAACAAAATGTACGACAAAAATGTTATTTAAGGTATGGACAAAATACAAGCATATGTGCGAAATACGTGCTCTTCGTATATTTAATTTTTGATCATACATTTTTCACAAGAGCAACCATCCTAACCCAGCAATAAAGTGTTAGAAGCAAACGAGTATTTTTTTCCCTCTTGCATAAAAATTACCATTTAAATGCGGCACAAAATTGTTAACCAAGAAACTAACATTAACTCATTCACTACCATTGACGGGTATAGACGTCAAAAATTCATTTGAACTATTTCTATTAGTTTAACATATTTTTTCCACTTTTGTTAACAAGAGTGTTAAAAACTAGATTTTTTTTTTATTGTACATTTAGAACAGTTATAAAATTTGTGATTAATCGTGAGTTAACTAGTGAAGTCATGCGATTAATTACAATTAAGAAATTCAATTGCCTGGCGCCCCTAATTTTTAATAATCTTTTCTTATCTTTTTTTATCACGTCAGGCAATTACATTTTTTTATTGTAATTAACTCATTCACTGCCATTGACGGCTATAGATGTAAAAAATTCATTTGAAATATTTCTATTAGTTTAACATTTTTCCCACTTTTGTTAACAAGAGTGTTAAAAACTAGATTTTTTTTTTTATTGTACATTTAGAACAGTTATAAAATTTGTGATTAATCGTGAGTTAACTAGTGAAGTCATGCGATTAATTACAATTAAAAAATTCAATTGCCTGGCGCCCCTAATTTTTAATAATCTTTTCTTATCTTTTTTTATCGCGTCAGGCAATTACATTTTTTTATTGTAATTAACTCATTCACTGCCATTGACGGCTATAGATGTAAAAAATTCATTTGAAATATTTCTATTAGTTTAACATTTTTCCCACTTTTGTTAACAAGAGTATGACAACAGAATTTTTTTTTAATTTGTATTAGAACACATATATAAAATTTGTGATTAGTAATGTCATGCGATTAAAAAAAATCTAATCTTGTCTTTAAAAAAAAGAAGATTATTAAAAATTAGGGGCATCAGGCGATTAAAATTTGTATCAGTTCTAAATGTAAAATAAAAAAAAATTATAGGTTTTCATACTCTTGTTAGCAAAAGTTGAAAAAAATGTTAAACTAATAGAAATAGTTCAAATACATTTTTGACGTCAATGGCAGTGAATGAGTTAAAAAATGTAATTGCCTGATGCCCCTAAATTTTAATAATCTTTTTTTCTTTTTTCTTTTTTAAATTAGGGGCATAAGGCGATAATTTTTTTTAAATTGTAATTATTCCCATGACTTCACTAGTTAACTCACGATTAATCACATATTTTATATCTGTTCTATATGTACAAAAAACAAATTCTAGGTTTTCATACTCTTGTTAACAAAAATGGAAAAAAAAAGTTAAACTAATAAAAATAGTTCAAATGAATTTTTGACGTCTATAGCTGTCAATGGCAGTGAATGAGTTAATCACATGACTTAAATAATTAACTCACGATTAATCATAAATTTTATATCTGTTCTAAATGTTCATTTTTTTTTTCTTTTCTTCATACTCTTATTGACAAAAGCGGAAAAAGTGTAAAACTAATAGAAATAGTTCAAATGAATTTTTTACGTCTATAGTTGTCAATGGCAGTGAATGAGTTAAAGTGCAAGAGATCATTTTGAGCTCTTTTTTTTTTTTAGCAGCTAACCAGGAACGAATGTGAAACCAGCCTAGCAATCAGCAGCGGGGGTTCGCACAGCCGAATTTGTATATGCAGACAAGACACAGGAATCAAACTCCTAACATGTCCGCGAAAACAGTCCACCAATCAGGAGCGGGGGCTCGCACAGCAAAAAGGACTGAGGAGTCCAGAATTGCAAGTTTTTGCTTTATACTAGCTTAATTAAGTCCCACTTGAATCACTCATTTGGACTTCTGCAATAAAGCATCATGAATTTTACAAGCGTGGGTAAATTTGAAATTCCCCTTTATATGATAACAAACCACAAGTAACAAAATCCCATGTGCTGCACTTGCATCTTCTGCAAAATGAATCTCAACTCACAGCGTAGGGGTCCGAGCCATCCTTGTCAGGAAATACTTTAGTCATGCCATGACAAACCAGGTCCACCTGCAAATACAATTCAATTAGCATGATATCATTTTAAATTAGAGCCTCGGTAATCCCAAAGACAAAAATAATCATTATTCCAACACTGACTGAACTTGCATAAATAGGTGACTTGGTTATCACGTGATTATTTTTGACATTTTCCTTTATATTGTATTTCCAATTTTACATGCAAATACAGTGAGGGGAAAAAAATTCTAACTGCTTTCACAATGAAAAAGGACAAAGCAACACAAGCCACCTACCTTAAAATGATCCAGCAGGTCTCTGGTCACTGCATAAGGCGCACCAATCACCACTTCGGACACATACTGCACACATGGAGAGACAATTGTCACCACAATCTCACCATCAAGCACTTTGGATAGTGAACCAGTGGTTTCAAAAGGAATGAATACATACGGAATAAGATTTGTGTTTCATGACACCACAAAGTGTCATTGTTGAACTAAAGCCCACTGACCAAAACACTTGGCACTATTTGTGTTTGCGAACGTGTGCGTCTGTGCTATTACCCGACAAGCCAGGACGCTCAGGGTCCTTTCGTGGACGTTCATGATTGGGTAGTTCTTTCCCTTGTACCGATTCACTTCCTGAGTAGAATAAAGTGCTGTGTCAAACTATCAGTGGCTTCAATCCCCCAAAAAACAGGAGAGTTTTCACTTGTGGTAGGTTTGCGTAAATGTGCCTTATTTGGCGTACCTGGTCAAAATGCAGACCTACAATGACATAGGGTCTCTCTGCCAGCTTGGAGACCATCGCCAAGAAGTCAACATGGCCGATGTCTGCCAGGAGTTACAAGTAAAGGCAACAACAACAAGATTATTTGGCATTGGGGGCAAGTTGGGCAGTTACACAACATATCCAGCAGATGGCAGTAGATAACATCTACAGACGCTCCCCTACTTACGAACATTCGAGTTACGAACAACGGTACATACGAACATGTCTGCGCGTACAGTATGTCGAAAAATGTTCGGTAAATTAGATTTTGTATGCGCGCCTTTTTCCGAGTCGTGCTCCTTTCCGCCGCTAATACCGACGCTTGGCGCTGTGAGAGCTCACCCAGCATTGGAGGCTCAGCAACGTGTCGAGGAGGAAGAGGAAGAAAAGCCGGTCCCCATGAAGGAGGAAGTAACTTTTAAAGCCCATTCCAGCGACGACGAAGACCCTCTCATGATATAAAATCCTCCTCTTCCTCCTCCATCATCTCCTTAAGCATCGAGTACATCTTCCAAAAGTAAGTTAAACTTCCTTTTATTTATCTTATTACGTACATGTACATACTGTGTGTGTCTCTCTCTCTCTCTCTCTAACATACGTAGTACAGTACAGCACTGTACGTATTCTCTCCATTTTATTAAATGTTTTTTTTCAGTACAAACCAATACAGGTTACTTATACAAGCCTTAAACATACTTATATAAACCTTCAATATACTTATATAGGCTTTAAACATAAATTATAATACAAAATATAGCGCTGAAGCAAAATATAGCGCTGAAGCAACTTACGAACAAATTCACCTTACGAACGATCGCTCGGAACGTAACTCGTTCGTAAGTAGGGGAGCGCCTGTATTTAAATAGCTACAAAATGATCCCCATTTACAGAAAGCTCAAGACCAGGGGACCAGGGGACCAGGGGACCAAGGGACCAAGGGACCAGGGGACCACACACACACACACACACACATCCAAAAGAATGGCCTATCTTTGAGTTGAGTATTTGAATTATGTGAATATTTCCCTGCTGGTTTGAGTAAATATCACTTTGCTGGAAAAGCGTTATCAAGCTGTGTGTTTCACCATTCATGACTGAATGTGACATACTTTCATTGTTTACACAGTGCGGGGATGATATAAAAAGCATCGGCTCTGAGACACATTTGAAAGGTTTGTGGGTTACGTGATGCTGTTCTGTAAACAACACACACCACCAGAGTGGAAATGTTGAGGTTGTTTTGTCAATGTAAGGATACGGAAGAGGTCAAACGCCCCCGCTACATAAATGATGGTGTCTCCGGGCTGAGGCTCCTTCCCCGAGGCAAACTGGATGATCTTCTGTGACGTCTGTAAGAACTGAGACACTCCAGTCCATGGACTGTGCCCTTTCGGACCCTTTGACACAACAACACAACAAGTCATTATGACAAACAATTTGTTTTTGTCTTTTTTTTAAATAACGCGCTTAATAGGGAACCAAAATAACTGACACTTACGTACCTTCCCAAAATTGTCCGTGTGCTTCTGATAATCTGGGTTATCCTGCAGAAAATTATTTGAGGACAATATGATCTGATTAAGTAAATGAGCAGAATGTAAATATTATACCAATTCACATATCATTTTCTCTTTTCATTTTCAATTCAGAAATGAAAAACTGAAAAAGTAATTGAGTTAGTGTTTAATATTTAACTCATTCACACTCCCAGCCATTTGCACTGAAGCAACCCCCTTCACTCCCGGCTGTTTTACTGGATTTTGACTGATTTTGCAAGGTCCACAGAAGATTGTGTTCTATTGCTATAAAAACAAGGAACCGACCAAAAGAAAGATTAGAGTCTCTTCTTTCATCAGGATTTTTTTTTTATTTCTATATGTTTCCGATTTGCAGCAATTAACATTAGAATATAGCTAAATGTCATCATTATTCACAAATCTATTTAAAACACAGGAGAAAATAGCTTTTTTTTCATCATGGCCATGGTTGATCTAATTTGCTCTGCTGCCACCTGCTGGCCGTTTGTGTAATAACTACCATTTCTTCAACCGTTCTTTGCAGTTGAGAGGCTGCATAAAATCCTTCTGTACGCTCTTAGCATTAAAAAAACAAACGTATAAATACATCTTTGGGACACATAAAACATTTAAATTAGAACGTATTTATACGTTTTTGGGAGCAAATGAGTTAATTGGTTGTGTTTGCGTGACACAACTATCAAATTGCCAATCAGCCATATTATTTCAAGGATAAACATGTTTAGAATGTTTAGAATGTAGAAGATGTTCAATACCACTTTTTTTTCAATCCAATACATGTATGAGTACTCAATTATTGCGTAGTCACCAATACCAAACCACTGATACCACTAGTACTTTTAACATATAATATTTCTATTAAACCAATGAAAGATAAATTAAAAGAAAGACATGTACATCCCAATGTAGCATTTGTTCCTTAAAATGGCAAGAAATTAATTTCCTATGATATATTTTTTTATATTTGTTCATAAAATAAATACTTCATATAGAACACATATTTTAAAAAAAGTTCCAATCAAATATGTAGTTGTACAAGTCCTTTTCAAGGAATGCAAAGAAATCAATTGAATACAACAGTGCTTCAAGTACCATTGAGGAATGCCGACCGTTTAACCAGTTTCAGCGACACAAGTTTGTCATCGTGTTATGATTTGAAGTCAATTTAATTCAACTGTGGCCTCTCAGTCCAAAAACTGGGATGGCAACAACATAAAGACGTACAAACTCAATTTTGTGGCAGGCTAAATTGTCGTTACGGCTTTACTCTGAAGGCTGTTATGTGTTGTATACTGCGTGAAATCAAATAAATGTTTCATCATCTAATCATATTATTACATGTACACAACAAATTGATGGATTATTAGTTTTGAAATCAAAAGACAAGGATATTTTGTTCAACTGACTGTAAAAAAAAAAGTAACAAAAAAAATATTATTTATCACACATGACAATTTGAAATGTTCATTTTACATATTCTAAGTGAGGATCATTGAAACACATGCTTTAGTTTCCCGGGCCACATAAAAGGATGTGGTGGACCGAATCTGTCCCACAGGCTTTGAGTTCGACACCCATGACAAACACAGAAGAAGAATAAGGCACTAAGATGAAATCTGCGCAACAAAGCTAATATGCTAATGAAATCCACTGTCTATTACGTCAATGATCGGCAAAAGGTAATGCAAGTAGACTGATAAGAGTCATAACTTGCTCATTTCTCATCAAATCTTCATGAAGTTGACTTTTTTGACTCCAAAACGTGTACTATCAATAAAGAACATGCATCCTTGATGTTTTTGTTTTTGTGACATGCCGGCATCACGGAACACAGCAAAAGAACTGCACTGTTCACACATGCATACAAAAAAAATACAAAAAACAGATACGTGTCACATATTCAAGAGAAAAAAAAATCTGATTTAGCTGTAGGGGGAACAGAGCCTTAGAAATAAAACCGTTCCCAGACAGAGCGTATAACGCAAAGAAGTGGAAGGATCAACTCACCATGTTGCTATGATGCGACTTGGTCATGAGAAGCATACGTCCCACAAGGTCTGTGGTGGAGACTCCCTGAGTGCGTTTACATTCCCGATAGCGTCCTGCCCTCTTCACCTCGTCATACGTGTCCTTGCCATCCACAGTCAGCGTGATGTCATCTGTTCAGAAAACAGGCCCAATTTTAATGTTGGCATCATGACGGAGGATTTTGGACAACAGGTTTATTTATACCTCCGTGTACACAGAAGTCACAGTTGAACTGGTCCAGAGTGTCCAGGGTGGTGACGTAGGGTGCACCTTCCACAATCTCATCCACCCACTTGATGGCCCGCACCATTTTGTAGCGCTCTTCCTGAGTGAAGACCGGCGGGCCCTTGTGCTTGGAGATTTCCGCTTTTGATGGCATGAGACGATGAATATTAAGTCATTCACTGCCATTGACGGCTATAGACGTCAAAAAATCATTTGAACTATTTCTATTAGTTTAACATTTTTTCCCACTTTTGCTAACAACAGTATTAAAACCTAGATTTGTTTTTATTGTACATTTAGAACTGATACAAAATGTGTGATTAATCATGAGTTAACTAGTGAAGTCATGCAATTAATTACGATTAGAAATTTTTAATGTGTTAATATGTTCTAAATGTACAATTAAAAAAATCTAGGTTTTCATACTCTTGTTAACAAAAGTGGAAAAAATGTTAAACTACTAGAAATAGTTGAAATTAATTTTTGACGTCTGTTGCCGTCAATGGCAGTGAATGAGTTAATTGTAATTAATCACATGACTTCAATAGTTAACTCAGTGAATGAGTTAACTATTGATATACAGTATATTACCAGCGGGAAAAAAGCTAATGCAAGTCATTTTACAAATCTGTTCACCACAAAGTTGTGTAAAATCAAAGGCAGCACTTGTAATTGTGAGCATTTAAACAAATCTGAGGCATACAATTAAACACCACAAACAACACATGGCAGCCAATCAAATCAAGTTTCTGTAAATTGGTTCCTTACCATCTGTATGCACTCCAACGATGAGGTAATCCCCCATGTCTTTAGCTTGCCGCAGTTGATTGGAGTGACCATAGTGGACCATGTCATAACTACAAAGAAAGTAGAGTAACACAGAAACCTCATCAGCGTAAAAAACGCTACACAGTGGGATGGCGGATGACTTTGGGCAACACGCAGGAGATCACATGTAACTAACAAGCACTCACACTCAACCTGTCCTTCACAACAAAACACATGAGCACCTCAACAGAGGTTTGAACCTGGGACTAACCACTATTCCTGTTACCAAGTATTTGTTGGTATAAACTGCTGTAACAATATAGTAATATATAAGATGCAAAATTAACAAATCTATAAAAACATTTCATAAACCCCAAACACATGGACGACAAAGGTTAATGGGAGAAATGTTATGACTACAGACATAAGATGTTGATTTCTCTCTCTCTCTCTCTTTCATATGTACGCCTTCATCATTTTATTACATCCATTGCATAAAGGGTTAGAAAACATGGATGCTTTTAAGATTAGTCTTTTTAGTTTACTATGTTTGTATAGTCAGTGTTTTCTAAAATGTAACCAAAATATTAAAAACAGCTCACGGTATAGTGCAGTACAGTTTTGTATCACTTCAAAGCCACAATATTAAAAAATATATATATATATATATATATATATATATATATATATACTCTTGAATATACAGTCTACCAATCAAACTGCTTATTTGTGATAAAGGATGACTTCACCTGAACCTTAACCTGAATTTCCCCCCTGTTGATGAAAGATATCTTAAATTATTGATAAAACTCCTGATATGGATCTCATGACATTATGCTTGATACTTAATGAAGAAGCCAGAGGGTGTAACTGTGCTTTTGGGAAAAGCCTGGCGCTCCATTTACTGTACCTCCCAAAATACACGAAATTGCACATTTTTTTCCACATTTTGTCATAATTAAATTTTGCTAACTATCAACAGGCTACTCTCCTCCGATCCTTGCGTAAATCAACAAGCTTGTTGGGCAAAAGGGCATGTTGATTATGTTTGTTATTTATAAACACCAAGTGAGACACACAGATGCATGTCAGGCAAGCTTTCAGAAACTTACTTGAGCAGCGACTGATTGAGTGAATGTATTTATAAACAGCTTTTTATAATGGGGGTCTGCAGTTTATGGTGGGCCCAAACTGACTTTGGGCTCTGACTTAAAGAACGAGAAGTCACTAAGTTTTGGTTTTAGTAGAGATGTCTGATACTGCTGTTTTTTTTGTCAGTTTTTTTTTGCCGAGCTGTACAGATAATAGATTGATGTGCAAACAGTACTTTACTCAGTTTCAATTGAAGGATTGTATGTCTGTCTTGTTCAAGAAGATGTTTATGCGGAAACAAATGTTCCCATCTTGCCCTGAGCATGCACCGACTCGTATATACGTTACGTAACCCGACGCTTATCTAATAAAAAGATCGGGAAAACATAACACGTGCGTTTTTGAAGCTCTTAGTAACACAAAGACTGTCGTCAAGATGACATGTAGATTATTTACCTCGATGTAGTGTAAAGTACAGCCAGGCAGCTAGCGTTAGCATGCTATCGAGCACTGTTCGTATATGCTATGCATTATTATGATACTGACGAGTCTTCTGTGCCTTGACACCCTGCAATACGCGTTGAGTAAATTTCACCGAGTTAAACATAGCGGTGAGGTTAAATGGACGTCTTACCAGCCGTCACACCAAAGCCGGACAACGCGCTTCCTTTTCTCCGGGCTGCACCCTGAACCTGCCAGCTGATCACTACGGCCGCCTTCCCCAAGTTGCTGCTCCGTGTCGTGGTGGCCGTTTTTAATCATTTTCGCTGACTTTTTACACAGCACTCGACTGTAGTACAAATTAAGAGTAGCTAATGTTCGCGATCACGAGAGTTGAGTTTGTTCACGGAGATTATGTCAAGTACAGTACGCCCTCTAGTCAATCGGTTGTACTAGGGCAGTGACGTCACTGAGCCGGCCAACGCCCCCCAACTACTGCTGCATTCCATGAAAGTGGGAAATCAGATTATTCAGATCTTATACCAGGAAAAGCGCACAGGAGCGCAACTTTAAGATGGGAGGTAAATCGCGAAGTGGAAAAATAAAAGTATGGACCCGACTTCGCCGATGGGTGTTATGGCACGCCACTCAACAATGGCTCGCCGCTAGCCTATCCTATGGAGACACACAGCCCATGAACGGCAAATTGTCATAAACATCTCAAGTCTTTATTTTGTAAGCCTACATTAATTCAATTACTCGACATAACTTCACGTAACACAGCGTGATTTGCACTGAGTGCATGAAGAAATACCATTACACCTCCTGCATGTGTTATTACATGAAATGCTTATAACAAAAGATAGTCCTTTACTAATAAAGGAAATTGTGGAGGAAGGTTTGCTGTAGTCAAAATATGTTGTGATGAACCAGAACAATAATTTATCGAAATTAATAAGCCATCTTTGTTGTTGATATTCGTCTGGAACACTTTTGAGGTCGTAAGTGGTACAACCCGAGTGTGATATAACCAATTTCCCACCTTCTTTGAATGCAGCATTCACCTGATCGATCACATGATCAAAGTAGCCTATAGGAATGCATCTCAGTTAACACGTACACTATGACCCGGATTTGCGCTTTCCCGCAGTGTAAGACGTTGGTTCCACAGTGATGGATTTTAAATTGCTCCCATTTCCACAAAATCAAATCCAAACTCCAAAGTGGCATGGAGTTTGTCACCTGTTCCCCCACATTACCGCAGCTTTGAAATGATTGGCAAAAATGTAATAAATTAAGTTCAAAGTGTCCAACATTGTCATTTCCAATGCCACAACTATTACTCTAGATAAAAATGTTTTTCAATGATTTTACTATTTTTACCAAAACAAAATGGATGGCCACCGGTGGCTTCACTTCTCGTTAGAGCGAGTAAGCGGCATTGTTAGACCGGTCATATAAAAGTTATTGCCTGGTCCTGGCAGGAACTCACCTCGCAAAACAGATTGATAATTGTGATTCACTCGAAGGAGTTCTTCTCCATATTATCAATCTGGGACTTCACTCTGCAGTACAGTATCTGTTCGGGAAAGGAGGGACTTGCTGTACAATACTGCGAGCTGATTGGATGATGCGACATCTTGCACGTTTGTTTTGATCAATCAAGGCAACGCATGAAAATGTCGCCTTTTGTCTTGTAGGGAGGGGAGGATCGGGGAGGGAAAGCACGAACATTTTTACCAGATAAAAATGCACGAAGCACCACCTTTCGCTGTTCAAATTCAACAAGGAAACTGACAGTAATTCTGCGAGAACAGAATTAATTGCTCTGTCCATTTGTCTGTCCGTACAAGATGTATTATCCGGAGTTTATGAACTCACAAATACCGCGAGAATTCATCTTGCTGGCAACGTTAGACAGGAACTACTTTAATAAAATGGTGGCTATGAACCAACCAGGGAGTGCAGCAAAAATTGACAGAATACAGTAATGAGAACACGTTCCCCTGTATGGGCAATTTGTACTTCTAAAGTTATTGCTTGAAGACACGTTTTAAACGTTCTATATCCATATGGGTCCAGTCTACTCTACATGGAGTTAAAATAACCCTTTTGAAATGAATGTTCATTGTGAACAATTAAACAATTGACTAAATCATCAATGTTATCTAAGAACAAACTGACATTATTGGGGTAGTCATGGGTCAATTATCCACCAGCAAGATATAATAAAAATATAACAAAACAATATTAAAATAAAGAATGGTTTATTGACTCACATGAAGCATGTCATCTTTTGTTGCAAAATACAGAAAGAACATATTAATCCTCACATGTAACTCTGGCATGAGTGTTAATAATGGTGGTCCAACACTCGTATGGTTACTTTGGCCCCACGTAACCTTAGAGACAAATGGTGCACAACGTCAGCTTCCTGAGACAAAGGAATGGGCGTAATGTAGTTCAACCTCAATTCAGTAAATGGTAATTAGCATAATCAACAATCACCCAAAAAAAAAAAATAAAATTTATAGCTTTGTCTTACTTACAAGTGATTTGGATGAAAAACAGAATGTAAACAGTACAGATCAACAACTTGAGTAAAGTAAGTTTGAGAGGTCAGGAAATAAGTAAACCATAAATCAATTGCCATCAGCAAAAAAAGTGAAAATAAATGCAAGTTTGGTACATTCGTTGATGCAATTTACACAATACATTTGTAGAAAAACTGTCATTTGACTAGCTGCCAAAACTTGTTGCAGTAATTTACCACTTAAAAAACACGTCTTACCAGCACAAATAACCACCATGTCCGAACGTGTACGAATTATGATTACTGAAATAAAGCCATTATCATTATACGCAATACCTTAAAATTCTATTTCAGGTAAAAGTCGACTTGTTTAGTTATAGGCTTGCAGTGGTTGTAGAAACTTAAAATACAAACAACCACATATAAACACAGACTGATAGCTGCAATAATACAGTACAATATTGTGCCACATTATGGCAGCACATGGAAAAAAAATCCCACTACTACTTTGAACAAGCAGTTTATGGTTCCATATGACACCCAGTGCCACAAGAGGTCCCATTGAAGCACCAACTCCTCACCAACAGGTTGCGTAAACATGCTGAACATAGCTTTTGGCACACATGAATAAAGTTACCCCATTCTTTGATCCCAAAAAATAAACTGCTCACTCTTGTCATTATAACATAGTTTTGCCTCATAAATAAATAACGGCTGCTACATTGATACAGCATCCAAAACCAAAATCCTATGATAGTCATTTATACACATTACAAATCATTAGCACCTCAATCCCAACTTGTCCACCGAACGAGGAATCCAGCTGATGTACTCTGTAACGTTTTTGTCCATAATTCACCTCTAGGCTGCTTTTTTCTTCTTCCTCCCTTTGCCATAGCCTCTTCCAAACCAGCCACCCTGCACCGCCGTGGCCTTAGCAGCATTCCCAGGGTCAGCAAAGGAGTCCCCGGGACCAGCGTGGGGAACAATGACCGCACGGGTGTGGCTGTCCTCATCCTCAGGCTGCAGAGGTGCAGCAAGGCTGAAGATCGGGTCCTCTGCCCTGAAGAGACAAAACAAAACACTAATCTAATCAGTGCTGGTACAATAAGTAGGCGTAAAAATATCTCAATTTAATCTGCACAACATGACTCGCACACACAAAGATGCTGAAATGGTATAACTACAACATAACCTCTGAGGTTGTTCACATTTATAAACAATTATTAGTGTTGGGGAAAATGAAGATAGTGCCCTGCAAAAGTATTAGCCCCCCTTAAAGTTTTTGACTGTTGGCATATTTCAGGCTTCAAACAAATATCGGAAATGTGGTTAAAAAAAAATTTTTGGAATTATGAAGCTTCAACACTAAGTGGAACACGATCATGAACAACATTTTCTTTTTTACAAATAACAAAAAATTAGGCGTGTGAAATTATTCACCCCCTTTTCTCTCCAGAGGTCCACTGATGATGTATGAATGACCCAATTTTGACCTAAATGACTTATGATGATGAATGATAAATACTCAGGGGCGGACAGGCCATCGGGAATTTTTGAGTTTCTCCAAACAGGCTCTCGATTTTCGGGCTTCCATTAACAACATTGCAGAAACGTTATAGACAAAGACATACCTGTCATAAACAGGAATCTGGAGATTAAGCGCTTCCATAAGAAGACTCATGACATCATCACACTTGGCGTTGATTTTTAGTACAGCCAAGTCGTCTTTTGGTGTCCACTAAAACAAAAAAGGACAATCGCAGTATAAGATATTAGTCATTATTTATTCAGCTCAAGGCCAATTACAGTACATTACATACAGGACATTTTATTCACATTACTGTACCTGGAGGTTAATGATGTAAAGTTTGGGCCTTTTGCTTGCTGGTTTGTTCATGCACCACAGACAAGGGTATTTCTTCAGCACCTGCACAGACAGACTGTTTTAACAACTTTGATTTGATCTTTGAAACATGGAATCATGGAAAACTGATTTTTTTTTTTGTTAACTACTACTCACAACTCCTCATTTTACATTTAATTTATGGCAACTAATGCCATAAAATTAATTCAAAACTGATCTGAATAAAGGCCCATGTTGTAATTACGTAATCTTACAAACAATGCGGAATGAACAAAAACATGCGCCAAGAACTACCTTGAGACTGGAACCTAAGCAGAGGATAACGTCAGCCACCTTCGCCGCCTCTGCAGCTCCCTTCCAGTTGAGAGGTTGCTCTAGGGTTCCTCGTTCCCCAAAGTGCACTATTGTGTCCCTGAGTTCACTGCCACAGTGGGAGCACCTGCGGCCCGTGCAATGCCGATGGAGGGATGTCCGCTCCGTCACATCGAATAAACGCACATATTCTCTGACTGGAGAACAGGAAGTACACACCTGACAGACAGAAGCAAAAACAGGATGTTCAGAAAATAAATTCCACCCCTACAAAAACATGCATGCATGCACAAGAGACTTCTAACAGCTGTGCGGCTTGGTTGACAAGCAACAAATGTAAATAATGTCAACATTGACTCGACTATCATCACCTTAACATCGAATACAAAAAAAATGGATGTTGTTCTACCCCTAATGTATATATGCGTGTATCACCTCAATGAACATGTTCCCATGAAGTTCAGACAGGGCGTGTTGAGGAAGACCACTACGTAGATGAAGTCCATCACAGTTTTGTGACACAACATGCTTCACCTTTAAAAAACAGAACATTTTTAAACACCAGTAAAATGCTTACCGTCATGTGTTTCTACAAATAGGTTGAACATACCAGCATTTTCTTATACAGCATCTTGATGCACATGTGTGTGAGCGTCGGCTCTGCTTTGCTCAGGTCAGATGAGCTGTTTGGAAAAAATAAATAAAAATGAAATGAGTGATGGTCCCATCTGACAAATGACATCATACAATTAAAATGCCATCACACCTGACAGTGTGGCCTTTCTGCAGTTGTGTCCAAACACCGTTGGGCCCTCGGTAGTCCGGGATGGAGGCTGCCTACCATTAAAAACAATATTAGCAAGGCAGAAGATGGAGAAGCAAAATGTAAATAAATAACATGACTTTCTTACAGTACTTATTCCAGCTCCGGTGTAAACCACCAAGTGCTTTGCTTGTTGGATGGCCACAGCCAGCTGCCACGCTTTACTTTTCAGGTCATCGTCAGTATCAAACACCTGTAAGAAATAAAAAAAAAGTAAGGGGGGAAATGATCAAGTTCTGTACAAAACAATGATGATTAAAAACCCATTCATCAATTCTCTAAAGTGCTTTGGGTCGTGGGTGAGGTGGAGTCTAGCACAGCTGACTTGAGAATTTCAAGTCTTCAAATAAGCTAAAGTGCATGATGAATGGATGCGTTGCAGTCGTGAACAAACGTTTTTGCTTTGTGATAAGCGTATGTCAAGCTGTTAACTGCCTGACCTCCTCTTGCTTCCTCTTGAGTTCATTTCGGCGAATCTTTCTCTTGCAGAGCTCATCCACAGTGTCTCTGTGCAGCACAAGTACGGAAGCGTCCTCCTCGGACCTCTCAGCCTCAGGTTTTTTCAGGATCCGTCCAACCTAAAGTTTAAAAGAGAAGAACAACCGCCGTCAGCTACAACTCGACTATAGCGCCGACTCATTTTGTTAGTTGGGAGAGTGCCTGCCGATTTTCTCTTTTATTTTACCAGCCTAATGATCTCCCTCTCGTTTTCTTGTTGCACGATCTTGGCCTTTTGTAAAGCTTTTCTCTCAGCACGGGAAGAGACACCGCATTCTGTCTCGTTTGCCATTACGGGTTGAACCAGCTAAGTGGCTCCGAGCGTTTTCAAAACAAAGCTCCCTTTAACTACAGCCGGGCGGATGCTGGTCTAAATTGACTCTAAAGCGGGTAGCGCCCCCTGTGGCTCGGCGTGCGCAGTCAAAAGTACTCTGCACCAAAGTACAGAAACTTGTGGGGAGTGGGTAGGGAACTAGTACAAATGTGAAAAAGTACATTATTTATGTTAATCTTTTACAATAAACACAACGTAAAGAGGGAAAAACTTTTACACTCAAAATAGTTTCCTCCTTCTCCTATCAACTCCCGCAATGCGTGCCCTAAGAAATAATAACGTTACTTGTCACATATTGTTTAAGAGCTAGTACAGCTATTTGAAACCAGTCCGCATACAGAATACACTATAAAACAGGTTTTGTTTGAGGTCAAATAGGATTATCAAAATTATGTCTGCTTCCGTTTTTAACTTTAAAATGTCATACAGTAAATACGCGCTTCAAAACAACTTCTAGGCCACAAATACCATCCAAAAAAATGAATTGAAAATTACAAGTTGAGGCTGCACTAGTAGTGTATTCCTGTGCCACATTCTAATACTGCTGAGCGAACTACTGTAGTTCATTGCTTAAATTATCATAGTTACGGTAAATATTCAATACTCCTTGGCAATAAATATAAAACAATCAAATGGAAAATACTAATACTTAATATTTGTCACGTCTTCTTGTGCAGCCTGATGATGCCGTATTTTTTACACTGCTGTGCAAACGTAGTTCATTAAAAGCCATTTGCAACCTTGAAATGTCATATATTGTCCGTTTCACAGAACCCACAAGTAACATTTGTCATGTAAAAAAACAGTTTATTATCACACTAATAATATGCATACCTTCAAATATAAATAACACACAAAATTCACTCTGGATCAAACAAAACTAGAGAATAATTTTGTTATATTTGAAAAGCAAATCAATAAAGCAGGCCAGATAATTAAGGCAACACTTGAGGAAAGCAGACTGATGTTACAATAGTGCAAACTAGGGCCACAAAATACTGTAATATAATCACAGAATCAGTGAGATGATAACATTCTTTAGAGAAGGCAACAGTTCTGTAGTGTCCATGCTTTTGATCTCAAAATGAGAAAAACTGTCACCATCATAGCTATGTTTATGTTTATATTTTTTGATTCAACACAAAACAATGTCCATTTGCAGGCTTCCAGAAATCAGACTCAGCCATTTCAGTGTTTTAATGTTAAAGTATTCTGTCATTTATAATAAAGACACTACAGTAGTTCAAAGGAAGCCCAAATTTGGGAAATGTAAACTTGAGTTCTCAGCGGAGCCAAAGAAGCACGTGTCATCGGGGTCTGCAGGAGTAAAATCTCTGAGAGATCCTTGCAGGCTTTGTTCTCAACCGCACTCGCTTGGTTTCAAGCGGCTGTTCGCTAGCGAATCCTGTCTTGTGTTCAGTTGTCACAACTCCTCTGTGTCTTTCTGACACCTTCCTCTGGATCCTGGAGGGGAAATGACGACAAATGGTTGCGCTGCTGACTAAAGGTGATGTTTTATTTCATAAAAGCATTAATTTGCACATGGGTATCTACTACATGCAGTACCTCACAATAGTGAGTACACCTTTTTGTAAATATATCTTTTAATGGGACAACGCTGAAGAAATTAAGAAGTCAGTGCACAGCTTGTATAACAGTGTCAAGTCCTCTCAAAATAACTCAGCACAAAGCCATTAATTTCGAAACCGCAGGCAACAACTGTGAATACACTCCTAAGTGAAAAAGTGCAAATTGGGCCCCAATTAGCCATTTTCGATTCTTGGTCATGTGACGCGTTTGGGTTAAGACTTCATGTGACGTTGTCAGCTATAATCCAATATTAACATATATATCTACAATGGAATACTCACAAGATGCCTCTTTTCCTCTGGAGTGACTTTTGTGTCGCAGCAGACAGAGCGCTCCTTCCTTTTGGGCAGCTTATCTGCTCCATCTGAACTAACAAAAACACACGTCAGAATCGTCTTGGTGTGATTCCCACAGATGCAGCACAGAAATGCGCATAGAAATCTCATTTCAATCTTTGCTGACTGCAAACAAAAGCTTTGCTGACGAATAACATTCATCTTTTTTTCTAAATATTATAATGATGCAGACAAGCCGGTGACTTGTTTTTGACGGAACTGGACTAAATAATGAATGTAAATTAATGTACAGTGTTACTTTGACTTTTTAGTTGAATTCATTCCATCACCAATCAGTTAATTTGAATTTGTTTTTAGAGTTGGCTTGTTATTTATTTTTTAATGGGCTTTGTTAGTTTAACGTTTACTATTTTAGCATATATATATATATATATATATATATATATATATAGAGGGTATTTCTCAAGTGAGAGATTAAAAAAAGGGTCATAAGAAATATTGTGTATTAAAAACCTATCCTCACTATGGTTGCAGATGTGTTGGAGCTAGTTTTGTAAATATAAAATGTTGTTTCAGTTAATTAGCGTTTAAAAAAACTCACATTTATTTTATTCAGTTCATGAAAATGATCTTTTTTTCCTGATTCCTTGTCGTGAATTAAATTATCTTGGTTGTTGTGCCTTTAATTGGGCGTGGCCTACCGTGTGACGTCAGCAGCTGACTCCAGCTCTGGCTAGCCATTTTCCATATCTGCTTCTTGCCAGTGTTTAGCTGTTTGTCTCGTTCAATAAATGACTGAAAGTGCATCGTTGAACGGTGGGTTCACTTCAGTCACTGACTGAACTCGTGCCTGTTCCATGCCAGTGTTTTCATATCATATTTATGTGATTCACTAATTGTTCCGTTTAATATACAGCCTGTGAGAGTGGTTCTCCTTTTTTGTTTTTTTGCTTCAATTGAGGAAATGAATTTGAAATTTTCTTGTACCGGTACTTTTGATCCGCATCACAAAGCAAAAAATAAATATAATTTGACGAAATGATGGGTCGTAACTCGAAAAGCTTGTAAGTTAAGGCACCCTTTGATAGGTCATAAAGTGACATTTCCCACCATGTTTCCCACTGGGCTAAAAAGCTGTCAGTTACCTGTCGTCTAAGCACTCTCTCCCTGGTCAGCTCTCTGTCCAAACTAATCAGCTGCATCCTTTCCGCCACTGACAGAGAGAAGAAGATATCGTATATTTCGTAACGCGCCGCTCGCAGCTGGAGGAGAGAAAAAATAATAATCACACAGACGCTTGTTTGAGTGAACTTGTGAAATCTCACTATCAGTTCCGGGTAATTTGCTATTTAAAGGATAAATGCACATTGGCAGGAGGCAGCTCAACAGATGGGAACAACATGTGGCTGACTCAATACCTGCAGAGCGACTCTCTGCTGCAATAAACGATCCTGTTTGCTACAGATATCCCCTCTGTGCTGAGACAGCTGGAAAGCCTGCAGGAATTGCTTTGTGTCCTGAAAGAAAAATACACACAATCACAGATTAAAAGAAATATTAAAATTATAGTATTAATAACGAAGGAATTCAATTAACTCATTCACTCCCAGCCATTTTCACTGAAGCAACCCCCTTCGCTCCCAGCTGGTTTACTGGATTTTGACTGATTTTGCAAGGCCCACAGAATATTGTGTTCTATTGCTATAAAAACATGCAACCTAACAAAAGAAAGATTAGACTCTCTTCTTTCATCAGGAACAAAAATATATATTTCCATTTGTTTTAGTTTTGCAGCATTTAACATTAGAATATAGTTAAGTTTGATCATTATCCACAAATCTGTTTAAAACAGTGGGGAAAGAGTTTTTTGCAACATGGCCTTGGTTGATATCTTTAACTCCACTGCCACCTGCTGGCCCTTTTTGTAATAACTACCATTGCTTCAACAATTCCCTTCAGTTCAGAGGCTGCATCAAAGCCTTGTGTATGCTCTAGCATAAAAAAAAAAAACATTTTTAAAAAACACATATGTCTTTGGGAACATGGTAATATTTTAAAAAAGAACATATTTAGCAATTGAGTTAAATGTCTCATTTGCTGTCGGTACTGTTTAAACATGAGCACGATACACACATACAAAAAAAAATTGGGCTGAATTTGAGCATTTTTCCTTGAATCAAATCACATTCAGCAAGGGCCTGATTATAAGATATCAGTTTGATGCAACTGTTTCTGTGTGGTCAACACAAGGTCAGCCAATCTTAAGACTCCGTGATTGTGACTGGAAAAGAAACAACAGCCAATTAGAAAGTGACTTGCACTGTTGCCAGACAGAAATATTGGAGCAACTGATTGTGGGGTTTTCCAAGTCCCAAAATATTTGACACTATAAAAAAAAAAAAAAGTCATAATGTAGTTATTAGATAAGCTAACATTTAGCCTAGCTTCTTGCATTTTGAACCTGTTATTGATGGTGGACAGGGATGCTGCCCTTTCGTGAATAGGGAAAATTGACAACTTTAAACTGTACTGTTATTGCCTATAGATGCCAAAAGATGGGAGCAAAGATCTACGTTTGTCTAACAGAAGCCCCCCCCCCCCCCCCCCCCAAAAAAAATACAAAGTGTGAATGGCTTTTGGACATACCAAAGCACCCCAGTTCAACTGAAACAGATGTGACAATGGCAGGCTTCAACTCACCCCAATGGTGCGGGCCAGCTGCGCCACTCTCTCAGTCCTGAGCAGCCTGCGCGTCAGATAGCCCTTGACGGCAGCTAACAGCAGGGGGCGGCAGCGGTCTAGGCCAGAGCTGGGGGGCTAATGAAGAGGGAAGGAGTGATGAGCCGGGTGAATAATGAAAAGAGGAGGGGGATGAGAGAGGAGAATGCTAATTCCATCAGTGACAACCAATTAATTTCCCAGACTCTCAAGGTCTTTTGCTTGGCATCTGTTTAGTGCATCCGTGCACGTGCAATGCTTTAATACAGAATCATAAACAACTGATAGCTTCTTGTCACTCACTTGTTGATTGCCAAGCATTAGAGGCTAATATATATATATTTTTAAACACGATGGCCTATATAAAATAATTGGTAGATTCTTTTTTTTTTTGGGGGGGGGGGGGGTGAATAAATAAACATAAATGTCAGCATGTTTCATACAAGTGACAAACATAAGAGTTATACCTGAGAGAGCTTTGAGAATGTCACCGTGTCTCCAAGATGAGAGCCTGACAGGGAGCACGGGAAGGACGAGCTCTGGAGCAGGGAGTACCGCGCTGCGAGTGCCTAAGAAGCAAGAAGACGTGAGGTCACGGTGTACAAAGTCAGGAAGAGCATGTGTATGAGCAGCGGTATGTATTTGGGGAAGCAGACAAGGTTGGCAAATATTGAATTGGAAAGGAGAGAAAATGAGGCAGGAGGAAAGAATTAATTGAGGGTAGCGAGAAAGAGGCGGAAGTGGAGGGATGGGGCATAGGAGAGGGACGACGGGGATAATGAGACAGGAGAGAAGGCAGAAATAATACAGCCAGAGAGCAAAAAGGACAGCAGAGGAGGCATGAGACAAAACAAAGAGGGACGAAACCAAAAAAGAAGAAGAAAAAACGAGAGAGACCATTAGCAGTGGCACGCGACAGGACGATCTGGCACTTAACCACGGACACTCATGAATTAAACAAATTATCCTTTCCTTTTCTGTGTCAATTCCCCTCCTCCCTCTAAGCAATGGCCAGCTTGGCCTCCCGTCTCATCACAAATAACACAAAACTAAGCAGCATTTTTATTTAACGTCGTAACTTCATTATATTGTTGTTAAGGGTATGTCAATTAAACAGAGCTCTTGATTAATCGGGCGAGAACACAGCTAGAATATGACGTAGAGATGCAAGGTAGAGATGGTGAGAGAAGTGGATGGCATACCAACAGCCGGCGCCCTTGAAGTACGCATGCACACACACACACACACACAGGCAAGCACACGCACACACACACACACACACACACACACACACACACACACACACACACGCGCACACACACAAGCGCCCATACAATCTCAGCTCTTAGGGATGTGATGAAACATTTATGTTTGAATCCCTTAGGTTTTTTTTTTTTTTTAGGAAACAGTGAAGGTCTCTTGTAATGAGCAGATGTCTGTAGTCTATCCACGACCCAACACTCCATCAATCAGGTAACGCAACATCATTTTTTAGAGTGTGTCACAGGACACATTTTAGGGCTGGGTGATTATGGGGAAAATAATCACAATTATTTTGATTTTGAAATCTTGATTAGTAAAAACGATTATTCTTTGATTTCAAAACTTCAAAAAGTATTTATTCAACAACTCAATATTACCATCATAGCCTGGTGCCCATTCATCCCTTCATGCTTCATACTTTAATCTTGAACACGCTTTTTTTTGTCAAGTACAACATTTGTAAATATCATGTGAAATTCAAGCAACTCAAACATAAAAAGTGTACCTCCGGCAGCCCATTTTGAGGTATTGATGGGGAAACGTCGCAATATTGTAAAGTTTGATAAATATCTGATGTTGCCATAGTATTTGCCCAAAATAATCCCACAGGTTAATTTTAATGCACAGTTAAAGGCAGATGGAACGTTTAAGTAGGTTTAAAATGTAAACTACAAGTGCTCTGCGAGGATACGACCAGGATCACAATCTGATAGAAGAATGTCCATGCTTGCTTAATAAAGGACTTTTATTAAGACGACAGAGTGCCTCGGATCTTAAGACTGCTTTCACCACCTTAACAAGAAAGTAAATTAGTAACAACATAAAATAAGAATGTACTAAAGTAATTGCAATTAAAAAAATCATAAAAATAAATATCAGCTGTTCCTGCAGTACACGCATTGTAATTGAGCTCTACTAATAAAACTCGTTTTTCAGAGATTGGGGAGAAAATGCGGCTTTGAGTTTATATTACCTGTGTGTGTGTGTGTGTGTGTGTGTTCCTGTTTTGTGTGAATATTCATTATTTGAAAGGAATATCACTCCTGGAAGTCAATGCTAATTTTCTGTTAGCATGTAAATTGAATTTTACTTTTACTTTGACATTAGCAGTGGTGATGTTTTTAAAACGAAGCATGCTTTGTATTTAAGTATATCAAATGTGTGCAATACTGTTTCGCTTTACAGTAAACTCCAACGGGGGTGCCATTCAAAAATTTAGAGAACGCTCAGGAAGGGCAGAACACGGACATACTGTATATAATAACCTGGAGTCAAAATTGCCTCTTGCAGCCCGAAGCCAAAAGGACAGCCATCTTGGGTTGCCACTGTTACTAACAACTTCTGTTCTTTTTTTTGTGTGTGTGCTGAAAACACTGTTATCAGTACTAGTGTTGTTCCGATACCGATACTGGTATTGGCAGAGGTATCGGTATCGGTGAGTACTAACAAGTAGCATGCCGATACCATTTACTCTGACGCTAATATAGGACTTTGGATGCAGCATCTTGTGTCTTGCTCATGCACGACATTCACTGATGTGTGACATGTTCACTGCATGCCAAGCTAGGTTGCTGGTTGTCAAGCAACATGGTGCATTCAGGGTACTTTCACAATGTAAGGAACTTACACAGAGACTGTGCTGTTTGGCACATTAATTGCTTTTCTTCTATTATAATGTTTTTAAGACTGACAGTAGCCAATATCGAATTCATGATTAAAATTCCATTAATTGCCCAGCCCTAGCCTATGGAACCATGTCAATGTTTCAAATGAAGTTTCAGTGTTACTGTGCTATCGCAGCAGAGGAAATTCTCATTCAAACAATTTTGATCTAATCTAACCTTTAAAATATGAGACGGACATTTATTCTTCATGACTTGCATAGGTGACTTTGGGTGAAGTCGCAAACCTCATTTAAGTGAATTATGGCTACTCTACGGGAATTACAATTAGACCTGCAGAGCAGAAAGTGATGTAACATCATGCAAGAAGTGGCCCGCTGGGTTGGATGAGCTTTGTATGACAGCATCCATGTTCGCTGTAAGAAATATGCATGAAGTTCAAACATGGAGAAGCAACATTATTTAATTCCTGCACTTTCTCGCTTTTCGCACATGCAACTTGACAGTCACACATTCCTAACTAGTACAACCAACCAGATGTAGTTCAAGAACGTTTGTTCTCTTTCCACACTGACGTTTTACACATTTGAAGTCTCACCTGGCACAGTTCTTCCTGCTGTCTCCTGTGCTCTTCTTGCAGGGCTCTGACCTGAGCAACGTGGACCTCTTTTAGTTCCTCTGCAAAACGCTCACTCGCCGGTGAAGCCACTGACACCGAAAAATGACAAAGGGAAGAAAAAAGCTTGGTAGTAGCACACCAACATCCATCTGTACTCAACAAAAATATGAACGCAATACTTTTGTTTTTGCTCCCATTTTTTATGAGATGAACTCAAAGATCTACAACTTCTTCCCAATACACAATATCACCATTTCTCTCAAATATTGTTAACAAACCAGTCTAAATCCTTTGCCGAGATAATCCATCCCATCTCACAGTGTGCCACATCAAGATGCTGATTAGACACTATTATTAGTGCACAGGTGTGCCTTAGACTGCCCACAATAAAAGGCCACTCTGAAAGGTGCAGTTAGGATTAGGGGGTAATTTGGTCAGTACTGACTGGTTTTCTGGGTCACCAGACACCCCCCCACTCCCATGAAAACTCTCACTATCACAGATTTAGACTGGATGGTAAACAATATTTGAGAGAAATTGTGATATTGTGTATGTGGAAGAAGTTTTACATCTTTGAGTTAATCTCGTAAAAAATGGGAGTAAAAACAAAAATGTTGCGTTTATATTCTTGTTGAGCAAGTCATCCGTCAATTTTTTACAGCACTTTAGATAAGCCGATCTTACCTCTTGAAGCACTGTAGCTGGATTTGACCTCTGTCAAGTCTTCAATGCTGGGTGTTTCAGTCATGTCCAGGTTGTCTGTCACATGCATGAGCAGTCTCCGTTTGACCTTGGATGACGTGCCCTCAATACCTGCCACACTCTCGGGGGTCAGTTCCTTCGCTTGGACCAAGTGGTCACTTGAGTCCTCTTCAGAATCTGAATCATCAAGGAGCCTCATTTCAGATGGCATGTCCCCATCCAACGATTGGCTGACAGCCAGCACAATATGACTGTCCTGCTTTCTTTCTGTATGATGTGAATTGCTGTCCAACTGTATTGACACATCATGTGAAGATGCGGGATCTGAAACATGAGGAATTGGCATCCACTTGGCTACAGAGAGCACACATTTAGCCGGTGGCTGTTGCTTCCTGCTTCCCTCGAGCTGTCGAGAACTCACGTTGAATGCTTCTTCATTGATTTTGCCCTGAAGGGTCAGGGTGTTGACCAGACTGATCTCTGCTAAATTAACAACCTCGTTGTCTTCATCCTGCAAGATTGACCGACTGTTGTCTTTGCTGCTGTTTTGTTCATCTGTGTTTTCGAACAGGTTTCTGCAAGGCTCAAGTGATTGTCGATTTGAAGCCCCACTGCTCCCATCAGGCCGATCCTCCCATTTCCCTTCAATTTCCTTGAGGGATAACCCCAGATCAGAGATCAGGTCTTTTAAGCTGGACAGGCCGGACTCGAGCTGGTTTATGTGCTGTGAACTCTGGACTGTAATATTTGGTACATCACCTTGTGGTCCCAGATTAGGTGCTTCATTAGACTTGTGGCTTTCATGATAGCTTGAGCTAATCAAAACTTTCCCCATGAAGTTGTCTCCTTCATCTGGTATATTACTTGAGCTCTTAGTGTAAACAGGACTCAGGCAGAAATTAGGCACTGGGATGGAGTGATGGGTTCCAAGGTCTTCCAGATAAGTAAATGGGTCTGTGGTTGTCTGATCATTGTTCATGTGGTAGACATTTTGAGTTTGGGATTGCGACAAGAGCTGTGGGTGAGAAAGGGTGATATGTTCCGATACTCTTTCGAGATCACGGTTTGTCTTTTTGCTGATCACCTCACCTGGAAAATTTAGATTTTTTTCATTGGATTTTTTGCAGGTAGTATTCACCGTTTTGACAAACCTCTTCTCTTTAGTTTTTCTCCCCTCTGTGGCTTTGTAGTAAAACTCATTGTTCTCCTTATCAGACAGGCTCTTCTCCTCCACTTGTGGTTGTTCTTGTGTTTTCTCCTGGATTCTAGCATTTTTGGCTTGGTTCCTAAGCAAGCGCTGTTGCTCGCGGTACTCCTGAGATTTCCTCAGCAGGTCCTGGAGGCTTGGACGATTAGGAGTCTGTGATTGTGCTTGGGGTTCCAGTGTGTACACCCATTCTGTATTTTCTGGGTTGCTCTGATTAAGCTGATCAGCAGATGAACAATCAATGCTTTGTGTTTGAGGTAACTCAGGAATGTTTGAAGCGCTACAGTTGTGCAAAGAGGGGACAGGGACCTCCATCACTTGCTTAATTGTTTGGCCTTCCTTCATGTTAAGTCCAGTAGAAGAGGGAAGATCATCTTGACTCTCAGCACTTTTCATTTTAATATTTTCACTTGTCCCTCCAGGGAAATTATCACTTCCAATGGAATTCTCTTGAAACGCAGCACAACAGCTGTCATTCATTCCTATGAAAGCATGACAGAAGGACGACTCCAGTCCACTTCTCTCCAATTCCTCTCCATCTATGGGAGGGTAGCTAATAATATCCGGTATATTGGAAATTGCCTTTGAGGTTTTGTGAAGCAAATAGTCAGTTGTATTATTCGTTTCTTGTGGGCCAACACTCCTTACGTCAAGACTTTGTGAATGACTGGTGGTGTTTTCCACAATTGCAGAAGTCTCACGGCCCAAAGATGCAGCGCAGTGATTGGCAGTATTAAAGCTGGGTTCAGAGGATTGCTGGTTTCCACGATGCTCAACAAGGCACCCTACCTTGTGACTTGGTTGAGGAATCACATGAGAGGTGAAAGAGGCACTGTTTATTGTTGATGACAACGAACGAATGCGTGGACTATTCATTTCTGCCACAGTATTTATACTTGGCTGACTAGATTCACTGGACTTTGAGGACTCCAAAGATTTTGGGGTGAACTTCAATTCCTCAAGTAAGTCATCCAATGTTGGTGAATGCCTTATCTGTAATTTAGAAAAACAACTTTTAATGTTTGAAGTAGAGAAAGGGTACCATATAAAATTATGTACATAACCATTTTGGTCTGCATCGTTAAGTTATTAATATAGTATACACAGTACACATAGTGTTTTACAACAATACTTAACCATATTATCATTTTCATATCAACCTGTGGATGAAATAGTGAAGGTTGTGGTAAAAAATATACGCAAGAAGCGTACGTACCGCAACAGTTACATTCAAACAAATTATTTTTTCCCATCTTTGATTTTTCCCATATCCTCTTTCTCTAGCAACAAATTTTAACAAATCTCAAGTACCTGAACGCTGTGTAGAATCGATTGCACATATGCAAATCTTTGATTGTCCTTCAACCTTCGACTGAGCGCATCTTTTTGCGCCGCTTCCACTTTGTGCCGCTGCATTTCCTCTCTCCGTGTATCTGTGAGCTGTTATTAACAGAAATAAGTCATGACATGTGACAAAACACCCACATATGATGGCCATTAACACAAGTAAAGCCTTGATTTGAGTTATAGCATCGGGTGATGTTGTAAATAACCCAAGTATCTAAAGATGGACTCCATCAAACACTACTCATGCAGAGTAGTGTATGATTCTCTTATGGTCACATTTTCAGGATGATATTAAATTCCCTTTAACATTTACAGGCAAAATTAAATTGCCCTTCTCTAAATTTTAGAATGTATATGTCCAAATGCTCAGTGTTTCAGGACTATTTGCACAACTACAGTGGGGCAATTAAGTATTTAGCCAGTCACCGATTGTGCAAGTTCTCACACTTAAATTGATGACAGAGGTCTGTAATTTTTCTCATAGGTATACTTCAAATGCAAGAGACAGAAAGTGAAATAAAATTGTAGAAATCACATTACACACATTTTAAAAGGCTAGGTAACGATAACGGAATTTGATTTTGTTGCTGTATGGATTCTGCACAGACCAACTAGGACAAAATCTGAGGTGGGCACCTTCTCCAGAGGCATTGCTCTGGAGAATTTTGCATCGACTGATCAGACCACATCCTGAGAAAGAAACTTCCCCGATGGTGTCTTCCAGCGGCGCTTTATCTCACTGAATCACTGTCATGTTGTTCTAGTATAACACCATATTAAGTGTTAAATGTTGCCCACTCAGCATCCATTACAACCTGTTCATTCTGGAAAAGTGGATAACCCCATCTGTGGTCACTTCTCATTCTTAAAAATTTTTCTTTTTTACCCAAATGGGGTGTTGAGTTTTTCCTTGCCTGATTGGGTGCTTTAGATAATGAGGGATGCTGTTAACATTTGCCAACTAAGCCCTTTTGTGGTAAGAGCTATATAAATACACTTCACCACTTCTACATCTTTCTGTCACCAGTTTCTCTTTATTTCTGTTGCAACTTGCAAGGACTCTTTGTGACAATCTAAGTTAAGGAGCCACTTCCCTTTGAAGCCTTGTAATAGCAAGATACTGTTTATCGATTGGTGGGCGTCTTCTTGGTCTCATGATGTCAACACGTGAACAGCAATATGAAGAAGACTTTTTAGATTAGAATTTTATTTGGACCGGGAAAGTACTGGTCCTCTCATGTAACAAACAGTCGCGGTTAAGGGCCTTGTTAGAGAACAGCAAACTGTGCAAAAATTACAGAAATTGTGGATAGTTTGACAAGTGCATTAAAATCTAGACCTGGTGAAATGTAGTTATCTTGGAAAGGATATAGTGAATTTTATGCTCATTCTGAATTTGAAACATCACCCAAAAGCGGAATAAGTTATGGTGCATCTTTTCCAGCTAAAAAGTACAAATGAGCTCTAAGAGTCAAGTCGCAAGGACACTCAGTTCCTACCTTAGTGACAAGTCTCACTTTACCCAAAAGGCTACAATGTCCCTTTTACTAGGAAGAAACAAATGTTCATACCACGGGTGGCAGGATGGGCGCTCCATAGAAGCGAATGGCAGAAGACGCAGGCTTTTTGTGCTCCTCATCTTTGTTCCGCAGCTGCGTCAGACGATTCCGGACAAACGTATCGTAGTCCTCCATTGGATTTTTCCTGAAGTTGGTTGTGGTTCACATTCGGGTCCGGTGCTGTTTTATCTTTTATAACGGTAGCTATGACGTGACGATGCTAGCCAGCTAGCCTAGTGGCTAGTTAAGTAGCGCGCTATTTCGTAGAATAATCTACGGGAGGGAATAAGGTTTATAAAGTCTGCAATATAACGGTGGGAAAACTCAAGCCACCACACAAAAGCAAATAGGGGTAACAAAATTCCTGCAAGTGAAGTGTTTACGTTTTACCCGCCTCTCTTCCCGGAGAAACTACCGGTGACAGTTTGGAGAGCAACAAGACCAGGGACGGATCCCAGAATGCTCACGGATTTATTATACCAAAAACAACCAGAATAGTCAAAAACATTACATGTACATGAACATGACAACTTCATACACTGATTTCACTTTTTAAACCACCCTCGCTACCATGTAGGAAAATGGTTATAAGTTTGAGGTATCAACTTTTAAAAAGCCACTCAAGTCCATATTTTCACAAGTTCCAAGTCGGAGCACACGAAGAAGAGTGCAGCTAATACAAAGGCGACATTGCCCCCTATAGGCACAGCGAGTGCATTTTATTTCATCTTAAAAATGCAGCTCATGTTTTGCATAAAATAGAAATACACGTCCAACAATTTTACCAATTGAAGACAATTTGAATTTTTGCTGTAGATGAAAATTAAATATTCACCGGCTACCACACAACACACACAGAAAACAGTTTTCTAGGGTGTCTCAATAACTACGTTTTATATGTTAACAAATTTATTTATGTTACTTTTGATAATAAAATGCAGCAATAGTTGTAATTATTTAATACATATATTTTTTTATGTATACATCACAATACCGCCCTCATTTTATACTGTATTCAAATTACTATAAAACCAATGATCATTAAATATGTTATACCGTGTGTGTGCGTGTGTGTGTGTGTGTATGTGGTCTTGTTTTTGTTACATAGTGTGGCCAACAGGATTTCACAGTTGTGGGGCCCACCCGTCCATGTGGGGCCATTTACCTGGGCCCCACAAGTTTAGACCTCTTTTGAGGGTCAATAGTTTAGGTTTGAATTGGGTTATAGTTGAGGTTAGGGTAAGGAATAGGGGTAGGCAATCATTTTTGATGGTTGGGGTTAGGGGAAGGGGTTAGAAAATGCATTATGGCCTCACAAAGATAGTAAAACAAACCTGTGTGTGTGCGTGTGCGTGTGCGTGCGCGTGTGTGTGTGCGTGAGACTCTTTCCCACCACTGTACTGTGTGTGTGTGGGCCCCTTAGATTGATACGCAAGTTTTATCTAACAAATGTATAGTATCGTGTAGGATTAAAAGAAAAACTTCCTTCTGCTTAGGTGAGCTTGCGCAAACAGAAGCGACTACTGCAGATAACATCTTCTCTTATCTACTCTATGCTGATAAAATGTCTTGGATGAAAAATAACGCCTTGGGGGAAAAAGCCTATACAAAGATCTTAGATGCACAACTTTAAATCAAATACTACCCCATTAAACTGATTTTAGTGTTGTGTTAGCTTTCTACATAAACCATTTTCTTTTTTCTTAAGATGATGCGCATTTTGACATGATAGTTGACAAGAGGCTGACCAAAAGTACTTAAAGTTTCTTCTTCCTAGTCAGCATTGTAAACAAGCCACCCCTTTTTCATTTCATTATTTTTTTTCATAGTACCATTTTCATAGTTCCATTTTTTTCATAGTACATACATGATGACATTCATTGTTCCCTCAGTGAACTGTGGCTCCCCAATGCCAGCAGCACTAATGCAGCTCAGAGCAATGACAATCCCACTACCATGCCTGACTTTAAGCAAGACACTTGTCTTTGTGTTCCTCGCCTGATTGCAGTCACACACACTTAACACCATCTTGGTCTCATCAGACCACAGGATATGGTTCCTGTAATCCATCCCCTTACTCTGCTTGCCACCTTTTTGCGGAACTTCTTGTGCGTCATCTTTACAAGAGGCTTCCTACTGCAACAACACCCATGCAGAGCAATTTGATGCAGCGTGTGGTGTGTGGTGTTAGCACTGACAGGCTATATCCTTGACCATCTATCTATATGTAGAGCAAAAGTTCTTTTTTTTCAGATCTTCAGATTGTTTTGCTATGGTGACATTTCAGCGACCAATCTGAGAGAGTGTTAAAGCCGTCATACCAATACCTGCTCCCTATTCATGCACCTGAGACCTTGTAACACAAACATGACACTGGGAAGGGAAAATGACAAATTGTACTTAATGTCGACATTTTCACTTAGGGGTGTACTCACTTTTGCTGTCAGGGGTTTAGCTATTAATGGCTGTATTTTGAGTGTCATTAATGCTCACTTATTCACGTTCATTTCCACATTAGACCTCAATGAATCCTTTAGCTGTGGTTGATCACACGCTATCTCTCTATTATTATTATTATTAATTAATTCATTCATTTGAATTATTTACAACTTTTTTTTACACCAATAATGTGTCTCAAATGTAGGGAGTACAAGTAAAACGTCATCACAAAAATAAATACTCTCCTGTCTATCCAGGACAGAACCTAAAAAAAAATCTATTGAAGCACATGCAGTAACAAAATAATTGTATTTGTAAAGAATACTTTTCATGACTGAATTTTTAACTTTGCTTTTTTACCCCCTTCTTTTATTTATTTTTATTTGAGTTATGGCGTAAAAAGTCAGCAATTGTGAGATGACAGGCAGCATGAGTAACCGAATTTCCAGAGTCTAAACCCTCCACTTAATCCTCCACTTGTGACTGGAGTTTTGTTGTTCGTAGTAGTAGTGGGCCGTGTCCCTTTAAATGCGGGTTACGTAGCGCCTTCATGAATGAAACCATGTGATCCAAACATCACTTGACGTCTCTCGCCTGAGCCCAGACCGAAACAAGCGAGGAAGGAGTGGATACAGCACACAGACGGTGCCACAAGGCGTCAAGCGAAGGAGAGGGGCCAAACGTCGCTCCTTCCTTCTCGCTCCGCAAGCACTAGAGCACCTCCAACCGTCGGCCAACGCCGGCCATCGAGGGTCGGGGGCGGACGGACGGCGCTGGTCCGGTTTCCACTTCTGGTGAGTCAGCAGTCCAAATCCCAACTTGAAATCTCCACAAAGTGCTGAATAAAAGTGGCGTTGTTTCGCTGAGTGCGCGCCGCCGTCTCGCTGTTGTTTAAAAGCCACCCCGCCCCCGTTAGAAGCGCTGAATCATCACCACCCGGCCAGCCGGTCGTCGTCCAGTCGGGACCGACCGAGCGGGTCTGAGCGGTGATTCCACAATACGGACAAAGGGGGAGCACGATGTGTACGATGTGTGGCAACCTTGGAACGAAGAAGCCATGTGTCGGAATGAGAGGGGCGAGGGCACGTTGACAGCAAAGGTCGGCGGGGGTGTCTCGTGTCTGCCAGCCATTTAGACGTGAGTAGCTCAAAGCGGGAAAGTAGGGAAATGTGCTAAGTAATAAGTCGGAAGACGGAGAGCGAGCGAGGAACTCGCCTCGCCGACTGTCCCCGCGCCGAGGTGCTGAAAGCGGCTGCATGGCCAGCGCTCGTTCGCAGGTACACGACTTGTACAGTCGCACACGCTCAGCTGTTTTGTGTGTTGTTGTTGTTTTGCTGTCAAGGTATCCTCCTCTCCTCCTGCTCGGATTCACACTTTGAGTTCAATTCGTGACGGAAACCCTGTCTGTCAGCGGCTAGCTTGTGAGAGCCACGGAACGCCGCTCGCTGCCTTGTGTGTGTGTGCGTGCGTGTGTTGTTTTGACGTTTGCTTTGTGCCCTCCGACGGGCCTTTTCTTCCACCCGGAGGAATGTTGAACGAAACGCGGTAGAGACACCTCGTCTTGTCTCGTTTCGTTTCGGCGGCTGCGGTTCGGTTCGTTTCGCGCCTTCTGACGCCGATTCATCACGTCGGTGTTATTTGTGACCGTTCACGGAGAGGCACGAGGGAGCCATGGCAACATGGCACGGGCGGGAGGCGGGCGGACAAAGGTCTAAAGCGAGGGAAAAGCGCTCGCTTTCTATTGGGGGGCCTTGGAAACAAGTGCACCCGCCCATCGCGATGTGGAAGGGGATGCTTATTTTATTTTCAAGGGACATTCAGATTATGAGGGACTTCGATCTCAGTGTTTGCCAACCATTACTGAGCCAAGGCGCATATAAGAACAAAATATCTGGCACTATCAAACAGTGATATGAGGTAGGAGCGGAAGAGCATTTTAATTGTTCTACACAGTTAATTCTGTACAGTAAATGTTACTCTAAATTGAGTCTGTTTTGTCCAACTGTAAACAGAGTACAATTTACATTTGGAAGAGAGTAAAACATTCAGAGTAAATTTTACTGAAAGTATTTTTAGTGTGTATGAGAGAATTTGCATATTGCATGAAAAAAAAAATATTAAAGATTTTTCACTCAGAAATTCCAAGTACATTTTGCAAGGAGAGCTTTTGACTCAATTTTACTAGTTTATTAAAAGAAAAAAAGTTACACAAGGGTTGAGGAACAAATCCACGACCTTCAGCTTGGGAGACTACCTGAGCTATGCCACTCCTACTGTTTGCTTATATCCAAAAGATTCCAGCTGACACGAGCGATATACTAACAGTAGGAATTGCATGGCTCAGGGAGTAGATTGGCTGTCTCCCAACCTGAATTTGTGGGTTTGCTCCTCAAGCCTTGAGTGACTTAAAAAAAACAACAACTATTTTCCAAGTTTAAATTTAACTCTGTTTAGAGTGGGACCAAATAGACCCTAGAGTAAAAATTAATTTTACAGAATTTATTGTGTACCTGTCACTATGCGTCACAGGCATAGATAGATGACCTAAGATATGTTAGAAGTAAATATATTATATTAGTCAGTAATTCTCAAAGTGTGTTGGTATGCAAAAGAATCACTGAATTAATTGTACGAACGGTACAATTTGCAGTGGTAATAATTAGATGTTTTACATTTTAAGTATATGCCTAATACATTAGCATTCAATCTTTAAGATGTGTTTGTTGTAAAACATTTATTTAAGTACCATTTTAATTTCATGTTCAAGCGCAATACATTTCAATTAAGTCATTATTTGAGTACAGCTTTTTAGTTTTCCTGTCGTTCCGTTCAATATTCATATTCCAAACTGTGCATAATGTTAGTGCCTTATTAAAATGTCTTTTAGGAATAAAACTTGCCTTGTTTTTGAAGACCACTTAGGGCCTAAGTAACTAAGAGGACCTCACCTAGTCACATAATCAAGACAAGCTCTCATGTAAATCTATGCCCGGCATATTTAAGCAAAATATGACAGAGCTCACGTTGCTCATGGTATATTGGTACACTCTCCTGACTTCAGCACATCTGTGTGGATTCAGTGCCGAAGTGTTAAGATGGTGAATAGTTGTCTGTCTCTCTTTGTACACTGAGACTGTAGTCCACCTTTCGACAAAAGGCAGCTGGCATAAGCTACAGGTCCCCCGTGAGCCATGACCCTGAAAAGGATAACCAGTCTAAGAGATGGATGGGTGGATAATGGAGTTCATTATAAACCCAGCCCGCCTAGTTATATTTCTGAATGAATAATTAAATAACTACAAATTTAAAGCAATTATCTCTTGGGTGTTGCAAGTGAGTGTCTCCTCCTCATTGACTTATTATTACATTACCTGCTGACTGGTTGCAACCTGTGCACATTGCAACTCAAGAGTAATAGGGAAGCTCTGTGGACCCAAGAAAACTGAAACTTCACCCCCTAATGATTCCAAATCAGCAGCTTTAGTTAGAGTCAGCACTCTGTAGAGTGTATCAAAAGTATGTAGTAAGCAAGTTGGCAAGTACTGTAATAGAGGGTCATAATGATGAAATAGTTGTATCAGTATTGGATAGAAAAGCACCCCCCCCCTCTCTCTCTCTGTCTCTCTCTGTCTCTCTCTGTCTCTCTCTCTCTCTCTCTCTCTCTCTCTCTCTCTCGCACACACACAACCTAGGGGCTAAGCTTTTTATACTTGGTATCAGTATTTAATCAGTGCTTGAAGTGCATTTCTCTGTCAAGTACTTTCCCCATCCTTCCCTGGTGTTCACAGTAATTGAACGCTGACCAATGCTTATGTGTGCAACTTTGCTGATGGTGGCGGAGCGGCGGCAAAGGCGCATGGAGCAAGGGGGATGAAGGAAGAATGAGAGATGGGATTTGCGGAGAGATTGAGAACAAGGACCTTTTTGTCTTCAAGGCATTCCCCTGAAAATGCTGAGGCGAAGCAAATGCTCCCTCGCTTGACAGATGGCGTTTTCACTTGTTACTTACCACAGCGAGTTTCTTTGACTTCTCCTGTGCGTGTGTGTGTGCGTGTTAGTTTGTGTGAGTATATGTGTGAGAGGGTGAACAGAGTAAGCAGGAAATGCCCTGATTTAGCCGTCAAAAGAGAGATCTTCACAGCGAGCAGAGCTGGTCGGCCAACGTTTCAATGGGGCCCTAAGAAAAATGTGATTTGGGGCCCTCTATTTCTGCCAGTAATATTGATTACTAATCATTCATATAGACCTAAAGTTATTGCAGTAGTGTTACACTAAAAGAGAGGCCTGGGGTTGAATGACATGATTCCAAGTGAAAGCATTAAGTGGGATACTAATTACATCATCTAGACCAAGGGTCTGCAACCTGTGGCTCTTTAGTCCCTCTCCAGGGGCTCCCTGTGAATCTAATAAATATATTTTTTATATATATTTATTTCATTTTTTTAAAAAAATATTCTTTAAATTAATTAACGATTAAATAAAAAATGAGTGATTAAATATAAAAAAATGTCAGGGTCCAAATTTTTAAGTTGTCAGAAAAAAAGACAAAAGGTAGATGAAAAGTTTTAAAAATTCTCCAGAAATGTTCAAGAAGTGACAATAAAATATTCAAAAAGGAAGAAGAAAACAGAAAATTAGCTCAAAATGTCCAATGTCCAGAATTGAATAAAAAAGGAAGACAAGAAAATGTTCAAAAAGTAACCAAAATGTCCAAAAACAAAAAAAGAAAGGCAGAAAATTGCCATAAAATGTCTTTGGTATTGCAAAATAAGTTAGAAAATAGATGTTTTTTTAAAGGCAGAAAATAAATTTTTCAAAAATTATATAAATCCAAAACAAAATAAGAAATCCCCCAAAATATCATAAAATGTCAACAAAATTGCCAAAAATGTTAGAAAATGGATAG
Source organism: Vanacampus margaritifer (assembly GCF_051991255.1). Taxonomy (NCBI): domain Eukaryota; kingdom Metazoa; phylum Chordata; class Actinopteri; order Syngnathiformes; family Syngnathidae; genus Vanacampus; species Vanacampus margaritifer. Next base: position 19,404,955 of record NC_135438.1, on the reverse strand, counting down.
CAAAAAAGCCAGAAAAAAAGAAAGAAAAAAGAGGAGAGGCATAAAATTACCATATGTCCATAAAATTGCCAAAAATGTCAGAAATTTGACAGAAAGGCAGAAAAGTCTAAAAATCTATGAAAAGGGAAGTATGAAAAATTACAAAAAGGTAGAATCAAATAAATTGGATGCTGCATAGTTTTGTGTTGTGGTGCAATTCTAATTAGCTGTTGGGCCCTCAGTACATTAGACTAACAGTAACACACTCTTCCGGTCATCACAATGTTCAAATATTTTACGGCTCCAGATGGATTTTTTTGTTATATATTTGGCCTAAAATGGCTCTTTTGACAGAAAAGGTTGCGACCCCTGATCTAGACCTATTCGTAAATCATCCATGCGAAAAAAACCTATGTTCCTACCTGGCACACGCTTGCCTATCCAACTGTATTTTGAAACATAATGTGTTCCCTGCTGTAATGAATACAAACTAGTGGATTTCAATGTAATAGTGTATACATTAAAGGGCATTATCTGACCTAAAAATAGCGGTCCATGCAGTAAGTTGGATAGCAACCAAGCACAGAAACATTACTCATCTTGACTGACCAGTTTATTTTATTTTTTTATGGGTCTAGATTGCCTATTTGGAAAGGAAAAAAATGTTTTGTTAAAAAAAAAAAATTCAGTGTTTATCCATCCTCTCTCCTGTATTTCAGGAAAATGGCCTGATGGGAGTAAATCGAATATATTGCAGAGCCGTCATAATGGATTTCTCATAATATCGTGTTTACATGTGATGAGTGTGTTTGGAAATTTTAATAGTTGTGTGTGTCGAGGATCTTTATTTAATATTGATGTTGTTACTATAGGCTCTGTTTTAGAAATATCTAGTGTGAGTGAAATAGAAGTAAAAGAAGAACAAAAGACAGAAAGAAGCACAGGGAGTAAGTGAGGGGAAAGCAGTTGGACAGATCAATAGTTGGGCGGGTTTTTTTTCTCCCCCTTAACGGTAATGATGAAATATGGTGTAAGCAGATCTGGTGCATAATCATGTCTGTGCTCCATAGTTTTTTGTTTTTTTTTATCAGTGTAAACTGTTTCTGCTTGCTGCTGTGTGTTAAATTAGCCCAAACTCCAAAGTGTCTAAAGGTGTTTATCTCCCTGAGGAGACAGGAAAAATAAGAAATAAAGACAAATTAGGGATTAGGAAATTGAAAGCTGCTTTAGTTGAATTTAATACACTTGTTTTACTGATTTAACATCCAGTGCTGAGATAATTGTAGTACAAAACAGCTCGTATTTATCAGTGATCACACTACAGTCTGTGCTCACCTTTTAATGTTTTCTTTTCAAGGGCTCCAGCGTTCAATTTAAGAGCTCTTTGACGAGAAGACACCTTGTCTGCACACAGAAGTGCTCAAAACCACATTAGTGAGTTTGCTTTTCATGCCATGCTGAAGTATCAAGAAAGGCGTGCAGCGTGTGAGATGCAAGGTGTTGGTCACAAGAGCATCTGTACGAGTGGTTTTCAACCAGTTGCATCATCTTGCGCATTTCTGACTGCAGTGTGACGATACCAGAATTGTGGTTGGAATTCATGAACCTTTCTTATTTGGAAACATGCGCACATATTGTATCAAGCGCAGAGAGTGAGGAAAAAATAAGTATCTCATCATTAACTTCAGTTTACAAACAGCTCTTGGGGGGGGGGGTTTGGTTCGTTGAAAACAGATGTAAGCTTGCAACAAAGTAAATTCTAAATTGTTTTGTTTTATTGTTATAATGATATTTTGGCAGTAAGTTTTGTTGCGTCTTCATTTTGGCTTTGACATCGCTCTACGTCACTTGTTTTCTTAACCTTGTGGCGCTGATAAATACTGTAGTATAGCAGTTCAAGCCAAAGCTGCACTGCTAACAAATCAACGTAAGAAAAAAATACTTTTGGAGAGCCATATATGTATTTGTCACATCATAGTTTATACCAGGCTACTTTTTGGTTCATTGAGGAAGACTGAATAACCCACTAACTAGTCAACCAACACTATCAGCAGTTTAGGTAGCTGGTTGAACGAGTAGGGGTTCGAATCTCAGCTCCAGCCTTTCCTTCCACTCTCCTAAAACATCCCGTTCACTGAAGACTCAAAATTGTCCAAAGCTTTGAAAGTGAGACTGAAAGGTTGTTTGTCTATACGTGACCTGTGATTGAGTGGTGATCAGTCCAGGGCGGTCCCCACCACTTTCCCAAATTCAGCTAGAATAGATTTCAGTTCTCTGGGCACTACAAACTGTACGCTCGTGTGTACGCTTTCTGAGATGAGCATGTGCTCTATTTCAGAACTGTGTGCACACTTGTCAACAGAAAGCACAGTGACAGATGCACTTCACATCTCTACTGGGAGCTCTGTACTACAGCAGTGTAATAATAGGATTCCATTGTTGCAAAGATGAGTGCGTGCACAAGCTTACACTACTAATGCATTCTGAGTAGACAGCTTTTACTTATAATGTCACAAGCAAACATCCTTTAACTTGCTGTGTTCAAGAAGTGTAGACGTCATAAACCTATGTGGAGAAAGGAGAAAATCCTAAATTTGTCTTTGGAGGCCCCAAAAGAGTGACTAAATACTATCCCTGAATTAGAATGCATGTCTCACTATTACATAAAGATTACTTTTTTTTTGTAAATATTGCGAAATGTTACTGTAAGATTTCTGGTGATGTTCTCAGAGTACATGTTAATGCATTGCGGTAGTGAATTGTATTTGTCTGGATGTACGTAATTGTGGAAGAGTGGCACTTAACAAGGTTTTACCTGTCACTCTGATTGTACATGCCAAATGAGAACTGGTTTGACCCAGGATATTTTTTTCTAACTAAAAAAAAGAAAAGCAGAGCCAGGGCTCAACAGTCTGACGATGCAATTTTTTTTGCTTGTGTTGGGAAAATAGTCATCACACTCCGACTTACTACCTGCAATGGAGAAAAACGTGTTGACGCCAGGACTTTTTCCTCTCTTTTAATTTAACTCACTTTGCACAATCACTGGCTCATGCACACTTAACCAGAAAGTGATTATTGGATAGTAGAGTACAGACCTCCACCAAGGCCAGAATACAAATGTGTCCGGTTGATGCTTGATGTGTGAGGCAATACTGTTCCATTCTAGTCCTGTAGGGGGCTGTAATTCCTATCACAACGTGGGTAAACATTTGCCACATTGCTTTTTAAAAAAATATTTATTTTTTTACTTCAAATAATAAGTCTTCGTGCAACTGGCAAACAGTACAGGAGGAATCCTGCTTCTTGCTGAAAGTCAGTTTGGTTAAGCTCCAGCTCACCAGTGACCCTAATGAGGACATGGGGCGTACAACACGGATGGATGCAGCTTATGTAGAATTGACGTAATCCTACTAACGTACTATTCAACTAATTAACTTACTATTACTATCTAATTTAATAACAAACTCACATTAGTCTACCATACTTGGTTACTCTTGACACCTAAAACACACACACACACCAGTGCCAAAATCAATCAATCATCAATGTGATTGTTGCCAGCCATTATTGAATATATGCCACTTTGCATAGATGACAAGAACGACTGCAGTGTTGTCACAAAGACATTTCTAGAGTCTGGAAGGGGCTAACTCGCCTATGTGTGCAAAATGTTGTTTGCCACGCGTCGTCTTTGCTTTTCGGGAGAGTGATAATTCAGGTGGCTGCTGAAAATTGCTTCTGTCGGCGCTTATTCTGTCAGGGTCTCAAAAGATTCCGTTGGTCCGCCATCGAAACTGAAGTCTGTCAATGACGGACTGATAGACTTTCAATCAGTACTAATGGACTGCCCTGTTTAGTACCTATCAACCGAGATCAACTTCAGAGTGAAAGCCCTTTCAAGAACACCAGTACCAGAACCAAAGCTGTTTGTCAAGGCTAGCTCAGCTATAGCTAGTCGGAACTTCTCCAGTTCACACACCAACTCGGGCTCTTTCCCTGTCAGAGAGATAACATTCTGTGTACATCCTTGGAACTAACTTTTGTAAGCAGGGATAGGACTGCCAAAGTCCCCACCTTCGGCCGTCACTAAGATCACTATACTGAACACCTCTTGACCCCTCCAACAGGTCCATAGAAAGTGTGACCAGTGTTACCTTTTCGGACCGTTCCTGGAACCTCAGGGTAAAGGCCAAGCCACCAGGTGCTCGTCTGCATCCAACTATCCAAGGGGCGAAAAACTGAAGTCCAGTAATTGTATTTGTCATACTAACTTTCTCAACCATGATTTGTCTGGTCCACCGACTTGGACCTATTTGCCCTGGATGACCCTTCATGGGCCATCAAAGACGAAAGCTTGGGATCATTGGGAGGCACAAACTACTCCCCCATGATGAGTGACGGCTCAGGGAGGAGGCTGAGGACAAGCTCTTTGGAAAGCATATAGATGGATGATGACTTTGATCTAGATTGAAACTGTCTTTTTTTTTATTTACTTTTTTTGTTATTAATGCATTGTTGGTCATAATATGGGGATCTGTCGTTATTATTGGGGTGTCTTTTAGCAACTTAAAGGTTAAATGATGAAATGACGCCCATCTAAGTGGGTTGAAATTTGTTCTCTGCATTTGACCCATCCAATGAGGGAGCGGTGAGCAGCAGCAGGGGCTTATGCTCGGAGATTGTTTAGTGATCTAACTCCCTAATTCCAACCCGTAATGCTGAGTGTCAAGCAGGGAGGCATTTTTATAGTCTTTGGTATGACCTGGCTAGGGATTGAACCCGCGACCTTCCAGTCTCAGGGTGGATGGACACTCTACTACTAGGCCCTCTGAGCTGGTTAATTTAGAGGTGACTGTAATAAGCAAATTTTTCAATAAATAACAGACAGACAGGTGTTCCTAATATTGTGGTTGGTGGGTGTATATTGCCATTTATGGGACAAAAGTTTTACTTTGTCTTCTTTGTCCCAATGTGTTCCCCATGTCTTCCGCTTCTCTCTCCATTTCATTACGCTTATTTCACGCTCTGCAAACTTCCCATTTAATAGCTCTGCTCTCTTTTGCCCCGCCATCCCACACACGCACGCACGCATTCAAAGAAAACACACATGTGCTCCTTCACGCTCGCCTCCTCACGCTCTCCATGATCTCTGCTGCGAGGCCACTCCCTCTCTCACAGGTTGCCATTATCGCTCGTCTGATTCCTAAATCTCAATGATCCTCCCCGCAGAGCTCGACGTTAATTATTTACCGACGCCCACAGCCCACATAGATCAATGAGCGCAAGTTTTGCTCTCTCTTAACAGGGCAAGGTGAGCTGCAGTTGCAATTCTCTACGTTTCCCTTTTGTCATCTCACTCATGTTGTCCCCGTTCTCAGTGATTGCTCGGTCACTTGCAGGCACAGTTAAACTTGTTGTTATGCTAGGATTACTTACTAAATATAGACTTGCCAGTGAATCACTCTAACAAGCTATTCTTAAGCATTCTGTTGACTTGTTTGTGCTTGCGTACATCCACACGCACAAGCCCTCCGTTTTTTTTTTTTAAGTATGTGTTTGTGTCGGATGGAGGGAGCACAACACCAGCTGGAAGTCGCTTTCTAAGAAATTCCTCCCTGTTGTTGGCCTGGCGCAAAAGGTTTTTCTCAAAGAAGATTAATTAGGATGCAGTCTGAAGAAGACACACATTTTTGAAACACACACAGTGCCGTCAGTCTGCACTGCACGTAAGGGTTTATTCTTTTACCGTCTGTTTATCCTTACCACTGTTTCACCTGGTCCAATGTGTGTATGTGTGCGTCGGATGGTCAGCAGTAGTTTCTTTGCACTAGATCAGCTTCAGAACTTTTCTAATTGGAGGTTTTAGCCGTGGTCGTTGCTGAGCTCAGTTTTTTTCTCCCCCACCGCTGCCCCCCCTCGCTGGTGTTCTCTCTATCCTCCATCCCTCCCACCCACCTCCGTGGCCAACAGCTAAGCTCTTACAAATGTGTTGAGGATGCATTTTCACCCAAACACCCTCCCGCCCTCTCTGCCTCCCTCCTCCTCCTCTCCTCCCTTGCCGTCCCATCCCTCCATCCCCACCTATGTAGCTCAAGTTCTTTTCTGTCTCCCTTGTCATTTGTACCCCCCAGCCCGTCCTCCCTCCATACTCAGCATTTTCCTCAGCTGTGGGTGTGATGTCTCCGCTGTAGCGCTAATCAGCTCTGGAGACGTCAGCATTCTTTCCGTCTTTCTTCACAACCTCCTCCAGCATTACCTCCCCTCTTACCTTATCTCTATCGCCTCTGCTTGTGTTTTACCCATCTCCACAGCATGTCATCTGTACGTGCGTGCGTGCGTGCGTGTTTGTGTGTGCTGTCTTTCAGCGGTAACCATAAGCAGCTCCGCTCTTGAGTCGTCAGCGTTCTTCCTGTGGCTACATAAAAATACAGCCTAGCACAGCACAAAAGCTGTCTGTTGTAGCGAGAGTGGCCGCGGCATTGACCACAGCACCGCGACCACCCCACATGCACTTTGGGAAGGGCGCCACTGGCAAGCCCAAGATGAATGGCGACACCTTTGCTCAGCAGATGATCTCTAACCTGAGTGATTTACACATGACCTGTGTTGTCCGAGGCAGTTTTGTACAGCAGGGCACCTGTTTTGAGAGTTTGTTTTTTGTGTGCAGTACTTACTAACAATTCTTTGCTGACATGGATTAACTTGTAGCAATCTATCCACCTTATAAACCTTCCCCCCCCTTTTTTTTAAACCCACAAAAATGGACAAATTAATATCTAGAAGCCTTGAGGGCTCGTTTTAGTTCTATTTAAAAAAATGGTGCATCTTGATTTTGATGCACCATTTTTTACCGCTGCATCTGTCAATTTGGTGGCTGAAAGTAAACTAAACATTAAACCAACTCAAAGCAGGTCTAAGTTGTGGCGCATGTGGTGTAACCAGGGTTATTATAGTTTTGGAAGTTTCATTTGAGTTGTTTTTTATTTCGTTTTGAGCATCGTTTTTTTTAAATTTAGTTAGTTTTAATATTTTTTTAGGGCAGTTCTGTCAGCTTTTATCAGTTTTATATACAATATTTAATAAACACCGTGGTCAAATAAAAAAAGTAACGTATTTCTTACCTAGCGTTGCATTTTGGCAAAAGGAAAAAGCAGGCGAGCTGAGCCATTGAAATCGATAATCAAACACACAAAATTGTCGCCGAGGAGCGGACGTCATCTGAAGGTGCTTTTCTATTGGCTGCTGCAAGATGACGTCACTTTTGTGTGACAGATTTTCAAACGTCCTTATTCTGGTTAATATTGAAATAAATATACTTAAAATCATATTTGAAATCAACCCAAAAGGCTTATGTATTAAATTAATTACCAAAGACTCAAACGCAGGACATTTTCGCTACACCGTAGTATAATTATACTTTAGTTAGTTAGTTTTGTAAATGATCAAATTTAGTTTTCTTCTTCTTCTTTTTTAAGCATTTTTGTTTTTATTTTATTTTGCTAACAAAAATGCTTTTATTATTTTAGTTTTTGTTATTTTGTTAGTTTTCATGAACAAAAATAATCTTGTGTGTAACTCAATTTTGGTGGATTTAAACAAGGTGCAGGCAGACAGATTTTGATATTTAATTTATAAATATTACAACAGTGTCTATCGAACCCTCTGAAGTTCACTGTAGAAATCAATTCATTGAACACATTATTATTATTTAATGTTTTAAAAATCTGGTAAAAAAAAAAAATCTTTACAATATGTTCTATGAGCCCTCACTAAGTTAAGTAAATAGATACCCCTGGACACTATATGAGGAAATATGGTGCACAGTTGCAATGTTGACAGGGACCTTTATGTCCCTCTTGTGATTTTGTGTGGCTCATTCTAAGTCACTTAAATCCAGACAAAATACGTTTAATTAGCTTGACTGTTTCCTTGACGTTGCTTGTATCACGTTTAACTTGAAATTTGATTGCACTTGCACGTTTGGGTACTTGCAGGGGAACGTGGATATTATTGTGCCCTCTTAGCATGGTGGCAGGGAAATGTGTTGGCATGCTTTTTGTTTGTATGTAGATGGGGGTTATGGGGGTTGGGCACGGGGGAAATAAACCCATGCCTGGCAGTAAAAACGCCTCTTTTTTTTTTGCCTCTCTGTTTTCACTTCACCCACCATCTTTCAACCCCCACCCCCAAAGGCACCCTTAGTCTTCATGTCTTTGATCCACCTATTGTGTGATGATGATGAGGAGGATGCATCTGCAGCTGTGGGAGCGCACAATGCATCCCAGCACACTGCATGCACAATTCAAGAGAGCTATATCAAAAATTCTTCCTTAACAGTCTTTCTTAATTTTGATTGACCATCACGGAGAGTCATTTTATTACTTAAGCATTGTGGTTTTACTTTGCTTTGTTGTATTGGCTACACGATATGGTACTGAGTGCTGTGCTCAATATTTTGACTCTTTTGTCGTGTAGTTAAAAGAGATAAATAATATATTAAAATATTTCTATAGATGATCATAATGGTGGTTGGTTGGTCAGGGCATGCAGGAGAGGCGTAAAGTGTAAAAAACACAAAATATCAAAAACATTATTGTCCATTTTAGTTAACTGGTCGGTGGTTTAAATTGATTTTCTTTTTCAATCCAATAATGTCAAAAATGTCATCATTGACATTATTAATTAAAATAGCTGAATTTGCACATTTCCTGTTCACATACATAAGCGGGAAGGGAACAGAGATGTTGCACTTTGAGTGCCTCCAGCGGCTACACAAACGAATCGCAGACGCCGGCACTTGGCGGAATCACTCGCACAAGAGAAATTGCTTCTTTGCCTTTATATCATCCAAACATGTACTGCACATGCTGACGTTCAACAGTCTGCATAATATATTTAATGAAGGCGTGTGAATTATTTAGTCTTTCTGTTGGACGGATAAACGACTCAAAAGTTAGCGGTGGCCTGGCCGCCGAGTCCCCAGGAGTCTCTCTCATTTACTTGTATCGAGGTAACTGCGTTTGGCTCCAACAAATTCATCATAAGTCGTCGAATTATATTGATTTTGACACAAACTGGTTTGTTTCAAACGTCAGACCTGCCGTTATGATACCTGACATGAGGGTCATTTTATATCATCTGGGCTTTCATAATATTTATTCATTCATTTTCCAAACTGCTTATCCTCACTTATGTTTTTTAACTCATTCACTGCCATTGACGTCTATAAACGTAAAAAAAAATCATTTTAACTATTTCTATTAGTTTAAAAAAACAAACACTTTTGTTAACAAGAGTATGAAAACCTAGAAATTTTTTAAATCTTTTTTGGGGGGAAAACAAAAGGCGAGTCATTTTTTTTTAATTGTAATTAATCGCATGACTCCAATAGTTAACTCACGATTAATCAAATTTTTTTTAAATCTGTTCTAAATGTACAATACATTTTTTCCAGGTTTGCATACTCTTGTTAACAAAAGTGGGAAAATTTTGAAACTAATAGAAATACTTCAAAATTATTTTTGACGTCTATAGCTGTCAATGGCAGTGAATGAGTTAATAAAATAAAAAAAAGATAGAGATCAGCAGTAAATAAATTTTTAATTAAAAAAAATAAAAAAACTTAACCTTATGTTAAATATCTATATTTTTGGAACAGTGTGGAATTGATTGAAGGATAATTACAATCTTTAAAAACAAATCACTTCAATGAAGGTAAAAAATATTGAAATACAGTCTAATCTTCCATTTTATATTTTTTATATCCGACTGGGGGGAATTCAGTGCTTCAGCGTATGTCACTGATGATGGGCATAAATAACACTGGCAGCGGCAGTGCACTTGTGGTTTCTGTGTCTCTAATGTGTGCTGGCTATATAACGTCTGTGCTAGTTATAATGTACATTTTCTCTGATCTTCTAACTGTTGGAGCTGCAGCATCCCCATAGACCGACACAGGTGCACTGTGGGTAAGGTTGACTGCTCAGTGTTGCCGGGCCAAACCGGATGATAATAATAACATGAAAATGATAACAATAATAAATAAGAGCACTGAGAGCGCTACCAATCATTTGCAGCCCTGTTTCTTTGTTGAAATGTTTTTGAAGCTTTCCTCAACATGCAACTCTGTTTGTGACAGTCCCGCATTTTTGGTAGTGATGTGTGTCACGTATTGTGTGTGTATATAAACAGAAAAAGTTGTCCCGACAGCAAGTGACAGAAGAGAGACGACATTTGCGCGGCAGGGGAGGACAGAGCAGAGGGGGAAGAGAGGAAGAGTGAGGCCAGGAATCTGCTGAGTCATCGTGACTGGTCTGGTCTCATGATGATCGCTTAGGTCAGAGCAGCAACAAGAGACACCCTTTAATGAAAACACACACGCTCGGACACAAAGCATCTCCTTGTGGCGGACTGATGTCATCTTTTGCGCTCTTCTGTTGACTTCTTCATCTCCGCCCTTTTGTCTTCTGTTCCCATGTTTGCGCATGTAAACAATACACATGCGCCGTGTGTTTGTTTTTGCCATCGTTAGACATTTGTATTCCTGTCAGGTGTAGCTCTGCTTTCTCGCATGCTGCTACAGGCTTAGATAAGGTGTGTGTGTGTGTGTGTGTGTGTGTGTGTGTGTGCGTGTGTGTGCGTGTGTGTGTGTGTGTGTGTGTGTGTGTGTGTGTGTGTGTGTGTGTGTGTGTGTGTGTGTGTGTGCGCGTGTGCGTGTGCGTGTGCGTGTGCGTGTGCGTGTGTGCGTGTGCGTGTGCGTGTGCGTGTGTGTGTGTGTACGCGCTGAAACAGTTGGCTTTCCCCTGGAGTCCTTCCCACAAATTCTATCACTTCCTCTTCTCTCAGTTCACTTCTTAGCGATTGGCCTGAAGCCAGCCAATAACGCTTCAACTTGACAAAAGCTGTGGGCACTATCACTCTAACCATCAAGAAACAGGAAGTCAGGGAAATATTGCGTGTCACTTTCACTCATACAACCTGATATTGATGCGCAAGGTTTCACATTTTCAAATAACAGACCTCCAAAGGTACAACTGGATTTGGTTTGTCCGTGCTTGACCTGGTGGGTTTGTCATCCACAAATTACAATACTTAATTGTAAAGGTGTTTTTTTTTTTTTTTTATCAAACCATTATTTATATACATGGTGGATAACTGTTTCATATTGTTTTCTGCATTTGTGTAGGTCGGTTCAGAAGAACAAGGCTCCTGTGGCATGACGACGACAAACAAAGGAAATAAAGCCTTAAAGGTGAGGAAGAACATCCACCAAGTTGTACACTTCACGCTACCGTTTGAATCAAGTAAAGTTTACATTGCTGAGTGTTTAGGCAGCATGGTAAAAAGTATGACCTCATAGCATAGCAGCTATCTAATATGACAATTCATTAAACAGAAAATGGACGGTGTGCAGTGTACGGACAATGCCTGCAAACATTTTTTTTTTAATAGCAATTTTTAGTTTATTCATATTCAATCCATTAATAAAAACAGGGAAGAAGGTCGAACATTCTCAGTCAGCCTAACAAAAGACACCCTTCATAAGCGGGTACTTAAAAGTGGTTGGACATTTTGGGAACCTTAACAATAGGAATATAATACAATTTGTACTGTACGGAAAAAAACAACACTCTTTTTAAGAGTATTTTTAATAGTGTTAATAGAAGTTTTTTTTAAAGTCACTCTATCACTCGCACAGTTCTCCAAGTAAGAGGCAGTGACGTGCAGTGAGCTCTAGGTTTGGGTAGGCAAAATGTTGGGCAAATTGAGACGCACACACCAATTACACGTTTGTGTGTCGGCAGGCGAGTGTACAACCTATCCTAGGGTGACCATAATTTCATTTCCCCAAAAAAAGAGGACACTCAGCCCGACCTCGAGATACTTGATACTCGGATACAAGATGCCATACATTCAAACTATTTTAACATATGCCTCCTCTGTATGGGTACAAAATAAAACAAAAAAACATTACTCTCTTTTGAAGTCTTACTTTTTTTTTTTACTTCGTGCAGGGTTCGTACCCATCGCCAACACTTGCCACTCAGCTAAAGTTCTGGGCCACCGTCAGCCAGTGTGCAATCTGCCTGCCATTGTTGCAGTGCACTCTGCCTCCCGTTTGCCGCACAACGAAAAACAGACAATTTCAAACCCGCCCGGAAAGAATGTAATAAAGTGAATATCTCCCTGTAAAACAGCCTAATTCAGAGGTGGGCATCGAGGGCCGGAGTCCTGCAGGTTTTGCATGATGATTGGAATCAGCTTGTGTTGGAAGTAAGAAACCTCCAAAATCTGCAGGACTCCGGCCCTCGAGGACCGAGATTGCCCACCTCTGCTTCGGGAGGATAATTTTTGCAACATTTTTGCCTGCAGGCCAGACGAAGTAATGAGTTATTTTTAATTGAGGTGTGAAAATCACCAAATGTTGTCACTTTTAAACCTATAGGTAGAGTGTAGGCTTTCTGAAATGAAAGAAATAATTGAAATAAATAGAAAAAGCCAAACGGTTTCAACTTTCATTTCAGCCTGAGGTAGGCAGTGCCTACCTTGCCTATCCTGACCGCACGTCACTGGTAAGAGGCAAAATGTGTTTGCCTTCATGCTGTTTTATTTGTCACATATCGAACACGTCTTAAAATAATTGCCTAAGTAATTTTTTCTGATTTTTACCATTTGCATCAAGAGGAGATGATTAAGTAAAAAAAAAAAAAAAAAGTGTACCAAAAAATTACAGTGACGATATCCCTTGTTTTCCGCTGGGGTTAGGTTCCTAAAAAATTCCCACAATAAATAACAATAAATGAAATCCACGAAGTAGTTATAGCTTTATGGTTTACATTTATTATAAATGTTTTTAAGCTCTAAAACCCCTCACCACACCGTTTATACACTTTTCTAATCGAGTCATTTACATTTTCTCACATTTCGCTCTTGTTTACACATTCTCAGTGTTCAAACCTTCATAAATTTTATAAAATACAGTAGGTACATTACTTTAAAAAAAAAAAACTGCATGCAAAATTGCACAAAAAAATCAGCGAAACAGCGAGGCCGCAAAAAGTGAACCGCGTTATAGCGAGGGAACACTGTAAAACAAAGAATTAAGCATTGCATGTTTAGATATCAAAATAGTACAACATAGGGCTGGAAGATATGACCAAAAAATAAAATCTGGATTAAAAAAGTAAAATAAAATTCCCAGTCATTTAGGACAATTACGATTTTAATGGATTTTAATCTAATAAACCCAACAAACATTTATTTAAAGGTTTCGTTCATTCAAAAATAATTCCTGTGCAAATTGTTCAGACAACAATAACGTATCCTGATTCTAAATAAATTTTAACGTAATCCTAACATTCATAGTTTGCGCTTAAATGCCACAAATAAGTAGGTGGTAGCTATTATAAACATGTCTTGTATGTAAATCACCCATCCTGCACTTGTGCAAAATTATAACTCAAAATATCATTTAATGTAACAGAACATAGAAACAACAGCTTTTAATAATCCAGAAGACAAAACTCAATTTCACGATTTAGCAAATTTATAACGATTTTTAAAATAACGATTATTCGAATTAATTTGATTTATTGCCCAGCCCTACAGTAGTACAACATCAATCAAGGCCATATAGTCTCTTTGCTTGATTGGGGACTTTATTACTTTGTAGCAGCAAACAAGACTTTACCAACACAAATCGACATTCCGGAGAGCTGACCAATAGAAACACTCCGGAACATTTGTATCGTTTATGTTTTGTTTTTTCTTTCATGTCTTATTTCTCATTTATGTCCACGTTCTGACTTTTGGATCTTCCATCTTTGATTTCTCTTTTATGTCTGCTTATATAAAAGAATGATATACGTGCAAAATAAAAACAGTTACTTTCCAGCTCATTCCATCTCCTTACAACTTCACATGTACTGTACGTCCAGTAGAGCTACAGTCGGTATGTTGTGTATATTTGTATATATATATGTATATATATGTATATTTTTTTCCTGATGAAAGAAGAGACTCCTAATCTTTCTTTTGGTGGTTCTATGGGGTTTTTTTATCAATAGAACACAATATTCTGTGGGCCTTGCAAAATCAGTCAAAATCCAGTAAAACAGCCAGGAGCGAAGGGGTTTGCTTCAGTGAAAATGCCTGGGAGTGAATGAGTTAAACGGGAAGTCAACCCCCCCAAAATTGACAATAACATGTTCTATGCAGTCCCACTAGTCTAAATACCGTATTTTGGTTTAAATTGCATTAATGTAATATGAGTTAAGCAGCAAAATCCAGCAATTTTCATCAATATCAGAAGGCGGCCATTTTGCCACTTACTGTCGAGTGAAAATGGCATCACAGTTGCTCAGGTCTCAGGTAACGACCAATCACAGCTCAGCTTCAGAAAACAGGTGAGCTGTGATTGGTTATTGCCTGAGCCCACAACTGTGATGTCATCTTCAGTCAACAGCAAGTGGCAAAATGGCCACCCCCTGAGATGGCTAAAAACGGCTGGATTTTGCCTCTTAACTCATATTCCACAAATGTAATATTAATCAAAATGTCATGTTTTGACTAGTGAGGTCACATCAGAGGTGGCAAATCCAGGTCCAGAAAGTGTTGACATTGTTAACATTTTTATTGTTTTATTTGACATTTTACCTGTTTTAGATTTCATTATAGATGTGTTGATGAAGGTGTAATTATGTTGGCCTAATATAACCTGATGAGTAATGCTTTTGACATTCTTGCTATCATTTCTACTGTTTTCCCAGACATGAGAAAGCTAATATGTTTCTATGTTTATCTAAGAAGTCTAGTTGCTGTTCGTCAGAAATCCGGTTTTCAAAAGTTCAAGGACGATCTAGTTTACTGGGAAAATGCAAACTCATTCTGTACCTCACGGGATGACAGAGGCGTTTCCTCATGTTTTGAATAAAGAGGTTGTGTGGGCAAAAGAGCACACACACATATTGGATGACACTGCTTAGGTGATATGCAATTGTGTGACCAGAGATCTCTGTAATAAATCAACCTTGCAAGGACCCTCTTCACCAGAATCTCATCTTGGATTTATTTGAACATGCAAAAGATTACAAAATAAAGGTAATTCCTTCAAAAGTAAGAACCCTGCCACAGTTTGGCCTTAGCCCTAGGTGGTAGCTAGCGAGCTCCCTAGCTAGCTCCCCCGGTGCTTGTTTACCTGCTAGGAAGCTAGCTAGCTTCCACAGTTTGGCTTTAGCCCTAGATGGTAGCTAGCGAGCTCCCTAGCTAGCTCCCCCGGTGCTTGTTTACCTGCTAGGAAGCAAGCTAGCTTCCACAGTTTGGCTTTAGCCCTAGGTGGTAGCTAGCGAGCTCCCTAGCTAGCTCCCCGCGTGCTCGTTTCCTTGCTAGGGAGCTAGCTAGCTAGCAAAAGTGGCTAAAGCCAAACTGTGGCAGGGTTTTTACTTTGGACCTTGGATTAGCCATATTTTTTTAAATCAGATATAGCATATCGCAGGGCTGCAAAAGATGAGCCACGATATAGCGGTGCTTCACTGTATTTGATTGACCAAGCTGTATTTGATCTGATAGTCTTCTTATTTTGTGAAGGTGAAGCGAGAGCCAGGGGAGAATGGCACCAGCTTGACAGATGACGAGCTGGTGACCATGTCAGTGCGGGAGCTCAACCAGCATCTCCGGGGCCTCACCAAAGAGGAGATCCTGCAACTGAAGCAACGGCGGCGCACCCTGAAGAATCGGGGCTACGCCGCCAGCTGTCGGGTCAAGAGAGTCACCCAGAAGGAAGAGCTGGAGAAGCAAAAGGCCCAGCTGCAACAGGAAGTGGACAAACTGGCCAATGAGAACGCTTCCATGCGCCTGGAGCTGGACGCGCTCAGGTCCAAGTATGAGGCCTTACAGACCTTTGCCAGGACTGTGGCGAGAAGCCCCACTGTGGGGGTGGGAGTCAGGGCGGGAGGGGGAGGAGGAGGGGGAGGGGTAGCGTCATCAGTCATTGGTCCACTCATACCCGGGAAGGCGGCAACGGCGACCAGTGTGATTACAATAGTCAAGTCCAAAACAGATGCGCGGTCTTGAGGGAGGTTTAGGTTGGCTTTTCTGCTTGCCACGCCTCCTTCGCTGCCCTCGTGGCCCGTGTCACTGCACTTACTTGACACAGGTCACGAGCGCAGTGAAGGACGAGATGGAAGCAGGGGACTGGGTCAGGCAATCGAAAGTTGATGATTGAAATGAACTGTTGATGTTCCCGTTCCGTGGCTAAACAAACAGATGGGAACGGGACATTTGCGTGATGGATTTCCAGACAGTCTGACACATCATCCATCTCACGTGACCTGCTAATTTCATTGGCTGCAGATGAGTCCCATCTTGCTGCAACCTCTTCATATCAGTATGACAGAATATATACGAGACGCAATTGTGTTACCTGTATTTTTACTGTTTTGTACCGTGTTGTCATTCACATGAGGTTCAAAATGTGTTCTCTGTGTGTGAACTGTGATATATGAGGAATTCTGTGAAATTCGTGATTGCTTTGGTACTGTTATGTTTGGTCAGTTGTGTTATTTTGACAGACTCTTCACTTCTCACTCATATTTGCCCTTGGCTTATTTCCTATTCCAATTGGCTTTTACCACTACACGGGTAGCAGCAGATCGATCGATTAAAAACTGGAAAAATTACATATAGTTGTAGAAAAAAAATAACTGATTACTCAACAAGTCATTGATAATCACTGTAGTGTGAAATAAACACCAATGACTGGTTAATAAAGAGTAATCAGGGGAAAATGTTTTTGTAATTCACTTTAATGCAAAATTAAAGTGAATCCGATTAGTCGATTGAATAATCGATAGATTACGGTAATCGACTCTAAAAAAAAATTCATTACACTACAAATAGTGTATGCGTTTGGAAAATTTTGCAAGGGCAAGCGATCTGTTAATTCTAATAATTGGGCTGTACCTGTGATCAATGGGAGTCTGGATGTCTATTATGACAACATTTAACTCTGCGTTGTTGTATAAGCTGTGTAGCAGCCACTGATAATAATAACACCCATTTATGTGATTTTGCACATGTGCTGTATCTACAAATGTAATTTATTGAGTTATTTCCCCATTGTGCATAATTCTGGAGGAAAGTCCCAACATGAAGCTAACTCACTTTTTTTTCTTTCTTTTTTTTTACGTGCATTCACATAAATGGAGAGTCATTGACACAAGCTTTAGAATAAAAGTAAGCTTCCGTGGTGTTCTCTTTAAAAGATAAATAATAATAATCATTGTCTGTCTTTGGTAGCGTCTCAAATTTTCTAACGCTTTGCATTGTTTGTATTGACCTGTGAAAAATAAGGTAACAAAATCGTTTGATATACAGTATCTCTCTATTTTGCAATTGTACCAAAAGTGGCTTAACTACTGAATAGCTTTGTTCTTTCTCTAGTGACTAGACCCGTGTGTGTGTGTGTGTGTGTGTGGGTGGGTGGGTGGATGTGTAGCTGTGAACTAGCGTGTGGTGTGCTATGTATGTGATGGCTAACTTTCACTGTATTCGATGGCTACGACTTTGATCCCTGTTTGATTTCAGGGCGAGTGATGACACAACGGGTAACCGTGCTTGTTCTCTCATTATAAAGTGTGCCCCAGGATGGACCATCTGAACATGATCATCTTGCCATAATCGGCACTTGTGATATTGATTTTTTTTTTCTTTTCTTCTCTCTCTTCATATCCGCCTTGTGATGCTCTGCTCTCATTAGTGCAGACAGTGACCACCAGTCTCGGTGTGCAAAGGTCACTTGCTTGCTTCAAAGTAACAGATGTGAAGCCATTTTCTTCTACTGTAGGTATATTTTTTTAATGTTACATTTAATTTGTATTCATCCCTTCAGAGTAACATTTGTGGAATATGCGTTATGCAGCAAAATCCAGCCATTTTTATCCATCTCAGGGGGCGGCCATTTTGCCACTTGCTGTCGACTGAAGATGACATCACAGTTGCTCAGGGCTCAGGTAACGACCAATCACAGCACACCTGTTTTCTGAAGCTGCGCTGTGATTAGTTGTTACCTGAGACCAGCGCAACTGATGTAATTTTCACTCGACAGTAAGTGGCAAAATGGCCGCCTTCTGATTTGGATAAAAACTGCTGGATTTTGTTGCTTAAAGGGATACTAGACTCATTGAGCCATCTTCAGCAGTAAAAAGTTAATATTTTGTCCAAAATGAATTTGATAGCTGTGATTGATTGTTACCTGAGACCTGAGCAACGTTGATGTCATCTTCAGTCGACAGCAAGTGGCAAAATGGCTGCCCCCTGAGATGGATAAAATCGACTGGACTTTGCCGCTCAACTCATATTCCACAATATACGCAATATGAACCAGAATACCATATTTTGACAAGTGGGGCTGTCAAGAAATATATTTGGGATTGACTTCCCCTTTAGGAAGGGAAATTTAAATTGAATGGATTATTTTGTCAAAATAGATGTAATCTGCAGGTCTGAAAATGCATACGATGGTGGATTCTGACTTGCTTTGCTGAAATTATTGTTAACCACTTTTTCAGTTTTCAAAAAGTTCTTAAAGCTAGTAAGTTGTATGTACACAACAGGCAGAAGGAGGTTCTTGATTTCATAGCTGGATTATTTCTCTGTATTCCCAAAACATTTTTAACTCCTGCAGAGAATAATGATAAGACAAATAAATGATGGTACTCATTTGCAAGCAAATAACTTTATTATTTCCCCCCCCCCTCGCACTTGTGTGATTTCCTCCCTGTCTCGAGCCATTCGTTAAACCCATTCTGTTTTTGACTATTGTGTTTGGTATGGTGTATTCGATTCTGTTATTTAAAAAAAAAAAAAGAAGGAAAAATGTTTTGCTAAAATTGTCTGTCAAACACACCGTCTCAAGCTTCAGGATGAATACCATGCGTTGTGAGCGTAACAGTGTCAAGATGGTATTTAGTTGTCTTTGAATATGCAAACTGTGTAAGGCATAAGTAGAACTCTCGTCACACGGTAGCTGTACTGCTATTGTCGCTTGTGTCCAATTGTTCAGGTTCAGTGTGATGTGGCCGGGTTCAAGAGTTTATATTCACAGTGTTTAGCAATATGTAACAAATGTTTTGGCAGTTTATATCTAGATGATGTGTTGTGACTTGACTTGCTTCCCGCCAGCCTATTATTGTATTTGTTAATGTGCGTAGACAGGAAAAATTATTTTTTTTCTATTCATTTCAGTTTGATAGATGTCGCTTTATGTGTTTGTTTGTTTTACTTCCTGTGGAGCTGTTTGGTCTTGACTGTAGTTAAGTCAGCTAAAAACGGTGACCTTTAGTCATTATCAAACAAGGTTTGACGTTTTACCTTACTAATGAAAATACAGTTTCATCATCAGCCCAAGCAGCCACTCCTAAATCATATAAATCAATATTTAAAAATATTTTATGGCACAGGAAAAGCAATTGTGGTGACGGATATGCTGAAGGTCAACAATTGTCATGCTTTACCACTGATCTGAATATATGACTGGATAGCCAATAGCCCATACACGCCCGTGCAAGCCGTTGAAGCGACAAGGCGGCCATCTTGCTCCTCCCATCTCGCGAGCAGACTACTGTATAAACTATACGGTATACGTACAGATTATACATATACAGCTTGTAGGCAGTTAGTATATGGGCGGGGGCGTGGTGGTGACTGTTTTTTTAGCAAGTTTTAAAAACAAATACATTTAAAAATGTAACAAGTGGACGGTATGTGCTGCTTTGGAGACCCCCTTTTTCTTTTGTCGCTCAGTTCCTTAAACCGCAACATTAGATTTGGCAGAGGCATTTTTTGTTGAATTACAGTTAAAATTCTTAAATAAATAAAAAAAATACAAGTTTCCTCCTGTAAACATCATTAAGCATATCATTTATACATGTATTTAAAAGGCAAGTTGTAAAATGTCTGAAGTCTTCTGAAGTTGGGAGGAGCAACATGGCGGCTTCAAAAGTCTTGGCTTATATCGGCTATCCAGTCTTATATTCTGATCCGTGTGCTTTACAGAGTGAATTAACTGGGCCCTCGTTGGGAAAAATGTGATGATTGTGTCGAGAAAGCTCATCAATCCTCCACATCCAATTGATGTGCAGTCACTCAGTTATTTCCCCGTGTAGTCAATCACACATCCAGACTAAAAGCCCTTTCACCCACCTCCAAAGCTGATCAATGAGAGTAAATGAACCAAACATTCCTTTGATCGTTTGGCGTGTCGATCGATAATCATGTTTGCTTTGCTTCTGCTGGCATCAAAGCATTTCAACTTATTCGTGCAGTTTTATTCTTTTTCATTCCACTGTTTGTTGACAGTTTGCCCTTCAGACTACTGTGTGCGTAACTAATGGTGATCTTTTGGTTAGATTATACATTAAAGATGGGATATTTTTGTGTCTGAAAGTAAATAATGGTCGATATAAAGTTCTAGCGAAGTAGTGACTTTTGTCTGACTATGACGCAGCCTGTTCAGAAAAGGTCCTGTAATAAGAAATTATGTGTTTTGTACTATTTCTGTATGGGGTGTAATACAATTATTATACTGTTCTTTCTATGGGAAAATATTGAAAATGTGACAGTCTTTGTAAGTATTTATCTTCAACTAAATTATTGTTTTTTTGTTTTGTTTTTTTGTAGATACATGAGTGATGATGACAAGGTACTGGTAATTATGGAATTAACTGTTTCATCATCAGTCTAATGTTCTTTTAATTTATTGATGTATATACTGTATGTTTGTCAATAAACAGTTTACTTTATTTTGTATATGACCAATAAACATGGTTTAAAATAGATTACATTTTGAATTCATTTTTATAGCAGAGTGAAATTATATTAAATAATGTTTCGTTTCAATTTGATACACAACTTTGACAGCATAATTTTGTTTCCACTTAAAAGACCAAAGGAACATTTCATATGAAAGAATAAAGGTAATAAAGCACCTCAGGTGCATTCTTGACCACATGTATTAGAATATTGTGAAGGGAAAATGTAATTTTTTTCCAATAGTTCAAATCAAACGTGAGACACCTAACACAGACACACACACACAGGTTTGTTTTACTATCTTTGTGGGGCCATCTCATTGACGATGCATTTCCTAGCCTCAACCATCAAAAATGATTGCCTACGTTTTTATTCCTTACCCTAAACTCAACCATAATAACCCAATTCTAAAACCTAAACTCTAAAACCTCTTGACCCTCAAAGAGAGGTCTAAACTTGTGGGGCCCAGCAAAATGGCCCCACATGGACGGGTGGGCCCCACAACTATGTGAAATCCCGAAAGTGTTGGCCCCACTATGTAACAAAAACACACACACACAAGAAACTTTGTTTATCCACAAACAATGCTTAAAACTGTATTGCAAAAATGAATAATGGAACGGAATTAACTGCTATTTACATTGCGCTTTTTCCTTTTTTTTTTTTTTTAGCTATATATGAATAATGAATCGAAATTCGAATGAATATTTGCATGTTTACACACTAAAGGATCCTGGGTTATGTCGCCAACACACTGGCTGAGAAGATTGGGTTACTTTTACCCAGGTTGGGTTAATTATTTTGACACAGCAGATTGGGTTGAAGATTGGATTTGGGTGGACTGAAGAACTGAAGTTGGTCACCATTTTGCACAGGGGTCCTGAAATTGAAGTGAATTTAATATCACATTCTTTGAAAATGTTGGTGGCAGCTGGATGGATCGCTGGGCAACACCCCTGACTTTGCGTGTGGGGATTGGGGTTGAAAACCTGGTCAGAGTGATTGGTTCAGTTGGGTCCCTAAAACCCAAATCTGGATATAAACTGTTGACTGAAAATGTTGGCAATAAAGTTAATATTATTTCTAACCACAGGTATATTGATAACCTGGTAACCCATTTTGTGGTAAATTTTATCTCATCAGTATGATTAGTTTTTATTTCTTGTTGAATCAAAATCTTGGTCCAACATATTGGGTCAAACCATTGCACAATAACCCAGCATTGGCTTGGTCCCTTCTGAAGCCACCGCTGGGTTAGCTTTTTCACCCAGTTTAAGAATAGCTCAATCATTTTTGATAGCACATGTCACATATCAATGCATATTTTGAGCAACAACAAAATAACATGACATGTATAGAGACTCTCTCTTTTTTTTTGTTTTGTTTTTGTTGTTGTTTCCACTAGTGACAGCTTCGTCAAACTGATAATACATCAGCCTGGAAAGTGCAAAACAAACACATGTTGAAAACATCTCTTACCACACTTGCCTCAGTTGTTCATGTCAGTGCGGAAGGTGTTAGATGATGTCTGGTTTTGTTGGATTACTGCAAAAGTGCTTCATTGAATTGAGTCATGTTGGTGCCTGGCATCTTCGTCCTTGATATGCAAACAAGCATGTTTACGCAAAGGTCGATGATTAAATAGGTTGGATGCAGATGACAGGTAGCATCTGGCTTACCTGTGTTGCAGACTGTGTGTTTCGCACATACATACACACTCTCAAACCAAAAATCACATTCGACAGTCGACACTGATTTTGTACTTCGTATTTTTTTTTTCAAGGTGCCCAGCATACATAAAGTAACAAGAATGTAACAATGAGATGCAAATGAATGTATATGGGAGAATGTGTAATCTTGGCAAGCACCAAATAACCTTTGAGCATAAAAGAGGGATTACCAACACTTCAACACAACGCGAGGACGTATTAGTTGAAAGCAGCAACAGGAAAAAGGAAAAGAAAGAAAAGAAAAAGAAAAGAAAAAGGAAAAAAAGAAAGCAGCAACACAATGTTCACTTGTTCACTTCTAACATGATCTTTTTCGACATCATCTTAGAAACACAAAATGACATCTGGTAACAGATCTCCGTACAGGTTCAAAATCTTTCTTGGTCATCAGGAATCCACTTCAAGCTTCTTTCACACCACTTACATTTTTCTTCTGGACTTTATTTACAGTATTTATTTTTCAGACAACTTTTTCTCCGTATTCCCTCCCGTTCTATTTCATCCCTCTTGACCTCCACAGTGAAAAACTGGAGCTGAAGACTGGACGAATACCACAAGAGTTAGAATAACAACAAAGTCACATGTGACCAACTGGTGCCGCTCATTAGCATATACCGTACATGCATGTGTCACTAGAAGGCAAGTGCCTTTATTCTTCTCGTGCTTTGGGAGAGTGTAGTTGTGGCTTGTGTTTGGAGCTTTAATCTTTTTATGGCTTTTCACCTCGTCACCTGTGAGCGGAATCTACCTGGATTGCAGATCAGTTCGAGGTCTAAATCTGCTTTCTCATGTTTGTTACATCATCAGGTAAGATGTTTTTCTCTTCTTGTGATTGGACAAGCGGTTAAGAAAATGGATGGATGGATGATTGTTTCAGTTTAGCAAGAGCTGCAGTAGATTTAAAGGCGACCATTTGCTTTGTGTTTCATCATACTTCAAAGCGACCACAGAAAAGCTGACTGCGTTAGTGGCTTTGGCTGTGTTTGGCCGAGCCGTACATTGCTTCTCAGCGTTGTTTCCAACTTAAGAGAAAACAAGAGAAACAGAAAATGGTTAACTACTTGAGGCAATTTTATTTAATAAACTTAATATATTCACTTTGGATTAATTTATTATATCACTTTGAATTAACTTAATTCAACCGTGTTACTGTTACCACTTGAAGCAATTTTAACAAGTTGTTCAACAATTCTCTTTTTAGAGCGTACTATTGTCATACTGTATTCAGTTATGGGTAGGTTTAGCTCTTTAACTCCAAAGCAGTGACACTCTGGCATGTATGGCAATACTACTAAACTCTTCAATTATTAATGTATAACCTAGACCTTATTGACTTTAGGAGCCAGTTATGACAAGAGACAAACTTGAGCGTCACAGAAAGGTGCAAATGGATGGATTTAAGAAAATGTCGCCATCTGCAGGCTGGGGTGAATCCTCAATTATCACTTGCAGAGCAGGAGATGCTTAGTAGTTACCATATGTAATCACAGCATGAAGTGGAAAAACACAGCAATCATACAAAGTAAATGGAAGCTAAACTTATTTTTGCTTCAACTTGTTTAATGTTGCATTAAATGGGAACGCCAACCCAGAAGTGGTTGCCATTACAAAATGAAGGTTAATTGAAAACAGGCAAATTTGAAAATACACATTAAGGACGGATTGCACTGAAGTGATACTTTTATATGATGGTCAAAAAGGACCGTGTGATATGTGGGACATTTGTGAGATAGGGGAAAAAATGTTACTAATGCTTTCATCACTACAAAAACATCCGTCTTCAATGCATTCACAAAGATGTTTATAAAAGATTATAATAATAATAATAATAATAATAAAAAACTTGTTCAACCCCAACCTGTTGGCTAAGCAGGTAAAAATATTGAAAAATTAGTCAATATCTTGCTAACATCCCAATTTGTAAATGCTATCAAGTGTTTGAGTGGACAAAATGCACTTTACTCATCTGTACTCATCTTTGTGGATATGCACACGACAGACTAGTACAGGTGCAACACAACGTACAGGTGCCCCCCCCCCCCCCCAAAAAAAATAGATTATCAAGGGAAAGTCCATTTAAATCAATAATTTGGTTCATAAAATGAAACTTGTATATTAGGTTACCACACAAAGCTAAATATTTCAAGCCTTTATTTGTTTCAATGTTGATTATGGCAAAAAGACACAAAAACAAAGAAATCCAGTGTTTCACAAAATCAGAACGTTTCATGTAACCAACAAGAAAACACAGAAATGTTGGCCTTATGAAAAGTGTGTGAAAAGTCAGTACTTTGTTTTCTTTGATACTGGTCTCCAGATGGTCTGCATTAAGGTTTCTGTTCCCTTGCTTACCTCTCGACAATCCAGCATCACTTTCAATGGGGTTCAAGTCACGCGAGTTTGCTGGCCAATCAAGTGCTGTACACGTGGATATTAAAGCAGGTATTAGCAGTTTTGGCCTTGTGGTCAGGTGCCAAATCTTGCTGGAAGAAAATCATTGTCTCCAAAAAATTTCACCGGCAGCGGGAAGCATGAAGTGCTCTAAATTTTCTTCTTTTCTCCTTTGCCCTGCGCATTTCCGTTCTGACGTTATTTTGGGTTCAGGAGGACACCTTCAATTCTACAGCTGTAGCCCATCATGCAAGCATCTGTATGTGGTGGTTCTTGATGCACTGACATCATTCATTTTTGCGTTTCTGCCATAATCATCAAAATTGAAACAAGGGCTTGAAATAGGTCACTCTTGGTGTGTGTGTGTGGGGGGGGGGGGGGGGGGCTATGATAACATAGTTTCACTTTTTTGAAAAAAAATTGAAATAAAGAGACTTTTCCTTCGATAATTTTTTTAGCATCCAGTTGTAGATGGACGCATGCCTTCATGAGAGGCACTATAGTAGAAAATAATAGACTTAAATAAATAATTTGGTGACAGAAATGGGGATTCATTGGTCTGGCCATTACAAACACCTCCTGAGTCAGCCCAGCATCGGTACATGGCTGAGAGGTAAATATACAGTATAAGCGGCATGGCTGGCTGTATAAATTGATCATCTGAAATGTGTTTGTCTTTTTTGCGGTTCTTTACAATCAGTTCTTCTTCTTGACTCCCGAGTTGCGATTGTTGTTGAACAGGCTGAGCCCCGATCTGCCGTTTCCGTTGGCCACTCCACTGACGGTGACTCCGGGCTGCTGGAGCACTTTGTCGAGCGTGGTTTTCTTAATGGCTGCTGGAGAGATGCGCTCTTGATCAGCCAGAAACTGGAGCTCCCTGGAGGAAGAGGAAGCTTCATAGTCAAACGCTGTTCAAACGTTTAAGTTGGCCATTAAGGGGGGGGGGGGTGGGGAAGTGAAAGCTCATGACATTATGAATGAGCAATACAAATGCTGGTGTGTTTTTTCCCCCCTTAAAGAATTGATGCTATAACAAATGTACAAGTTTGCTCTATATTATTTATTTGGTTGTTACTAACATTACTGTGAGATTCATTTTTCAAAACTCATTTCCAGTTCAATACATTTTATAGAAACTTTATTTGGACGTACGCCACCATTGTTATCTGCGGAATGCGTTGCGACGTAGAAAGGCGGCGGCTCTCTGCCAAGCGATGTAAAACGCACATTAAGAAAGCAAGGCAAGCCTCCGTAGCGTTCCTAAAGAAACATGCGGTCGGGAGAATCCCACTCCCCCCTCGCCGTGCTCTCGTCAGTCACCAGACACTTTTAGGAACGCTACAAAGGCTTACCTTGCTTTCTCTATAGATGTTTCACATTGCTTGGCTAGAAATACCAAATAAATAATATAGAGCAAACTTGTCATGACAGTCGGTGTTCCTTTCAATGTAACAACAAATACTATTTAAGTAGAATTACATCTAAAAAATAATAATAATAATAATAATATAAAAAAAAAAGGAGAGCGATGATGACATGTCAAATCGAATGAACAATACTGAGCTCTCCAGGAAAAAAAAAAAGAATTACATCTAAAAGAATACAAAACATAAGAGAACCAATTTTGCAACAGAATCGACTCTCCGGGTCCAATCATCTTACCGTGTCCTAATGCAAGAGGCCTCCACTGCGTTGATGAGAAGGCTGCGGAAGCCCCCGCTCTCCATGACATGGAGGGCGTGAATGGTGGCGCCACCTGGTGAGCACACGTTGTCCTTCAGCTGGCCAGGGTGCTGCTCCGAGTCCAGCAGCATCTTAGCTGCTCCCTGCCCAAAAAAAAAAAAGAAAATAGGGGAGGGGCTTCTAATAGGTTCTGAAATTTTAAATATAATTAAGGACTACTGAGATCAAGAATATTCTCTGGCTTTATGCAGAAAAAAATTAAATGTGTGTGGGGGTGGGGGGGGGCGACACACAAAACGTCCGAACACCACTGACCAATAGAGCCTGAGCTCCGAGTCGGACCGCGAGTCTCCTGGGCAGCCCCATCTTCACTCCTCCATCTGCTAGTGCATCCAGCGCTGTGAACGCCTGTTTCAACACAAACATCCCTTCAGGACACCATCACGTTGCCAGCCACTAACAAAATTCAAAAGCAGCTTTTTGGGCTATATTCGCACCAGGGTGCCGTCTGCCTTTACATTTGAGGTTTGATTTGAAGACGCATGCTACGGGAGAAATCTGTGACGCCACCCAATTATTTTTTGCGACGTCCCTCCAGGAAGAAAACAATATTTGTTCGACTAACTATGAATGTCTAATACGAGTACTCAACTCGAGTTGTACCAAGTGCTTTTAATACATAACATTTTTATTAAACCAATGATACAATTTTGAATTAAAATTGCATGAATTTAATGGCAATTTTCTATTAGCTTTTTTTCCCCATTTCTTCATAAAATACATATTTTATATAGAAGGCACAATAAAATGAAGTTAAATAAATCAACTATAACACAGAAAAATCCCCAATCAGAATATGGTGTTGCACAACTTATTTCAGGGAAAACAGTGAAGCGCGAATAATTTAATTGAATACAACTGTGCTTCAAGTAACATTTAGGAATACCTTTAACCGCTTAACCAGCAACACAAGTTTGTCATCAGGTTCTCTCCAAACCCTGGGTGGCACCCATATACTGACGTACATGACTTGGAAGAATAAAATTCTGATGTCATGCAGCGTGCCGAGCCGTAAATAAAGTCAATAAAAAAACTCATTGTTGAGAAAACTACATATCGACCAAACTCCAACGTCTGGCTGAGGGGCCAGACAGCGACCCGTGCCCATTGTGAAACTTTTTGCAGTGAAGCTAGATGCTAATGCTTGTCATGAGCAAGCTATTATCTTACAATAGGACAAGCGCTGCAAAAGTCGTGATAAGTAGCAGCCTCGCTCAGTGAAGATTTACTAGCTTTAACGTGGCCATACTCTTTGGTAATGATGGTAAAGGCACTCAGTTCCCAGAATTCATTGCATGGCGCAAAACATTGAATTCAGAGTTAACTCTTTGACTGCCAAAAACGTTAAATAACGTTTAGTAAAATCCTATGGAGGAGTGCCAAGGACGTTAAAAGACGTTTTTTTTTCAAAACAGAGGTGAAACTAACCATTTTCTATTATTGATTACTGAAAAACGGAATAAGGTAGAAACAAACTTTTTTTTCTGATGAAAGATGAGAGTCCAATCTTTCATTTGGTAGTATGTGTGTTTCCATAGTCCAAACACATCATTTTCTGTGGACCTTGAAAGATCAGTCAAAAATGCTTCAATCGGCTGGCACCCACGGCATCCCTTTTCTGAAAACGTCTGGCAGTCAAAAGAGTTAAGGACGTTCATCCTTATCATATGCGTGTCTGTAGTTACTAGTAATTGGATGTGTCATATTTAACTGTTAAATTTGTTAGATATGCACTGTTTTTTGTTGTTGTTGTAGGTTGTGTACAAAATTTTGAGAACCATGTCAATTCCAGCCTTTTGGACTTAAAAAGTAGATGTTTTTAAAACTTCTGAATAATGTCAGAAAACAGTCTTAAAATCACTAGTGACTCCTTTTACATTAATTTTAAGTCCAGAAGTACAGTAGGCTATATGGTCGCTATTTCATGGATTTTTTGTTGTTGTCGTCGTTATTAATGGTTGGGAAATGGAGCCGTATTATGCAATATTTCTAGTTTGTGAAAGACCCGTTTCATGGCTTACTGACATCCAATGAAGAAAATAAAATTGAAGCCATTTGATTTTAAGAGGTGAAGCGGAAGCTTTTTGCCGGCTGTAGAAAGTATGACTGATACAAAAGAAAAAGTGATACGGAGAATATTAAAATTGCATTTCTGAGGTTGCTTTCCAACGAAGCACTGTGCAAACAAGAGTCGTTTGAATGGTGAAAAACAAGACATTTTTAAATGCATGTGGACAAAAATGGCCACAAACAATCTGAAAGGGTTATTAAAAAGAGCAAGCCCTGAGGGTTAACGAGTGCGGGTGCATAATATGTGAAACCGCCAAAAACAAAGTAAAGCCTCAGTGCAACTGCAACATGTGCCAATTTCCTCATTTCCTGCAAAGCAGAATCTGCCGTGAGAGAAACTACAAAGCAGCCGGCGGCAAAATGGATGCACGACTGTGGGCGTGTGGCGGCAAACAGGACAACCACACCTGCAGTCGCTGACCGCACAATGACATGGAGGGTGGAGTTTGTGTTCAATAAACACACAATACTATCACCAGTACCATTTCGACCTCAAAAATTCCATTTACAGTGAGAGGTTACTATTCTCTACCCAGTTACTTACATAGGCAGGTCCACTACCGCTTAAGCCGGTGACGGCGTCAATGAGGTCCTCCTCCACTTCAGTACAGAAGCCCACACTGCCCATCAGCTGCTCCAGCAACTTCCCATCTTCCACCTGCCCCAAAGAACACAACAACAACAAATTTGCGTTCAACAAAAGCAAACCAGATAATAGATCGCCGGGCACAGATAAACAATCATTGCAGCGTGGTAGCACGGAAGGCACCAGAGAAAACGGACACAAGCCGCAGGAAGATAGATTCGAACCCCAAACCTCAGAACTGTGAGGGAAATGTGCTGTCAAATCTTGACTTCTAAATGTGCAGCTAATGACTGACACATTCGGAGGAATTTGAAACCTTTAAAAATAATAAGAATTGTACACCGCTGATATAAAGTAATGGCTGAGAAAAGATTTACAGTTCAAGTACTGAAACTTAACTTTAAAAAAATTGTATTAATTAGGGGTGTAAGAAAAAATCGATTTGGCAATATATCGCGATATTACAGCGGGCAATTCTCGAATCGATTCGATATGCGACCGAATTGATTTTTAAACATACTTTTTTTTTATGGGAATATTCAACAAAACGTCTTACTTGGGGTTAGGGTTCACACATTAAGCATGAAAGAATGTCATATTAATGGAACGTTAAGCCTTAATATTTTATCTCAGTGCTGTTCAAACATGAAACAGACTGCAACCCGTTTGCTAAATGCAGTGGCTCAGTTATAAGCCTGAATTTTCAGATAAATAAATTTTCATACAAATCTTACAGTGTACATGTACAAGTATACTGATTAGTATTTTAAAATTTGAGTAAAACAATAAATAAAATAACAATATCGCAATCAATTCATAGATTTGTATCGGGATTAATCGTTATTGAATTGAAAGGTACTAGGCAATTTACACCCCTAGTATTAATAGGTAATAAAAACACCTAATGAACAAAAACCCCATTGCATCTACTCCCCCCCCCCCCCCATTGCAATCAAGTTAACACGCAGTGTTGGCATTCTCTCATTACCTCCGCATGAGTGCCAGTAGCATAGACTGTAGCTCCTTCTCTCACTACCACTGGAGTGTTGGTCATGCACCTCATGACTTTAGGGGCTGCGCGGTACTGAAGCAGTTTCTACGAATTGGCACAGGCAAGATAAAAGATATCATCAATAACAATCAAAAGAACGAAGACGACTGTGTGCGATACGTCCCAAAAAAGGGAGGACTGACCTTTTCAATGGAGCTGATGGTGACACCTGCAGCACAAGAGACGATGAGATGGCGGTCTTCAATGTCTGGCCCAATTTCATCCAAAACAAATGGGATGATATGCGGCTTGACAGCCAGAAAGAGGACATCACTCTTGCTGACCGTCTCTTTATTACTTGTTGTCAGGCTCACCCCCATTTTCTACAACAAAAAAAAAAGGGACAGAGATGAGGTGAATACACATAAAGCCTGGTTCACGGGGCAAGATTTTAAAATTGCCGGCCGACTTCCAAACTGTGAGACGCCACACGCAAAGAGAAAAAAAAATCACGGGAGTAACAGTTTGGAACGTAAAGCAGAATCAACACAACACACACGAATTGAGTTCATTCCTGAACGTGACGGGCAGACTCGCAAAACCAATTTTTTTTATTTCAGGTCAGGGGTCCTTCGGCAGGACTGTGTTAAGATTCTCGTTTGGATGCCGGCGCATCCTTAACGACTGTCGGGAGGAGAAATTCTCGTACCGTGTGAACCAGGTTTAATTGCGACACCAAACAGCATTTGCATCAGCGTCAGGAGAAGCCTTCGATTGGTGCACATGCAGCAGCTGACAATTGCCGAATTTGTACTCACCCTGAGGCCAGTCACAGTGGGCAGGTCAGTGTCTGGGGAGCTGGCTGTGATCCTGTGTGTAGCGATGACGCCTGAGGAGCAACATGAAGTTGACCAGTGAAATGTTAATGTTGACAAATTTTGAATATACATTTTTTAACATGACTAAAAAAAGACTCGATAACCCATTGATAACAAGTAACTGTGTATATAGCACCTACTGTTAAGCCTCCTGTGATGTGCTTTTGCCACAGAGGATGATCCAATTTCACTCGACTTGTGTTGCAAAGTATCACATATAAATGATCTTTATCGATCTATGCCTGTGACGCAGGGCTGGGCAATAGATCGAATAAATTCGATACATCGTCATTTTAAAAATTTAATCGTTGAAAATTTGCTACATCGTGAAATCTAATTTTGTCTTTTGGATTATTAAAAGTTGTTACATCAAAATATTTTTGTGAGTTATAATTTTGCCCAAGTGGCAGAGTGCTGAATGGGTGGTTTACAAGACATGTTTACAATAGCTACAAATTCCTTAATTGTGGCATTTAAGCACAAACTATGAATGCTAAGTTTGTTCAAACTGATTCAGAATCAGTATACATTATTGTTGTGTGAACATTTTTGCAAAGGAATTATTTTTGGAATAAATTAAACCATTAAATGTTTTCTGAATGTATTAGATTAAAATCAATTAAAATTGTAACCGTCCTGAATGACTGCAAAACTCGAGATTTTATTTTTGGGCTACATCGCCCAGCCCTACTGTGACATATAGTGATGAGCAGAACAGGTTCAGGGGTGGCCAAGTTCGGTCCTCGAGAGCCACAATCCAGCCTGTTTTCCATGTTTCTCTCCCCTAACACACCTGGTTCATGATCAGGATCGTTATTGGGCTTCTGCAAAGCTTGCTGATTAGCTGATCATTAGATTCAGCTGCACTGCAGGAGGGAAACATGGAAAACAGGCTGGATTGTGGCTCTCGAAGACCGAACTTGGCCACCCCTGCTAGATGCTAGAGGTAGGGCTGCTCGATTATGAAGAAAATATTAATCACGATTATTTTGGTAATAATTATAATCACGATTAGGACGATCATGTATTTTTGGGTACAAAACAAGAAAATGTTTGAACGTAAAAATGAAGACAAATGAAAAACTTTGAAACACTATAATCATGCAAGTTTCTTGTGAATGAAACTACATTTATTAAATGTGTTATTTTAAAATAAAAAAGGTGCAAATGTATAAATTCAAACAACTTGAAATTAATCTTTTTTTGTTGCTGATTATGCAGATTTTGTAATTGTGGCATGTAATAATTAATTGCACAGCTTTAGGTAGAGGGTACAAAATTAACATGTGTATCCACCTGTTGCCATTTATACAATGGGGAGAAGAGAAATCAGCTGAACAGGCCCAAATTCCACATAACATTAGTAAATTTGTGAGTAAATCACACGAGACAGTACTTTTAGTTAAACTATTTTTTGACGAGGTGCCATGAGATTTTTCAAATCCATGTTTGTTCCTTGGTTCATACAAAATAGCACTGAAATGCAAGTAGAAGTTTTTTCTTGAGCATAAACTTAACAAGCATTTTCTGACAAACGTAAATTGGCTTCACCTGCAGCCGTGAAACCTTTGACAAGTGCATGAGCCAGCTGGCCCGCTCCGATGAATCCAACACTCATTCTGACAGATGATGATGTGGCCTCTGTGCTCTGGAGGGAAACAAAGAAAATGAAAAATCCAAAAGCGCCCAAATGACATTAACGACACAATACAAACTATGTATTTATTGTAAAGTCTTATTTTGGCGAAAATGGGTCGCAATAATAGCTTCAAACAAAGTCCCCCAGTTGGAAAACTTTCGGAGCCCCCAGACTCTCGATATTAAGGAGTAACATTAAATCTATTTCTGTTCAACAACACATTGAAATACGTCATACATCCCAAGTTCATTGATCCAATACTACCAATATTGATGCTGATTGCAAAGATGCTAATGCTACGCCATGCTAACAGATGACAGCTCGTCCTCTGCTAGATAGCTACACTGTTAGCAACCATTCAAAGCTACTTAGTAGTAACAGGAAAGACGACGAATAGGCGCAAAAGCGGGGATGATTACCTTTAGCTGGGTAAAAGAACTGACGACCCGTGACTGACAGATGACAACCGTTAGCGTGACACGTACCTTTCTGAGACAGGGAAAAGGCAAACAAGCACTTTTTGTGTCAACGTGGCTTGCCGCTCGCACAGATCACTAGCCAAATGTCGCTAGACAAAGATGACCAATCACATTAGGGATACTAGGAGCAGCAGCCAATGAGAAAGCATTTGACAGGATTTGGGCGGGATTAATACGTCAGCCAATTTCATCAGGCGTGATGTGACCGGTGAGGAGCAAAATAGGTTACATTTATTCTGGATGTGGCAAATTATGACGTTATGAGTTTCCCGCAATGCATACTTGACTAATTGGAACCTAACATTCAGCTTTAATCGTATTTACGTGGTCGGGTGTAGCTAAGTATACATAATTAATTTGCAGGAACTTAGTTAAACTTTTTACTTGTACTCTCTACATTTGAAAACTAGGTAACAGATGGCAGTACTTTATAGCTTTGTCGAAATTAGCTAATGGAAAGTCCTTTGAACATTTAGATGTTAACTAGCAGAATTGTATGTCACTGTGTATCACAACTACTTTCATGTGTGCCAACGTCCATTGCTCAATATAAAAATCCACACCCAACCTGTTCTGAAACATTCCATTTTGTGTGCTGGCGCGACCTCACAATGGTCATCACGTCACAGTGTGTGTCACGATTGACTAACAGTCAACAATCAACTCACACTGCCATGACAGCAAAAAATAATAATTTCACATTAGGAAAAAAAAATATCCCAACTGGGGGTGGGGTTTAAGTCATCGTCTGTGTAGTAGTTCATTTGCCTGACATTTGTACAGGAAACTTTGAGCACCTCGATATCCTGCTAAGACCAATGTACGAGTAAGACAATTGTCCAGATAGTATAAAAATATCACAAAAGATCAAATGATCTTTTGGTATGGTTGGTGTTCATTTTAAAAGCATATTCCTTGAAATTTAAACGATTCTATTAATAGGTGTATACAGGGCCGGACTGGGACTCGTTTTCAGCCCTGGTATTTCAGTCCCAGTTTTTTTCACATTTTAATGAACATACACAATTTTACAGTTTATGTATCGATGTAAAATAGATGATGATATTCATATTGCATTTGATCAAAAATGTAATTTACAATTGAATGCTCTTACAGGTACACGGTCTTTGTTTATTTGAACAAGTATGTGAACATAAAATGGGACAAAAAGAAACTAATAAGCAAATGTACATTAAATGGGATAAACATTTTACACTTCGCAAGACACTCTTATCAAATTAAGTTAAACTAGCAAGATTAAGGCAGCTAACACTGTACTCTTATTTTGAAATGTGTTCTCACCACTTCTGGTGCACTACTGAGCTGACTGACGCTAACTTGAAGACGCTAACTTGAAGAGCGCAATGGTAATTGTCACGTAGGCTTTCCCATCATGCTTTGTTGCTGTCACTAGTAACACTTGTGATTGTGTTTTGCCTCTTTTATGTGTTATTTTTGTACAGACAAGGTTTAATATAGTTATATTGTTATTGTTTCTATTTGTGCATTAAAGTGTTGCTACTTTTGATAGTAAGTGATTGTAACTCAGTGACACCCTTAATAACAAAGGCAGGCATTCAGTATTTACAGTATAATAGTTTATTTAACATGATAGCGATGCTTTTTTTTTTTGTGGCTGATTTTGAAACACATGTGTAGGCTCCTACCTGCTGAATTTGTGGCCTGAAATTGTCCCGCCCCTCCAGATGGCCCATTCCGGGTCTGGGTGTATATAAAATGTCGGCAGCGCAGTGGACTAGTGGTCCTTATATCTCACTGTTGAGAGATTCTATGTTTAAATCTCACCATGATCTTCCTGTGTGGAGTTTGCATGGTCTCCATATGCTTGCAACTGTGTGGGCTTTCACCAGGTACGAGGGTTCCCACCCCACATTCCAGAAAAAAATTCATGTTGGTTTCATTGAAGACCTGAAATTGTCCATCGGTATGAATAGATGTTTGTCTATTTATATTTGAATTCAGGCTCATCGGTCAGGTGAACATACCCCCCACCCCCCCTCTGTAACTGTCACTTTGACGTTTCAATCTCAAATTTGAATGAGGCAGGTTCGATCTCGCATGTGAAGTGAAGTCTGCTACGTGTGGCCGACTTTCACATCTATTTTCACATCGTGCTGCTGGACAGGAATGCAGGCTGAAGGATTGCTTACTGCTCACGTCTATATATAAAGCAAAAAGCACAGCCAGGGCTTGGCCTCCAAAAAGCACCACCTGCTATCACCCTTTATGTCTTCACTAAGATTTTTAGCCACACAGAATGGACAGTTTTGGGGTGAAAATGCTCAGATGCTCGGTCCTCAGACATGAGGACGTTTTAATTGTATGCTACAAGAACTAGCAGTACATGCGGAATAAGTAAGCTAAGCAGGTTCTTTTTCAATTTACACAGTCACACTCAATTTTACACGTGAAATGTGATGTTTGTCATGCTGAGCGCGACTCATCCTGTGAACGCTTCATAAAAAGTGTTATTTGGCTGCGTGTGGAGGAACTTCATTTCCATTTGGTCGATGTCTTTGACTTGACTTCAATTTCGTCTTCATTTAATAGAAAAGCAGCATTGATAACAGTGGCTGGAGGGGATTCAAAACACAGACATCACCTTGCATTAATAGCATGGGCTGATTACTCAAATTCTTTAAGTTCATTTTTTTTTTACCCTTAAGCAGTTACATAGAGAGACCCAAATAAAAAAAATAAATAAAAAAGACATGGGAAAAAAGTTTACACATTGAAACACAAAAAAATATATTTTCAAATTTACTTGGGTTTTTATTTCATCAGTTATAAGAGGTTTATCTTGACCCATCATCAGGTTAAAAAATAATAATTGTGGATCGTGTAGTAGTGCAAATGCAACCTGTGCAGTCACACTTTACAATATAACCACACAGATCCAATGAAAACCAACAAGAAGCTTCGTGATACCTGAGAAGAAGCCTTTGAAATGGATTGTTACTGAGTTCATGCTTGATTCTTTATAAGTAAAATCGTAATAAGCGGTGCTTTTATAGAAGCCAAACAACTTTATTCTTGTGCTTTTCCCCCCATTTTCTAAATTCTATTTTGTCTTTACTTGAAAATCCTTGTTTTTGTTTTTAACGCTAAACATTCAAATAAAATTTTTGCTATTAACTAATTTACTGCCATTGACGGTTATAAACAAAAAATCATTTTAACTATTTCTATTAGTTAAAAAAAAAAGTGTATGAAAACCTAGACTTTTTTTGGTACATTTAGAACAGATATAAAATTTGTGATTAATTGTTGAGTTAACTAGTGAACTCATGCGATTAATTACAATTAAAAAAAATTAATCGCCTGACCCCCCTAATTTTTAACAATCATCTAGTCAGGCAATTACATTTTTTAATCGTAATTAATCGCATGACTTCACTAGTTAACTCTCGATTAATCACAAATTTGATATCTGTTATAAATGAACAATTAAAATAAATTATAGGTTTTCATACTCTTGTTAACAAAAGTCGGGAAAAAATGTTAAACTAATAGAAATTGTTCAAATGAATTTTTGACGTTTATAGCCGTCAATGGCAGTGAATGAGTTAAGCAGGCAATGAATTGCTGCACAGCCCCTGGTTGCTGGGCAGAATTCACTAGGGACCGTCATAATTGTTATAAGTGATGGCAAACGGATTCATTACTATTACACATTCGATTATAAATTCATCAAACATCAATAACAGTGCATGGGTACAGTAAACAATAGTTTCTCCATGTTTCATTTGTGGTCACAAGTCCAACTGCCTTCCTGTTGTTCACTTTAAAGTCCACTCCAGGTGCGAAGACGTGACAGCAGCAGACAAACTTTTTTTTCTCCTTTAATTTGGCACGCATTTGACAGGTAAGCCTTTGCAAAATGATCACAACAATTTGTTTCTGGCAGTAATTCGGCCCTGAGTTGTGTTGACGTGTCTGTTCCACATGCCAAGTACGAGACATGATGTGCACATTTACCATCATAGGAAAACACAATAAACGTTACTTCTGTTTTAGTGATGGTGGACAATGAAGCTTCATGAAGCACTTGTGATATATATATTTTTTTTAGTGATGGCAAAATGAAGCTTCATGAAGCACTTGTGATTTTTTTAAGTCCCCTAGATGGTGCTCTTGGTTTAAATATAAAGCCTAGTGCAATGGAAATGTATTCAATTTCCACTGCATCTTCCGACCAAGCGCACCATCTAGGGGACTTAAAAAAAATCCCAAGTGCTTCATGAAGCTTCATTTTGCCATCACAAATTTTTTTAAAGTGGAAATTCAATTAAAACATTTAATCGCTTGACGCCCCGAATTTTTCATAATCTTTTTTTTTTTTCATTCACTGCCATTGACGAATATAAACGTCAAAAATTCATTTTAACTATTCTATCAGTTCAACATTTTTTTCACTTTTGTCATGCGATAAATTACGATTAAAAAATGTAATCGCTTGTCACCTCAAATTTTTTATATATATTTTTTAATGAATTTATGGAAGAGAATGAGTTAATGGTCAAATTAATACTTTTTGTGGGATTAGATGTAATGCAGTTCTTATTTTACATTGAAAAGTGCTCTTGACTCCAATGACTTGATCATAAAATAAATATGCTCTTATTTACAATGAGGCAAGAAATGATTGTTTTGCTGTCTATGGCGGCAGTGTGTTCCTGATTTTTACTGGGAGGTGTCTCTCTGTATTGCCGTGATGCTCCATCTCTTCATTCACTCAGATAGGATAAATGCAAAAGTGATGCAAGAGTTGCCTCTAATGGGAAATATCCCTGTGGGATTTATCAGTAGAAAGTCCGCAGTCCTTAGAGCGCCAAATGTTTAGCAACAGCAATTTAATGTTAGAATTTGCAAAGAAATTATTTTTGCAACCCTCCCTGAACAATTTACAGAGTATTTGTGTTAATAGTTGTTAAAACAATACGTATTGCTATTTAAAAGTGCACAACACACAATGAAGCTTCCTCAAATCTGACCTTTAGATAACTAAAGCGTCCAGTTGGTGCTGATTTTGCCACTCAGCCATGAGGCAGCAGTGTGATACAGGTCCCAAACTCGGTTTTGAACAGATAAGCAGGCTGACTTTGATTTTCTGGAAATGGCCTTGTCAAAGACCTGACCTCACGACCTACACATCATATGTGGGTCACGATTACATGTCAGATCCGTACCAGGGAACCAATCAATTTAAATGAACTCTACCGGTAGAAAGTACAAAGAGAGCGTCTGTTCAAAGTCAAACTTGCTAGGGGACATTTCATCAATCAATTAATAGTGGAAGTGTTTGAATTATGTGTGTGTTAAATTGGAGTAGAAAGTAGAAACATTAAGTACGTTTTGGTTGGGTTTCATTCCCAACCATGCAGAGTTTAAACAGAATAATAGTACAACTTTTCTTGTGCTTTGAGTTTCAGGGTTATATTAGTTTGGGATTTTATATTATAGTTTGTTTTGGCTTTTTTTTTTATTATTCAGTTTGTTTTAAATGCAAGTTTGTTAAAAAAGAATAGAATGACTTTATTATCATTGCACAAAGTACAACAAAAGTGAATTATGCAGTCGTATGCAAGGCGACAGCAATTAACTCATTCACTGCCATTGACGGTTATAAACGTCAAAAATTCATTTAAACTATTTCTATTAGTTACATTTTTTTTCCCACTTTTGTTAACAAGAGTATGAAAACCTAGATTTTTTTATTGTATTGGAACAGATATAAAATCTGTGATTAATCGTGAGTTAACTAGTAAAGTCATGCAATTAATTATGATAAAAAAAATTTAATCGCCTGACGCCCCTAATTTTTAATCATCTTTTCCTTATAAAAAAAAAAGATTATCAAAAACATATAAAAAGAAAAAGAAAAGATGATTAAAAATTAGGGGCATCAGGCAATAAAAATGTGAAATTGTAATTAATCGCATGACTTCACTAGTTAACTCACAATTAATCACAAATTTTATGTTTGTTCTAAATGTACAAAAAAAATCTAGGTTTTCATACTCTTGTTAATAAAAATGGAAAAGTATGTTAAACTAATAGAAATAGTTAAAATGAATTTTTGATGTCTATAGCTGTCAATGGATAGTTAAAAACATAAAACATATCAAACTAATAAATCAGGCAATTTCAAAAGAATATATAATCTTACAAATGCTTTGTTTTAGTTTAGTTTTTATTATTTTTAGTATTGTTTTTTATTTTAATATACATTATGCAATGTTGGCCAAATGCATGATTTAAAATAAAAACAAAAACAGGTCACTAAGTATTGTGTAATAAACTGCAATTCTCAAACAACTGATATAACTAAACGTTAGCTGTAGTTAATTTTATCAACATAAAATCTAGTTTCAGTTAGTTGTTGTTTTAATTTTTATTTTGTAAAGAATTTTATAATATAATAATATAAAAACCTTGAGACGAGTTCACTTTCAAAGTCTATGCCCTATTTGGTTGACACTAACCGTGTTTGAATTGTGCAATCATGAATGTTGTGTGTTTAACTTTGCCATTTTATGGGTCACGTTCAAAGACCGCAGCCTCTTTTTTGCCTGACTGTTTCACAAGTGCAGTGTGTTTATTTTTGGCAGCATCATTTCTATCATGTGGCATTAATTTTTCACATAGCAGCCATACCACAAATGCCAGTAGCCGATTTACTATTTATATTCCGGACTTGTATGCATTATTTTGCTAGGGACACATAAGGAAAGTATGCAAAACTGATGTGACAGCGCATACCAACCAGTCGCTTGGGTGAGGCTGTCTAATCACCCTAATTCCCTCAGAAGGTAGGAGGGGTCACTTCAAAGGATCAAGCTGCAACTTTATTTGGGTGCGGTCGAGCACATGTGTTGGTTACATTCCAAGTTCACAATCCAGAGAGCATCCAGACTGCACTTGACGACAATGAAGTAAAAAAAAAAAAAAGAAACAGGAAGATTTTTGCCCTTTGGGTCCTTGAAATGTTTGCTTTTCGGTAAACAACCCAGAGGTTGGACAACATTTTTTGACAACCTCCAGAAAATGTGTTAAGGTCGGCGTGAGGCGTTGGCCAAATGTGAAGAGACGAATCGTATCCTCTGCGAGTAGACGAGGTCGACCACATAGAGCACAAAGTTGACAAAGGAGAAAACGGCCACCACCATTTTGCTGTCCCACGGACACTTCCCTTGAGGACACGAGTACGGTCGCCAGGGTGAGCCGTATTTGCTGTCGAAGCAGAACACGGGCCAAACCACTGATGCGCTCAGGTAGAGCAGCACCTCCAGCAGGGTACACACCACCACTAATCGATCAAAGGGCATACAGCGCACCGTCTTGGTGCGCCCGCACACCGTCATGATGACCACCAGCGCAGTCAGAATGAAGCAGAACACGTAGACCACCACGCAGTAGATGGTGGCGGCGTACAGGGAATACTGGCTGCCGTTGGCCAGGGCGCCGAAGATGACGCAGGCCACAAAGCCCTGGACCACTTTGAGGAGGCCGGAGACCGTGGCCATGTAGCCCGCCACGGCTTGGCCCGGTCTGGCTCGACACAGGGCCACTTCGGCCCCGTAGGCCAGAGTCGCCAGGATGGAGCAGACGGTGACGGCGATGCGGAAATTGCGGACGTCGCAGCCGGCGTAGGGACACTCGGCTCGGACGAAGAAGAGCGGGTAGACCACAGACGCCGTCACATACCTGTAAATAAATAAACAGGTGGAGATATAGACATGCAGAATATGAACACAAACACATCCGGAAAATAGAGTGAAGCCTCGCTACAGCATATTGCGGTTCATGATTCGCAATCGCACTATAACGCAGATTTTTAATCGCAAATCATTTTTAGAGGGTTTTACAGTGTACAGCTAAGTCCAAATGTTGAGCTGTGTACCCTCTGAGTAGAACCAGGTCATCATGCCGGGCAGCATTGAGGTCACTGGAAACGATGCAGTTGTATGGCCTCTCATACGATATGTTTTCATATTCATTAATTGTTTCCAAATGCTAAAGTAAAATAAAAATAAAAAGCTTTGTAATATACATAATAATACTAATAATAATAGATAATATATACAGTAGTGAGCTAATTTCCCATCTACTGAAAATACCGAACATCCTGGCATTTCTGCTATTTCCACAATGCAACACTTCATTTCCACAACGTATTGCTTTTGCCTGTGATTAGCATACAAACCAGGCACATTTGTTATAGTAGTCAAACATGTTTCAAATCAAAATAATCCTCATAAATCAAATTGCAACGATCCAAAGTCCAATGTTTTTTCAATAAGCGGAGAAATCAAATTACAACGATAAGTCCAATGCTTTTCAACGAGCGGAGAGCGTCGTTTCACCAAGGAAAAATGCTGCATTCGAGGAAAGTGGGAAATCGGAAAGATCCCAATCAGATTGTGTCCGTTCCAACCGCCACATGTTCGTGGCAAATGTAAATACAAAACATATGTTCATGTGACGCAAGGAGATTTGTAATGACTGCGTTAACAAGAACAAGAACTCCTGTCAACCTCACGACGAGCTGGATTCTGAAGTATTTGGTTTAGGTGAACGGTATGGGATTTTTAATAGGTCTTAGATGAATCAATGAGCACACACTCACACGCACGCACATATGCACACACAGATCCGCACATGCACATACTCACGCATATGCAAAAAAAGAAAAAAGAGAGCAATGATGATGACATGTCGAATTGGTAAGATTACCGAATGAACAATACTGAGCTCTCTCAAAAGAAAAAAAAGAAAAAAGGGGAAAAAAAGGGGGGTGCACAAGGAATTTATTGGAATCAGCCATCTTTGTTGTTTACATTTGCCTCAAACGCTTTGAGGGTGGACCTGGGACACTCTGAGTGGGATAAATCCGACTTCAACCCTCCTTGAACGCAACATAAGACCGCCATTTTGACTTGTGACGTAATTTCGGAATTGTCAATACAGAAGCTAGCTAATGGGCTCTTTGCACAAATCGGCTACTTCCTGAACTCAGTACCACTGCTTCATTTCCTGTCTTTCATGATTGGACAAACTGATTAATCCAGGTGTGCCTGACCTCAGTAACCACGACGACAATGGCCAGACACACCTGGATTAATCAGTTTGTCCAATCATGAAAGACAGGAAACGAAGCAGTGGTATTGAAATCAGGAAGTAGCGGATTTGTGCAAAGAGTCCATCTATAGCGTTTGACATTACAGTAGAAATATGCTAGCATAAAACAAGCACATTTTTGTCATGGAAAATGATATAGCTGGTTGAACATGTTGGTGTGTTAGTATGTAATGTTCTCTTTTGTTTTATGTATTAGTTTTATAGAAGCCTAAATTTCAACTGGAAGTAACACACAATTAGCAAGCACCCTTTGACTTTTATTTTTATTTTATTTTATTTTTTTTGTGAACTGTGCAAACAAGAGAGTGAGAACAGTACTTTAAAAAGTAGGTTTTAAAATGTAGGTTTTACGAAGTTTAGCTAGATTTAATTTGTTTAAAGATTTGAATTTTTATTTTTTGGGTGGTCTCTGTTTATCAAAGGTGTCCAAGCTATGAATGAATCCTTTGGGATAAACGGGAGTTCAACGTACACAGAACATCCGTTATGGTGAAATGATCACTTCTTTCTCACTTACATAATTAGTCTCTCATATTGTATTCATTGCTGTTGGTTTTATTTCATGAATGTAAATAATTTCCCATGCAAGCACACGCCATATGAGAATTATTTAGAATCTGACTAGCGCAGCGCATCACAGTGTGTGAATGGATTTCAAGGCTGCCTCACAGTTATGAGGTTCAGGGTTTGAATCTGGTCTGGCCTGTGTGGAATGTGTGTGTTCTCCCCGCTTCCTCCCACATTCCAAATACATTCATTTCTGTTTGTGTTAAACTAGTGTGTGTTTTTTCATCCAATTTAAAAAAGTTCAGTCAAAAGTTGTTTCTTAAAAATCCTGCTGGCAACGGATTTGCAAAAAGTCGACATTTTGCCTCAAGCAGCTTCTCTCCCTACAGCCTTGGAGAAATACATTAGCAAAAGCAATGTCAACTCTTTGAGAGCCATAACATATTCTTGGCCCCAAGCAAATACTGATGTAGATTTTTTGTTTTTTAAAAATGTACTTTAGATTGACTGCAATCCTCTATCCTGTAGCATAAACACAACCGTTTTTGATTTGGGAATTGTCTTTGGGGGTTTCAATTGATGACAACATGTTACTAATAAACAAAAGAAATTGGACTGGGATGTTTTTGGCACACAAACATTTAAATTAGGCCTACTCTTGAAGGATCAGCACAGTGGAGTTTATTCATTCAAAATCATCCATTCAATAAATTGCCCAGTATTTTACAATCCATCCTTGAGGCGACTTACACAAGTGTGGCAAAGGCGGCGCATGTGACGGTGAGGTTGTCCCAGGAAACCGGCAGGCAGCTGTAGAGGCGAGTGGCATCCAAGAAGAAGACCACCACCGACATGGCAAAGCAGAAGCACCACACGGCCATGCAGAAGACACCGTGGGAACCGCTGTAGCCCGCAGTGTGGATCACCATGGCGATCACCGCGCAGCCCATTGCCAGCTGGCAAAGGCGGGCTGCGCCGAGAGGTGAGAGGAGCGCTCTCATGTTCAGGTATGGGCCGCCTTGGGAATCCATCAGCAGGTGTTTGAAACGAATATGAATGGAGTCTTTTCAATCACGTCTGACTTTAAACCTTCACTCAAGCGAATTGAACTCCTTTTTCCGTCCTTGGTGTCTGAATGGTCATGCCCCGATTATGACAATCCACACAGGGGTCACACGTCCGTATACAGTAGTCGGGCGCTTGCTGGTCCAACGTAGCAGGAAGTTCTTCTGTATGATGACAGCTTGTTGATCATTTCAATCCAAAGAAAATTGTCAAGAGAAAACGTGACCTTCTTGTGTCTGCTCTCAAATGCTAACACTCATCTTCCTCCTCACACACTTGCTTGCTGCCTTGTAACGGTGTGTGCTGTGTGGATGGTATGCTGGGGCTCAGTCGGACCAGAATGGAAGTTATTTAGGGTTGGGACGGGTCATGGTCTAATGAGTGTGAAGGGTGTGTGTGTGTGTGTGTGTGTTTGCCAGCCATGGAGACACATTGGAGAGCCTCTTAAATGTTACAAGCCTGAACCCTGAAAGAATATCACCAATTAATTTATCATTATTTCACAATGAATCAATGATGTGAACAGATGGGATCCATTTTTAAAATGTTTAATTTTGCACTTTTATTCGTTGTTGTTTTTCAAAGCCCATTTATATATATTTTTTATGGCTTGCGCTCTAACAGACGAGTGTCAAACTCAAGAGGCCCATGTGGCCCACTAATAACATTGGCAAAAAATCTCTTCTGAAATTTTAATTGATCTTAAATTATAACAGTCATAACGGTCAGCTGAGAGAAAACATAACGATGTGGCCTGTGATGAAAACGAGTTTGGCATCCCTGCTCTAACAGAAGTACAGACCTCATTAAATCTTC
This sequence comes from Vanacampus margaritifer, assembly GCF_051991255.1. Lineage (NCBI taxonomy): Eukaryota > Metazoa > Chordata > Actinopteri > Syngnathiformes > Syngnathidae > Vanacampus > Vanacampus margaritifer. The sequence goes on along the minus strand of NC_135438.1, from coordinate 19,360,108 downwards.
AAATAATTCCTGCACAATTTAGGTCTTCCTGGCTTGGAAATTCAAAAACTGGGACTCTAGAGTAATTACTTTACTCATTTTCTGACTTAAATGCATACAGTATAATAAAATATCTTATGTAATTTGTTTTAAAATAAGGCAGGTAATTTTAATGCTCAATGACACTTTTTGCATGACTGTTTTCTGGTGTGCCTCTAATTAAGACTGTATGGCACGTCTATTCTTTCAATAACAACATTACAAGTCTGGTTATACTGTTCTCAAATAATCTCAAGATTGAAAAGTTTTCTTCTTTTCTTTTTTTTTTTTTTAATTATTTTTTTAAAAATAGAATCGAGGACATGATCTTATGTTGTGGTAAACCAGAGTGAATTGTTTGGTATGCTGTACCACCATATGAGCAAACACAGGTCGGTCCAAACGTCATTATGTCATTTGAAGGTAAAGTTCTGAAGGAATACTGGTTCTTTACTACTCGACAAGACGATGTTCTTGTCTGATTGTGATATCGGTTCTTAGCTCTCTGTCTCCACCTGCAGTATATATATATATATATATATATATATATATATATATATATATATATATATAATTATTATTTTTTTTTTTTAAGACTAAAGAGATGGGGTGCACTGTCTTGCTCAACAGTCAACATCGTCTGTGTTACTTATTTACCATAGCAAATTCTTGTTAAAAAAAAAAACACGAAAATATATTAGCAACTTAAATGTTTCCAACAAGCAAGAAATATATAAAAGGCAAAACTAATCCCATAAAATATCTTGAACAAAAAGTCAAGTCAACAACCTACGAGTCTAAAAATGCCGCCCCAGGTAACCTTCAGACCACCAGGGGGCAGAAGTGGGACAGTTTGTAAACAGTTGTGTATCACGCTGCACACTTTTTGTGTTGCATTTCCCAAAAATAAGTCACAATGTGGATTTTACACAACTCATGCTCATGTTTCTTTTTAGACGTCAGTCATTTACAGTCCCCTCCAAAAGTATTGGAACGGCAATGTCAATTAAAATCCCTTTGTTTTTGTTGTATACTAGTGAACACATTTGGATTTAAAGTTCAGAATTTCCGCTTTTATTACATCTTGATGTGTTAAACAACTCAGGACAGAGCCCCTTTTGTTTGATGCCACCCACTTCAAGTAAAGAAATGTAGACAAACAGACATTATCAAAAAGATAACATTTATTTGGTGGCATAACCCATTCTTGTAATAAATAACTGCATCAAGCTTGCAAGCCGTTACCATTACTCGACTTTTGTATTCTTATTTGAAATGCTTTACCAGGCCTGTACTGCAGCACCTTTCAGTTCTTGTTTCTGGGAGTTTTTCTCTTCAGGAGGTAAAATGCATACTCTATTGGATTAAAGTCCGGCGATTGACTTGGCCAGTCTGAGACCTACCACTTCCATGCCGTTTGTTGTGTTGGCAGTGTGGTTTGGGTTATTGTCTAATTGCACAGCCAAGATTCTCCCAATTAGTTTGGATGCATTTTTCTGCAAATTGCCAGACAAAATGGTTTTGTGGACTTCAGAATTCATACTTCACAGATGAGCTTGTGTGTTCTGGATCTTTCGCAGATTCATTCTCCATACTGTGGCCTTTCCATCACTTTGGTCCCAAGAAATATGAGATAACATGAAATAAAAGCTGGAATTCTCAACTTTTGTCTCACATTCATCTGAAATCCAAATGTCTTCAGTATACCAAAAAAAACAACAGTAATTGACCCCCGCCGCTCCAAAACGTATGTATCGGATTAAATGCGTTTTCTATAACTACAACGTAGACCACCACCCAGCGTTTCATCCTCACAGTAAATCTCAGCAACAATTATTACACCATTGTATTAAAATATTCACCTGTGGTAGAATACAAGCATGATCAGTATGCAAAACAAAGTCAAAATATAGTCAGTTAAACAAAAACTGAATTCAAAACAATACCACATCATCAAAAACAGCATATTTTTATTATTGAACTATTCTTAAGCGGTCTTGAATAAACCCCATCCAGCAGTTTCTCTTCACACACACATCAACCGGCAATCACATCAGTCTTCTCATCAAATATGAATTCTTCACTCTACCAGCCATGACCTCACACAGTTCAAAGTGCGAGTACAGGCATCTTCCAAGTTGAATTGAAGTGCGCAGCAGTCACAAAGCTGAGGTTGAAGTGCAATAAATTGGCTGTGCAAGGCGGCGGCGAGTGTCAAGACGTCTGGCTTGGTTGCACTTCTCACCCTCACACGTCTCATTTCTTACCTGCAAGGAACACGGACAAGAAAAACTCAAACATCTTTACTTCTGGTAGTGGCGGGCTCAAGCAGCACTCACACATACCGATTTACTGCATTAATGATAACTTTCTTTCATTAAGATTCTGCTTGCCAAGTTCATTCCTATATGCAAAACGATCTGTCTATAGCCAAAGAAGTGTTTTGAGTTATGCACGGATCTCGTCAGCATGGCGTCTGCGATCAAACGACAACATTCAAAGCAGCAGTGAACAGTGTGTGTGTGTGTGTGTGTGTCCTCTGTTGCCCACCTGGAAGCTTGAGCCACTTGGGCACCTTGCCCGCGTCCGATCTGCCAGGCTTAGCTTTGTTTGTTGACGCTCTGTTTTGATGGTCTTCCGTGGATGTGCTGGCGTCAGGAGTTGGTTCTGGAGAAGGCTGGCATCCTTTTGCGGCTGATGAGCTGGGGGAGGGTCTTGTTGACTGGAGCATGCAGCTGGGATGTCGGGGGTGGGTTACAGATGAGATGAGGGACAAGTCAGAAAAAGGTCTAAATCTTTTTTTGTGTTAAGATGCAATATGGAACTTTTCCCCCAAAAATAACTTTACAATAAGCTTTTTATTTGACAATTTATGACTGAATTGTATTCTAATTATTAGATGAACACCTTAGCTGTTCACAATGGGTACTCCTACAAGCTTCTGGCCAATAGTTTTCAGACTGGATTCGGGTTCGAATTTCCCGCGCCCTGTCTGCGGATGTGACGTCATGAATGCGGCATGTATGTGCAGTTTCACTTTTCGCCAGCAAGTGGCAGTAGTGATTGTGATTCGAAATTGAATATTCTAAGTTCAGCAGCTTTAAAGAAAACGCATACAAAAAGCTAAAGACAAAGGTTTTACATGGAAAAATTGTTGGTACCCCTCAATAAATTAAAAATGAACAATGGTCGCTGAAGTAACTTGAAACTGACACAAGCAATAATTAATGAAAAGTGAAAATCTGACATTAATTTTGAATCAATTAAAAAAATTGTGGATCTAAAAAAACTTATGGTTCCACTAGATAAAACTGAAAACATTTTGACTTAAAGCACATCTTGAATTAAGCAAATTAGCACTCCCGATGTCCTCAAAGTTGTAGTCAGTCAGTCTGCCCATTTAAAGATTTAAAAAGAAACAAAGCAACCAAAAGGGAAAAAATACTCAAGAACGTTTTAATGCTTGCTGAATTAATGTCTTGCAAGAAGACACGTAAAATGAAAAACAAAAACGAATTGTCGAATTGAAGCTCTATTTCGTGGTTGCACCGAATAAAGTGCACACATGTATGGACGTACCTTGCAATGGATTCATTTGCTTGCAAAGCCGAGACAGAAGATTCGAGAAGTTCCCTCTTTAAGTATAATTCTGTTGACACACACACACAAGTAATAAAAAAAAAAAAAAAAAAACATCCCACATTGGGATCTACTTCCAATGAACATAAAAAAAAATAAAAAAATAAATAGAAACCTGTCTTGACGTCGGAGCCGAGGTACACCACGGCACCGGGAAACAGGTCAGCCTGGTGACAAACACAAGACGCAATACAGCCATTTTCAAGATGGTTGACATATGGGTGTCCACCATATAATTAAGATTCAGAAACAGGTCGCAGGTCACATTTGACAACCACTGTAAAGGTACCAAAAAAAAGAGAGAAGAAAACCCATTCCAGAGATTACAAGAACTTCAAAAATGACTCCTCAGTATGGCTCCCAGGAAAGTCACAATTTCAGGCGATTGTGCTACTTCATTCAATTCATTCGGTACTTTCTGTCACGTCAGTATGAGAGTTGCTCTCCATGTGTGCGTGTTTGTGTGCGCACAGATCAAAGTGAGGCCTGTATGAACCCCGTGTGCCCGCCTGGGTAAATCAAGTCCAGCTGGGGTCAACGACAGTGGAGAGGGAAACAAGTGTGAGTATAAGTAGGAGAGAGAGAATGAGAATGTAGAGCGTCTTTGAAGATAAGAGTCAGCCAAGAGGAGAGAGTGTGACTGATGCGGTTTGCTTGAATCCAATCCTTCAATTAAAATTGTGGCGCTCCCTGAACGACCAACAGTGTGATGCCTCTTACCTGGAACAGCGTGACAGCGGGATCATCCAGAATTTTTTTGGGGGGTGTGATAACTGGAAAAAAATGGAAATGAAATTGAGTTGTCGACTTGCTCAAATGTCCTCACATGTTTACACGTATTTTAATTTACATTCATTTCAATATGCGTTTTCCACAAAACTCCCCCCCCCCCCCAAAACCAAAACCCAAAAATGTGAATCCGCCCTCAAGGACCGAGATTGCCAACGCCTGATATAGAGCATACTCTAAAGACCGCATTATCTAATTGGTGGCGATGGGTTGGTTTCAAAACAAATTCTCAAAAATAATATGATGTAGGAAGAATCTGACTTAATGGCACTTACAGAGGTAGAAACTGAGCAAGGGGTCCTCCAAGTGGGTCCTTACAAAATCCATTAAAGCCCCAACTAGAGAGAGAGAGAGAGAGAGAAAATCAAAATCAGAGCATGCTTCGTGTGGAGGAGAGTTTTGTTTTAGACTACGACTGAATGATTTGGAAAAATGATCGAATTCTGATTCAATATGCAATTGTTTGTTTTTAACCTCTTCTCTTCGGCTGCTAAGTAATGCACAGTAGAATGGAGGAGCTTCATCTCTTATATTTAAACATTTTTCCAGTACAATACTGGAGTTTTGTATACGGCCACTGTGGCAATTATTGTACCTCAGAGTTTGGACATAATTTGTTCCTATAGGAAAATAATGTAAATGCCATTAATTTGTTCCCAAGCTCCAAAACAGAAAATTCCTATTTTAATTTCTATTTAAGTAAAAAAAAAAAAAAAACATTTACACCCTGTACAGAATTTAAACAATAAAAAATACCTTACCTTTTATTGTTGTGGCGTAACGGAATCAGTGGATGAAAAATGCTGTTAATGAATGCTTTAGTTCAGAGTGCCATGTTGGGGTATTTTACATTGGGTATATTGTTAGGCTACTAAGGGGTCTTTTGTGCGCTGTTTAACATTGTTGAACATCTATTTACGGAAGTAGTCGCGTTTGAACTCCGAGTTTCCACTGTATTAAGGTCTTCTTCTCATGTATTTGAAATGATAAGCAAATATATTATTTGGGGAAATTAATTCATGAATATTGCTTTCCTTTTGCGGTCCTGTATATTTTGCTCATGAGAATGTCATATGACAATGTTTGCTTGCATGATTCATTAGATTATAATCAATTGCCCCCCCCCCCCCCACACCTTTTTTTTTTTAAGAATCTTACGAGTTAATGAGTGTGCTGCGAAAGTGAAGAGACGACCATTATGGCACTGGAATAGTGAGGGGGATCGATACCGTTTGAGATGAAATCGCTAAGATCGATTCCCTAACTTTGATATTAGGTTGACATTGATACAGTTGACACTTCAGTCATTTCAGGTACTATATTTGTAGTATCGTAGCACAAAATAAATCGGTACTGGTATCGATTAGCAGACTCACAAGAGCAGCAGGGTGGCTTTCCCTGCAGCAAAGAAAGTTATTACAACAGTTACATATTGAGCGGTAGCGCCGACATCTTTTAGTAGCCGTCTAAATTCCTTTGTGGAAAGCTGCAACAGGTAAATGTGATGTGGGGAAGCACTGCAGCTATAATGTTTTATTTGGTGGAGCAGATCAACGCGAATTTAAAACATTCTGCTAAAGGGGAGAGAGAGCGAGAGACGTAAGGGAAGTGGTGACATTTTGCTTCTATTCCCGCCACTCCCCCAAATCGTAGCCTTTGCCGTTTGAAATTTGCATTCCACTACATAGCTATGTCGGTTCCTTTTGGATTAATCATTAGCCCAATTTTTGACTGGAATTCCCCCCTGATTTGTTGTTGTTGGGTAGAATTTCCAAATAGCTTTAACATTAGAGCCATGTCTGTGGAAAAACGACAAACCTGTCTCGAGGGGCCTGAAGAAACCCTGTAGAACATGTCGATCTGGAAACTGAATCCTTAGCACAACCTGAAGAAACAGCACAAATAGGCACACTGTTACTGTATGTCGGCACATTTCAATGGCACGCGTCTCAAAACGGGAACGAGCGTATCATGTGTACACACTTTGGGGTATCGGTCCATCTTCTCCTTCATCTGTGCTTCTCGGAGAGATTTAGTCATCAGCGGTGTCTCCTCCAACAATTTCCTGAAGAAAATGGGATGAAGGGCATTGAAGTTAGAATCTTATGAGTGTAATAAAGAAAAAGCAGAAGATGAATTCTAACTTTGGACAGAGAGAGCAGACCACCGAGGAAGGCAATGTGTGCACGTGTGCTTGTCAATGCTGGAGATGAATTCCTGCTAACGTCACCTTTGGTAATTGCAGTCATTGTTAAAGTGCAATAGTAGTAAATAATTGGGCAGCCAGACAAAAATGCATGAGGCCTGATGTGCTTGGTTGCTGGCACAAAAAAAAAAAGAATAATAAATTCAACAAAGCTATGATCTTCATGCCAACAATCGAGTTAGCAATATTCTCATCATATTGGACCCCTAAAATGGCTGAACACGGCTTAGGGAATCCGCGCTCATTCTGAATCTTCCTACAAGTTATTTGTGTACTTCAGTGTGAGGCTTGGATGACAAACTCTTTATTTAAACAAAGCTGGCCGCATGCGAAGGGTGAAGCGTTAAAAGTGACGGGGTTTAAGAAAGGAGCCTTCACCAAAAATTGTGCTGAATAAACGAGGCCAGCAGGTTTGCTTAAAAAAAAAAACACACACACAACTTCCTGAGTGATTTTGTCTGTCGAAGAGTGCTGAATCGGAATGGTCCACAAGCGCCAATATTCTTTGCCAATAAATAAATGCCACGGCTTAAACACTGCTTCACAGAATCAGTTGCTATATTTGCTGTTGGTGTATCAGAATATGAATCTTACAACATCTCATTTGTTATCTCGGACTATATTATTGTCACTTTCATCCACTAACCTCTCACTCTTAAGCTGAGCAAAACGCTTGCGCACGTCATCCACGGTCACGTCAAAGAACTCATCTGGCAGCTCCACGGCATCTTCAGAGCGGTGGCACACACGCTCCAGGTGGTAGATGAGAGGCTCTCTCTCCACTGGCTGCGGCCATCCAGAGTGAAAGCTCAAATGAAGGCATGACACCCAACAAGTTTTCATTTAAAGATTGTAAGTGTTTACCTCCAAGAACTTGAGCGCCCCGTCCATAATCTCGTCGGACTTTTTGGCATTGGGTTGATCCTGCAGAGAAAGAATTTAGGATTAGAAAATGTTCATTGGAGGTTAAATGAATTGCTCAGCGGGAAAGGACGACGACTCTCTGGTGCAACATCGACCATATTTGGAAGTGCTGACACTGAATATTAACTCTAGGCATGTCAAATGCCCTCTTGCCACGCCGCACCTCGAAGCGGCATTCCGCAACACCCTCAACACATACACAATAAGTGGACTTATTACGACTTAACGATGGCACCTTGCAGGGCTAAGTGCAGTGTGAACAAGGCCTTAGCGCAGAGGTGCCCAAGTCCGGTCCTGGAGAGCCCCTGTCCAGCCCCTTTTCCATGTCTCCCTCCTCCAACGCAGCTGAATCCAATGATCAGCTCATCAGCAAGCTTTGCAGAAGTTAACGATCCTGATCATCAATCAGGTGTGTTGGTGGAGAGAAACATGGAAAACAGGCTGGGTTCTCCAGGACCGGACTTGGGCACCCCCTGCCTTGAAAATGCTTTCATTTTTTACTGGATTTGTGATTGACCTCGTCCTATTCAATAAATTGCTGAAAGGCAACATTTACGAGAAAAAAAAAAAAAAAGATAATGCAAGGGCTCGCAACTCGAAATTGTTGGACATTTACGGCACTCGTAGGCCTAGGTACCAATGCATCGACAATAAAAATAAAAATAAAAATAAATAGGATACCCATTTCACATACCTTGGTGGCCGACCCATGGGAGGGCTTGGCTTTCTTGGCTTTGGGTGATTCTATGGCAGATGCTGACAGTGATGAAGACGACGATAAAGTTGGGGAGTGTACGCGTCCACCTGCACTTCCTTCCGGACCGCCAAGGCGCTGACCCCCTCCGGAAAAAGGAATGAATACCACTATGTGCTCAGAAGATGATGATGATGAAGATGAAGATGACGTAGAGGACGACGACAGGGCGTTGAGCCCTGACGGCCCCGCCTCCTCCCCACCACAGGCCTCTGACATTCCTCTTACTACAGGAGGAGACTTTGGTTCATTTCTTTCCTGGATTTTTTCCTGTTGAACAGGAAGTGCACTAGTGGAAGGAACAGGGGTGATCCCCGGTACGGGCTCTGTTGACTGAGCAGGGTTCGAGTTTTTAGCCATCTCGCGTGACACTGAGATTTCCGAATGGGAAGGAACAGGGTCAGGCAGAGAGGCGGAGCTTTGAGGGCATTCATTGACAGCAGGGAGCGCTGGCAGAACGGCGACTTCAGTTGTCTCCATGCAATCTTCTCCTGGTGCTTCGTCCGGTTTCAAGAAAAACCTGTCAAAGGCAAAATATAAACAACACAATTAAATTATTTAGGAATTGGGATTGATGGTTAATGAATCTGAAATCACAGGTAAAGCTCAAAGGGCAGTTTACCTGACAATGGCACTTCCTCCAGTAAGGCCTAATGACTTCAGAGTGGTCTTCTTGAGGGCCTCTTCCCCACACACCTACACACATACGCTCTTAACTGCTGCATGACATACTTACAAAATACTTTTGCTGTCTTGACAGGTAGATATACATTTCATACCTCATCTCTCATGTAAACGCACACAGGAGTGGACCCAGACTCGGACAGCTCTGACGCGCTGGGGAAAGGTGACATCATTGAGGAAGGAAGGGTTCATTCAAGTGTATTACTCTCATTTGGTTTAATGGCACATAAATAAAGCAAATTACACTTGAGCACGCTAATCCAAATTGAAATGGACAAAAAACAACAATAAAACCTCTCTCTCGCTCATATGGCTTAAGGAACACACTGCATGTGTAAACCATGTGTGCATTTTCTGCATGTTGACAACAACTGAACGAGCAATGTTTTACGATTGTTTACCTCAATTATAAAAAAAAAAAAAATCAAAGCTTTAAGGCTAGGTTTAAAAAAATATATATATATAAAATAAAAAATAGATAATGAATCGATTTTCCTTTTCAATCACGATACGCTTCATAAAACCATGAATCGATTATTTTAATCTCTCTTTTCCATATAAATTCATAAGAAAATTGAATGTTAACTCATTCACTGCCATAAATTCATTAAAAATATATATATAAAAAATTAGGGGCGACGATTACAATTTTTTTAACTAGTCGCATGACTTCACTAGTTAACTCACGATTAATGACAAATTTTATATCTGGTCTAAATGTACAATAAAAAAAAAATCTAGGTTTTCATACTCTTGTCAACAAAAATGGGGAAAAAAATGTAAACTAATAGAAATAGTTTAAATGAATTTTTGACGTTTATAACAGTCAATGGCAATGGATGAATAAAAAAAAAACATTACAAATTTGGGGAGATTAAAATCGAAATCGAATCGAACGGAGCTCTTGTGAATCTAAATCGAATCGATTGAGGAAATCAGAAATGATACCAAAAGCTTTGGTTTAACTGCCGGCAAAGAAAAACAATAACAGGCCTCCTTGGAAAAAAATCCGAGATGAGAACTGCGATTTTGCTGGGGTACCATACCAGGTTGTACTATTAAAACAAACTAAAGTCCATCTGTTTTATGCAGAGTTGAGGACTAGAACATATATTTTTAAAATCATATGTGATCTTTCAAAGACAGAGGAGAGGGCACATTAAATTAGCCCGACACACACACATACCTGATCTGTGGAAAATGTGTCAGGAGTTCCCAAAAACTCTTCCCACAAGAAAAGGAACCCTGAAGACGAGAGCCATCTTCCATCTGCAGCGCAACGCGCACCTGGGAGAGAAGGTAGGTAAGCACACATTAACCAGTTTTCCTATGAAATAACACAAAATTAATTGTTCGTGGGGTTAACGAGAAAATGTATGCCCAAGTGTTGTAGTGTAACACAATATATGTGTACTGTATAAAATAAATAAAACCAGGAAGTGGTCAAATTCTTTGCCACATTGCTTAAGAAATGCCAGTGATCTCACAACCCTGCTGTGTTTTAGAACCAGGGTTGAAGGGGTTCTGATGAACTGTTCCATTGCAACTACATGGCCCCGAAAAAGTGTCATGGAAAAGCGACCACACAGGACAGTACCACTGTTTTCGCGGGGTTAAACCGGTACAAAGGAAAAGGGTCTTTAGTGCCTCTTTGGTGTTTTGTAACTTACCTGACTATCAGATACGTTCTGTGTCTTTGTACTTGGCACCACTTCTAGCTTGGCATTGTTAGGCAGATTGGCAAACCTCCACTGCAGTGTCAGGTCGAGAACAGTCCTTTGAAACCTGCCCAAAAAAAGACATAGTGGTGTGACATCCATAGAATAGTATTTTAAAAGCATATCCACCAATTAACTGAATATATTATTATGGGGAAGTCAAAATGTCACTTGTGATGTGACCTAATTGTTAATGATATATCAATTAGATTTGTTGGCATCCTACAGAGAAATATATTATATAATAGACCGCAAAATCTCTTGAGTGACAACTAACTGAAAGCTGTTTATTTTTTTTTACTTTTTACTCTTCTGGATCGTTAGCCAACAGCAAAAACATTGTCAACTTGGATCCACTACTTACTTTAAGCCATGATTGTCGGGATTAAATCCATGCTTCTTGCAGACCTCCTCCAGCACCTACACGAAAGACAACTAAAACTTACTACTGTATACACATGACGTTATGCGACAAAGTGCAACAAAACAAAACCCAGGAACACAAAATCTGATCTGTCATTGGCTATAGTATAGCTAGTTAGCTAAACAAGCTAACTGTAAGAAAAATGACAATACCAATATTGAAACAAACCGCCCCAAACAAGAAACGTTGTTTAAACGAACATTACCTGTAATAAAGGTGTATTCGGGGACACTTTAACTGTCTGTCTTCTTCCATTTGGCGTTAGGACCGTCACAGACGTACCGCTAGCTGCCATTGTGTTTTGTGACGTCACACATTTTCTTTGAACAACCTTTATTGGTTGCGGTATACACACAAAAAAAGATTATTTATCATCACTTATATAAGTTGTGGTCTGAAATAGCGATTTACAAAAACAACATTAAAATATGCTGCGTCACTGATCACAGTACAGGCTCCTACATGGGACAGAGGTCATTTTTACTCAATACCCCTCCCACGAAATTAAAAAGGTGATAGAGCCATATTGTGGAATGTACTTCCTTTGAGCTTCAAAAAATAAATAAATAAATAAAACACATTCTTAGGAATCCATTCCAGTGGGACTTTTTATTATTATTATTTTATTTCTTAGATTTGTTTTCCCTTGTATTTACTGTAAATAATAATAATAATAATAATTATATATCTATGCCAAGAAGCACTGTTGGAGATCCAATATGAAAAAGTGTAAGGCATCAATTATATGCGGATTTTTCGCTATTCGCAGCCAATACTTATCCCCCACAAACATTGGGGTTCACAGTATGCATAATAGTGTATTTGAGCCTGTATGGATAAGGTGACTTTGTGGCGATTAAAGGAAAACACCAAACGACTTAAAATTCACACACAAAAATATATTAACATTATAATAAAAATATATATTTGAAGTTGTTGCA